>NC_139346.1:159830993-160430993 GCF_055883805.1 Amblyomma maculatum
CACCTGCACAGGTGCGATTCGTCAACGGGACCCCGCTACCTTCAGTGGAAGCAGCGATGACGACGTCGACGATTGGCTGACCACTTACGAACGGGTCAGCCGTCACAATAACTCTTTTTAACCTGAAATCTGAGCCCTAGTAGTTTCCTGGACCACAACCAGTATGCATAAAATCATAGAGGCGCTCAATCTCTACCGTAATAGTACGCGAAAGCGTCTTTAAGACGACCTTTTCATTCAACGATGTTTTTTAATTCTATTAATAATAATAATATTAATTAGCTCACAAGAAGGGAAAGGCGCAGTATCTGTCACCCTTCTTTCTGCGGACACCTGACCGTGCCGTAAGGGAAAGGAGGAGGGTGGGAGTGAAAGTGGATAGAGAGAAACTAGTAGTTCGCTCCTCGGTGGACACCGACGCTTATAAATAACGGCACACAGCGGGAGGTACAGTCGTGAGCAAAAGTGGTATACAACACTCAGCCGGTGGCGGAGCTCGGGAAAACTGCATTGCGACTTCATCTAACAGCTATCTGGGATCGAGACAATAGTGATGGTGCCCCATTTTATCCACATGCATATGTCACAGTCGCTGTCCCTGTCGCTACCGCTATATGGCATTTTTATGCCGTTTTCCCGAGCTGCGTCACCGGCCGAGTGTTCTATACCACTTTTGCTCACGACCCCGCCGGGGTGGTGCAGTGGTAAGAGGCCCGACTACTAGCTGTGCCGGAGTACCCGGGTTCGAACCCGACCGCGGCGACTGCGTTTCGATGGAGGCGAAACGAAGTGGCGTCCGTGTGCTGTGCGATGTCAGCGCACGTTAAAGATCCCCAGGTGATCGAAATTACTCCGCAGCCCTCCACTACGGCTCCCCTTTCTCTCTTTCCACTTTCACTCCCACCTTCCTCCCTTCCCTTACGGCGCGGTTCAGGTGTCCACAGACACAAGTGTGACAGATACTGCGCCTTTCCCTTCCTGTGAACCAATTATTATTATTAATATCCGCGGACACGCGGACGCCCTCCACCTTTGACCAAAAAGCGTCCTCTGCCCCGCCTGCCCTCGGAACACCTCAAGATCGTCCTCCGTCCACAGGGCACGCTGAACCTTCACACCGTAGGCCCCGCACGACTTGCACTTGCTATCTACGCAGCCGCCAACGTCGACCACCGCCTAGCGGTTACTGCCGACCAAGTCCGCATACACCCCACTAACAACACCATCACAGTGAGCACGCCTGACAATGCCCGTGCAGTGTCTTACGCCAAGATCGGCACCATCACCATCGACAAGACAGTAGTCCCGGTTGCCGCCTACGCCCCAGCCCCGGACAATTCCGTACGGGGGATTTTGTACCGAGCCTACAGTTACGAAAACGATGCCGAGATCCTGGCTGAGCTCCGCGCTCGAAATCCCGATCTCCCCATCGTTGCTGCGCGTCGTATGGGCAAGACGCAGCACTTCGTCGTTACGTTCGCCAACACCGAGCTGCCCCGATACGTGCGGTACTTGGGGTTTACTTTCGAAGTCTTCCCTTTGAAGCCTCGTCCGGAGGCGTGCTTCAACTGTCGCAAGCTGGGTCACCGAGCGGACGTGTGCCCCCAACCACGAATACCTACATGCCGCCGCTGCGGCGTCGCTCACGACTCCCCACCAGCCGGCCAACCACCTACCTGCCAAGCCATGTGCATCGTATGCAAAGGCTCACATCCAACAGGCAGCAGAAGCTGCAAATACCGCTTCGTGTCTAGCCACAGGCGCAAATCTTCACAGTCCCCCACGGACACTGCCACTGACCCAGACAGTTCGCCAAGCGGCCGCCAGTCCCGTCCCCGAGAACGCGGCCACCAACAACCACCTCCAAGGGATGAATCCTTCCCGCCACTGCAAAGCAGCAGTCCCCCAACTGACCTCGCCACAAGTCCACCACTTCAGCTGCAGGAACCAAGAGATGACTCTTTTCCCCCTCTACGTGGACGCAGTGGGAGCAGAGATAGGAGCAGGTCATCGTCCCAGAGACGCAGCTCGCGGATCAACTCCAACTCCGGAGAAGAAGGAAGACCTGCCAAACATTTGGCATGGAAGACTCCACTTACAGACAAGCAACGCCGAGCACCCGACCCACAGGTAAGGGAGCTGGCAGAGTTAGTCCGACAACTGCAACAACAGTTAGCTCAGTCTAACGCAAAAATCAAACAGCTAGAAACTGCAAATGCGCAATCAAAAAATGAACAGTCGTCTGTGGCTTGCGCTCGCCTTGAAGTCAGCCGCAATGAGGACATGGAAGTAGATCAAAACCGCCGTAACAAACGAAAGGCACCTTCGGTACCTCGGCCAGATACAGATGACTTAGAGAGTAATTATGAAGAGAGATTTGCAAAAATAGACCAAAGACTAGCCAAGGTGGAGGAAACTATCCAGAAATTAATACCACAGCTTAACAAAGTAACTGACACAATGGAAAAGTTTCCGACTACTTTCGAAACTGTCCTAGCTAAACTCGACACGCTTACAACCAGGGTTAACGCACTAGCATCCCCTAGCAATCTGATATCTCCAACGCCAAATGCAGGCTCTTTGCCTCCCGCCAACACAGCATTCTCACGCCCAGCTGACGGTGCTTCGGCGCGTCCGTCCCCCAGCAGCATTCTCCGACCCAGCGTATTGCAACCCGCGCGAGCGGAACCTTACCCGATACGCGATGGCTAGTACACCTGTTATAGTGTGGCAATGGAACTGCAGGGGATTCCGAGCCAAGCGCAAGGCTCTGGAATATGCAGTTTTGGCCCAAACAAACAGGCCGGTAGTCATAGCACTTCAAGAGACGAATACAGAAGTAAAGCTTGCAGGGTATACAGCATACAATGAGAAAGTGTCGGCTGAGTGCCGGCCGATCACAGCTACACTTGTACACCGTAATCTAACTGCAAACCAATTAGATTTGGAAATACCGGAGGTCTCTCATACATTTATACAAATCCTGCCGAACAAACGAACAGAATCTCCCCTTTACATTCTAAACGTATATAGTCCACCTAAAGACAACAGCACGAAAATAGCCACACTCTTCCGTAAGGCGCATGTAGCCGCTCATAATGGAATGTTGCTGACTGTTGGAGACTTTAACGCACCCCATGCAGAATGGGGCTACTCAGTTAACAGTAGAAAGGGAACTAAATTATGGGAGACAGCCCAGGCGCTAGGGCATACCTTACTCGTCGACCCTGATAAACCTACGCGCATTGGTAACAGTGTAACCAGGGATACGTGCCCTGACCTTACCTTTGCCAGAAATATCCCCGATGCGAGATGGGAAAACCTAAATACAAACATAGGAAGCGACCACTATGTACTATGTACCACTTTCCGAGCTACGCATTGCAAAATGCGTCGCCAGGAAGTGAAGCACACGAACTGGGACGCCTTTAGATATGTCCGCTCGCAAAGGCCAGCGGAAAGTATAGTAGATTTAAGACAATGGACGGAGCGTCTGTTGCAAGACGCCGCAAACACTTCAAAAACTGTTGCCCTTGAGGACAGCAGCCCCAGTCCGGACGCTAAGCTAGTGCACATGATTGAAGCACAAGGAAGTATCCATGCTCGATGGCGTAAAAATAAGCATAACCGACGTTTAAATATTCGGCTAACCCGGCTTGAAAAGGAAATCGAGGCTTACTCGTGGGAACTTAGCCGAGAACAGTGGCATCAGACTTGCGACCGCCTTAATGGGCAACTGGGCAACAAGAACACGTGGTTTTTACTTAGACATTTACTGGACCCTACGAGAACTAAGGCAGATTCCCACAAGAACCTACATAGGATCTCGCAATCTTTCCAAGGCACCGACGAAGAGCTCATGACCACTTTAAAAGATAAATACATTAACACCTCCCAGGATATACCCACGCCAGATGGGTACTCAGGATTGGATAATCCTCGCATGGATAGCGTCTTTACCGTAGCAGAGATTAGGGCTGCTCTTAACAAAATTAACACCACCTCGGCACCGGGGGAAGATTGCATCACCAATAAGATGTTGCGCAATTTAGAAGACCAGTCAGTAGAGGCTCTTACGGACCTCTTCAACAGGTACTGGACAGAGGGCAGCGTCCCTGAGGAATGGAAGCACGCTAAAATTATTTTCATACCTAAACCGGGCAAAAGACTCGAGATGGGGAACCTCCGCCCAATCTCGCTAACGTCATGTCTCGGGAAGGTAATGGAACACGTTGTCTTAAACAGGCTCCTTATGCACACCGATGCGGAAGGCACGTTTCCCCCGTCCATGATTGGGTTTCGAGCAGGTCTTTCGACTCAGGACATTATGTGGCAAATTCAACAAGACATTCTAGATACAAATCGCATAAGAGCCACGCGAACCATCCTGGGACTCGATGTGAGTAAGGCCTTCGACAATGTGTCACACGCTTCCATCCTCAATCACCTCTCACAGTTACACGTAGGCAAACGGACATACGACTACATCGCTGCCTTTCTGAATGCGCGTACGGCTACGCTCCATTTCGTTGACAAAGTTAGCGACAAAATTACACTAGGGACGAGAGGAACACCGCAAGGCGCCGTACTTTCACCTTTTCTCTTCAACATCGTTATGAGCGGCCTCCCGCGTCTGTTAGATGATATCCCACACATACATCATTCCATATACGCCGACGACATCACCATATGGACCAATTCTGGCTCCGATGGAGATATTACAGATTCATTACAACGAGCTATCGACACGGTACAGTCTTATGTGCAGGAAAACGGCCTTACCTGTTCACCGGCTAAATCAGAACTATTAGTTATAAGGAACAAACAAGGTTCACAGGTAAAGCCAGATTCTCGAGAACCTATCCAGTTACACATTGACAACCATCCGATACCCCCGGTAGCCACGATCAGAGTTCTCGGAATGTTGATTCAGAATAATACGCAGAACACAGAAGCTATACGCCGGCTACGCGTCACGGCGCACCAGATAGGTGGGCTGGTGAGACGCATTGCCACACGTCGCAGGGGTATGAGAGAAGCCGACCTGTGCAGGATTATCCAAGCCTTTATGATAAGCAGAATCATGTACGCTTGCCCGTACTATCATCTGCGTCGTAGGGACGAACATGCACTTAATAGCATAATTAGAACAGCATACAAAGCGGCCCTTAGCTTACCAGTATACGCTAACTCAGATCGACTGCTGCAGTTAGGAATTTTTAACACACTATCTGAACTAATTGAAGCCCATAAGACAGCACAAGTGACCCGCCTGTCACGCAGCCTTGCGGGACGCGTAATTCTCGACAAGCTCCACACCCACCCCACTGAGGAGGTGTGCGCAACATCCCATTTATCGGCTGACATAACTAGTAGACTAGTTGTTAAACCAATAGCCAAAAACATGCTACCCGGTAGACATGATGCCCGCAGGAAGACAAGGGCACAGACCCTTGAGAAACAGTACGAGGACGATCCACAAGCAGTGTACGTGGATGCAGCTCAGCACATCAAAAACGGAGCATACGTGGCATGTATGGCCACTCCAAAGTCAACCTTCATTAACGCTATAACATTTCATGCTAGCTCCATATGCGAGGCAGAGGAAGTAGCTATCGCACTGGCCATCGCGGATCCCCACACCAAAACTATTCTAAGCGACTCAAAAAGCGCCGTTCAAAATTTCGCCAAAAATTCTGTAAGCGCACTCGCGGCGCGAATTCTGCGCAACCGATCTCTCAATCACAACATCAATCTCGTATGGGTTCCGGCTCACGCGGGTAACTCCGGAAACGAAGGGGTCGACCGTCTAGCCCGAGGCTTAACCAACCGGGAGACGGGAGATCTATCGGGAACGGACGCGCCTGTGGAGGCACCGCGCACATACGCGGAGGTAACAAACTTTTATCGCGAGCTAAGATGCACGTACCCCGCCCCCCACCCCGACCTCGACCGGGCGCAAGCCACGACACTCAGACGCCTACAAACAAAGGCCATTCTTAGCCCCTACCGACTATCGTTAATTACAAACGGAGAATTCAACCCTGCATGCCGGCACTGCGGTGACGGGACGCAGGCCACTCAAGACCATATACTGTGGGAATGCGCCAGCAATCCCCCTCCAAAGACACTCTTGCCAGCTCCCTCAGCGGAGGAATGGGACAAGCTGTTGGCCAGCCCAAGGAAAACTACGCAACTGGCCCTCGTCAAGCGAGCTCAAGAGGTCGCTCCCGACTGGAGGCCACCCTAGACTCGCCCCAGCCCGAAATAATTCCTTTCATTTCGTGGCAATAAAAGTTGTTACCACCAACAGATAGATGCTTAATGGGAAACGAAATTATATGACGTCACCCTGAGCGCTACACAGAAAAACGGTTGCTTCACACTTTGGTACGCAATCACGTGCATACTTTTCCGACACGTTTTAGACTCTTCCTTGAAGCTTTCCTCTCAAACTGGGACACGGCGACGGCTTTTTAGCCGACCCAATCATATAAGCCACCGCGTAATACAGCGCATTAATCAACATACGTATGGCGGTCGGCCTTCGTTCGATTTTGAACGGGCTCCTGGGCCGGGCGTGCGGAAGATGCCTGTGTGGATCGGAAAGTGCGTAATTTGCGCAGACGCTCGTGCTGGCCCCTGAAGCTCCATGGCGCTGCAACGGCGCATTGATGTTTCCGTGCTTCCTGCCTCCGAGCACGCATGGCGCGGTGGGCGGGGACCCGATCGCCAGGCCGACGCATCCCTGACCCGTTATCCGGAATCGTTCAACGAGAAAAACCAATAGTCACGCGAAGCCCCTCAATAAATGCGCTTTTTGTGTCGCTTTTTGTGAAAAACCGAATACTACACGAAATCTTTTTTTTTCTTATATATATATTAATTTCATGTTTTCAATATTACACGTCGATGAATAGAGCGATAATTTGCCGTTCCGGTGCATTTCTCTTTTATAAAACGTTGTTCGCCTCTCGCGCAAAATGGATATTTTCAAACATTCTTTTTTATTTACCTAGTAAAAACCCATAATTTTGTTTCGCCGTTATCCCCCGCGCTAGACATCACGACTACAATGCTCAATGATTGATTGATTGATTTATAGGAAGCGAAAGGTGCGGTAACTGTCTCACTTGTTTTCTGTGGAACCTCAACCGCGCCGTAAGGGAAGGAAGGGAGATGGGAGTGAAAGTGGAAAGAGAGAAAGAGAAGCCGTAGTGGAGGGCTACGGAGTAATTTCGACCACGTGGGGATTTTTAACGTGCGCTGACATCGAATGCTCAATGAGTGCAGTAAGCATTACTATACGACTGACATATACACCGACGCATCGATTACAAGCGAATTTGCATCTATGGCCTGGGTATGCGATGACAACCCTTCCCTTTCAGGCGCTTATGCCTGCCATCTACCTCAAGGTACCCCTCTTCACGCTGAACTCCTCGCGATTTGGGGAGCCTTGTCAGGAGTGCCTTGCACCGGAACTAGGTCAATACGTATTCTTACTAATTTCTTTGAAGCTTACAAGGAAATCGCTACTCCGGGTTCACAAGATGCAACAGCTACGGCTATACAGCGCCTCCTTAAACGCCACCAACTCGCGACAACTGTCGCTATTCACTGGACCCACCGTGACTGGACCCCAGGTCACTCGGACGAATCAGGGGGCAATGCGGCGGCACACGCCGCGGCTGCCTTGGCAGGTGGGGTCCACATTTACTTCCCCACCCCACTTGCTTCATCCTTATTCGACCTTGGGCGGGCAACCTCTGCAACGGGCAGCTAGTCCGACAACAGTGGCCGAACATCCATCCATCTTGAGCCAAGCCAATAAACCGGCCGAGCAGTCGCCGTGTGCGTCTCCCTCGCTCCGTGGCTCTGCTCTGCCCGAGCAATCCGAGCATGACCGTTGTAACGGTTACATGGTGTCACAAGTGGTACCGTTAAAGCTGCAGTTGAATGTCTGCGTCCAACTGACTGTCTTCTTCTGTCCGGCAACATCGCCAAAAACTGGCGTAAGTTCCGTCAACGACTAGAGCTTTAGTTGGATGCCACCGAGACAGAAAGAGCGCGAACTGCCATAGATGGCGCCACATACTTGATGTCGGCACATAGACCTCCCACGTTACGGTAAGCTAAATCTCTCTATTGCTGCAAGTCGCGGGGCCGGCATCCCTCGAAGTATTTAGCACGTTTGAGCGCACAGCCGAGGAACGGGAGAACTATGACTGTATAGTGCAAACGTTGGAAACGAATTGCAAGCCGCGCACTAACGAAACATATGAACGCTACGTGTTTCGAGACCGCGTCCAGGCTGAGGGAGAAACATTTGAGAGCTACCTGAGAAACTTGCGCGTCAAGGCCCAGCCATGCAACGTTGCAGCGCTCCGTGACTAGATGATACGCGACCAAATTGTTTACGGCACGGCAGAGTGCAAGTTGCGAGAACGGTTGTTGCGTGAAGATCCACTAACCATGGAGAGGGTGGTGAAGTTGGCTCAGTCTGCGGAAATGGCGGCCACACATAGGAAAATGTGGGGCACGGTGACCGACAAGGTGGTGGAGGCTATGCATGTGCGGTAAATGCAAAAGGAGTCACGAACCCCAAAAAGTGTCCAGCTTACGGGCAACAGTGTCGCAACTGTGATCGAAAAAACCACTTCGCGGCTACTTGCACGTCTAAGAAAGTGGGGTGTGACGGCGCGGTCCGTGAAGTCGAACCGGGAAGCGTTTCGGACTCCGGCGACTTCAAAACGCTGGAGGTATCCGTTGAGGCGAAAGACCCAGATTGGGTGGTATCAGCGAGTGTGTGCGGCAAAAGTCTCAACGTGAAGATTGACACAGGTTCCCAAGTTAACTTACTTCCTCTGAGCTGGCTGAGTAGCCGCGGTCTGAAGGTGAAGCCGAAAGAAAGCAATGTAGCGCTGCGTAACTACAGCGGCACGGTGCTTCTACCAATGAAGTGTCAAGGAAAGGAGACCGTCGTAGAGTTATTTCTCGTGCGAAAGCAGCACGCTTTGCTTCTGCTGGCGACAAGCAAATAATTCCGTCTTATTCTGAGGAATGCGGCCGTGTCAGCGATCACTGCAAAGACGTCGCAGGAGTGCTGAAGGACTTCCCACAATTGTTCAGTGGTCTTGGTTGTTTCGCGGACCCGTACAGGATTTCAAGGACGACGCCCGTTCTGTCATCCAGCCGCCACGCAGGGTGCCACACCTGTTGAAACAACCTCTGAAAGAGGAACTGCAGAGAATGTCTGAAGCTGGTAGCATTGCAAAATGGGACTAGCCAACTTAATGGGTGAGCCTACTTGTCTTATTTCGCAAGAAGAATGGCCGTTTGAAGATTTATATGAACCCTCGCAACATTAATGAATACCTCAAGCGTGAGCATTTTTAGATGCCAAGCGCGGAGAAATCGAGTCAGAGCTGACAGTTGCATAGGTGTTCTTAAGGTTAAATGCAAGCTAAGGGTTCTACCAGATCCCGCTCGATGAGGCCAGTTCTCGCATCTGCACATTCAGAACGCTCTTCAGGCAGTACTGATTCTTCCGCATGCCACTTGGTTTGGGGTCAGCTCCCGAGGTACACCAAAAAGCTATGTCTCAAGTTTTTTTATGGCCTTGATGGTGTTAGAGTTTGTGTGGATGATGTGCTCATTTGGGGATCAAACGAAAAGGGGCCTGAGCAGCGGCTTTGAACAGCTCTGAATGCAGCAACAAGGCACGGTATCACATTTAATTCCGACAAATGCAAAATGGGAGTCATAGAAATTGACTTTCCGGCTGACAGGATCAGTGCAAGAGGCATAGAACCTTCTTCAGATCTGATCATTGGGGTCTTGCTGATGCCGGAACTCCCTTCCAAGCTAGAGCTGCTGCGAATCCTTGGCCTAGTCACTTACTTTGGCAAATATCTCCTTCATTTTTCCGAAGAGACCACATTGCTCTTCCAGCTGCTGAAAGATGACCACAGCTTCGTGTGGAGACCTGGACACGCCAAAAAATTCAACAGCATCAAGACTGCTGTCACCAATACCCCTTTCCTCGTAAACTATGACCCCAGCAAAGAGACAAAAGTCTCAACAGATGCTTCCAGGTATGGACTTGGCGCCGTTCCAAAAGCATGGATCTGAGTGGCGACCAGTTGCTTATAGTTGAAGGCGATTGACTGAGTTTGAGACCAGATACTCACATATTGAGAAGGAAGTTCTAAGAACTGTCTATGGCTTAAAAAGTTTTATGATTTTATTTACGGTAGACAAATAACCATTAAGACTAATCACCAACCTTTGATCATGATATCCATAATCCAGGACATCTTTGGGTGATACGCCACCAAGATTATAACGCCTCTTTCTCAGATTTATAAAATGACTACGAATTGTGTTATGTTCCCTGCAAACTTCTTGTTTTGGCAGACACTTTGTCTCGAGCCCCTGGCATCCAAGATGAGAGGATTCCAGCTGATGATCAGGATGTCGAAGTTCATGCCATTTATGTCTGCTCCAGCTTGGTAAGTGAGAAAACAAGCGAGAAACTGATTGAAGAGGCCATAAAGAACCCAGTTTTCTCAAAGGTCATGAAATCTCTCATGGACCATCACCCTCTTACTGGGCAGCTCAAGCCTTTTGCCCCGGAACTGTCAGTGATAGGTGGCATACTCATTAAACGCAGCAAAGTTGTCATACCTCAAACTCCGAGCAGAAATGTTAAACAGGCTACATGCAGTACACCTAGGTGTAAACAAATGTAAAGCAAGAACTACTTTGTTGATGTTCTGGCCAGGAATGTCAGAAGATTGAGTGCTGTGAGGCATGCAAGGTTCATTCGTATGCACAACCAGAAAAGCCTCTACTAATGCGATCACCCTCAGATACACCATGGACTAGGGTGGATGCGACTTGTGTGAGCTTGCAGGCCATATGTTGTTGTTCATGACGCCTCTTCAAACTACCCTTAAGTTGAGGAGTTCAAAAGCACCACAACTCACTCCGCCATTGCCAAGCTTACCATTATCTTTTCCAGACATGGCACACCACTTGAGGCTCTTACCGACAATGGGCCGCAGTTTTCGTCTAAGAAATTTGTTTCCTTGCGGCTAGTTATGACTTCAGACACATAACTTCAAGCCCGCATTTCCCACGTTCAAATCGGCTTGCCGAGAAAGGTGTGCAGATTGTTAAGCAAATACTGAAAAAGACTGACTATGCTGGTGGAGATTTGTACAGAGGACTGCTAAGTTACAGGACATAATCATTACACCGTGGACGAACGCCAAGTGAACTGTTGATGGGGCGTCGACTGCGCTGTCGACTGCCAGGCTACACCACATGCCCAGTAGCCCTGTCTCTAAGCACACTCAGTACTGTGGACACAAGAACACTCTACCTCGTCTTCATAAGGGGGATGTAGTCCGTCTGAACGACCGCTGAACGACACTGCTGTCCAAGTTTGGTGCAAACGTATCCACACTCAGTAGTCCAGCCGGAAGCTATGGCCAGCGTGGTGTGTGTGTGTTATTCATAAAGAGTAATAAAAGGAGGAATAAACTAAATATGTATTTTTTTTTCATGAGCATAGAAAGACACCTGAACAGGATGTCGTATCTAGGGTGATTTAATTTTAGGGTGACTTAGCCTTTTGCTGGTGACGTCACCATAAATAAAAGCTTATCTCCCTATTCGCATTACAGCGAGGAAAATTAATTAAGGATACCGCCATATTATTAAGCCATCCGCAGCAATGCGAACTTAATTTCTGAACCTTATACTAGTCAACTGTTGAACGTCAAGATGTACTCACACTGTAACTATATGTTCCTCAGCAGTTGGCGTGCTGCATGTAACATTAGGGGAAAAAAAAGCAAACATGTGTTACCTTCCATATCTCAGTGCGGTAGAATTAAAGTTCCCTCTCGGCTAAGAGTGTGCCGTCGGCGCCGTGTCGAGAAAGTCCTGATTGGCTGAGAGGGGTATAACGACAGAACCACGAGTGCTAGAGCCAAACTTCTATTTCTTATCCTCGAACGCCAAGCAACAGGGCCGAATATCAGCCTCAAGTATAAGCTTACGTGTTTGCCTAACTTTTCTTGTTAGCTATTTTTTAAATGCTTCTAAAGCCCGACTGTAATTAGACAGTCGAAGGTGACAGAGAGCTTTTAGCCCACATTCCTCCAAAAATGCATTCCTATATATGGCGATATTCGAGCATGCCACTAGTTCCCGAGTAAAAGCGGTATGCAGAGGGCGGCGAGTTACCGTGCCTCGGTTCGTTCAACCGGAGACCAGTGGAGGCTTCCGTCTTATTAAGGCCCTGCTTGTCCTGCTCAAGGCTGTCCGGCGAGAGTGCGAAGAAGGGGGTTTAATGATGCGTCTCTCCCTGAGCAAGAGAGCTCTCCGGTGAACGCGAGCAAGCCGCCGCAACCTGCCGCCGCCACTGCCCATTTACCGGGCCGATTCTGTCCGGCAGGCCAAGCCGTTCCTTACTCTGGGTGATAAGGGGTAACACGTTCGTGCGTTTTCAGTGTTTTTCCTCGTTTTCTCTCTTTATACATCGGTTGGTGACGGCAAAGTGGTAATCCAGCCTCGACAGCAGCCCTTCTGCGCGCTTCCTGAAACCAAACCTCTCCTAAGCTCGCTCGGTGCGTGATAACAATGTAGCCTAAATATAAGTATAGCTCGAAGCCTTGAAAGCAGGAAGTGCGGTAGAGAGAAGTGCATTCTGATTGGTAAACCGATCCAGGAACCAGCGATTGGAAAATGCAGTCGTCGTTCCAGCTGAAGCTGTTAGTAATCAAGTTTCGTACCTGCGAGAGTGATGTCTAATTAATCAGAAGTCCGAATAATTGGAATGTTGTGTCAAGTACAACTAAATTAGTCTTGCAGAAACATATCAGGTGGACGGACTTACCGGAACGAAAACTTTGCTCGCTCTTTCTTTGTATTATTTGATTTTGTTTCCTTTTTGTGCTTTTTCTCCGTATTGAGGGTATCTGTGCAGCCGGTGGAATTACAGCCAAGCGCCATATTGTCGCTTAAACTGAATTTATCAGGCTCCTGAAATCCGTTTTAACTGATCAAGGTACAGCAGTCTTCAAAGGACGCTGATGTACCTCATTGACGTGGGTTTTACGCCCGCTAAAGGCTGCAGAGGATGGAAACATTTGGCGCCCGACCCTCTAACCCATCGCAAAACTTTGAAATTCTTTATTTCCACTGCCCTTTTATCCCGCAAACGCGAGCCATAATGTTCTCGGTCTGCTCTGTAGAAAAACCTGCTTGCAGTCAGCCTCATCTCTCAGGTGGGAAAATGTGTCGACTTGTATGAACGATACAATGACTCAGCGTCGCACGAATCTAGTTTTATGCGCTCAGTAATATCGTCTTGTTTACTCAACTGCATTCACAAAGAACAACTGCATTCACTCCCAAGGCAAGGGTTTGAAAACATGTTCGCTACTTGGAGACAAACTTATTGCTGCCGGTGCCTTTTTTGAAACACTGCAGTCTACTTCTGCCTGCATTCCTTTGAAATAAACGTGCTCCGTTCACTGCACAAGTCCAGCTTTCTTGGACATCACTATTTTTTCAGCGCAGTTCGCTTCCTTTTCGATGCCTCTGCTCTATGCGTGACATCAGACCTTTTCGATCAATCTAGATTTTCCCGATATGCCGGCACCGCTTGGTTTTTTTCCCCAACGGGAGCCTTAACGCCATCGCGGGAAAACTACGTAAAAGTATTGATTGTTACGGTGCACCTTTACAACACACACACACACACACACACACACACACACACACACACACACACACACACACACACACACACACACACACACACACACACACACACACACACACACACACACACACACACACACACACACACACACACACACACACACACACACACACACACACACACACACACACACACACACGCACGCACGCACGCACGCACGCACGCACGCACGCACGCACGCACGCACGCACGCACGCACGCACGCACACACACACACACACACACACACACACACACACACACACACACACACACACACACACACACACACACACACACACACACACACACACACACACACACACACACACACACACACACACACACACACACACGCACGCACGCACGCACGCACGCACGCACGCACGCACGCACGCACGCACGCACGCACGCACGCACGCACGCACGCACGCACACACACACACACACACACACACACACACACACACACACACACACACACACACACACACACACACACACACACACACACACACACACACACACACACACACACACACACACACACATACACACACACACGCGCGCGCGCGCGCGCGCGCGCGCACGCGAACAGATCTGCGTCTATTAACAATTTCCGGATGAAAACATGTGCTCGTCCAGAATTTCTATAGGTATGTATATGTATTTATAGAGCACAAATGCGGTCACGTGCTCAGGTAGGCACATATTTCTTCCTCTACTTATTCCCGTTACTAGTAGCTCTAATTTTATACATTTACTCACAGGTCTGAGTATGCAGTTCAGTCGATTGTGAACACTGGCATCTTCTATGCACTCCAGGGCGCCTAACAAGAGCGATCTAAAAGGTCGGTCTATAAATTCTTGTCCCTTGACCCTTACAGGCATCGCTTGCACTTCTCTTCAGCAAACATTTGTATGGCTAAATATTCTAGCAGGGCTGAATCAAGGCACCCATAGGCTTGAAACTGAAGGCACTAAAGGTTATTACACACATGTGCTCTGTACGAAAGCTAAGGTTCAAATATTTAGGATTTGTAACTTCGAAACATAATAGAGTTTCTAACCTGAGTGCTCTACTCTGAGTAATCGTGAGGTCATGTGCACCGACAAAAAAAAAACATAATATGTACTTTTCGGATATGTGCATCATGCCATGATGGCACGAGAAAAGCATGACATTATTGCGGGAGATAAAACCCATCAGCACAACTGTAAGCATGAAACATGTTTGCAAAAGGCACATAACACTTGCGACATGAAAGGGCTAAATGTTCTTCAAACGAAGATATCACTGCTTGCTTAGCATATACTCTAAGATAAAGCTGCGAATCCACAATGCGGGCAGTTTTCTACACAGTGCCTGAAAGGGTTTACGGTGGGGACACCGACGCAATGGAATTCTCCTCGCGGTCTCGTCTTTCTGCAGACATTGTTTAGAGCTAGTATTTACCACTATCCCACAGTCCTGACTAAACCTGAATAATCCATCGACACATCCAACTCCTCAGCCCTTCGCTAGCAACGAAAACTGCACCTTTGATAAGCGTAGAGCGAGGCTGTCCAGTTTTCGAAGGCTAACCTTTCTTCAGTACCTGCAGCCAGGCAGGTTCGGTGAGAAAGATTGATTGCACGTGGTGTTTTTCTAGCAGGTTCAGCGTAATCGTGTTCTGTGGCATAGTTACCAGAAATTGAAGGACCATGCTAATGGCCCACTCAAAGCAGGAATTACTTAGGGTCTGAATTGCTTCTCGGAACGCACGAAGTTTGTTGTGCTCACGTCCACTCAGTGTCGTTGATCGCATAGGCACGCAAATGACTGTAAATAGGCACACAAATGGCACATCCCAAGCTTTTCGTTAATGCTTGCGTATTTTTGGCGACAGGTTGCCGTCGCCAAGCTCAATTATTAGCTAAAGCTCTGGTGGAAAGCGTATAGCTATGATCTTAAAAGTCTTATTCTCCAAAAAATCTGCCATCGTCATTGTCACAATTGGAGCTGTGGGAGAAAAATCACGGCCAGAATCTGACAGGTGTTAATTGACCGGTGGTATATTGACGTGAACAAGCTTTAATGCTTGCCTATTTTTGGCGACAGGTTGCTGCCGCCAAGCCCAATTATTAGCTAGAGCTCTGGTGGAAAGCGTATAGCTATGATCTTAAAGGTCTTATTCTCCAAAAAATCTGACATTGTCATTGTCACAATTGGAGCTGTGGGAGAAAAATCACGGCCAGAATCTGACAGGTGTTAATTGACCGGTGGTATATTGACGTGAACAAACTTTAATGCTTGCCTATTTTTGGCGGCAGGTTGCTGTCGCCAAGCTGAATTATTAGCTAAAGCTCTGGTGGAAAGCGTATAGCTACGATCTTAAAGGTCTTATTCTCCAAAAAATCTGACATTGTCATTGTCACAATTGGAGCTGTGGGAGAAAAATCACGGCCAGAATCTGACAGGTGTTAATTGACCGGTGGTATATTGACGTGAACAAACTTTAATGCTTGCCTATTTTTGGCGACAGGTTGCTGCCGCCAAGCTCAATTATTAGCTAAAGCTCTGGTGGAAAGCGTATAGCTATGATCTTAAAAGTCTTATTCTCCAAAAAATCTGACATTGTCATTGTCACAATTGGATCTGTGGGAGAAAAATCACGGCCAGAATCTGACAGGTGTTAATTGACCGGTGGTATATTGACGTGAACAAACTTTAATGCTTGCCTATTTTTGGCGACAGGTTGCTGCCGCCAAGCTCAATTATTAGCTAAAGCTCTGGTGGAAAGCGTATAGCTATGATCTTAAAGGTCTTATTCTCCAAAAAATCTGACATTGTCATTCTCACAATTGGAGCTGTGGGAGAAAAATCACGGCCAGAATCTGACAGGTGTTAATTGACCGGTGGTATATTGACGGGAACAAACTGGCCGTTGGGCTGCGTGACGTCACTAAATCCCATGGCAGGGCCGAGGTGGCAGGCACTGCCAGCTCGGGCTTTGCCTTGGAAATGACAGACAGGGTTTGCTACGCGTTGTAATAGCAAATACCTACCAGCTGACACTCCCTCCAGAAGTAAGAATTTTGGGCACGCCCTTACTCTCGCGATATTTCTTCTCTCTTTCGTCTTTCTGCACAGCAACGCAGGGCAGTCGACGCTCATGCAGTATTATTAAATATGCAGATGGCTTGTGCGCAGTATGTGAATAGACAGCCCAAGATTGTCTAAATAAACTGCATGTCGTTTTGGGTAATTTTCACACCCCTCGGAGAAACCGGTTTGACTGGGCTTTTAAAGGGGGATATCCTGCGCTGCGTGAGCATACAGTCCAGCGCTGCCGAATATGGCAGCTCCCTACACCTCTTTGTAAACTCGTGTTACTGAACTGGTATCCCTATCTTACAATAGCATGCAGCCGTCTCAAAGCTTCGCTTCGTGCGTATGACTAGCGCTGATGCGCAAATACCTGACCATTGTGTGCGTGCGTTTTCGACCCTAATACGATTGAAGTTAACGTTAAGCCATGCGTGCCAATGGGGCTCAGGATAAGTTACTCCTGACCGGCAAGAATACCTGCACAACAAAGTTGCTAGCGTTATTTGCTTAGTCTAATCATTCCCGCGTAAACTTTCCCGCATGCGATTTTTCCTCCATTTAAAAGTCAGAAGCGTTAATTCTTCTGTATTCTTCCTCCCTCACCGCTTCTTGCTCCAAAAGTTAGCAAAACATCTCCAGGCCCGATGCGATGGCGTAATCCCGCTTAATAAGATTACAAGCAAAATCAAATATAGCGATATGCTTTTAAGGCAACTGCCACATAAAAGCGAAAGAAAAAAAAGAAGTACCGAGCTTACTGTATACGACTGCAGCGCTGCGCTAGAAACTTTTCACTTCAAACGCGCTTACTTCGCGGTCTTCACAAATCGAGAAAGAACACGTCCCACTCTTCTCACTGCATTATAGACTGATAAGAATGGCGAAGTGAGGCTATGTATATTAACGAAAATTCTCTCTGTGGGAAAACATAAAAGTGCACAATTATCGCATATAGTATCAAAACCAATTCCACGTAAGCATATCTTCTGCTTGATTGGGCGAAGAGAGCAAAGTGTTCGTTCCTCTTAGTTTTGCATAATCTTTCCTTAAAAGAGGAAGGGGGTGAGCGCAGCCATACTTCACTGAACGACCGACAGAAGAGCCCATATTCTGACGCGTCAATTACGCTCGTAACGATGCTGCGTTGTACTTTTCCTGCCCATTCCGAGTTAATTACGCTCGCGCATCCCCAGCCCGTTTGGCGACGCGTTCGCAACGAATCACTTCCTCGCCAACTGCACATGCCCGCGCGCGATCAAACAGCGAATTGAGCCGTGTTCGCGTATTTCAGAGAGAACAGAACTCTATCGAGCGCGGCTCATAATACTTCGATGCGCTTCCGCGTGGACAGACAGCTCGTACTCGCTCCGCCGGAGTCTTGAGTGCGCGCCGGGACAGGCGCAGCTGGGGAAAGAGCTCGCTTGGAGAACTATACGCAACGAGCAGTGTACTTACAAGCGAGAGCGGTTCGATGCGCGGCGCCTGATTATGACGAGCAATTAAGCAAAATGGCGTCCTCGTGCCCATGAACCGACGGAGTCTGCATTGCTGAATCGCGAGCATCGGAAGTGCATTAATTGTTCCGCGCACGTGGCCTTTCTGTCGACGTCAACATGTGGGAGTTTTGTGCAGCGCTGATAAACGTCGGAGCTTTGCGAGATTTTACTCCAACGCGCTGCCGCAAAGCAGGGCACCAGTTTTAAACGGCCTCGCGGAGGTGATGCGCATTTTCGGAAATTTACGACGCAGAGTTCAACGGTACAGAGGTCGTTATGAGCAGTTTGTTCAAAGAATGAAGGGTCTCATTTTTCAAGTGTTTCACCCCCCGATGAAGAACCAAGCGCCTGGTATGGGAAGAACAGAATCTTGTAGCCGAAAAAAAAAATACACGTGTTCTTGGCGGTGAATGGGATTCGAACCCAGTACCTCACACCTGCTTAACAAAGCCGCAGCTACTAGGCCATCGGTTCAACTTTTGTTTTTCTTTATTGCACGGGAAAACTTCTGTAAAAATAGGAAAACTCGACTTAAACTTGTCCATGTCTGAAGTTACCGGGCTGCTTAATACGAGCCCACCATATCCCTAGCCCGACAATGCACCATCATCAAAATATCAAAATTCTGGGAGGCACACACATTCATTTAGGTACAGCATCCAGTTTGGAGGTTCTTCGCGTGCAGCATATACACTGCTCACCAAAGCACACTGCTCCCGAAACATGTATTTGGACGATCTTGGTGGTTCAGCATGCCTGTCCATCATACGGCTTTTCCAAAAACTAATCAGTCCCATCAACACAAATAGATCGTAAGGCACGACAGAGTTTTTGTCAGGAGGCAAAAATCTAATAGAATATGGTGTAATTTCAATGTCCTTTTTAACAGTTATTTGTAGTATGTCCCAAAAGAACATAGCATCACGGCACAGAATAAAGCAATGATCAATTGTCTCAGGCACGTTACAAAGACGTCAATTCACCGTCCAAGGCACAAACATCTCCTTATCATGAAGAAATGTCTTGACAGGCAACGTCACTGTGTGTAGTTTGAAAAAGAACGTTTTTGCAGCTGCCTGAATGCACATTTGCCTAACACGCTTTCGAACAGTGGTGTCCAAAAACACCAGATAAGGCTACCGATACAACGGTGTAGTGAATTAAGACTCATTGAGAACGTGGGTCATCTGATTTCTCGAGAGGCTAGACAGTAGTCTATAAAGAAACGCGCAGTGAGAAAATTGAAAGTGTCAACAACCTCCTTAAGGAATCATCGTAAAAGCCCCTCACAAGCCTGCCCAGTCGGTGCGAATAAGTAAGGCCCATCGGTGCAATGAAGCATGGTCGTGTGCAATATGAAGGTACGCTTACACGTCTGTGAACGTTGACGCGATAAGAGTACAGGGAGGCCAAGACTTGCGTAAAATACTTTTACGGCAAACAACGCAGCGCCTCGTCGCAGCATCTCGGTCATAAAGGACAACGATTGCGGGGAAGTGTTATCGCATATAAACCCAGGATAAAATAAACCCAAGAATTTCATTCCAATCTTGTCGGCTACTTTCCAGGTCAGGCTTCTTATTGTCTACAGCTAGAGCGAAGGTGGAAGATTTCCGACATGCCTCTGAGCGGCAGCCAGGCGAAGCAAAGCTTGCCCTGTTTGGAGATGCAATTAAACTTAAGCTGATGCGAAATAAATACTGCCTGATGATTACAATGCCGTCATTGTTTTATACAGTGTGCACTTGCGGGCGTCGCAAATGGTTACATGGACGCAGAGCTATAGCGGAGGCCCGCTCGATGTGCCGAGTGCTCAGGGACCTAAGACATTTACGGGTGGGCCTCAAGCAAACTACTGTGTATTGTTCTATAGTGTATATATTTCTTTTTATTTTTACCTACCCTTTCCTTTCTCCCTATCACTCACCTCTTTGATTTCCTCTACCCCTTCCTCGCTATCCCTTTATTTCCGCTGCCCCTGTTCAGGTGCTTCAGATATCAGCAGATACCGGGGCTGGCAAACATCTTTGCTTTCCTTTTGTATATATAATAAAGTAACCACTACAACAGAAGCCATGTAATGTACCCAACTGTGTAGATGCGTAGAGCTTGCGGAGTGGACGTAATGGGACACACCCGCCTACTTTCAAACAGCTTGCCGCTGCCACTTCTGGGGCAGAATCGGCGAATTACTTCGGAATGCGAGAGAGAGAGAGAGAGAGAGAGAGAGAGAGCGTGCAGCGAAAGGGTTGAAAATTCCAAAATCATGGCATCGTGTATTGAAGCGTTCGAATCATCCGTTCTTCCTTCACCATCATCAGCGTTTTACGAGGCGGCCAGTGTTAGAGTGCTCATTTTCTTCTTTTTCCTTTTACATTAATTATTGAGTTCGTGGCACGAGTGCTCTGAGATGGAGCACCGAACGATAACGAGCGACTGCTGCCAATGATCGATACAATGACTGCTCTTGTTTGTCTTTTCGCGCGTTAATATATAAACTCTGGTATCGAGGGAGTGCGCAGGAATTATAAACTGCTGTTTTTTATTTGTCTTTTTTTTTTCTTTTCCGAGCATGGATGAACCTCCCGGCACCCAATCGAACGCAGAGAGAACGCTGTGCTTGGCAAAGTTCACGAGTGCCTCCTGGTACGCTAATTATTTTCCCATTAAGCAGCCCCGACCAGTTCCCCACGCGATGCTTTGATTCCTTAGTGATGTTTTATTTTGTTTTATTCCCTCTACGCTTTCCCAGGCAACGCAAACTCGGGTCCGCGTGTTTATCGAGTCTTTTGTTATAATTTATTTGTTTTGCAGTTCATTTTATTTTCTTTTATTCTCCTACTTTACGGAATGTTTTGTAGTTCATTGATTTTGTTTAATTATTTTCATAATTTACGGAAGTCCTACATACAGATTTGCGATCTTTCTTGAACCGGCAGTATCATGGGTATTTATCCTATGCTGTCTCTATAAGAAATACAAGTATTTAGATTGTCGGATGCAGTGCACTATCCCGATTGACTGAAGGACTGACTAATCAGATTAGCGATTGTAATCCAGCGTAGTCACACTACGGATTACTGAGTATCAAGTCCAGCTGCCCCATTTAGCGTGCTTTACGCACTTCTCACGGCCTAATGGTGGGCGCGCTCATTGTGCGAAGTTGTAACGACCAGGGCATTAGCAGCAAGCTGTCGCCGAATGAGGACAGCGAACGTAAAGTTTGCTGCGACACATTTACACATTCATTGGGTAAGAGGTGAGATTGAGATTCTGTGAAGGAAGTCATATAACGACAGGTGTTTAGCCAGCGCAGATGCATACGTTGGTCAGCTAAGGAGGCTATGGCTGTACAGAAAAAAAAATACAAAGAAAATAATAAGCTTGCTATATACGAAGTGTTCAAGTTCTGTCTCTCAGGCTGTACTTTATGCTCGTCGATTATGGGTAGTCTCTGTGTACTGGCCTCTATAGGAATGCACGCGGTGGTTCGCCTCACTCACCTGACTGCGTTGCTTCGTGCGCCGTCTAATTTCTGGCAGTTTCCTATAGCGACATTTGAAGGCTACGCCCCCCTGAGGTGGTAAGGGTGGCAGTTTCTGGCCCTACGGGGCTTGGACGGTAGGTCAAAGCCGCTTGCGGCGGAGGCTAGCCAGCCACCGATGTTTATCTGTAGTAGGCCGCCATTGCACCCGCCACTACTTCGATGGTGGACAACGGCTGTTGTTGCGGCGCGCGTCTTTCTCTCTCTCTTCTTTTTCCTTTCTTCTCTATTTTCTCTTCTTTCTGCACGAGGCAGCCGAGGTGGCTCAGGCCCCGCCGGGGTGGTGCAGTGGTAAGACGCCCGACTACTGTGCCGAAGTACCCGAGTTCGAACCCGACCTCAGCGGCTGCGTTTCGATGGAGGCGAAACGAAGAGGCGTCCGTCTGCTGTGCGATGTCAGCGCACGTTAAAGATCCCCAGGTGGTCGAAATTACTTCAGCCCTCCACTACGGCTCCTCTTTCTCTCTTTCCATTTTCACTCCCACCATTCTCCCTTCCCTTACGGTGCGGTTGAGGTGTCCATAGAAAACAAGTGAGGCAGTTACCACGCCTTTTCCTTCCTATAAATGAATCAATCAGGTGGCTCAGCTACAGAGCCAGTAGCAGGCCCGTGCATTTACTTTTCCTTCTTCCTACAGCCACAACAACAACCCCTGATGGGGCTAGGACAAGTAAGTCACCGCCGGTTGAGGCGGGGGCTAGCCTGCCACCGAATTTTTATCTGTTGTAGGCCGTCATTGCACCCGCCACCGCTTCGGTGGTGGACGACGGCTTTTGTTGCGGCGCGCGTCTTTCTCTCTCTTCCCTTTCTTTCTTCTCTATTTTCTCTTCTGTCTGCACGAGGCAGCGGAGGGGGCTCAGATACAGAGCCAGTAGCTGGCACGTGCATTTTCATTGCCTTCTTCCTACAGCCACAACAACAACTTCGAGTCCAACGAGCCCCGCCAGGGTGGTGCAGTGGTAAGACGCCCGACTACTGTGCCGGGATACCCGGGTTCGAACCCGACCTCGGCGGCTGCGTTTCGATGGAGGCGAAACGAAGAGACGTCCGTGTGCTGTGCGATGTCAGCGCACGTTAAAGATCCCCAGGTGGTCGAAATTACTCCGTAGCCCTCCACTACGGCTCCTCTTTCTCTCTTTCCACTTTCACTCCCACCTTCCTCCCTTCCCTTACGACGCGGCTGAGGTGTCCACAGAAAACAATTGAGACAGTTACCGCGTCTTTCCCTTCCTATAAATCAATCAATCAATCAATCAATCAATCGAGTCCAACGAGCAGGTCAACAACGCAGCACACCACTGGCGTGCTAAACAGGATCCCGATTTCTGTGACGTCATGCACAGCTTACACAGTGCACCGGCACCGGATTTAATCTGCGGCTCAAGAAGGGTGGAGGGGGCGGGGTTCTGTACATCGAAATAGGCTCCTAAAAGAGATAAAATTCCAAGCTTTCATTTGGAAGAAGTCTATTTTAATTTAGTCGCCTTAACAAACATTTTCAGCCCGTCGCGAAAAACTTGCTGAATTACCGCACCGCCTTCTATAATTATCCAACATAGCTGTAAGAAGAGCATGTTTTCATTTGCAGCGACATCGGTATCATTTTTGCAACAAAGCGCGAGTAACACGCCGCGCTGATGGGTCCGGACAGAGTGTCGTCATCACATATGTGCTTGGGCGAAACGTTAACCCCTTATCCTAACGCAATGGCACACTCACGACGTCACCAGGCTTACACCACAGCAGTGATGCGAATGTGCCGACACAAACTCAACTGGCACCTCACACCCTTGCCACCGGCAACTAAACTCTACGACTGGAATCGGCATTTCGCGCCACTCCAGCTGCAGCCGTAGCTTGCGCTACCAGACGGGCAAACTGTCCCTTCGCTTTCAGTGTGAAAGTACTCACACCCTCACCACTACCGACCAAGAATCATGTCCGATCTTATTTTTTTGCTTGTGCCGTACCTCTGATTGGCGAAGCTGTTTCGATCACAACCACGAAGCCTCGAGGGGGTATTTCAAACTCGGTCCAGTTAGTGGCTCCAACGCTTGTTTCCCCGACGACACTCAAGTTCGTCAGCCAACAAGTGATGAAGCCTATGGCTGACCAGTGACTGACCATGACCTTTTGTAGGGCTTCATTAAAAAAAAAAAAAAAACAATCACAACGGATTCGAATCGGTCGGATTCGAACCCCTTCGATCGTTATGCTCAGGCTTAAGTAGGCTTAAAGCTCTGCCATTTGAAGCGGCGGCCCGAAATGGCGCCACATGTTCAGCTGAAACTCCACCCTGCCAAACCCATAGGTACAGAACGTTTGTATCAGGTAGTATATGTATCGTGTAAAAAACGACAATTGCAACGAGTTAAAACAGGTAAGACGAAAAAAGCCCGTGCTTTCGCACTATAATCGGTTTAACAGAGATAACCCCTGCCATTTTACACGCGATTATGCATAAAGCTCGTTCGTTCAAAGAGGTGTCGATGTAGTTGAGAAAAATATGTCGGCAAAATTGGCGCCGGCATATAGCTGCCACCGGAACTAATCAAGATCTGACGCGTCGTTGGCAAAACAAATTGCGTCTTCGCGTTCTACGTTATAAAACCTCCGCAAAATTTTCTGACCGCTGCATCCTCTCTCTTCTCCTTTCGTCCTTCTTCTCCCATTTTCTTTCGGCTGAAAGCATATAACACCCCCTTAAAAGTATTTCTGCCCATGCTACTGGTGAGTAATGAATGCCGCCACGCAAAAGGACCACGTTGGGGCGCCTCGACAGCAGCGCCACGCAGTGCTATTGAGGCACCATCCAACCCGTGCTGTTTAACGTGGAAGCATGGCATGCGGCGTCGTTGTTAGCCTTGTTTTGGGAACATTCGTCGAAGAAAATTCGGGCCCCGTTCGAACTTCGTGCTTACTACATGAAACGTATTCGAAAAATTCATAGGTAATCAGTTTGTTTCGATTAATTATCAACATACCCTATTTGATTTATTCGAATCATCGACTAGGGAAATATTCGGCTCGTTATTCGAATTATTTGAATATTCGCGAATCCTTACAAGAGTATTTTTAAGCCAAAAATATCTATGCTGACATTTGACAACTCAACCCTTTGGTATAACACGACACGTTAATATACTTAAGTCAGTAGAATGGTGCGAATTGGAAACACTAAAGTATAATACGCTCCAGTGTATTTAGAAGAAAGCCACCAGATAGCCGTACATCTATACTGAGATAGATGTTATCAAGTATAATTATGATTGCCCAGGGATTATATGCACACAGATGGTACAGGACCTGCTTAATTGGTAGAGTTCTGCATAAGTCCTTGCCCTCTAGTGCGTGTAGTCAGGTTATTGCTGATTATTTGCTTAATTGAAAATAACAAGGTATACATCTGCTACATTAACAAGTATCGGCCGATCGTTTGAAATAACTATCGTTGCTTGCTATGACGCAAATTGAGGATGACAGCCAGAGTTGCATGGAATCTCACATTTGAGTTCCCCCGAAGATAGCTGCAATATATCTGCGTTTACTTGGGGACAAAACATTAAAAAGGCACGGACAATTTATGTATTTAATTAAGAAACACGAAATGCAGGCAAAATTAAAATCTCCTGCGTTTCGATGGAGGCCAAACGAAGTGGCGTCAGTGTGCTGTGCGATGTCAGTGCACGTTAAAGATCCCCAGGTGGTCGAAATTATTCCGGAGCCTTCCACCACGGCACCCCTTGCTCTCTTTTCACTTTCTCTCCCCCTTTCTTTCTTCCCTTGGGTGCGGTTTATGTGTCCACAGAACAAATGCGACAGGTACTACGCTTTTTCTTTCCAGTGAACCAATAATTATTATTAATATTTTCGAAGCCACAGCTGTATGCCGCCGTCGCCGATATAGTCATTAACAAACTCAGTCTAAGCATACACAGAGCAAAACGCTCAGGTTTAATCAAATTGGTACTCGAAGCATGCCTTGAAATGAGATCTTGAACAACTCACAATTTCTCACGCTTTACTGGTTACCGAAATCGGTTAGCCTTATTAAGAAATAACTGCACTGGAAATCAGTTCCCAATGTCCCTCTGCAATATTGAATAATTCAGATTACACTGTTCCAGAAAGTAGGTTAGTAAGGGATTAACCAAACTTCAAGATACTGATCCCGCCCTAAACTAATCCCGCCCGCAGCGCTGCGGAAACTAGACCTGAAGACATCCTCCAACCAGGAACCGAATTTACAAGCTCTGCTCGCATAATAAGGGCCAATGATTGGCTACAGACTATGGGATAGCCAATCACAAAATCCGACCCTACACGTCATTTTGAGCGGCATTCAATATATAACGTCACCAGACCTGCAGACCAAATCATTAGCCTTCACGGACAATCTACGACTGTCTTGAGACATGCAGAGGTCTTTCGGTGGGCATGCCTTATCGAGCTCTTTTATTTTCGTAATCATCAGTGCATTCCGAACATGTGTGGAGCATTCCTACATTAGGCGTAATAAGCTCGCCCGCAGAGTATCGCACAATCAGGTGCAGCTAATTCAGGAGAAACCGTTTTCTCCCAAGCTTTCGGGCAAACCAAAGCATTCTATCGTATACGGCCACCTGTGCTACACTGCCCCAGCTTTTGTGAAAACGACTACTCCCGTGGCATTTGTTTTCTGTATCTGCAATAATATGCTCAACTGTACAACTGTTCTTCTTCCTTTCTTTGTGTGTGTTTTGCCAATTTTCTACGCTTCGCTTCGTGGAGCTGGTGCGCTAGGGCCCGCGGCACTGATAAACGAATTAAAGACGCTGATGTCGGCTCGTTACGTCGAAGATAATTACCTCCGCTAATCACATCCTCGAGCGTTTCATGTTAATTACGAGCATCGCCTCGCTCACTCCGAGAGCGCGGAGCTTTAATTTTCCCGCATTACATGCTGGACTGGCTATACACGCCTGGCGGAGCTTTCTTTTGCCTCCGGCAGTCGATATCTCGCCTGACGTGTCACTGCACTCACCGCTGAATTTTGAGTCATATTTTCTATACTTTTTCTCGCCTCTTCGCTCTTGCATTTGGTATTTTTTCTTTCTTTATGAATATAGATTTGATTTTTTTAGTTCCGTTTATTTGTTTCTTCTTTTTTCGACCGCTTCCTATTTTCTCGTCGTCAGTGCACTTCTATGTCGATCGTTCACGTCTTTGTGTAAACTGTGATTTGGTGCGAAGAAGACCGCATAATTTATTTCTTTTCTGTTACCTCCGATCGCGTTGTCATTCAGTGTTGTATTTATTCCTGCAAATTCCATCTTCCATACGTAATATAATAGCGGGCCAAGCTGGCGCCATCTAGTGAAAGCCCTACTTGTACTAAATTGCTAGCTGTTTCTACTTTCCTTCCTCCCCTCCTCTTTGTTATTCTTTTCTGCCTGGTAGTGGTTCTTTCTTGGGCTTCGTAACCACGTTGCTTGCTTACTGCGGTGCATTCCTTTCCTCTCATCTATTCTTTTCACCTTTTGGTGGGAGCAAGACAGCCCGAATAATTTAAGTGGTGGAAAGAGAAGAAATAAAAGAGAGACACCTGCACAACGTAAATTGAACGAGAGAAAGTTTTAGCTGACCGGTCGCGCGCTTGCCTTACTTTCGTAATGCCTAACAGGGTCTGCAGACTCTTGGTGGGGGAATACAGGGCCGACGAATCTTCAAGCGGAGCTTAGGAAACTCTGCCTGCAGGGAGATTGGGCAATAACTCTACCCAGGGCTGTGTAAAGTAAACGGACTTCGTGTAGTTGGGTACACTCAATTCGCAATTACCTGTGTGCCTTCGGGGCGACATTAGTTTAGAGGGGACGACAATTATGCGGACAACATCCGTTAGTCTTCAGCGGTTGTCCAATGCAAACCAGAATTATTTTCCAATTTCCGCAGCGACGGCTTCCGATCTCTTTCCACGAGCATTTCCACGATTAAATGAAAACATTGCCAATTTGCCTCATACCAAACAAGTGTATCCTTGTTATCGTCCATGCGTCGTTTACTCCGCTCTAACTTCACTTCACCCTGTTTAGCCATATGTTTGTCCAAAAATAATAATAATAATAATAATTGGTTCACAGGAAAGGAAAGGTGCAGTATCTGTCACGCTTGTTCTGTGGACACCTTAACCGCGCCGTAAGGGAAGGGACGATGGTGGGAGTGAAGCGGAACGAGAGAGAGGGGTGCCGTAGTGGAGGGCTCCGAAGTAATTTCGCCCACGTGGGGAGCCTAGCGTTTTTCGTGGCCTAATGAATGTAGACTTCGGTATTTACATTTACATATTGATGTGTGCAGGTACGTCTTCGTAGAAGAGGAAACTATTTTTAACGCGATTTCATTAAAGGCTCTGTTAACCCAAAATCCGGCGTCGTGGGACAGGATACCGACTATGACGTCACTGATGACGTCACTGATGATGGTCACGTTACGTTAGACATTTCGAGCAAACGCCACAGCCTATGAACAAGCCCTCAATGGACGAAGCTTGAAAAAACAACATAATTTTGCCTTCTCCAAGCTCTTCACTTCCTCTTCCTCATCACCATCGCTCCCGAAAGAGTGTCCACTCCACTCGAGCAAGGTCCAGCTAAATCGTATGGTGACAAAGCCCCCCCCCCCCCCCCCCCCCCTTCGCGGCCTTTTCTTACTGGTCGGTATTCTCAACATTGGTCGACACTCTCACTGCTTAATAATATCATTGGCCAACATTTTCACTGGTGATCTTTTTCGGCCTTAGTTGGCTTTTCATTGACCATCATTTTGAACAGCGTTCAACATTCTCATCGGCCAGTTTTACAAGCACTGGTCAACATTCTGACCAGTCACCAGGCTGACGTGACGGTTCTCAATCGCCACATACTGCGCCAACAACGACAGCAAAAGTGGCACCGCACTTTCGCCCTGAACTGAAGCCCATGCGCTGTCTATAGCTTTAGAAATGGTGCAGAGTTCGTAGCTCTCTGCTCGCGTTCTGTGAAGCTCTCTCCCTCCACGGATTTCCCCGGGAAAGTTCGATTGCCCCTGACAGGCATTCGTGAATTCTTCATTGCTCGCTTTCTCTCTGTTCACGCGGCCAGCAGGTAGACGCGCCATTTTTCTAGAGCCACAAAATGGCTCCACCGAAGCGGTACGCAAAACCTCAGCAGCAAGAGAGGAAACCGATTATCTCGGGCACCGGGCCAAGTAGAGCGCTGCAACGTTGACAACGATCAGGTAAGCTCTTTCGCCAAAGAGAGAGGGAGAAAGTGAGACGCTTGAAGAGAAAAAAAAAAGGGGGGGGGGGGGGGAATGAATTATAGAGGCACACGCGTCAGGAGCACCACCTGCATTATGCAAGCTCGCCGAAGAGCGGACACTGTAACGCGCACCTTGAAGAGGAGAACAAAGCGGGCGTAAGAGCATCGCTCGAGCAAGTGCGACTGCAACTGGGCCGGGGTGGATCCCACGCCCCGAACGAAGCACGGGAAACGGGAGACACACGGAGTAACTGCCTCGGGTGACTTGGACGTCATACATCAGAAGACGGGCACTGAGGCGGAGAAGGGGTGTGCGGGTGGAAGAAACGAGGGTATTGGCAAAAGTGAATGAGAGGTAGAGAGAGACGTTGCTTTCTCCTGAACAAGAACCCTCTCTCGGCTCGCACTGTATCTATCGTAACACGAGACAAGACGGATGTCCCCTGCGTCGGGCGATTCTCCGGCGTTGCGCTGCGCCTATGCAATTTATGAGCATCAAAACAACGTGCGGCGTTTTCCAATCCGACAGAAAGAAGGAGGAGCAACGTGAAAAAAAAAAAAAAAAAGTAGGACTTTCCGAGAATTATTTCGTCTTATATCTGTCGCTTCTGGAGCAGCAGAGCCGAAGTAGTTTTGAAGTTTCGTGGTTCGTCTATCACCATGTCTAGTTAATCGCGTGTGAAGAGGTTGTTGGAGGGCCAGAGGAGAACTGGAGGAGGAAATGTGGATGCAGTGCAACGTAAAGTGCATTTACCGCACATGCTTCCGTGTGTAGTGCTAAATGTCTGTACAGGAAGGATAGTTGTCAACCCCACAGGTCGTAGAACACAGGGTTGAGCTACAACCGTTCTAAGGTATACCACGGCGGAGGCAAGTCACATTTAGTTTTTGTTCATTACAATAAGCTATTAGAATTAAGAATATTACTTTGAACACGCCTTGCTAGCGCATTCGGCATTCTTTAGAAGAAAAAAAAAAAAAAACATTACACTGCTTCATTCAATGTAGGAGTCGAATAGGTAACCCTTGACATTGTACAGGTAACCCTTGGCCCTGGGGTCAAGTCGGGTGGACAATGAGACCATCAGAGTGAGTGAAATAGCGTTTTGAGCTACAGCTTTATATAGGGTCCATATTCAGAGTTCGCGCCGTTATGTGGTCGCTATCTCCCAGACTCGTACGTACCCCGACCTCGAGTCATCTGATTGGTGGAAGCAGCGGAACCGGATGTCACTACCACTTCCGGTTCCGTCGTTCCTGCCATTCAAATACTCGAGACATTTATTCGAGGTCTAGTAGATACAAACACTTTTTTGGTAACGATGCAAACTCCGAATGCGGACCCGGTTCGTTCAGCTGAAACGCCCTCGGTTAGTAGTAGTAATTGTAGTTGTTGGCACCGCGTGTCGTAAATAATCGGGGGCTGCGTAAAAAAAGATCGTATCATGTTAAATTGTGGTTCTAGTGATGGATGATTGATTGGCGTGTGATAGGTGATGACGAGTTATTGAAATCATTGCAATTAATGGGCTAATTATTAAAGAAATGAAAAATTGGAGATGAGGGGTTCAAAGGTTCAGAACGGTCAGAATGAAAAGCCAATCAATGCTTGATGATTCCAAACGTGTCAGATGTTTAGAATGAAAGTCCAATACTTGATTGTGCTAATTGAGCAAACATAGAGCGCTATATAATGAATATTTTGATTGAAATAATTAAATATAGAAATAGGGAAAAGGGGGGAATCAAAGGTGTCGAAATGCTCAGAATGAAAACCCAACGCTTGAAAATGTTAAGAAAATTAAAAGCGTGTAATTTAATAATTGAAATATCTGAACAATTAAACATTGGAAAAGGTGAGTTTAAATGTCTCAAAATGCTCAATAGAAAATCAATGTCTGCTGATACTAAGTATTGGTGTATGAAATTTTTAAACCATAAAAAAGCGAATAAAATATTGTCCGTGTGTGCGAAACAATACTCCGTCATAAACTTAACCTTAACGGCAAAACCCTCCGGCGTTGTATCGAGCACTAACAACGCTTTATGCCTGAACGCGCTCTAGGACGCATCAAGGTTCAAGAAGCGGCGACCGAGCTCAACGCTGGCCGACCGGCTATAAGAGAAAAAATATATACAAAGAAAAATAGGAAATATATAAGTTGGTAAAAAAAGTGAAAAGCGGCAACCGTCAGCGTTTCCTATGGCGTCATGCCCTTGACGGCGTTGTCCCCATAATCTTTCTAATGTGATTATATCACATGTTTGTGATACCAAAGACATAGGTTTTCAAGGGAACTTATTTTCAGGTCCGAATTGGAAAAGCACTGAATTCAGAAAGTACAGTCTGCAAAAAATAAACCCTGTGGAGACCTGCCTATCACTTGAATGAACGATATCCTCGTTCGTCCAAGAAGAAATGGACATGGGCAGGACATGTAGTGCGAAGAGAGGATAACCGATGGTGCATGAGGGTAACAAACTGGATTCCAAGGGAAGGAAAGCGTAGCAGGGGGCGGCAGAAAGTTAGGTGGGCGGATGAGATTAAGAAGTTCGCAGGGGTCAAGTGGATGCAGCTAGCACAGAACCGGGTTAAGTGGAGAAATATGGGAGAGGCCTTCGCCCTGCAGTGGGTATAATCAGGCTGGTGATGATGATGATGATCCTCGTTGCGCAGACCAACGCGACAGCGTTTACGGCTCCCGTGTGCTGGCTCAACTTGCTGGGAGGCACATATACATCGACAATAAACTTACTCATTCCTCTTCCACCTCAGCTTACGGTTCCCCGTTCGCGTACATGTAAGCTCGATGGATTACCAATCCCTTGCATCGTGGCTCTAATACCTTCCACACTGATATTCGCACACAGTTCTAGGCTACCGCGTTATCAATCTATCGATTGTACGACATTCGTACCTGCGTGACATAGGCATCCACTTGCTCTGCGTCCAAGAGTGTATAAGGTTGATTATTATTCCACCTTCCCACCTCAATCCAAGAGTAGTGTATAAGGTTAATTATTATTCCACCTTCCCACCTCAAATGAGTGACCCGAGTCGGCAGCTCCTCCCAACTTTCTGATATCACGTGGTCTCGTTATGTCGCAGAAACCATGGAATCAGTGCCCGGCGATGTCACCTGGCAGCTACCACCTGCCAACGCCGTGACCATCATATTTCGCTCACAATGCCGCCAACGATACCGGCGGTATTTCTCCAAACAGGATGTACCGATTAATACAAAAGCAAGCAAAAAACGTCGTAGAGGTAGTGTAGCTTACTTTCGTATTGCGAAAGCTATACTACGCCAGGTTTCGGCAAGAAGAAGAAGAAGAAGAAGAAGAAGAAGAAGAAGAAGAAGAAGAAGAAGAAGAAGAAGAAGAAGAAGAAGAAGAAGAAGAAGAAGAAGAAGGAGAAGAAGAAGAAGAAGAAGAAGAAGAAGAAGAAGAAGAAGAAGAAGAAGAAGAAGAAGAAGAAGAAGAAGAAGAAGAAGAAGAAGAAGAAGAAGAAGAAGAAGAAGAACGCTTGGTCACCCGCAGCTAATGCTTTCACTTCATGTTAGGTTCAGCAGCGTTGAACCCTTCTCATTTTTTCTCCTCAGTGTATGTATGAAAAAAAAAAAAAAGAGCACTGATGAAGTAAACAAATATGCGATGTTAGGAGTTGATCTCATTAAATCAATAACAGTTGACGCAATGTGATAACGCGGCGCAGTTGAAGTTACTCAACAAATTTCCCGGAATTTCAAAGCCTCTTCACTAGTTTAGTGACAGAGTCAACTTCAAAGTTGCTATTGGGGTTTGCACGAGCTTCTTCTGGGGAATGTAAAAGTAAGCAAAAAAGCTGTTAAGGTTGTGTAGCTTTTTTTATTTATTTTTTTTGTTCTCAGTGTGTGTACGAAAAAAGAGCACTGATGAAGTAAATAGATATGCGATGTTAGACTTTCATCTCATCAAATCGATAGCATTGACGCAATGTGAAAGCGCGGTGCAGTTGAGGCGGTGCGATCGAATTTACTCGACAAACCTCTTCACTAGCTTACTGACAAAATCAACTTCTAAATTGCTATTGGGCTTTGCACGAGCTTCTTTCGGGATGGGTCGTCAACGAGCTTCCGCAGTTAATACCAGCCATGACAACGCTTCCGCGGGCGTAGCTAAAGCGTTGTTGTTTTTTTTCCTGTCGAGGTTTTGTTCAAAGCTGCGCGGCGTATCTTTATCGGCAAAACGTATACCTACACGCTGGTAGTCTTCTGCTCATCTTCCATCTGAAATGCGCTTTCCTACAGAAGTCCTACTGACTCAACGAGCTCATGCTTTGCAGAGTCCTTAAGCCGCACATTTCGGCGACGAAGGCGTTCCGACGAATACTGACAGTCGGGCTTGGCTCCATGTAGCAGTTTGCTTTTGTTTCGAGCAGTACCACAACTTGAATGCGGCACGTTCGTAAACAAAGCGCTTAACTCGATGTCAGATCTATGTCAAACAAAATAGAGCTCAGTTTGTATTCTCGTAGGCATCGGAGCAAGGCTGAAGCGGACTCGAATGCAGAAACGTCGCGCTTTTGCGCAGACAGAGGTAAGGACATTCAAAAGTACGTGAGTCCAGATAGGCGATGGCCTGCGTCGTGTCAGCGATTGAGAAATAAGATTTGATTTTGCTTTTCGTTGCGTTCACAACATTGGTGGCAGAACTTGGAGCTGTAGGCGTCATTCAGCAAGTCAACAACACGAAACCTTTAATGATAAGATTGCGAAAGAAAAGCCCTGCTTCTGGGAAAGGTGGGGTGAAGTTTACACGGAGTACGAGAAAAAAAAATTGCATACTTATGAGGGACACTAGATAGGCACGCCCGTCGAAGTTAGAAATGCCTTCTCGTGCAAGCCGCACCATCTCTTGTAGAAATTTAACAGGGAGTCTGCTCTGCAGGCAACATTTACACTGTCAGTTTGTGTGTGTGTGTGTGTGTGTGTGTGTGTGTGTGTGTGTGTGTGTGTGTGTGTGTGTGTGTGTGTGTGTGTGTGTGTGTGTGTGTGTGTGTGTGTGTGTGTGTGTGTGTGTGTTTGAGAGAGAGGGAGAGAGAGAGAGTAAGCGCGGCCGACACTCTAATACATCGTCTTGGTTGATAGCATAATTTTATCTCGGAAGAGTGCTGTGCTTACATTTCAAGTGACCTGTATGTGTCCGGCGCTCTTTTTGGCATTTCTTGCAACACCGCATTATTTGCCACTTTCACTCCTAGAAATTGAATTCGCAGCTGCTAGCTTAAATAAGCCACATCAGCAGGATGTATTCGTACGCGCGAAAACACGTAAGCTTTGTCCTAATTTACGCACTTTAATAATTGCTTCACTATAGCCTTTCACGGTTGGTAACTAAGCGGCCTTTAGTCGCGAAACTCGGAACCATTAAGCCCAGCGGTTATTTCACCATACTCAATTTCAATGGCCTACGCGTTGAGTCCTTAGAATATACTCAAACAGGGGTGCGAGGAACAAAACTTCAGTCCGGCAGAAGCTTTGTTTTTCGCACTATGCAAAAGAATGGTGAAGTTCTCCAATGCGTTAGCGCAAGCAGGTGCCGGTTGAGGTATGTAACAATAAACACACAGTAAATGCTGCCAACATTATAACCGGTTAGAACAGATCACTAGGCCTTGCGCTCGGTTCAGTAATATTGCGAAACTTTTTTGTTTTCCCAGTCGTAAGCATCAGGATCATAAAAGGAAGTATTTTGGCAACCCGTTTATCAAGAGGCATCGAGGGACCAATACTTTCGCTTTTCTGCGCACCGAAGCAAGAAAACTAAAGACGACTGCCGTGGGTACAGAGAAGGCGTTTTGCAATGAAAGTTCTCCGATGTTCCCATCTGAAGACGTTAGTGAGGCCACGGAGGCCTGCAGACGGTAGCACGCTCTCACTTCGTGGCGTGCCACGGATTATTTTCCAGAAGCGGTATAACCGGAGATGCGAAGGAGGGAGAAGAGACAGAGATAGAGAGAGAGAGAGAGGGGGGGGGGGGACGAAGCGAAAAAATGGGCGTGGCAATCGCAGGTTTTTGTAGCGCAGCCGCCGTTCCGCGCGAACATGCTCTCATCCGTGTCTTGTGGGAGAAATTATTCCGCTACACCCGGCAGTTAGCCAGAGCATTAAGAGGCCCGTTTACTTTCTTTCTGCGTGCCACCTTGAATGTTGTTGTTGTTTTTTTCTCTGTCTCTCTTCTTTTTCTCGCTTTCGTTTCACTCTACAAAGATCGTGAGAACAGTGAGCAGACGAAACAGCGTCCTCCACTCTCTGTCTGGAGAACGGGGAAATCAACGTCTTTCTCTTTAAAAAGTGTGTATGAGGTTTCTCTTTTTTCTTTGTTCTTTTCGGCGGCAGGAGGGCTTAGCGCTTTGGAAGCAGAGAAGTGCAGCGCTGTTGTCTCTCGCTAAGGCGCGCGCTTATGAGAGGTGTGTTGCGGGAGATTCCGCAAGCTCGCGTGACTGGCGTCCGTGCACATTACGAAGTGCGTTCATCTCGGTTCTCCTTAAAAATCTCTTTCGTACTAGGTACAACTCTCATGCAGTGCCTGTCGCTCGGCCGGTTACATTCATTTCACCATTTAATGGCTATTTCGGAAACGGAGAGTATCATCGGCCGCACGCACACGCACGCATTGATGCCTACTATTATGAATGCGCCACCGCGTGTTGTCTTTACAGAATTTTATGCGCCCGTGCTTTCGCGACATAAACGCCTTGCGCACTCATACGACACTAAAACAAAAATGTTAACGCGTTTATTCCCGCGCAAGGGTAAAATCTCAAAATATCCGGAACTGGTATGGTATTCCAAGAACTCGACTGGAAAACAGTCTGATATAATTTCTGCATTCTTTCTTGGATCGTTTTCTTTACCCCCTCTTCCTCAAAGCTACCGTAACGCGGAATGTTTTCTATCTGTAATCTGTAACCCAAGTTTAAATCAGTGCCTGTAACCTTAAAAAATTGTTTCTAGAAAAAAAAGTCCTTCTTGCCAAGACGGAAGCTAGGGATAGCCTACCTGCTGCAGGAAAATCTAAATTGTAGTATACTCTTGGTTAAGGCTTTCAAAAGCGAATAAAGTTGATCGCAATCCCGAGCTAAAAACATACATAGAACACTTAAGGCATAGTTAGGTGTTGTGAAGGCGAGAGCATGAATGTCTCATACTGCATTTATGTGTCGTGGGCTGAAATACACGCCGCCATCTATCCTCCAACTTTACAACGACTCCTTGTTACAGGGGTAAATCAGCCAGCCCTCGCGCTTCGGTACACATGGGGTGGCTAGAGGACGGCTTTTGCGACGCCATCTTTTCAGGACCGTCGGTGGGCCCCATCAACAAACGTCGCCGAAGCAATTTGTCTGATGGGGCTTTACCTTGGCTTCCTTCACACTCAGGCATCTATGGGGCAAAACAAAAAGTGATTAAAAAATATGGGGGCACTTAAGTTCTACCTTTAAGGGTAAGGCGCGATAGCTTAGGCTACCAACCCTCATTTAACACCTCGCTTTAACCAAAACGTATGAACGTGCTTGTGTGGCCTAGGGATGACGTGAATGCAAGGGTCCTTGCAGGCCGATTCTGATATCACCCTCCTCATATCAAAGGAGAGGCCAGAGTTGGCAGCTCTTGTCAAACGTAACGTCAGGCTACCCTACGTCCAATTAGTGCGCTGCCATGCCAGCTGCCAGCTACCGCCTGGCAGCGTGATTTTCTTCTAGTGAGGGGTGAGGACGCAAAAAGGAGCCATAAGGTTATCTCGTCTTACCCTTATAAATGCGGCGCTTAAATGACACCCCAACTTTTCCTCAACGGCTCGAAGGAAGGGATGTGCACCGCTGCCGACACATAGCGATTGCTGCTCACATCGTCTGGGAGTGCCAGGACTACTATTCGAAGCTATACGCATACGGAAGCTCTTAAAACTTCCCGTTGCAATTGATCTGGTCACGTATACGGTGATTGGTTCCTTCAGCGACGCAACATAACCTAGCCTTCTGTGTGTTGCGAGCAAATTTGACGGAATCTGCTGAACAGGGCCCGAACAACACGTTTTGTGGCAGTTGGTGATAACTATAACCAACCAGACAATTGTGGAACCACCCGACTGCCGCTGGATGAAAGAGTAAGCACTTAAAAGCATTCGTAAAAATTCTCTTCGATCATTTTTTTTTCCGCTAACGTGTACGCGCAGCGTATCGGACAATAAGACTTTGTTTGTCTGTGTTTTTCGTTTGGCCCCCTCCTCCGTTACGGACACATGTAAACAGCGCACTAGCAGCGCTCAGTGACATTCCGACTTTTCGGAGCACCGTATTTGCTGAGCGCATGCATTTTTTTATCTTAATAGGTAAGAGAGAAAGGCGCTTTTACCTTTAGTGTCGTTCTCTCAGCCTCGGGCGAAAAAACAAAAGGCTTGATTTCGTGTTCTTTACTTTCGCTGTCAGATAAATTAAGAGCGGACAGAAAAGGCAGCTACACTTCACCGCACTAGCGTATGTGCATAAGAGAATCGGTTCGGTCGCCATCCGCCTCCCATTTTCTGCATCGGTAATTTCCCCGAGGGTCATTACATCGCACTCATCTGCATTCTTACAGTGTGTCATTGCCGACACGTGCGGCCCGTGGAATGTGAATAACTTACGCGTACGGTGCGGTCAGCGTCTGGGAAAGTGCTGTACCGGTCCACCTCTCATTAACCACCGGCGACACCGCATTTCATTTCCCCGTCACTTTCAAAGCCAAGCTCTTCGGAGTTGCGGCGAGCCTTCGCTCGTCTCGCACACCCTCCTAGGTGTTCTGCAACGTGGAGCAAAGGCCGACCTGTTTCCTTAATATATGCATGCACCGCCACGTTTTACGGAGAAATGCGAAATCGCGAGGACGCTCACAAACTACCTGAGCCTTGAAGACAGTCTTTGCCAAGAGATAAAGTTACTGCGATGCACTGCCACTTCTTTCTCAGTTTCCGCTCTTTTCGAGAGATATGGCGCACGCAGCCTTCGCGGCGTCCAATTTCTTGGCTTCGTTACGCTGGGTGCACGGTACACGACGCCATAGAGTCAAGTCAAGCTCTTGGGGACGTGTAAAAGGGTAGCCGCGATGAGTCACCTTCCTTCCTCAGTGCAGCGCCCATAGCAAAGACGCGAGATAAACTTTCCCTTTCACTCGAGGTCCTTTCTCAGGCTTATAAATCCACACCGTCGCTGTCTCAACGACTCAACACCGGATCGACAGTCTAAAGTTTCCTAGATGCTAAGCTTTCCTGCAGTCCGATATCTGTGCAGAACATGCTTCTCCCCCGCTTTCGATACCAACTCAGCCATCGTTAGCACCAGGGTCATTTTGTCATCCTCCAACACATATTGCAGGATAAGCCATTATTTGACGCAAATATATTGCACCTGCCTCGGTCGTCTGGCAGAAAGCCCCGTTCGTGCCGAAACACGCTGGTATGCATCCTTCTTCGACGTGACGTTAGAGAAGTCTCCCTCTCTCTCAATGTGTATATATATATATATATGTGTGTGTGTGTGTGTGTGTGTGTGTGTGTGTGTGTGTGTGTGTGTGTGTGTGTGTGTGTGTGTGTGTGTGTGTGTGTGTGTGTGTGTGTGTGTGTGTGTGTGTGTGTGTGTGTGTGTGTGTGTGTGTGTGTGTGTGTGTGTGTGTGTGTGTGTGTGTGTGTGTGTGTGTGTGTGTGTGTGTGTGTGTGTGTGTGTGTGTGTGTGTGTGTGTGTGTGTGTGTGTGTGTGTGTGTGTGTGTGTGTGTGTGTGTGTGTGTGTGAAAAACAATGTAACTAGCTGTTTCTCGAGATCTACTACTTTTGCATTGACACTTATTCTCTCAAGCCAATAATAAAATCATAGATAATTAGTATTTACTAACTAATCAACTGTAGTGAACGAACAAAATACTGAAGGTTAGCATAGACGACTCTGAACATCTCGGAATTTGTTTCACTGTGCCAGAGCAAACCGTAGTTGGATAACTTGGACCAAGTTATTAAAAGCTACGGTTCGCTCTAGCACAGTGAAACAAATTTCTAGATGTTCAGAGTCGTCTATGCTAACGTTCAGTATTTTTTTCGTTCACTACAGTAGAATAACTAGTAAAGCCTAAGTAGCTATTTTTTAATTATTGTCTTGAGAGAACAAGTGTTAATGCAAAAGTAGTTGAACTCGAATAAACTATACGTCTAGAGAGAAGTGTCTAACGGTCCAGCAAAGTGAGCAGCCAGCGGCCATTGGATACTCTCTCTGCTGCACGCACAGACATACGGGTGGCAGTGCGAAACCACCGTTAGACGCACACACGTACGGTATACACGAGGAGTGGCAGAGGAAATAAAAGGGAAACAATCTCTCTGCAGAGCTCTGCTCCAAATTGGCGCTGCTCCACGCCACAGCGGCTTCAGCGCTAACGGCGAGCGCTGGGGTTAGGCCAGCGCGGTTCGATCGCGAGAACCAGGAAAAGCCAGGACGGGAGAGATCCAACGCCCCGATAGCCATCTCCGCAGCCGTCGGCGACGTCGTCGTCTCAAGGGCGCGCTCGCCCTGAGTGCCTGTCCTGCTGCTGCGGCTTCATTGCCCGAGCCCCAAGGGCCGGGAAAGGCGTGGATGGAAAAGAAATGTCCAGATGAGAGCGTGTCTGTGTGTGTCCACGTCTGAGGGGTGTAAGTGTGTTCTAGCCCTCATCCCTCCTTTCCACATTTTTTTTTTCTTCTTCTTCTTGTTCATGCGTGTGTACGATGTATAGGTGTGTGTATGAGCGGGCTCCAACTATTCCTTCCACCCTTCCTTCCAGTCTTCGCTCTTCGTTTCATCTCTGCGTGTCTTTCTATCGCCACAGGACCCTGAAATGCCGCAATTCACGAGGTCGGGATGTACTGGGTCTCGCGCTGTATAATGAGATCGTCAGAGCGCAGAGCGTGTGTGGCCACAGATGGTGTCTTCCTGATGGCCCCGTGTACTTAACAGGAGCGGAAGAAACTGAAAACGGTGCTTGCCAAGTGATCTGAAAAAAAAAAAAAGAAGGAAAAAGAAAGCAAAATTATCATTTATTGTTAATGTGACGCATGCGGCACATTTTGAACAATGGCTTCAAAATTCAGACTGATACAGAAGAACTTGGCACCGTAAAACCACCCTAATATATATATATATATATATATATTTTATTTTTTTGCTCGAGCTACTCGCTCCGGCTCGCGTGCACTCGATGCATAGTGTGAAACGCTGCGCCAACAACATTAGGAAAGCGAACCCGCCACCTATGTGCATTATATTAGAGAATATTTACTATTTTTCACTTAAATGCCATACCTCGTGGATAAGGAACTATTATAGTTACTTTTCATCTATTCACGCCACGTCACTGGCTCTATTAATAAGTCTCAAAGTTTCGACATGTTCTGTTCTACTCCTAGATCAAAGTCGATTCTACTTTTATCGTACCTAAACACTTCTTCATTGCACACATGCGCTGGAAGGCATTGCTTCTGACAAGCGGTGAAAGTTAGGTAACCAGGTTTCTGTTTAATGTTTTATCTAGACGAACTCGTTTCGGACGATACGATCTGCTCGGGTTCAACTTGCATCTAACTTAACCTCGAGTCCGAATAATTAAACAAAACTATATCGCACTAAAAACATATTCAGTCAGGGGTTTGAACTCCCTATATCAAATGTATTGCGGCGGATCTTTGTATTGTTTGTTTATTTTTTGCTTTTGTTTTTGCTTTTTTTACCACCAGATGGCTTTATCATTCTGCTTGTGACGCAATAAGTAGCTGAATCTCAGATTATTGTAGCCTGAGCTTCTGCATTGTTAGATATTGACGTAGTTGCTTTCAGTGCGTTATCTCTAATGATCCTTGTCAGCTTTAAATTTAGCGAGGCCGAGCGGCAGGAATTATTTTTTACGACTGCCGAGCACGTCTATTGCTGTCGCCGCAGCTGAGTTGTTCAGTTATTTCAGGGAGTAAGTCAGCCAATAAAATGTCATTAGGAATCCTTAGAGTGTCTTGACTTGACTTCTGGACTGCTGTCGCGACTACGTGGCAAAAATGTAGATGTTTGCAAAGTTCCAAATTCGCGTTTTGTGTGATTACTGGAAAGAATTTGTAGCAGAAAATTCTATGAAATAAATAAATAAAAGAGTGATACCAGTTTGCTTTACTTATATATACTACAGTGATGGTGCCTGACCAACAGCATGGAACTAAATAAATCTAAAACCACTTGTATTTTTTACGCACAGCACAAATCCTACCAATAACGCCTTCTATATCTGCCGGACATTTTCTTAACTTTAACTGTTTACAGATCGTTATTTTAAACCCTGCTAGAGATACGCCGGTGCGGTCTGGACAAGTTCGTACAGCAAGGCGGTCATTATGCACGTAATAGATCTCAAGGATGAAACGAAGAATGAACTTAATATAACCAATAAACATTCTTCTTTTTTTTTTGCTTTTGAATTCAAGGGCCAACATTATATGAAGAACTTTGAAGCTGTCAAAATATTAGTTGACAGCAGTTTTAAATTTTTTTATTTCCAATGGATTTCGAAATTTTCAAAATATTTGAAGTCAGAAGTATGCATTTTATAGCTTTTAAAGTTGGCTTGTCGCAATGCAAATTTTGCATATTATTAAAATGCACTCGCTATTCATAATAATATCGCCGAAATCAAAGTAACTGCTTCTACGGCATAACATAGACAAAGATAACATAACATAGCATAACATAACATAACATAACATAGACATAATATAGACATAACATTTAAAAAAAAAAAACGTTCATTGCGGGAAACCAACTTTCATAGCAAAAAGATCCATTGGTTACTTTTTACAGACCGCACCGGCGTATCTCTCGCAGGGTTTAAAATAACGATCTGTAAAAGGTCAAACAAAGAAAACGACCCGGTATAATTGCTCTTAGTCCTCACATATTTGCTCTATTTCCGCGTGAAAACATTTGGCGAGCTCTTTTCTCAGCGCGTCTTTTAATGCGCATGGTAAGGAACTGGCGGCAAAAGTAACCAAATGTAGGTCGCTTATGGAGAGGCCGTGACACGCTCCCAGCGATTTTAATAATGCAATTTTGTAATGCGCTTCACAGTTCATAACTTAATTTGGAGTGATCCCATGTAATCAGCCACCCATCACTATAACCATCCAGTTAAAACAAGACAATTACGCGTTAGCATCCACCCAAGCACAGTAATAAGGCTACAATGGGTAGCTACATATAGCTTCCACTTAAACTTCGTAGCCAAAGAAGAATCTACAAGCTTCAAGCTTTCCTTTGTAACTCGAATGGATGATAATGAGTGATTACCCCCTTATTATTCCATCTTTGGGGATTAGTCTAAGTATACGACCTTAAGTAATTATACATTATTCCGGAAAAGTGGCTCTCTGCGTCATTAAATGTAATCTATTTTGGAGCGCATTCAGCAACTTTTTGTTAGGCATGATTTTGAAACTGCAAATAATGCACACTCATAAGCCATTGTTACTTGCGAGAACAGGTAAGAGGAAAATCATACTCACTTTTGTTAGAGGCTAATTTTAGGAACACGAATGCATATTCTTTTGGATATCAATTTCATACTAGCTGAATTCTTCCCATACAATGTAACTGTAACAAGAACGAAACATGGGATATTGAATGCACTTTTTTGCTTTTGTGCAGGGCAGATATGTAGACATTATGAAGATGCCATACACAAAGGTGTTTCTGGAATATTTTGTGAGTGTTGGTCAGCATCATTGGAAATGATCTGGATTATTGATTATTTGCATTTTAGTAACATTGTTCAATGATTGTTGTTTCAAGACTCTTTCTACTATATTTTAAGATTGCTTGGAATGTGCAACAGGTCGACAAAACAACTGCCAACCAGCCCAGACATTATACCTAAGCGACACTGATTGTGACTGCTGCATGGTCGTCAAACTGCAAAGCACCTTTTCCTCCTGCTACATCCTCTGTTGCTGTTGAATAATAAATGCCGCACTTTACTGATTGATTGATTTATCGATTAATCGATTGATTGATTGATTGATGGATTGATTGATTGATTGATTGATTGATTGATTGATTGATTGATTGATTGATTGATTGATTGATTGATTGATTGATTGATTGATTGATTGTGTTTGCGTTTTCATTGCTGAAAGTTTAAAACTAGTTTTCGTGTCAGTTCCCGAGTGTAATGAAACTCAACACTATATAAAAACAAAGAAAATTGCAGTATTGCTTTGAAATGAAAAAAAAAATATATATACAGGAGTTTGGAACCGATTACTTCTTGACTACTACTCTCCTTTTTTTTTTTCTGTTTATTGCTCATACCGTGTTGTTAACCGCAGCCTTGCTTGGTTGGCTTAACGTGCCAAAACGATTCAGACTAAGAGAGCCGCCGTAGGGGAGTGCTCCGGAAATTTCGACCGCCTGGGGTTTTGAGCATTGACACCGCAAAGCATACGGGCGAGGTGCCCGTATGAAAGGTGGCCATCGCGGTCGGGATTAGATCCCGCATCCTTGTGTACAACAGTCCAGCTCCCCAACCACTGCGCCACCACGAATAGGCGTCAACACTAGAATTATTTAGAACAAAAAGATGCCCGTGCTCACGCAAAAGCCTTCGGAATCGTGTACTCATTCATGCATTTGGGGAAATATTTGATTTAACGCTGTTCGAGGGTTTCCCAGATTCCAAATGAAGGAAAATGTGCGCTTGACCATACAATCCGTGCGGCCACTGACCGAAAGAGATGCATAGCAGGGATTGCAATGCGTGCGGGCTGTGAACGACGTCTTTCTTCCCATCGGGGAAAGTAATTTCATTCGGTTTCATCCTTCTAGCGCGTTCAGCATCCCCGCACGCACGCGCGCACTCACATAAAAACGCCGGATAACTGGCTTTTGTATACCGAGCGACTGCAGCCTTGTGACTAGGAGAGGTATTTATGATCTCTTTCGCTTCGAAAAAAAAAAAAAGAAGAAACAGAGAATGACAGCACATTCGCGGTTTGGCCTTTTCTGTATTAGTTTATTGCAGTTGCTAACTGATTAAACAGCAGAAGTGTACTTGTACGGCAGCAACCGCTAGTGCCTTTCCTTCACGAACAGGATATTGGTTGCCCGGCCTATGATGTAAGTGTACCGCCGCACTTGAGGCGTCTCCGTGATGATGGGGGCGTTATGTTTTATTGTTTTCTGTTTGTGTGAAACCTAAGCGGGCAGAAAAAGAAAATCCTACATCAAGAAAGATAGGTACAGGGAAGAAGAAAATTGGGGAAGGAGCTCCCTAGCGCTCGTTGCCTCCGTTCCGCACACACAACCCTGTAACATGCAAACATGTTTAACTACCACTTCCCTGGACGCACAGTCTCCCTGATTATTTTACAATATCGCGCGAGCGTCAACTGCCAGAGGCTTCTTCGCCTGAAGTAGGAGACGAGAAAGCACCGCGAGTGAGAGAATACGCCCGTAATTCCTGCTGTTTGAAGTTGGTGTCATCTGGCAGGCAATTCTGTTCAACGCGAAGCAACGCCTGATATAATGCATCGCAGCTGCTGACGATGCGATTGTTTTATCCGCTGCATATGGCGTGGTTGATACCGAAAAGAGTACAAATTTGCGATCAACATGCCTAATGTCAAACTAATTACTTACAGAATTTAAAGGAGCCAACAGTCTGCGAGTCGAAAGCAAACGTTGGGGATACTTTTTTTTTATGCTTGTTGTTGATATTGACAAGTAATAGTCTTGTGATACTTTTAAGGATAAAGAATATTAAATGCGAAGCGGAAGGAAAAACAACGCGCCCACCGTCGGCGCGTTGTTTTTCCTTCCGCTTTGCATTTAATATTCTTTATCGCTAAAAGCATCGTACGACTATTACTTGTCGATACCAACAACAAACACTAGAAAAATATACGTTTGCCCTCGACTTGTAGACTGTTGACTCTTTTAAATTCTATTATAACGAACCCTTCATTTTCCCTTCAATTGTCTGCTTAATCACTTACAGCATTTACGAAAAACCGACTGTAGAGGGCCGTCGGTATCGGTGCGTTAATTTATGGACATGGAAGCAATTAATCATCAGCGTCCAACCAAGTCCAGCCACATGACATGTTCCAAAGCAATGCTATAAGGCTCTCACCAAAAATTTGTACTTTAAGAAAGCAATAGTCCTGATGGGGGGTTGGAACCAGGGACCGCCGCCAACCCGGGGCACGCTGTCTGTCGATTGAGGAAGGTTAGCAGATTATATGGTATTGCGAGAGCGAAGTTACCAAGAACCCGATGCAGAAATTCTGTTGTTCCCGAAGTTTAGGGGAATCTAGCAAGGTAGAATGTAATTCTAATAATGGAGTAATTAACAATAAATAAACCGAATCCTCTGGAGACGCTACGCGCAAAAGCAGCCAGGTCCAACCCCCCCCCCCCACACACACACACACATACACGCACGCACGCACGCGCGCGCACACACACACACACACACACACACACACACACACACACACACACACACACACACACACACACACACACACACACACACACACACACACACACACACACACACACACACACACACACACACACACACACACACACACACACACACACACACACACACACACACACACACACACACACACACACACACACACACACACACACACACACACACACACACACACACACACACACACACACACACACACACACACACACACACACACACACACACACACACACACACACACACACACACACACACACACACACACACACACACACACACACACACACACACACACACACACACACACACACACACACACACACACACACACACACACACACACACACACACACACACACACACACACACACACACACACACACACACACACACACACACACACACACACACACACACACACACACACACACACACACACACACACACACACACACACACACACACACACACACACACACACACACACACACACACACACACACACACACACACACACGCAAGCGCTCTCAGAACACTGCGATAACATTTGCTCCACGGGGATTGCTTCGCTTGAAGCAGAGCATCCAAGAATACGCCGCTTACTGTAGCAGCATCCCTGTCTCCCAATTTCTTCTCTGCTTCGATTCCATGCCGCTGCTTTATTCAACATTCGAAAGGCTGTAACTATAGCAACAGGGGAGTAAACTCCCTATATAGTCTTTCCTGATCAGAAGAGCGGCAATCTATGCGAGTCGGTGTCGTCGGAATGCCTCGCATCACCACATTCTGCCCTAGGCCTCTATGAACCGCTACCTTCTTCTCCGTGGCGTATAACGTGAGCGCAATTAGAAATTAACAAATTACAGAACTTGAGTGATTATTGCTGGAAAGCTGGCGGAAGCGACGCAACCGAAAGAGCAGTGCTATTAATACAAGATACCCCACTCGAGTATCTTGCTTTACTATCTGGGCGTTGGCGTCAGCTCCGAAAAGCAGTGTGTGCAGTCCTCGTCAGAAATACAGGAGGGATTGACTGCGGCCCATGTGACTGGTGCTGGCACCTCTGGGACCGCTGGGAAAATAAGCACGAGTTCTCCCTTACCCCTCGAAAGATTTGGAGCTGTGGTGAGAGGACTCATGGTGTACAGCCACCAAGCTAGCCTGTGGCCCTGTATGCATTTATAATCTAGGACGTCTGGTGCGAAGCGTTGCAATAGAAATTCTGTTAATGCATTGCGACGATTCCACGTGGCGCCGTTATTTCCTTGTTTGTTTCTTTTGTTTGTTTGTTAATTTATTCATACATTACATTGGCGTCACCATTATTTCTTTGTTTGTTTTTATTGGTTTGTTTGTTTTGTTTGTTAATTTATTCATGCATTACATTGGCATCAGGAAATGTCTCCGCTCCCCTCATGTGGAGAGGGTAAAGGAAGGAGGAAAGAGTTAGAAGGGAAGCTGTGGAAAAGCACTGTATACAGAACTGGAAGCAAAATGAAGTACTGCTTTGCCTCACAAACTACTATAGACCCATCCCAAAAGAACCAACAATCTTGCTCATTGTGGCGGTTTGTGGTATAAGGCTGCTCGTTCCCGCAGCGTAGCACAAGTAAGGGAACGGTAATGCTGGAGTAATTTTTTTAGCGGTTTAAAACAGGCACAGACGAAGACGACACACCGCTAAGAAAATAATTACAGCAAGCTGTTACGAACTTGCCCAACTTCAAGTTTTAATGGTATTGCGTTTGGATCCGCGTGCGACATAGCCCGGGACTGCTAGTCGCAACTTGCGTCAGCCATTGGTTGTGTGGTGAACGTGCTGTGTGGCCTGTGTGGCTATCAGTACAGTCGCAACGAGCTCACGTTCATGCATTGCCGTCGTATCGACCCATAGGCCGCCTGAGAGTTTTTTTTTTTTTTTTTTTCGATTTTGTTTCTTTCGAAACACGGCGAAAAGTATGTTTTATTTATATTAACTGCACAAACCATACGCAACGAAGGTTATGGAGGACATCCACAGCAGTCCCGCTTTTCAGCAGCAGGCGATTCGAGGGACGTGGCATTTGCGTAGGCATGCAGTGGCGATTCGAGCGCTTTAACATTTGCAATGCCTCGGTAGTGGCTGATGGCAGATTGTACTTTTCTGCATATCCAAAGCTTTCGTGCGCAACCAGTGAATGCCTGACGCATGTGATCAGACCTGGAATAAATTTAATGCACTTTGCACGCTCTAATCAATGCGCCTCATACCTTCCAAGTTTCAGCGCCAGTGGAAGTAATCCTCAAGCAAAGCCGAGCGCGGAAATTTTAATGCATTAGTCAGGGGCTTAATCCATACGGCGCATAAAACTTAATCCTCGCGTAGGCAGCTCACATTAAAATGCTGGATGGTGTTCTCCCACCTCCTTTCCTGTTAATCCATGTGTGATCATTCTTTCTGCTCCAGCAAGTGTGATCATAGTAATGCTCATTATTGAACAGCGGCTGCAGGACGAAATTTAAGCGCTCGCCATGAGTGTTGAAATTGCACTAGCAGCTTCTTAATGAGTAGAACGGGTCGTGTGTCATTGCCATTTTCGTCACCACGTTCGGTCGAAAAGCCGTCGCCGGACCCATTTTCAGTTCGGCTTTTGTCGGAAGTGCTCGGAACGGGGTAGCAAAAAAAAGACAGATGGTTTAACTCAGTTAATCACGGAGTATCGTTCAGCATCAGGACATTTTGACAGGATTGTGCTTGTTGTGTCTCAATTATTAAACTTTATATTTTGCTGTTTTAATCAGGCGATCATACTTCCAGACCGCGCATTACACGTGTGCTGCAGCACTAAAAATTCCGAAAGCACTGCAGAATCTGCAGTGGAGAAATGCGAAAACCTGAGCGTTTCTGCTACACATGGTACATCGCGCGCTTCTTGTCGAACTCAACCAGCGTTCCGTTAAACTCGTCAAAGTTCACCGGCGTCCTGTAATTGGATTACAGGAAAGGAAAGGCGCCGTATCTGTCACACTTGTTTCTGTGGACACCCGAAGTCCTTCGGAAAGGTCAAAGGTCAAATCGTTTTCAGTCATCTGGTTTTAGCGAGAATGGGGGTAGTAGTGATTGCAGCACTGAATTAGAGCCCTGTAGTTGGGGCGGTTCTCTCTTCCTTTACGACGCGGTCATGTGTTCATCGAGAACTGAAACAGATGCTGCCCTTTTCCTTCCCCGCAGATTAATTTACAAATTAGGCGGAGATATCCAGCGAAAAGTGGGACAAATACTGCGTTTTCCTTTCCTCAAAAGTCAATCTAAACAAACAAAAATAAAAAAATCGTGAGATGAAAAGGCAGCGTTAAAGGCGCTATCGCTTCTGCTCATAAGCCGAGTTTCCAGCTTCCCAGTAACATTTATTAGTTCTAGCCAATGGTGGCTTAACATTACAAGTGACAATCGGGTTGCTTGTGACCAAACCCAAAACGAGTCGACGCGAAAGTTATCCCTCACAATGACATTGTCGTCCAACTGAATTGCGTACCGTCATAATTGCTTGGTTACAGGCGCTCAATTTGCATTGCACATGCCTCACAAACCTCGTGTAACATATAATTTAAGGAAGTAAATGCTCATTAATGTCTACCCGAGGGCAGCTATACGGATACAAAGGAAAGGTATACAGCTTTCCTTTGTAGCTCTATTAGTGTACTTCGGTGAACGTTAGTAATTATTGCAGATTCTATTCCACTTTGGGAAATTCTCATAAAAACGTTATATCAAATTTTTCATCGTTTTTTTTTTTTTTTTTAGTTCTCGCATTTATAATTTGTGGCCCCTAGCGCGATCATTTCTTAAAGAGCAATTAGTAAGACAAGTATATAGCAATCGGCTGAAATTGGTTATTTTCAGATAGGTGACCTTTAAATGGGTCGTTCGTTGTCAATGCGACGAATATGATCAGTTTCTAGCATAATACGATATCTTTAGGCTAAGGTAGCGCTGGTCACATTTAACGATTCTTTCAAAGCGTACGATCTCTGTCTAGAACAGTTATGCAGATAAGTGCATATAGTATGACATATGAAAGCAGTCATCAGGTCGTCATAAGATAACTGCGGCGACGCGAAACTCTTGATTATCACATTCGTCACCTTAAAGCGCTTACGACGGTAAAAAAAAAAAAAAAAAAAAAATCTCTTTTGAAAACTGATAAGAGTCGCACATTCTATACGATAACACCTATGGAACGTATAACAGCTCCAGGACGAGTTCGTCGCCCGCCTAAAGGTGTGCCCACACATTGGAAACATGAACTTAAGATCACCGTCCGAGACGAACAACCATCGTGTCTAATCGAATGAACTAATTGCTTCCACTTCCGAGCCTACATACAAAAAAAAAGAAAAAAGAAACCTCCATGACACCACTTTGCCATTAATGCGCGCATCGCTCCAGGATGTTGCACCAAGAAAGAAAAAGAAAAACCGGCTTGTAAAGCAAAGGACTGGTGTTTATTCACTGCTACTAAGCGCCCGCTGCATACGAGATAAAACACGGCGCTCCTCTAGTCTCCCGTACCCCCCACCCCCTTTAGTCTGTGGTCCACACCGGACCGACCGGCTCGCCTTTTCGGTGGGACGCGACTCTAATCTGATAGCGGCGCGATGGCCCGCCGCGTTACACTTTCACCCACCCTCGGGCCGATCTGGTCTAGACGCGATGTCCCCGTTAGAGACCGGGCCTGCCTTCCCCTCGCAAGACGCCAGAATGCGTGCTTGTATGCGCGTAGTGGGTGAAAGCAAAAGCGTTCGTGCAGCGGGATGGAATGCGGGGGACGTTTGTTTCGATGATTTGCCCGCTTGTGCGTGCAACTCAGCCACCGTGGCGCCGGCGACGCCCCCTTTTAACGCGGCTCGCAAGTTTTCTCTTTACGGCGACGGCCTAAAATAGCTTTCGTTGTCCGCATCGCCACGATATTGAATTCGTGCTCGGCAGTGGCATTGCGCGCCAGGCGAACTCTCGGGAGAGTTCGCCAACTATAAACACCTCGAGGGTCGTCGGTCGCTCCCCCCTCGGCTCAAGGTCGATATACCCCGGACGACGGCGGTTGTGGCGCAGCCGATAGCGAAATACGAAAGCGGGACCTCTGGGAAGTGAAATCCTGTTGGATGGTAGAAATTCCTCAGAGTCCGCGTCATGCCAAACGGCCTCGCCTGGAAAAACAGAAACCGCCTGGAAAAACAGAAAGAGGGAGGGGGGGGATGAAAAGTCGAGCATAAGAGGAAATGGAGAGCCGACATTTTCGGGCGCGTAGCGTTAAGTTAACGTTTCAGCTATTTATAGCTGAGTATGTATGAGCGTGTCCGACTGCGCAGTGATTTTTTTTTTTTTTTTGTTTGGACAAAACACAGCTCGAACAGCATGGCAGGGATGGGAGCTGCCTGTATTCTTAATGCGCAGAGGCGCTGTAGGAATAGTAAGAAGGCTTGTGCTGAACACAAAGAAATTCCCGTGTTCTGCTGACTGTCTTTACTTGCGGTTTTCTTTTCTGTTGTGGAGACCGTTGATATAGTCTCTCTGGTCTCCCCAAAAATATCCAACATATGTTGCGTGCAAAAAAAATGTGATGCTACAAATTTGTTTAGTCCACACCTGTGGTCTCCTTGTTGAGCGCTGAAATGGTAACGTACGAAGTGTTTTTTATTTCTTCTTTTTTTTTCTTTAATTCCCCTTGATCTGAAAGCATGCGTTGGTCTGATCGAGCCAGCACTTCTGCACTGAACAATGAAGTGATCGCAAACATTGAGTTACCGCGAAAAATTCGTTCCTGGTTGACGTAAAGCCGACAGTCATTGTTTATAACCTGACAGGGCACCTGCTAGGTGCATTCAAGCCCATTCTTATTTTCTTATTGCATTATTTAATAATAATAATAATAATAATAATAATAATAATAATAATAATAATAATAATAATAATAATAATAATAATAATAATAATAATAATAATAATAATAATAATAATAATAATAATAATAATAATAATAATTGGTTCACAGGATGGGAAAGGCGCAGTATCTGTCACACTTGCTCTGTGGACACCTGGACCGCACCTTAAGGGAAGGGAGGAAGGTGGGAGTGAAAGTGGAAAGAGAGAAAGGGGAGCCGTAGTGGAGGGCTGCGGAGCAATTTCGACCACCTGGGGATCTTTAACGTGCGCTGACATCGCACAGTACACGGACGCCACTTCGTTTCGCCTCCATCGAAACGCAGCCGCTGAGCTCGGGTTCGAAGCCGTGTACTCCGGCACAGTAGTCGGGCGTCTTACCAATGCACCACCCCGGCGGGGCAACCAAGATCCAGGTCTGGGATCGTTACTTACCCCAGTGGGATGAACTCGCTTACCCCCTCAAATATCTCACTGCTTATCGGAAGCGTTTTCTTTTTATTTATCAGAATTATTGAACATTGCGGAATCACTTTTAACATCCACGTTCTGATTTAATAATTCCTCGATTATGCGTTGCAGTTAATCCCCTGAGATACTTAGCAGGGAAGTGTTGTTGAGCGGCTTGATATTTAGCGGTTCTGTTTTAACTCTCATCCCCAATTTTCTCCAATCCAGCACTCTGAACTCGTCTTTTAAAAATGCAGCGAATAGCAGCAGCGAAGAAAATGTTCCATCGGGCCTGAAACCCTACCACCTTCCCTACGGAGGGCGGTGGTCGCGCTGTGTAGTCCTTGCGGACCTTTTCTGGCGTCCTCTTCTACGCCCCTGCGCCCGCATGGCGGCTGATATATCGAATGAATGAGTTGGTTCTCGCAAGTTATGGAGAAAGTGTGCAAGTGCTAATAATATTCCGCATATTTTTGCATAACCTCATCTCCGTGAGAAATTGAAAAAAGGAAACAATGAGAACGAAAAAATGCCGGTTTTGACGGACGCTATGCACATGGTGCTTCACATATTTGTCATATTTTAGCATATACTAAACGTCTTTCCAGCTGTGGACACCTGTAAAATCTTCTGTGGTAGAATTATATAATTTGGTTACGATGTTTTTACTTACTATGCAGTTGATCAGCAGAGTAATGCCGAACCCGGCGGGTCGTTACGCAATGTAGTAGTAGTAGTAGTAGTAGTAGTAGTAGTAGTAGTAGTAGTAGTAGTAGTAGTAGTAGTAGTAGTAGTAGTAGTAGTAGTAATAATAATAGTAATAATAATAATAATAATAATAATAATAATAATAATAATAATAATAATAATAATAATAATAATAATTGGTTCACAGGAAAGGAAAGGTGCCGTATCTGTTACGTTTGTTCTGTGGACACCTGAACCGCACCGTAAGGGAAGGGAGTAAGGTGGGAGTGAAAGCTGAAAGATAGAAAGGGGTGTCGTAGTGGAGGGCTCCGGAGCAATTTCGACCACGTTGTGATCTTGAACGTGCACGCACAGCACACGGACGCCACTTCGTTTCACCAACTGCTGTTTGTTTTTTGTTTTTCGGTTATATCCCTCTATAGCTCCTTACTTGTGATCAGCTCCTGCGTAATTGCTTTCTAACAGTGCCTACTGAAGTCGAAAATATTTGACACTTCTTAAAGCTAACTACGGCTTCTCAGTACATCGAAGCTAACAATACCGCTTCACTGATTACAGCTGACTGACTGAGAAGATATCTGCACCAGGCACCGTAATGGCGCGTGGCTAATTATAACTTTCTCTGCGTAATCTACTGCTATTCATTACACTCATAGAAGTGAGGACGAGCGTGAAACTGCAGGCAGTGATACGGCGTAATCCTATTACATTTAAGAGCCAGTCAAAAAGGGACAATGTTAATGACATGGCTGTGCTCTATAGTCTTCCGACGCCAGTGCCTTGTTTTGTCTCATCAAAGAGCACACTGACTGGTGACCTTGACGTCGTCGACACGTACATACACCGAGCTCCGCCTCTTTGAGGCGTCATCTAGCGGTCGATGTTGGGAAAGAAGGCGTTGGCAAGCGTACGAACAACGCGGATTCTGACAGTCCGCAATTAGCCGCTTCCAATACGTGCTTCAAGTTCGGCTGTGCTTTGAAGACCCAGGCAGTCTACTACTCGCACGCGAGGGCCTGTTCACATCCGTCTGTGGACGCGAACGCAGAGGTCGCTGCCGAAGTCTCCGTACTCCACCGCCCCCGGCAGCGCATGCTATAGGCAATGGCTGCGACGTGACGGGAAAGGCATCGAGGAAATTGTTTCAGCGGAACTGTGGTGCCAGCAACCTTGACTGCAGCGCTCGCGCTGAATTTTGACGAACATGTATAGCGTTTGTCCCCCGCTACGCTGAGGTCGAGAAAGGTCAAACGGTAATGGAGGAGGGAAACGGGCAATTGGGTGGCAGTATCTGGAAAGTTGAGGCGCCGTATATAGGCTAAATTGGACACGGCGTGATTCTAAAGCAGCACTTCCACATTTCTGCTGGCTTTTAACAACCTTAGTTCAGAGAGAGAGAAAAAAAAAACGAATTAACCAAACTAACCGCACTTGAATACTAAGCAGCCTCTCGTTGCCCCGCCACTTTGGAAAAAGGCTCCTTATCATTTGCGATGCTACGATCTCCCCACGATGATCGTAGTATTACTCCATTAAAAAAAAGTCAAAAGGAGGAAAAGAATATTACCGGCCGTTTCAATTTTAATACCTTAAGCACCCGATCTGCGGCCGGCAAAAGAAAACAGAGGGCAGCGACTGCAAGAAAGGACAGAGAAGAGCTTTGCATGGACTTATCTGAAAAAAATATAACATGTAAACTAATTCACGCCGTTCTCGCGAAAGTGTCCAGGCTTTGTCTGAAAAAAAAAAAATGTTGTAGTTTAACTCTGGTTAACCCTAGTTGAATTGCGATAGCGACGGTGGAAACTTCTTTTGCCTGCTGCATTATTCCCCTATCACGCCCTTTCAGAGTAAGGTGCTACATTATTGGGGACACTTAAGCTCATCCTTTAAGAGTATGACGCGAGAGCGTAAGCCTACCAGTCTTCTTCTTCTTTTTTTTTTTTCTTTTTCTTCTTCTTCTGCTCCTCCTCCTCCTCGTCTGTTCAAGGTCAAGCGTGGCCTCCACCGCCACCACGCAACGGCTTGAGTCATTTGAGTTTGCTCAAGTGCAGTAATGTGAAGGCATTGCAAATTCTGTCGCGCCACTTAATGGATTCGCCCGACACTACGATAGGCGATCTTGGCCGCACTCGGCCAGATGACGTATGTGCATGGCGTATTATACTTAGGTCAAGTGAAGGAGCGGCGCAGATGGAACTTCATGAAGGCGACGACATTCACTGGGCTGTGCGAGAATGTGTTGCCGTTGGAACTTGATGAATACGACGATGTTTACTGCACAAGCCGCGTTCAAACCGGAGTGGCACCACTCACTCTTAGTGATGTGCTCTGCATTACCTCTTCTTTAGAGCTTTGTTGACTTGGTGCTGTTTTGTTTTATAATCTTCTTGTACATAGAACACTGTTTCAATATAATAAATACCATACTGAAGAAAAAGAAAAGGCGAAAACATGGTGCTCTCGTTCTCGGGCCAGGCAAGCTGATCTGTTCGTTCTGGGGCGGGTTCGAAGCCCCCCAGTGACGGCAATTTTTTTTTTTTTTATCTGTTGACAGTTCGTGTGGACGCTCTGTGTCCACAATTCCTGTCCTGTCCATGCCAATGATGAGCCAAGAAATGACTTCACCCAGAAGTCACCGAGCGCCACAAGCTCATGGCCACTTGCATGGGCCACTGGTCTGCTACTTGTTGTCGATGAGAATGAAGTTAATGCTCATTTTCCTTCTCCTCGCATTAATAACGGCGCGCGAGCGGCAATTGCATTTGCATGAGGATGGCAAAATGAATACCCCCAGGACGTTCGATATTCTCCTATCACGTAGTCGAGTTTGTATTTGTGGTTTATATAACTTGAATGCCCCGTGAGGCAGAACGCAGTCACAGTATTATTTCTTGTAAGATTCGCCCGAAAATCAGAAACAGAAATTCCGCGGATGGAACAAGACAAGCGCAGTTTTAGATAAGTTTTAGATGCCTTAACCAGAGTGAACGTATTCTGGAATAATGATGATGATGATGACTGTGGGGGTCATTTGAAAAAAAAATGGCTGCCCTAAGGGATTCTACAGTTGTGTCCTAGTTTCGGTCATTTTACTGACGCCATTAATATAGTCTCCAGCCAACGAAGTTGAGACGAGACACACATTGTTCTAATCTATTGCAGATCGTTCGAGCTTATCAAGACAAAAGGATGAACTAACGTGCGTCCGGTATCGTACCTCTCCTTGTAAAGCTCGATGCCAAAATAGTGTGGGATCGTTAGACTGCAACCAATTATCTCAAATTTGATAGGATACAGAGATTTATTACAAGATTTATCTATAAGAAATACCGCCGCAGCCATTTGTAAATAGAACTCCATAATCAAGCTCAACTAACGAAGCTAGAAGCCGGAACCAGGTATGATAAATTCAATACAATTTTCCTCATTATTAAGAATTCTCTCAAAATAAAATCATATTACTTTGAAATTAAAACCAATCAAACATCAATGCATCGCCACAGAAAGTTCATTTTATTATCAACCATACTAAATGATTGTTTTAAGCTCAATTACCTTCCGCGAAACTGCGAAGATTGGAGCTTTTTAACAGACTGCTATTTCGTCTGCAGCACTAATTCAATTCCTGACATTTAGAAAACATTGTCTGTGGGACTAGGTGGGAGAGGTAGGTGAATTTCACGGTTATTATCTTTGCTTTGGATGTGTTGCATTTAGCTATTGTTGTATTGTGGTCATGGTGTTTCATGTGAGAGTTTAGTTTCTTTTATGTAAATGTTTATATATAGGTTATGTGCTATCAGCTTATGCATACATGTACTCTTCAACCCGTGTTTGTCTCGCACTTCCAATTTTAGGAATCATGATTTAGTTTTTTTTTTCTTTTACACTCCTGTAAAAGACCCAGTAAAGGCTGACAGTGTTTACACACAAAAACGAAATGAAATGAAAATGAACGAGAGAGGAATGTGCAAGACTGAAAGAGGTGGGAGGATGGAGTTGAGCCGTCAGCTTACTCCTAGTGCACGAAGGAAGAAAGAGTGAAAGATGGGCGGGGAAGGAGTGCAGCAGGTGGCGACTGCTAGCGAGGGTCCTTCACCCGCCAAAGCACCGGGTCCAGACTGCGTAATTACGGCCACGCCGTGGACGACAAGCTCCCCGTGACGAGAGGCGATTAGGCCGGACTGGTGACGCGACGGGCGCCACACCGTCGCATCTCTCGGGGCCACAGCACGAAATCACCACCGTTCGTACGGGGCACCGGCCTCGCGTTCTGTGGAAGCGGCGGTCTCACCTCACTTCTGTCTCCAACTATGCGGTCGGAACAGCGCACGCACGAATTCCGGAGCAGCTGTTCGTCCATTGGTAAATGCTAGCTTCCTCCAGACTGTTGTAACCTTAGCAAAGTCTGAGATATAGTTAAGTAGATGGCACGTCGGGGTATGTCATTTGGAGATGGTAGGTCAATAGACTCATCGAGTAAATTACACCTTTCTCTCAGTGGTATATTCAGTATTCAGCTTACTTCGTTAAGAGAATAGGACGGATTAGATAGCCGGCGGGCCCCCGCAAGTTGTGGAATTCGAACCCAGCGCATCATGCTTTTTAAGCGAATGCTGTGCCAATAGGCCCCAGCCGAAACAAATTAAAAAAAGAGACGCAGCAAATTACAATGAAAAAGCAAGCCCTTCATCGCGACAATGTCATTGCCGAGATAGCTGCACAAACCTATCCGTGGCGGCTTCGTGGGCTTCGACCAAGACGAGAACAGATCCTGAATAGCAAGAAACGTTTATTTAGTCAATTGCTGTCGTTAATCTCGATGCGTCCAAGGTTTTCCAGTCGCGCTAAACGCAATATATTGAAATTCTACTAGCAGACTCTAAATGGTCCTTATATTTCGTTGTGTCCTGCGGTGCCGATCACGATTCCCGCCTGTCAGAAATTCAGAACATCAGAACAGCAAGGAAATTTTGAACGGATCGAATACCAGCGCTTCAAATCACATATAACTAAAAATGAAGTTCTGGAGGAGAAAGGGTACGAACGAGCTTCAACCTACAGGAGAGCAATTTGTCTCGGTTGGAAGTAGTTGGGCAGTTGAAGGGGTGGTGGAGTTCGGCAGTCCGAGACGAGAGTAACTGCTTACTATAGGTATAGTTATGCAAGGGAATATGTAATGAAGAACTTTCGTCCGTACCAATTAATGGTCGCACGCCCCCACCAGGAGAAAGATTTACCAAAAAGATAAGGACGCATTGCAAGTTTTGGATTGCGACAGCTTGCCACTTCTTCTTAATAAAAATGTTTGATATAGTATTCGTATTTTACAACTACTCATTAGTGCAGCCGTAACTAGGAAAAGAAAGAGTTGAAATTCAAATGAGGACAGCGGAGCTGGCTGTGGAATGTCAGAAAAAGAGTAGAATGATTTAAAGAGCCCATTAGATAGCAAGTATCCCAGCTAAAATTCAGATGACATTATGCAGGGCATCTCTTAGGACAGATTACTTTTCAACCATCGTTCTGATGCGGGCTAGTTCTTCATTCATATCTACGCCTACAGCGCCAATCGCACAAAATGGGAAAAAATTGGCACCTGACACAAGCGCTGGCTCACAACCGAATTTTTAGTACACGTACATCGTTTACCCAAACCCCATTCCGTCATCGCTCCACCACTGTTGCCAAAAAATTAGGGGTGGGGGTTGGAGGGAAGGGGGGGGGGGGGGGACATTTAAGCTTCGCCTTTAAGAGTATGACGTCACAGCGTTAATAACTATTGTCTGCGGCTCCCCTTCCGAAACCTGCTTTACTACTCGCTTATTTGATGGTCCCTTGATCAGTGCCTCTATTATCCCAGACATCTCATTAGCATACAAGTACCACATTATGCCAGACACCGCTGGATATCGATATAAAGGCCGCAGCCCCCTTGGGCTGTCTGACGGGATCCAAAGGTCCCGGAGGGTTCGATTCCCATATCTTGCGAACTCCCGCCAACTCGACCATGCCATGTGACGTCATACAACCAACCGACCAATAATTTCCCTGTCACATCACCTGCCAACTACCATGTGACAAAGGCAATTGACATGATCGCAATTTTTCATCCACTACACCGATCACGCCGACAGAGGATTTTCTGCAGAACTCTCAGCGCTGCAGCGCTGAACTAAAACGCGCTCCTGTAAGCGCGAAGCTACAGCCTGCAGGAAGTGTAGTTCAGTAGTCGTTACATGTAGGCTCCTAATGGGCAGCTAATGCAATTTTAATGAAGAAAGGATATTTCACCCGCTTCTGTCCCTCCTCGTGTAAGCTTATCAGAATACCACGGCATCGAGGAAAGGCAAACGCACAATTGTCAACGCTTTCGCATTTACGGCAGTGCAGGGCTGCAGGCACATACTGCCCGTTTCGTACGCGTTACATATCGTGCCCATTTCGGAACGATCGTTCAGGCACTTGTCACTGTTCCAAACGTTATGCTTTCCACAGGTCTGGGTCAGCGAACACGCAAATCCTTGCGCGCACGGGACTAGGCGGTCTTTTTCTGCTTTTTTTTTCTTTTTGTGCCTTTTCTTGCACTTCTTGGGGTTTGTTCTTTTCACTGTAGGAGTAGATAAGACTGTGAATCATTATGGCGATGACTCAGAAACGCCGCAACATCTTCATGCCGTTCTTGTTCGAATGTTTAATAGAAAATGATTAACACTATATTTAACGGGTCGAATCCTTTTGATTGCAGTAACTAGAAGTCATAACATGTTCGGTATTTTTCATTGTAAAATTTGAAAAAAAAAAAAAGAAAAAAAAAGAAGCTGTCAAGATTTCAGTGGTAGCTAGTGAAAGGCCAGTCCTACAGTGCATTTTCACAATTCAGAGGTTTTTTTTTTTTTTTTTTAATCGTCCATGGGCACGTGCAGCTGCGTCTCACTACAATAATAAATTCCACAGAACATGCGACAGACTAGTATATGTTTAGTTGTTTTTTATATTTATCATTATTATAACGGATAATAAATGAGGGCGTGTACGTTGCTCCAACACGTCATCAGCTCCCGTCACTCCATCCCTAAAAATGATGGGCTTCAACGGAAAAGGTTCCATTGCAAAGCGGTGACCAGTCCTGGTCTGTCAGCTCAGTCGCGAGTTTGTCCATCAAGGAAGTCGAGCGCTTCCTCGAAGGGAACTAATGCCCATCGTCGGAACGTCATTATTACATCGTCGGAACATCGTCAATTACAGGTTCTCGTGTCCTTCTTCGGAGAAGAGACGAATCCTGTCAAGGAGAACAGCGGAGGGAGGAGATGCAGGGTCGATAACCAGAAGTATGTCGAAGAGAAAGTTTAGGCGGCCGCTAAACGCATAAAGTGGAAAAGCAAAAAAAAAAAAAAAAAAAGAAAGCAACATAGCAGCATCCAAATGACTCGCTTCCCGCTAAACTGTATGTATAGTTGCTGGATATTTTAATATTTCTGTCGTTTCATTTTTATTTTTATTTTTGCTGAAGAAAGGGCACTCGCGCCTCGTTTTATCCATTCCACAAAGGCGGAACCTTGGAAGCCTCATCGAGCCGATGAAGCAGGTAATCGAAGCCATGCTCATCAATCATATTCTGCGTTTTCGCCACTAATGACTGTTTATTTTTATCTCATGGTGTATCACGGTGTTTGTGTAGTATATATTATTAAGCAATTTATTAAACTTTTCAGTACGTGCGCCCAATGAAAACCGTGAGATATGATGGATTATATCATAACATTCAAAGAGGACATAATTACGAGCACGCTTAAGTGCTGGGAACGCTAACGGCGAATTAAAGGAACGTCGTAATGTAGCAGACCACCAAGAATGCATGGAAAAACAAACAAGGGGGCGACAGCGAGGTTAATCAAAGGGTAGTATTTTGCACCATACAAGCGAAGGTGAGTTCATCAGCATTATTTTGGTTCTTTGTAAATCTAATATGGCTTTCCTTGAGATGATCTGCAGCAGTCATGCTACATGTGCGTCGTACTAGGCTAGCTTCGTGAAGCTGGATTAAAATTTAATGCGAGTGTTATGAGGTGCGCGCACGGTATTGTCAGTCAGCGTACAATCCCTTTGGAAGCAGGCGTTGTATGGGTGCGATACAAAGGACCCCTCGAGAGTGGCTGGTTTGGTGTGTGAAACATCCTGCTGCTGATGGTGTTGTGCGGCTAGTACGACGCGTTCCAAGGCGACTCTCATCGCGCCACTAAGGGATACAGACAAACGCTTGACACAGACTCGGAGAATAAATATGAATACCGGTTAACATGAATGCCGATAAACATGAATACCGATAAAAGTTTCAACTTTTATCCGATTATACCGGTCACTCTCGATCTGTAGTATTTGAAGATGTCGCGTTGTGCATTCGCGCGCGTATAGTGAAAGCATGCCGAGCGTGTTGGGTCTTTCTCCCACCTTGGTCCTCATTTTTGGAGCTAACAACTACATCCTGGACCTGTTAAGTACTGTTTGGGCGCAACAAGGGAACATCACTACAAGGTAATAATGACGGTCTATTGTGATCACTTTAACCCACATAATATTTCCTTTTTTTTTTTCTTGAAGCACCTGCAATAGGCAATGGTTCTGACTTTCGCAAGTCATGACCCGGCACTGACAATTATAAGCCAGACAGCTAGCTCCGGTTTGGAGAAGAAGCCATAGCTACAATTTTGCGACACCGCATATGGACTGCGGGTGTATGTTCCGTAACGTTCAATACAATATAAGCTTCGTATTTTGCGCTTGTCTGGCAGCTGCTGATTACAAGTATTGCATTCATTGAATCTGGCAGGAAACAAACGCTCTTAATTTCTCAAAACACATGTGTGCCGTGAAGTTGTCGCCAGTTACCATCACGGATGGTTCGGAACTTACGTCAAACTTCACACAGCAGAAAATCATACTACAAATCGCCATAGCTTTGTTTACAATCATTCCATTGCGAACCTGGGTTCCGATCAGAGATTCAAAGCGGCAATGAAAAACGGAACCCATGCATAAATTGAACAGCTGCGCCGCTCGTGCTTCTCACGGTAAGTAACCGACTTGCTCTTACCGAGATATTGACTTGATTATCGTCTTCTTCCTAGGCATATCATCTAGAGGTAGCATGTGCAGTTTTCTTCCGCCTTTGACCGCACATTTAGAAAACAGCGGTGTATGAGAAGATTCGACTGCTTTTATGTGTTTTGCACGTACTGCGTGCTCCACGCATTCAAATGGAAGTTATACTATTAACCTATTGCCATGGCTGCGACCAAAAGCCAACTCGAAACGCATTTAGCACTATAAACGCTGCACGATCGAAATATACTCAAAGAAGTTGGGCGGGATGCGCCGCACCAAGCTGGTGAAGCAGGCGCCGTTCGCCGGGTATCATCTCAAGGGCGGTACCGGAAGCGGTCACCTGGAGGCGGCCCTGTGCTTAAAAGTGGCGATGTGTCTCAGGGCACAAAACACATTTCTCATCTACGTATTAAACGTACTAAATGCTCATGAAAAATAACCTACCAAATCGAGAATGAATATAGGGCCGAAACTACAATTTAAATTCGAAAGCCGATATGTAGGGCTTAAAAAGCTCCCATACTTTCATGTAAATCTGTCAACAGCCCTGGAACCGAGACCGGACCTAGGCATATTTATATCATTGAAAATCACGGAAATCCTTTTGGCGTTTATGGCGCTCGACTTCTGATCCCGAGGGCGTGGGATCGATCCCGGCTTCATTTCGAAGGAGACGAAAGGCAAGGAGTCAGTGCACTGTGCGCTAAGCCAAACTCTATAAGCCAGGACAGATTAAAACACTGAACCATAGTGTTTGACCACTGCACCACCGCGGCGGGGTGAGGAGGAGGATTCTGGGTCAATATTTGGTAGGTGGCAGGGTGGACTCTACTCCTAGCAATGCACAGTATTCAAACCTGACTCCTGGCTTGTCCGGTTTCATATCCACCCGTCGGACCCGTGCCCCTCCAAACATGGGAGGACTGGGAGACCTCACTAAGCTCCTCGGATCCGGCCAGACAGAAGATCGTTGTCAGCCACGCTGCCAGTGTCGTGTATCTTTTAGGCTGGAACGTTTGAGTGTAGTGGAGTCGTGTGGTCGGGTGGTGCGGGCCTGGGAGGTCCGAATTCCTCTGCAAAATAAATGTTTTTTTCCTCTTTCTTGAGAAGGGGCTTGTCTTCGTCAAGGCAGCGCGATCACCCCTGTATAGAGTGATGATCGCGCTTCCCAGACAAAGACAATATGTAGTCCCCTTGCCAAAACGTAGGCTCGACTTACGAAATGAGGCTCCCACTCAACCCTTGCTCAGTGTTCTAGTCATAGTTAGTCACAGTCATGGTTAGTCGTACTCATCTTTAGCCATGGTTATTCAGAATCGCGGTTAGTCAGTCATGTTCATATACTAATTATGACTATAACTTACTATGACTATGATAAACATGGCTATGACCAGCTGTAACGACTTAGACCATGATTGTGACTATGACTAACTATTATTAAGGATAGCTCTGACTAACAAAACCTTAATTGTGATTAATTGTCAGTGGTTTATTTCGCTTATGAATATCTGGATGAAATGTGTGAAGGACATTTTCTGTTCCCACTTTCCGGCCATGCGTTCTGGTCAGACGAGGAGGAGGAGGAGGATAAACTTTTATTAACTGAGGAAGTCAGGCAGGCAGGAGCTTCCGCGCTTGGTGGCCAGGAGCTCTTGAGCTCTGGAGACCTGGGTTGCACGCTCAATAGCACGCAGTTAGATTAGCGGGTCCGAGCTGAGCATAGCGGCCTCCCACTGGTCGCAGGTGGAGAGAGCTACTGATCTTGAGGAGGGGGTCTCGTAGGCATGCCCATAGTATGGAGTGTAAGTTGGCCCTCTGGTGGCATATGTTACAATAAGGGGTGTGTAATGCAGGGTATGCATGGGAGTAGGTTTTGGAAAGGAATACGTCTGTAATTTCCGCCAGGTTACCTCATGTGCCTCTGTGAGAGATTTGTGTGCCGGAGGCCCGTATAGAGTACGTGTTCGACGGAAGTGTATAGTGTAATTTCTTAATAGGAAATCATACAGTCCTTTGCCAACCTCATGAGGAATTGTCCCGTCGCCCTGCTGACAAGTCCTCGGGCAAAATTGTGGGCATCCTCATTACCCGGAAGGGAGGAATGTGCTGGTGTCCAGATTAGCTGTATTGAACGGGGAGTTGTTTGAGAGGCAAGCAGCAAATTGAGTGGATATCCTGTCTATGCTGTAATTTCTTATTGCGGTTTTCGAGTCGCTAATTATATGAAGGGCTGAGGTTGACTTATCGCGAGGGCGATCGCAACCTCCTACTCTTCCTCCGGGTCGTTGGTAATGACCGAACCGGCCGTAAGCTGTTGGCTCTGATAATTTACAGTCACAGTCGTGAAGGCGTTACGGTCCGCGTGTTCAGCTGCATCGACATAGACCGTGTCTTGTTTGGACTGGTATTAGTCAGACGAAGCATGAGGCAGTTGATGCTGTCGCGAACTTGATTACTCCCAAAGAGAGAAACCTACCCGCAAGTTGGCTGTACAGCTTTAAAGGAGGTAGGCAGAAATCCTTTAGGACGTTGCGGCCTCCAATGTGTGCTGGATGACCCACCGCTGTTAAGTTGGATCAGTGGTGCATAGAAGGTACTCCCACGTGTCAGGTGCTTGTGAGTCGTCTATAAAACTGTGCCATGTCCACGTCATGGGAAGTAGTATGGCCGTTTGAAAACAGTCTTGGCACCAGCCCTCTTCTTGGCAGATACGCAACTAACTGGGCAGACCGCAAACATTCTCGGAGTTGAGCACTCCAGCGCAGAACAACTGATGTGTCACTGATGTAACCACCGCTTCTTTTAGCACAACAGCGCTAAACGGTCTATTATCCAGAATACTCCCGCGTCGGCACTGTGGGCGAATAATCCCGGCATGCATCTGGCAGGTTATTGTCATGTCCGAATGAAGTGACCTAGTTGGCAGATGCAGCCAACTCAGGCTTCGCCTTTGAGGTGGTAGAAATCCGAATGCGCTGTTGAGTCCCGAATAGACACGTTACCCATAGACCACGTAAGCACATTCGTACGGCCTAATTAAAGCGTAGAGTGGTAGAGCGGTAAGCTGAGGTAGTTGGTTAACGTTCATCTTTTCGACGTACTGAGCTAAAAAACACATGGGCAAAAAAAGGAGAGGTGAACAGAGTAGGGTTTTACATCTATGTCGGGTAGTGTCTGCAAATAGTATGACAGCTTACGAATGTCTGCTAATGAGTATATGTGTGAGATAATAGACGCAAACATTAACATACTAGTGATTAAGCGAACAGCAAAGGTCATGCATTTAAAAGAGCATCCCCAAGGGGAACCGGCGAACGGACACTGTCGCGTCTCTTAAAGGCGGAGCTTAGTTTCCCTTAATTTTTTTTTTTTCGTTATCGATGGCTGACTTTCAACAAAGTTATACAAACGGAGTTATTTGTACACGTACCTGGCACACTTTGTCTCAGTGCCCGTTCATTGTGCGTGGTCGGGCAGTCCCTTTGCTACATTCAGTTGACCAGGGCAGAGGCAGCAGTTTGGAATTTTAGCCGCCGGCGGGGCTTTGTGGGGTCCCTCCCGTGCGCTGTCCAAGAACATGAAATAAGCAGAATGGCAGTACAGCAAGAGACCCACTGCTGCCCGCCGACTTACTGGAAATCGATGAGGCGGAACATTTGCGGCCTCGTACAAACGACATGCTGACGCGACCCGGTGTGCTCGCTGCTCCCGACCTTAATTAAGTGACCACGTGTTTCCTTCCAAAGAGAACTCCGCTGTCGAAGAAAGTCCGCGCGCGCACATTGGTTACACGATTAATTGAGGATTGATTGATTGGTTGATTGATTGATTGATTGATTGATTGATTGATTGATTGATTGATTGATTGATTGATTGATTGATTCCAGATGATAATGATCAGTTTTTGAAAGTAGTTTTTTTTTTTTTTACATACTGTATAGCTCCACCTAGCAATCACTACATGCGGAGATCTCTCGGCAGGTTGTAGTCTTTTTGCTATTTATTTTCAAAAACGCGCCTGATTGGTTTTCAGTGGCAGTCTTAATTGCTCGTTGTGAACGCAAGACAAACGGCAGAAGAAAACAAAATAAGCAGTGGGTTAGATAGCTAGACTAAACGCGGATGTAGATACAGAAGCAGTGCTCAGCACTCATTTAGGTAAATTTTGCTTCGTTTAGCTGTTCATTGCCGCGTCTGCGAAGCTTAACGAAGTATATAGCGGATGCTTCAGACTTTTATTAGGATGATGGATGCTTATAGAAAGAGACTTTAGTGCAACTTTCTCACAGACGAAGACCGTACAATCGGCGACATCCGGAGCGCAGCGTGAAATACTGGAAGCTTCCACGTTCGACACTTTTGACATCCTATTCTACCGGGAACCATCTGTCTTGTTTCACGTACTCAGCATTGCTTATGTGAGCTTTTAATTTCCCTCCCATATTATTCTACACTGGTCACAGCATACTAACACCAAAAACAAAAAACACAGATGGAGGTCGGTTGGAAACGGTTGAAAGTTACCGTCTGATATCCTCACGCAACATGAATTATAAGATATTCGCAGTTTCTTCTCATCAGCAGCCTGAGCTATCAGACTCATCTGGGCCGCAGCAGGCGTATGGATCAAAGATCGTAATATCCAAAACAATATCCACATTGCACGCTCCGTGTTGGAGACAGCGTCAAAGGAGCTCAGTCAAGTGGCTCTTATTCAGATTGACCTGGCAACGGCGCATCATGATTTTTTTGTTTGTTGCGTCGGATCGAGAGGGCAAACATTGGTGATCTTTTGCTAGAGTGACGGTAACACCGCCGCCATCTTGCGAGTGCCCGGATCAGATTCTGCCATTAGGCTACGCCACATATGGGTACGGGCAGGACATATAGTGCGAAGAGAGGATAACCGATGGTCGCTTAGGGTAACAAACTGGATTCCAAGGGAAGGAAAGCGTAGCATGGGCGGCAGAAAGTTAGGTGGGCGGATGAGGTTAAGAAGTTCACAAGAGTCAAGCGGATGCAGCTAGCACAGGACCGGGGCAATTGGAGGAGTATGCGAGAGGCCTTCGCCCTGCAGTGGGTATAGTCAGGCCGATGATGATGACGATGATGATGATGATGGCGGCATATCCACGACCTGACTTCCGAGCGATCCAACATTGGTTTTGACTTTAACCGCAACTTCAAAAGTGCACTCCTGACCCTCAAAGAAACGCTCTATCTCACTAATATACGCCTTATTTTAAAATATGCATGCCCAATCTGGCACCCGCATACGCAAAACATTATTGACGCTGACGAAAATCTATTCATAACTGCATTGCACGTTTCATCACTAACAATTACAACTTTGGCTCCCGAATAACAAACATTAAAATCGAGCTTGGGTGGCAACCTCTGTACCAGAAGAGAAAATTCTTGAAGTTGAATTTTTTTCCATGTGTAATAAATGTTGTACTGGAATAGACAAAAATATTTACCTGAATACCCCACAGCCTAGTTCCTCTAGAAAAGTGATCACAAGAAAACGATCACAGACATCGCTTGCCACGCGAATGTTATTGGCTACTCATTTTTTCGTTTTACGGTAAATAAACGCGAAAAAGCAATGTTACACCCACCACGTTTTCTGTAAGTTTCGTTGCATTATAGTTTCAGTATATTCATTGTGAGTTTCATTGTATATTAGTTGCATTATTTATTATTCTTCTTGTTGCGTTTGATCGTTGTCCTTTACTATCCTTTTTTTTTTTTACGTGGTGTTAGAAGGCTGGGGAGAGGGGGGACGGAGTTGGTATAGGCAACCACCAAGAAAGCGCTCTCTGCAGTGTATACAGATCAAGTAAAAAAAAATAAGTTTTGGTTTCCTTTAACTGGGATCAAAATAACGTAAGGGGTGCACTCTCAACCCCGTTTAAATGGCTTACTGAGTAAAAATACTACTGACCTCTTTTTAACTTTCAGTGCAGTATAGTACTCACAGCCTTTTCAGGGGCGGGTTGGTGGATCAGTTTTGGGGTCTTAAAGGGGCCCTGAAACGCTAATTGCGGTAATATTCAAATTAAATAACGATGATGGTGATATCTGCGAGAATGTGAATCACATTTGAAAGCTCTGTGTAAAGCCATATAATTTAGAAATTCTTTTAAAAGAAGGCTCCTGACGACCGCTCGCAACCGATTAGGGAAACACCTATCCCATTGACGTCAACTGGGCTAATTCTGAGTTCGACCGCAAATATGTTCGATGTTAGTGAACCTAGCTTTAAAATTCTTGCGTAATGGAAAGGATTTTGGTTTGGTAAAACTTTATTTCCCACAGTAAGGGTCCTGAAGGACACTCGGCTAGGCGCCAGTGCTAGAGGGCAGCTTCCACGTCGGCACAGAGAGCCCGAAGCTCTCCGCCGCCGCGCGGGCCTCCTGGACAGCCCGAAGCTGATCGTGCAGTGAAGCACTTTTTAGCACTTTGTCCCAATGTTTCTTGTTTTTGGCATAGGCGTCGCTCTATGCACAACCAAACAGCGTATGGTTCAAGTTTACACGGTCACTGCACCGTTCACACACATGTTGTCCGTCGTAGTGTGGCTCGATGCGCTTCATGCGCCAGGGGTTGGGGTATGAGTTCGTTTGGAGCAAGCGTAACGTGACCGACTGGCTGCGGGTTAATTTCTTATCCGAGAGGGGAAATGCTCGTCTGCCTAGATGAAAGTGCTTAGTGAGCTCGCTGTACATACGTGAATAATTGATCTCTGTACTCGATATGTGGAGTAGCGGGGGAAACTGGAGGGACGCGGTCGATGAGTCCTCGCGCCGCCTCGTGTGCGATCTCGTTGAGATTCTGCAGGCCGGCCCCTAAGCTGCCCATGCGTGCCGGGAACCATACGATGGCGTAATCGGGGATATTAATTCAGCCTAAGATCTGTAGCGTCGTCTTGTCTATCCTGCCCATGGCGAAAGCTCGAATGGCCGCTCTAGAGTCGCTGTATACAGTTGTGAAGCTCGAGTCTATTAGAGCTAGTGCTATCGCTGCTTGTTCAGCTACCTCTGGCTTCTTGGTGTAAAGTGTGAGTGAGTTGCGCTATACGCCCGTGTCCGTCGACTAGTGCAACCGAGTAGGCATGCTTTCCCGGTATGTACGCTGCATCCACGAAAGCTGTCTGGTCGGGAAACTCTGCCACGTCCGCAGCGAGGGCTTTAGCGCGGGCGGGTCTTCTTCCTAGAATTCGTATTTTGTCAACTGTAGGTATGGTATTTCCATGCCTGTCGTGTAACCCTATGCATGGTGTGTGGGGTCGGCGCCAGTCGTTGGACGGGCGTCCTGGTCTTTGGGGGTGGTAGATGAGTAGCTCGGATTTTCTAGAAGAGCAGCGAAGTCCCATTGGGGCAAGATGGGCCTCGGTAACCATGATGGCTTCTTGCATGCGAGCTTCCAATTCCGCATCGCTGCCACCGGTGCTCCAGATGGTAACATCGTCTGCGTATACGGTGTGCTCCACATCAGCAATTTTACCAATTGCGCGCGAAAGCTTTGTCATCGCCAAGTTAAGAATGGTGAAAGTACTGAGCCTTGTGGTGTTCCCTTATCATCCAGATTAAAGCTCTCCGAGACGTACTCGCCTATCCGGAAAGTGGCTGTTCGATCCTCCAGGAACGCATTGACGTAGTGGTAGAAGCGTGTTCCGAAATTGTGGTCAGATATGGCTTTGAGAATGGCTTGATGTTGGATGTTGTCAAAAGCTTGCTCCACGTCGAGTCCCAGTAGTGCCTTGGTGTCTCGTGTGGGGCGATCCAACATACTTTTCTTGATTCGTCTGATTCGTAGCGTTGAGAGATCCAGTCTGTAGCCGATCATATTGTAAGGGAAGTACTCTTTTTCTCCTACGTATTCCGATAGTCTATTCAAGATGACGTGTTCGGCTAGTTTTCCTGGGCAGGACGTCAGTTAGATCGGCCTTAGGTTGGGTAGGCCCAGTGGCTTGCCCGGTTTTGGGATAAGGACCGTATTGGCATATTTCGACTCTGTAGGCAGATGGCCAGTTTTCCAGGCTTAATTGATTTGTTGCGTTAGGAACGTGACTGAGTCTCCTCTAAGTTTCGGAGAGCCCGATTTGTGATACCATTGGGGCCTGCTGCAGGGTTACTGTTGAGTTCGTGAATTGCGAAGCGTACTTCGCTTTCTGTGAAGTCCGTATCTAGCTGAGTTTGGGGCACCGTCATAGTTCTTCCTTTGTAAGGTGCTGGGTAGCTCCGACTTAAGTGGTACGTACCGTTTGGCAAGGTCATCCACAAGGGCTTCGGCAGTACTGGTTTGCTTCGCGCGGTGTACTAATTTAATTAGCCTGGTCCGTTGTATAGTTTTGCACTTTGTTTCGTGTTCATCGAGGAGGTGTTTTATGAGTCCCCACCCACTTCCTCTCCGTATATGACCGTTGAGGGAGTTACGGACTTAGTCCCATTGTTGTCGGGATAGAACCATGCAGTATTATTCAAGGGTCTTGTTGAGTTCGGCACGTTTCCTTCGTAGTCATCTGTTAAAACGTTGACCCTTCCACCTGGCTAGAATGGAATGTTTGCCTTCGAGAGGATATTCGCTAGCCGACTGTCCATTCTCTCTACCATAACGTCCGTGGAAATCGTTCGTAATTCCGACGCTGCGATGTCTGCTTTGAGCTGCTTTGTCCAGCTCGTCATCGCCTGCTTTATGGTTGCTCCTGATGAGTTGGATGACTGCGCCTATATTGCGCGAAATGTGTCCCAATTGATAAGTTTGCACTCCCTTTGCCTCTTCCCCGGTATCTCTGCATCAAATCGGAGAATATAGTGGTCACTGCCAAGGTCTATGCCCGAGTTGTGTCAGGCACATTTCTCTAGGCCCTGGACGAAAAGAAGGTCCGGTTTGGTGTCTCGACATGTGGAAGTGCCATATCTGGTTGGGGTCTCCGGGTCTGTGACCAGTGTGAAGTCTAGATCGGAGGCTGTCGTGAGAAGACGATTTCCCTTGCTAGAGGGATACGCGTAGCCCCAAGCTTGGTGTGGGGCGTTAAAATATCCACTTGCAATCATCGGACTATCTTTGGCGATGTGCACAATCTGCCTCTAAACACTTGCCTCGTATCCTTAGGGCTGCTGTATAGATTGGTGAGGAAGATGCTGTGCTTGTTCCCTGCGTGGTCGTTCGGTATAATCTCGATCGTGAGGTGTTCTAGATAGCAGGTTGTGTGGCGGATCTCTTGCCGAATGTACGGGATCTTCTTTCCAATCAGTAAAGCGATGCCTCATGCCTTGCTCGTTTCTGTGGGCTTCGGCCTTACAGCCCGTAATGGCCAGTTCGGTTGTGAGTGTTTCTTGTAGCATGATGACGTGTGGCTTCTCGATTTCTGATTTGACCATATGCAGGAGGACCGCCTTTTTTGAGGCGATCCACCTAAGTTCCATTGCCAGACACGGAGACTGCGTGTCTTATTCAGCACTGCCATGTTGACCGTTGTAGCCCCCTTCGCTTGCAGTGAGACCATGAATGGAATACATATTGCTCACACGGGTTTCTAAGTTTTAGCCAGTAGTTTTTGATTGCTCCTTTTAATTGGGAAATGGGGTGGTTAGAATTTTGTCACTGAAGATGGGGAGGGACGCCGAAGGGTGTGAAAAGAGATGTGATGCTACGGCAGACTGTTACGCTTTCCATGATAATAATGGTAGTCAAGATTGTCAGTTTATAGTACCAAAACTTACCTTGTGTACCACCGTGCTGTGTAATTTCTTCTACCGTATACAAAACGTAGAGGGAGTATATAAAAAATGCACAGTTCTAGGATGGAAGCCAAAAAGCCCCCCCCCCCCTCCCCCCCCCACCCCTCGCCCTAAATTCTTCGGACGCCCTTGAGACATTGAGCTCCATAACACATTATCCTTTGTTACAGTGAATTTCGTTTTTTCTTTTTGCTCTCCAGTGCAGAGCAACATATCGCCATTGAGCTTGGGTTAAGGGGGAGGCGAATCGCACTAGTGAACAAGCGACTCCCGAATTACATTTACTTTTCTTTTTTTTTTTTTGCTTTTTTCGTATTTTTCATCGCTCTATCTAGATCTTGATATCCCCATATTAAACATTTGAAAGGAATTAACCCTCACTGGGCAGAGACGGACATAAAATAAAAACTAGAAAAATGTAGGCATAGCACGTGGCTCTGATTTCGCAATGCTACAGAATATTGCACAATTACACATCCTGCAGAATGCTTCTCCTAGTTGAACCATTAAATCCCCATATACATTTCACATAGAAATGGCATATGGTCATCAGTACTTTTTATACGAAATTTTTTAGGGCGCTTGCCTGATTCAATGTCGGATTTTCGCACCTTTTGAGGCAACAGTGAACCAAAACAAAGTTCCATCTCAGTATACTGTAGTTGCAGCAACGGTGGCGCAATCTCGTTACCTTACAAGCTCAAAAAGATATATTGCGCACACAAGAAAGTGACATTTTTACACAATTTTGGTCAAATTAAGCCTTGTTAATATTGTTACGTACTCAGTACGTAACGGGGGTGTTTATTAGTAGTCTAAAACGCTGCGAGTCACGCAAGGAACACTAGCACACACTACTGTGTGTTCCGTTTCTTCGTCTTCTCTCTAGCCTCTTCTTCCTTTCCTGACGCCCCGAAGCACGTGACACTTCCCCCCTCGCAGACGAGGCCCCAGGACAAGCAGTTTAAGAAAGGTGCCGGGGATGGAACCTTTTTAGTCGAGCGACATGCACCACCTGGGTCCGGCGTGAGCATCGGCCACTTTCGGTGCGGCGTGAAATTACATAATTCACGTCACTCAGGCGCTCCAAAACGACAAAAGGGCCGCTATAACGAAACAGGAGCTTCTGGGCTAAACCACGCTTGCGCAGCGGCGTCCACAGCAACACTAAATCACCGGGCACATAAGAGACATGTGGGCGTCGGTTGTCATAACGCTCCTTCGAACGTTCCTGTGAGTCCAGGATGCGGAGGCGGGCAACGCGGCGAGCTTCTTCGGCTCGACATAAAGTAGTGGCGATAGAAGGCTCGTTGTGGAGGGAGAAAGGAAGGATGGTATCAAGACAACTGCGGGGAACTCGAGCATACAGGAGGTAAAACGGACTGTAGCCAGTCGTCTCATGCTGTGCAGTGTTATAAGCGAATGTAATAAAAGGGAGGATTTCATCCCAGTTCTTGTGCTCAGAGTCCACGTACATCGCCAACGTAGTGGTCAGGGTGCGGTTGGTCCGTTCAACAAGTCCATTCGATTGCGGGTGATACGGCGTTGTATGACGGTAATCGCAGGTGCATAGACGAAGGAGTTCTTCAATAACTTCAGCAGTAAATTGGCGCCCACGGTCACTGATCAGAACTTGAGGAGGGCCATGGCGCAGGACGAGAAATCGCAGAAGAAATAGGGATACTTCGTAAGCAGTGGCTGAGGGTATTGCGGCTGTTTCTGAATATCGAGTGAGATGGTCAACACATACCACTATCCACCGGTTACCGTTAGAAGATCGCGGAAAAGGACCCAAGAGGTCGATGCCCACCTGCTCAAAGGGTGTGGTCGGAGGCGCAATAGGGTGCAGCGGTCCAGGTGAACGGGAAGTAGGGAGCTTGTACTGCTGGCACTTGACACAACTGGCTACATAGCGCTGAATGACTTGACGCATTTTCGGCCAGTAAAAGCGTTCCTGTGTGCGATGAAGGGTCCGGGCGACACCCAAGTGGCCCGACGTGGTATCGTCGTGCATCATTTCAAGAACGGGAATGCGGAGGTTTTCCGGCACGACGAGGAGAAAACGTGCACCTCCGGGGTTGAAATTCTTCTTGTAAAGTAGGCCGGCACGAACGCAGAAACGCGCATCTCTTGAATCATGAGCGGCAGAGAAGAGCGGTGCCAAAGTCTGATCGTTGCGTTGTTCTGTCTGGAACAGTTGAGGGTCAGGAAACGTTGCCGAGATAGGCGCCAGGTAGTCATCAAAGTTGTCATCATCACTACCAGTTGATGAAAGCGGCAAGCGTGACAGACAGTCAGCGTCAGCATGTTGGCGGCCGCTTTTGTATGCCACAGTGAAGTTAAACTTTTGCAACCGCAATGCCCATCGAGCGAGCCGGCCGCAAGGGTCACGAAGATTTACGAGCCAACAGAGCGAATGGTGGTCAGTGACGATGGTAAAAACATTGCCATATAGGTAGGAACGGAATCGTTGCACCGCAAAAACCACTGCGAGGCACTCTTGTTCAGTAACGGTGTAGTTGCGCTCCGCCTTGCTCAACGAACGACTAGCATAAGCTATCACGTGCTGATCGGTGCCATGACGCTGGATGAGCACAGCACCAACGCCTACGCCACTAGCGTCGGTGTGAACCTTGATGGGGGCAGAAGGACAGAAGTGACGTAGGATAGGTCCTGATGTCAGAAGGAATTTGAGGTGGCGGAAGGCAGAGTCGCAGTCAGTAGTCCAATTGAACGGTGCATCTTTGTGCAAAAGGCACGTGAGCGGGTATGCGATGTCAGCGAATCTGGGCACAAAACGACGAAAATAGGAACACAGTCCTAAAAAGCTCCGAAGCTGCTTCACTGATTTCGGTGCTGTAAAGCTGGTTACAGCCGCAATCTTCTGAGGATCCGGCCGAACACCATCCTTATCGACCAAGTAACCAAGAACAATTGTTTGGCGTTCGCCAAAGTGGCACTTCTTATAGTTGAGGGCGAGGCCTGCTCTCTCAATGCAATCGAGAACGATGGCGAGGCGGCTATTGTGTTCCTGAAAGGACTTGACGTCGTCCAAATAGCACAAACAAATTTTCCACTTGAGTCCGCGCAGAATGGTGTCCATGAATCGTTCGAACGTGGCAGGCGCATTGCACAATCCAAAGGGCATTACGTTGAACTCATACAGACCATTGGGGGTCACAAATGCCGTCTTTTCTTTGTCACTTGGGTTCATCGGTATCTGCCAGTACCCCGATCTCAAGTCTACCGAGGAGAAGTATGACGCCGAATGAAGACAGTCGATTGCATCGTCAATACGTGGAAGTGGATATACATCTTTTTTGGTGACGGCGTTAAGGCGACGATAGTCCACACAGAAACGCCATGTGTTGTCTTTCTTTTTAACGAGAATAACTGGAGCCGCCCAAGGACTTGAAGATTCCTGGATAACGCCACGCTGGAGCATGTCATGAACTTGATCGTCAATAAGCTGACGTTCGGCCGGAGACACACGATAGGGCTTCTGTCTGATCGGGCGAGAAATTCCAGTATCAATCGAATGATGGATGCGAGAATTTGGAATCGGTGGCTGATGATCTCTGGCGAAGTCGAAAACCGAAACATGCTTGGAGAGCAGGTCTGTCAAAATTCGGCGCTCCTGTGCTCCCAACGCTGTGTTTATCATTGCCTGGATTCGAGACTCTGAAAAATGAGATGTTTTCTCTTCAGGAGCATGGTTACTTAGTGCCGCCACGTAATTCGACACACCTTCCTCGTAATGAGCGAGCCTCATGCCACGAGGCAAGACGGCTGGCTCGTCTGAATAGTTTACAGTCCACAGCAAGGTGTGGCCTCTGGTGACTGAAACTATGCAACGAGGCACCAAGACACTCTTCTTTGCGCAGGCCAGCGTTGTAGGTTCCACTACGGCGTCGAAATTCTCGCTCAAATTCGTAGATGAAATAACTCCGGACATCGCAGGTACAACTGTATCTTCAGACACAGAAAACGCTCCTAAATCGAGCGACGAGGTTTCTACAAGGGCCGACATCAACGCAGTATTAAGCGAGATCTGTCCAGTACGGCAGCCTAACGTTGCACCACACTGTTGCAAAAAGTCTATACCTAGAATTACTTCATGCGTGGAACGAGGCAACACTGTGAATTCGGTTCGAAACGCTTGACCACCAATCACAACTTTCGCATAGCACACACCCAAAGGCACCAATGATTCACCGCCAACACCACGGAATACCACAGCTTGATTCACGCTAAACATCACTTTATGTCCTAATCGATTCTTGAATGCTAAACTCATAACAGAGACTGTTGCGCCAGTGTCAATTAGTGCCATGGTGAGGATGCCGTCAATGGATACTTCGAGTTTGTTCTTTAACATAAACACAGGCAGAGGTATTGGGAACGTTGATTTTCCGGCGACCTCACCCCCATCGGCCGCGTCTTCTAGTTTCCCGAAGGGGAAGAACGGCGCCGAGGAGACGGAGATTGTCGCTGTCTTTGGGTTGGCGGCGTCAAGCTGCGGTTCGAAGCAGGCGATCCGTTTCACATCTGTGCCGTGCGGTATGTATCCAGAGTCTGTGTCGGATGAAATTCAGTGTCGAAATGATTAGAAACGTTGAGCAGCGGTCGATGATCTTGTGGTAGTAGGCCCCGCCGACGGCAATACCGGGAGATGTGTCCGGTCATGCCACAGCTATAACACACGGGTTGTTGGCGCCACCGGTCCGAGTAAATGCGGGCGAAAACTGGTTCTGGTTGGCGGTAGTAATCGGGACGGTATTGCTGACGAACCACCTGGCGTGTGTAGGTGGTTCTTCGGCCCATCCGTGGCTGAGAAGTGCTTAAATCTTTCTGTTGTCTGCCCCCGCCAAAGCGTGATGCATTTAAAGCCGGAACCCAGGAAGTTGATGGGGTCGCGGGTTCTGCTTGCAGCGCGCAACCGTTATACTGGTGTTCGTCCCGGCACGCAGAGTCTTTGTGACGCAACAATTCTTCCCGCACAATCCGGCGTATCAGATCAGCCATGGACTCTGGAGCACTGACATCAACGCTCGCAACAGATGTGACGTTGGCCAGTCGCCCAAATTTAGGAGTGATACGGCGCAACTTCAAGGTTTCGAAAGTGCGGCAGTGACTGATAAAGTCAGCTGTAGAGTTCAAATCGTCTTTGCTGATAAGAAAATTATAGACATCTACAGCGATACCTTTAAGCAAGTGCCCCACTTTATCTTCCTCGGACATCCGAGGGTTTACCACCTTGCACAATTTCACAATATCCTCGATATATGCTGTGCATGTCTCGCCAGGTACCTGGGCCTGCTGCATCAACGTTTGTTCTGCGCGTTTCTTCTTCGCGGATCCGTCGCCAAAGCAGTCCTTTATCTCTTCTGTGAAACAATCCCAGCTGGTAAGCGAGTCTTCATGATTATCAAACCAAACTAGGGCAGTGCCTTTCAAGAAGAACACTATGTTCGCTAGTTTAACGGTCGCGTCCCAACGATTGTACCGGCTCACCAGCTCGTAGTTGGTTAGCCACTCGTCGACGTCCTCGTCAGGTTTTCCACCAAATGTGCGCGGCTCGCGGTAGTGCTGCCAGTTGCTCACCGCAGATGGTGTTCGGTCAGCGTCGCCGTCTTGCGCCATGTTAGATGGTAGGGGTGGCAAACCAGCGAGCCGGCGGCTTCGTCGAAGACAACGGGGATCCGTGTTGATCTACACCGCAAACTCCACCACAACTGTTACGTACTCAGTACGTAACGGGGGTGTTTATTAGTAGTCTAAAACGCTGCGAGTCACGCAAGGAACACTAGCACGCACTACTGTGTCTTCCGTTTCTTCGTCTTCTCTCTAGCCTCTTCTTCCTTTCCTGACGCCCGAAGCACGTGACAATATGTTTACGTGTCGTATTGTGACGTAACTGTCAGTGGAAGGCTGCGCACGCGAATGAAACTTCAAAGCATCCGGTGTTCTGAAGAGAGGGCGAAACTTTTCTCTGAAGATCTCTCAACTGGTTAATTCGTCCTCGTGCGTGTCGTACCATTGCCTCGCTGTGCCAGACAAATAGAAAATTACGTTTGTCAGCATAACGGTGGGGTCCCACTCGTTATGGGTGCTTACACGTTCGTACAGATCAAGATCCATTTGTCTACGTTATCACCTGAGGCAACGGAAAAGGTTTCAAGGTCACGGGAATGAGCCATGATCATGAATAGGGCAGCGAGGCTTCGCGAGTCGCCGAGTTGAGTCATGGTGGCAGTGCCGGTGTAGCGACCGCTTCGCGGCTCCGTGGTGCAATAAGCCAGGACACGGAGGATGGGAAAGTCCGCACCTCCATCAAGATGTTACGTGGCAGGAGGCGTTCACACCACGTAAAATACTGATACACCCACACCGAGCGAGACAAAAACACAAGGCGTACCGGACGTCAAAACACAGACCGCTAAGTAGGACTCGGGCCCCGAGCACGCGCCATAAGCACACTCCTCCATGGCACACATACATACCTCATCTTCGATGACTCGACTGTAACGAATTATTATTAAAATGGTAATAAAGCTTTTCGAACATAGAAAACAACTGCATTCGCATGTCGCGTGTTTTCCTTCGCCGTCTCTCTACGCCAGTTTTGCCACAAACAAAAAGAGATGGCGTCACCAGCGTCATTGCTTGCGAAGCAATCGCTCAGGAGCAGCAGCTGTACTGCTCAGCCGATGCAGATATCCAACTTGGGATCGAATCAGGCAATTAAGCACCCCAAAGAAACATGGCATAAAAATACTGCGAACAAAATTGACATTTCATTTAAACAGTCTTCAGCAGATGCAAGCATTCTACAGCACGCGTATAATTGCGCTAATTATGTGCGTCCTCAACCGACCTGAGTGAGTGAGTGAGTGAGTGAGTGAGTGAGTGAGTGAGTGAGTGAGTGAGTGAGTGAGTGAGTGAGTGAGTGAGTGAGTGAGTGAGTGAGTGAGTGAGTGAGTGAGTGAGTGAGTGAGTGAGTGAGTGAGAAGACTTTATTTACACCGACATGGACCTCGGGGCAAGGGTTCAGCCAGGGGGAGGGTCTCCTTGCTGGCTCTCCTGCTCCGTGGCCGCAGAGGTCTTGGAGTAAGCCTCCTCCGCCAGGCGTAGGACGATCTTTTGTTCATCCGCATTTAGGCCGCGGATGTAGGACTCCCAGGTAACTTGATCAAGGGGATCAGTTTCTTTAGCTCCCGGAGGATCGGGGCATTGACAGATTAGATGATTTTGACTCGGAGGTACGTTGCAGAGATTACACGCCTCTGGGTCCCCTGTCAACTATTTATGCAGAGTAACAGGAAGAAAGAAACGTTTGGCCTGAATATTTCGCCAGGCCCTGCATTCTGAGAGTATTAGGGACCTATCTGGTGGTGAATAGATCCTTCTGTTTAGTCTGGGAGTCTGAGAGAGCTCCTTGTGGGTGATGAGGGGGTCTTTGTCTCCGTGTAGCAGGGTCCCTATGGCCGCTCGGGTGTATACATCTCGAGCGATGCGATGGGCAGCCTTATTGCCTGGTAGACCCTCGTGAGCTGGAACCCAGATGACTGAAACCTCCCGGTTTAGCGGGTGCTTTCTCAGTAGACTGGCCGCCTGCTTGGAAATTAGGCCTTTGCTTAAGTTCCTAACAGCCGCCTTATTATCTGAAAGGATAGATTTGGCCTTAGTGCCTGCACATGCTAGCGCAATCGCAGCCTCTTTAGTTATTAAAGCGTTACGCGTATTAATGGATCCAATTACTTTCTGGGAGTGGTTCCCATCTACCACTGCTATGATCGTGACCCCTTCTAGCCTGCAGGCAGCATCGCAATAGGCTGATTTCCCAGGAGGGTCGTTTATTAGTTTGCTTTGAATAAATTTTTCTCTATGCTGTCTTCGTTCATTGTCATGAATCAGGTGCATATTCTTAGGGATCGGTGCAATTTAAATAGTTTTCGCGTCTCAAGCTCCACTAAGAGACGGACCAGACTAGACCAGATTAAGATTAAAATGTGCAAATACGCACCTTTTGTTCGGGGTCCTTTAGTTTCTGTATAAGGAATCTAAGAATAAACTTAAACTTCAAGATCAAGCGCAAGTTCCTAGGGGGAAACGAGGAGCTGCTAGATGCAATCAGGACAACATGCATGTCGGGATCCGGGCCCCCCTCTACCTATATCATAGATGCTGCAATTGAATTGACAGAAATTAGGGCAGTCCTGCAGGATCTCAAAAAGAGATCTGCTCCAGGGCCAGACAATATCGCAAATACTATGCTTAAAAATCTGGACGAAGACTCTCATTTGCGAAGTGATGAATAAAATTTGGGAAGGGGCCGAAACCCCAGAGGAGTGGAAAATCTCCGGATTGGTCCTTATTCCTAAACCGGGCAAGAAACTTGAACTATCCCACATGAGGCCCATATCTCTCACCTCTTGTCTGGGAAAGCTCATGGAAAAAGTGGTCCAAATCAGAATCTCTAGGCATATGGAAGCCAAGGAACTCTGGCCAGTGGAGATGGTAGGGTACAGGCCAGGATTAAGCGCACAGGATATCATGCTCAGATTAAAGCACGACATCATGGACGCTCCCGAGGACGATGCATCATATATAGTCGTCCTGGGACTTGATCTGACTAAGGCATTTGATAATGTTGAGCACAGAGCGGTTCTCGAAGGCCTCAACTCGGCTGGAGTGAGAAGCAAGTGCTTCAACTAGTATGTCAAAGATTTCCTCACCTGCAGAAAGACTGAAGTTAGCTTCGTGGGACTCAGGTCCGAGCCCATCAGTACCGGAAGAAGAGGAACGCCCCAGGGATCTGTCCTTTCCCCGGTACTCTTCAATTTTGCAATGAAAGATCTCTCGTCCCATCTTAATAAGATAGAAGGCATCAAACATAGCATGTATGCAGGCGATATAACAATCTGGACCGATGGAGGCTCCAGCGCCGATATATCGCATAGGCTGCAGGAAGCGGCGTATATAGTTGAAAACTACGCCCTAGATAGAGGACTATCTTGCTCTCCTCGCAAATCTGAACTTTTCTCAATGTGTAGCAAAGCACAACTAACCAGAGAATCCTACCTACCGCACCTACACAAACCAGTGGAGGTATACGTGGGAGGGAGCAAGGTACCGAGAGTCAGCCCCATTAGGATGGGGTATTTCCTACAGCAGAATAGGAAAAAACACCACCATCCTGAAAAAGCTTCAGACGTATGTCGACCAGGTAACGGGGATATTCAGGCGAATCTCACTCAGGAACAAAGGCCTCAGAGAACACTGCCTAATAAACCTGCTTCGTGATTTGTAATCAACAGGATAGCTTATGCCAACCTCTTTCTCAATCTCAATCCTGATGAAGTAGAGAAGTTAGAGAAAATGATCAGAATGTCATTCAAAAGAGCTTTAGGCATCCCCCCCCTCCCCCCCAACTTGTCGACAGAGAAGCTTCTAGCTATGGAAATGCATATTATTTATTTATTTATTTATTTATTTATTTATTTATTTATTTATTTATTTATTTATTTATTTATTTATTTATTTATTTATTTATTTATTTATTTATTTATTTATTTATTTACCCTCAGGGCCCGGGGGCATTACAGAGGGGAGTGGGATACATAAAAGTATATGAAAGTACAGCAAAGTTACAGAAAAAATACAGTACAAGTACACAAAATACATGCGCAAAAAGAAAAAGAAAACAAAACTTCAGAATGCAGTGGGGATAAGTAAAAACTATGTTTAGGAAGTAAAGGGCAAATAACATAGTAACAAGCATAGATATATTCAAAGAAAAACAATGGCTTTGCGAAATGCGTCGTTATCTGGTATACATGCGATATCATGGGGTAGATGATTCCAACTGACACAAGTTTTAGGTATGAATGAGTCGTGAAAACATTTTCTGTGACTAGATGGAGCCCCAGCTTTATGGCGGTGATCAATGCGCACTGATATGTCAGATATGGTCTTGTTAGTAATCGTTCTTTCAGGTAGCTGTTGTGGTAAATTTTATGAAAAAGGGATAATGATGCTACTGATCTTCGGTGAGATAGAAGTGGAAGGGACAAACTTGATTTCATGGCAGTTACAGTACTTGTTCTGTGATAGTTTGACAGTATGAAGCGACAGGCGCGGTTCCGCACAGCTTCCAGATCGGAAACGAGTGAATCAATGCCAGGGCTCCAGGCAGATGCAGAGTATTCTAATTTAGAGCGTACCAGAGTTTTATAAAGCAATAATTTTAAAGAACTGGATGAACGAGAGAAATTTCTCCGAAGGTACCCTAGCATGCGGTTTGCGGTATTTATGATATAGTCAACGTGGGGTTTCCAAGATAGAATAAACGTAAACACCTAGATACTTGTAAGAATACACAGTCTCAAGAGAAAGATTGTTAATCTGATAAGTAGTGGGTATGCTGGAACTACGAGAAATGCGCAGATGCTTACACTTATTAATATTTAATTACATATTCCATTCCTTACACCAATCAAGAACCTTGTTAATATCAGACAGAAGGCAAGAGGCATCATTATCATCCTTAATTACCTGGGAAGGGATTGCTAAAGCGGTCAGGGAGGTCCAGATTTGGCAGCTCAACTCTACTGTATTGGGCCGAAAAATACTACAAGAACTACAGCTTCAGTCAGGTGAGCCACCCTCAACTGACGTTACGAACCGTATGCAGCAGAATTCAAAAATCCCTCCTTTCAACGATGCCGATCTGCGCTCTCGAAGTGTTGGGATTTGTGGCGCCATCGTTTGACTGAGCACGGCACTTCGGTGTCACGTGGATGTGTCAGCTGTTTTCCGCGGGAAGAGAAGCTACCTGCCTTTCACGGTGCTGCCTTTTGAGCAGTTCGTCATTGCTTCAATAACTTTATGCTCTCTTCGCCGAGACAGCAGCGCTCTAGCTACGTCTAACCATCCATTTGCGATGAAATCAGTGTAGTTGGACCGCTGACCATGTCTTCGAGCAATGAAGTGCCCCAGGAAAGGGGAAGATACGAGGCTAACGCGGGTCCTAACAGCCAGGATGCTGAGGGATTGGACGATAGAGATGACGGCAGCGCTGAGTCTGTTCAAGCCGCCTTAGTAAGTGATACTATGCGTGATGTTTGTATAAACCCGGAACCCCTGGTCATGAGAAAGATTACGCGGGAAGGCCTTGATCTGGACTACATAAAGTTTTTTGCGAAGAGCACGGCGGACTACATATTTCGAAGACTGGAGTCCGAAGTCGAGTATTTCACGGGAGACTTGCTCAAAATAAGAATTTACGGGAAGTGGCGTACGATACCGAGAAAGCAAGTAAGTCTAGCATTTCATACCTTGTCGTGCAAAGCAGATGTTTTACTGGAAACCAACTAGGGACTCTGAAAATTTTCAGTTTTTTACTTCTTACCAGTGCTTGAATCTGCGAATTTTTTGTCATTTTATTTAGGTGTCCTACGGTGATAAGGGAATGGTTTACGCGTTTTCCGGGATTCGGTTGCCTGCTAAACCATGGACCTCTCTTTTGCAACACTTGAGGGATCTCGTCTCCAGGCAAACTGGCCATCGTTACAACTTTGTTCTCGTCAATAGGTGAGGAACGCATGTCCGCCAGCACCCTGCTTCTGGCATAAAGTTGTGCAGCGCTCTTATTAGCATATGTTTCTGTGGTAGTTACAGCTAAACCAGCTTGCAGAATTGCAAATCATTATCAGAGCCAATTAGCTTTTGAGCATTATTCCGCACTCTTGCTAACATTGTATGTGTGCCTATACTATGTGCTGCTTCACTGCAGAACAGTGTAACACTGTTCGTATGTTTATTTGTTTTTTTAGGTTGATTTTTATCATACGTTTGCAGGCAAGCATCCTGTATGCCTGTATATATCTATTGTATCCATCGTGCCTCATGCAAAGGCAGCTGGGGTGTACAGTAATTACTTTGAAACCAATTGCTTCAGCCTTCCTGTGATTATGAAATTTCATTCAGGTGCCTTTATAATAATTGACTTTATACTCCTTAGCTCCGTGCTCGGTGTTTCACTGATTCGCTCAGATTTTTGTCTGTTGCCCGCCTCTTTCCTCATCGGCTCACAATCTTGTTGCCAAGCGATGTTGAACATGAATATAATGAGGCAGAGTTTTGATAACCAATCATTGCAGTCTCTACACTCTTATTTGACACACAAAATTATGTGTTCACTTATGTATTTGAACTTGCGACTCTTATCAGTGCCCATCTGTAGCAACTTCCTGCCAGCCTGTGTCACATTCTTAATTGAAATAAGGGCCACATGTCACACTACTGCTGCCCGTGGGCTAGTCCACATGCCATATGGCCGTGTTGAAGTTCGTCGAGGATCAAGAGACTCATTTATCACTGATAAAACTTGATTTCAAAATCTTCCCTGCAGTCAGGTCAACTCATGACGTATTTATGGAAGAAAAGCAGTTTACCACCATTTTGTGAGTGGCGATGTAGTGTAGATGCTTCGGCGACACGCACATTTTACTTGTGAAATTGACTGGTGATGAGGACGCCTGTATATTGTTTTTTTGGGGGGACCTTTTCTGACTTGTGAAAACTTTTCAGTGAGAATTGGTTCTTTATTATTAGAATGCGGTACCTTATTGGTGCTGGCCGACTCCTTTTTGTTCTCAGTGTTTTATTTTTTAAAAACTGCAGGAATAGAATAACTAAATTTAGTTCAGGCTAGGGCTGACTGAAGACTACTGGGAAAAGTGTTTGTCCTTCAATGGCCGTAACAAGACCAACTGTCATGGTGTTTGCGATGATGATGATGGTAATGAAGCCGTAGTATCAATCTTCTACTGATCAACATACCGTGCACATGCTCAGTAGGAGTCCGTAGCACAAACGTGGCATAAATAATTCTCCTTGCAGAGCATTCTGAGAACAATACCCATAACATTTGAAAGCTGCCGTTGTGACAAAATGGAGACAAATTTTAGGAAACTTTTCTATGAGGTTCCAGGATCTTTGGAAACATTACTGAAAAATACAATAGGCTGTGAAGGATTTTTGCACAGGTTCTTACAGATAGCTGTGTCTTTCTCTCCAGTTTCCAACTCTGAAATAAATTCCTCATCATCTGTGCATTCGCTCTCACCTTTGCTCAGCTCCAGATTGTCGGGAGATTCAAACAAGAAATCCACAGCCTCTTCTTGCGTAAGGTACCGGCCTGAAAAGTGACCATTACCTATGCTACAGTCTAAAACCTCTATGTTTATTCGCAAGCTCTACATTACTGAAGCTGACCATGAGCGAGTCATTTAGGGGCAGTGATGAGAGATAAATCTAACCTCATAACAGTTTTGTCAGAAGCACAGCTCCCTAATATCCCAGGTAAATTTGCTTGCATTTGGGACTGAGTCACCAAAGCCTTTTTTAAAATGAGCAAATTCGCATCAAGAATTGTTCTTTTCTTGCTGTTCTTTTTTCCTTTTTGCCAGATTACGTTGAGTCGGAATCTACATGTGTGCTTGCAAAGACACTAATGGCACTGCTAGCAAAAACTGAAAGCATGCCATATTATTTGTTTAAGAGCTTAGTTGATGGCAGCACACTAGAAAGTGACGCATGGGTGCATCATTGTTTTGTTTCTATGCAAAAAAGTATGGTGAGAAAGTGGCACACGTGTGCCATGTGCTACAAAGGGTGACGAGTTTAGCGGCACAAGCAAGGTTTCGTTAATTATGTTTTTGACAGCTCAAAAATGAAAAGTTTTGCAGTTTACTTCCTTGGTATTTAACTTTGGCTTGTGCTTTTGCTAGCACAATGGTCCTGGCTGCTGTTGCCCCCGGCTCTAACAGCATGGGCCATGACAGACCTGAAGTCCTTGGGTAGAAGCAGACGTCAGTAAATGTGAAACGTCTTTTCTTAATTGTGTAAACTGAAGTGCAGCCTTAAGGTGCATAATTCATACACAGAATCCAGGTAGCGTTATGAATTGAAGATGCGGGCTCTTTTATTTATTTATTTTATTTACAATTACTGCGAGTTCATACACTGGCCCAAGCAGGGGGGGCTCAGAACAAAATGAGAAGGGAGGAGAAAAAACTTACATCACGTGGCAAAACAAAGGGTGAAAAATTCGTGTCAAAGGGTGTGAAAGCTCATATGTCATGTGCCATGGTGGAATGGTAAAACATGCAGCTGGGCCAGAAAATAAACCGATAGAAATGTGCTATGATAAGAAAAACTGCTATGTGCACTAGTCAGCCCTCAGTTTTACCTTTAGACAATTGCAACTTTCTTGGTTTGACGTGAATGCTAATTTTGTCCAGCTGCTGTCTTTGTGTGTATTTGTTGTGTGGACTTTGAGACTTATTCCTGTAAGTTTTTAGTTCTCTCACCTAGTATGGAAACATGCAGCCTCAAGGCGAATCACACAATTGGGATCTAGACGTGCTTCCTTGTACTGGAGCACACTGAGCCTATGAAGTACCTATGTTTGACCGGAAAATCATAGTGTCTAGTTGCTTTGTTAAAAAACAAGTTAATATTGAATGGTATTTGTGCGATGCATAACAAGCAATACTATAATTGTGCTTTTAGGTTTAAGGAAAACTACAGCAATAAGTGCCTAAGAGCATACCGTAGTTCACTCTGCTTTAAAAATTTAGGTTCAGTACTGAGGCTCGCTTTTTATTTAAAAACGCCTCCATTTTTCATTTAATAAGAATGAACTGTATTCTTGGGAAAAGTTGCATATTAAGTCCCTGTCGCTGGTGCTTTATTCCAGGTACAATGACGGATCAGACCACATTGGTGAGCACAGGGATGATGAGAAAGATCTTGACCACAGGGTTCCAATTGCATCGTTGTCATTTGGGCAACCTCGAGACTTTGTACTGAAACACGGCGACGCTAGACGCAAGTTGCGCCATGTAGAGCCCGTGAAGATATGCCTGGAGCACGGGAGCCTGCTGCTAATGAACCCTCCAACAAATCGATACTGGTATCACTCCCTTCCACCCCGCAAGGCAGCCTTGGGACCCCGTGTCAACCTCACCTTTCGCCGACTTCATGTCCAGAACAGGTAGTGGGCATAAACAGTAACAACAGAATAGTCACTTGGAGTTCCTATTTTCACACCCTTTGTCTTGGGACCACTGCAATTAATGCAGTGGAATGCAGGTGGTCTGAAGTTGTTGCAGTTCTTGCCAAATCGTAAGCCAAAAAACAAGAGTTGTTTTTCTTCACAGTTTGCTTATATCAAAAAATTACCTTTGCCCGTTTAACATTTGGTAGTGTAAGAGGATATGGTGTTCGAAAATGGACGATATTTGCTCCTCATGCGCAAATTATGCACGTTCATCTGAACCTTGCCTAGTTACAGCCACAGATGCGTGCGACCAGGTTTGATCAACACATTATAATTGATGTGTTCCAGTTGCACCAAATTTTTTTAAACCTGTGAGAGCTCTATTGTACATTTTTCAATCACAGCCACTGTATTTCTGACCCTCACTTTATTTCAGCTGTAGTAGTAGTTGTCAGTTAAAAGGCACAAATGTTGACAGTGTATTTTCTTGTTGCACCATTTTACAGCTGGGGGTCATTTACTTGCTTCCATTCCTGTAAGAAAGAATCTTAGTTTGATATATCAGTTACTTTTTGTTTGCGAAATAGCAGCAGCAGACATTTATTAAGCTGTCAGAAACTAAAATAATTGCTTTTCGTTACCTTAACTTTCCAGGAACGTGTCAAATATTTGCTATTAATTGCTCTCTAATTTTCTGGACTACATTACAGCCAATATTGCCATTGCATCCCACAAACTACTTTGAAATGGCATACAATTTTCTCCTTCAAGAATTGTTAAGAATTTTTTCTACTTCACTCAGGAGTTCCACATCTGTTTGCTTCATTTATGTAGTATATTAACCTGTGTTAATCTAAGTAGACAGCCTTGTGATATGAAATGAATGAAATGGTTGCTTCCTGAGAACTGAACTGACTTAGTAATTGTTTTGTGACATGCTGAACTGAGGATAACCGAGCTAAAAAAGCAGTAAACCTGCCAGACATTATGTGTTATACGCTTAACCTGAATGGCAGAAGCTGCTAGTTCGCTCAAAACTGGCTGAACTGCTGGTCTCGTCTAAGTCTGGCAGACAGCAACCTACATCACTCACTACTGCCGTATCAAAGGCCTATTTCCCGGTCGCATAACACTGCGCCACGTTCTGCACATTCGCCAGGACCTTGCCGAGTTACAGCCACAGATAGATGCGACCAGGTTTGATTGGCGCGTTACGGTTGATGTGTTACTTTCATACAAAATTGCAAGCATAGCAAATGGCTTATAACCAGTTTCAAAACGTTTCGAAGTTTTTAGTTGTGATGAGCTCAATGCTTTTGGCCACCAACCACTTCAGGGAATGGCACAGAGCATTGCCAAGCATATCCTTCCTTCCTGCTTGCCTGCTGGCATTTGCCTATTTCTGAAAAAAAAAAAAAAGGATGTTGCCTCTTCATTACACCTGGCTTTGTCATCTTGAAGAACCAGAAACACACTTGGAGCTGCCTAATTTTTGAAGTTTGCAACTTCAGCGCATCACAAAGTGAATGAAAGAGTGTTTTGTGTTTATTCGTGGAATGGTGTTTCTTGTTTTGCCTGCAGACCAATTCACTCTACCTCCTCTGCTCATCCCTTTGTCAGACCGATTAGTCAAGCATAGTCAACTTTATTTACAGCCCTACTGCTCTTGTCTACAGCGTGTGAATGGGGTACTGAGGTATCTGTCCATAAAATTCACAAGCGTCCCAGAGCTTGTGCTATGTTTATTGTACACACGCCTGTGTGGCGAAGTGGCTGCGTTGCTCTACATTGTGAACCAGTGTCCTCATGCCTGCTGGCTTTGGTGCATTAAGAAAACTGTTATGTGCTTCCTTGATTGCTTGGCCTGCTGGTAGCGACCTTTCCTGCCCTACATCACCGGTACAGGTGTGGCAGGGCTAGTGGGCACACACCTTGTGACATGCACCGAGCTGGCACTTATTGGGAGAATAAAGACACCCAAGCAACAAGCGACAACATACCTTATGCAGGTTTTTCAGGTGTAACAACAAGGAAAGGCATATTGGCATGGTTGGCCATGAGAAATGCGGGATGGAGCCGATAATTTTTGAATCATGTCATCTCTGTGCCAGCGCAATGTATTCAGAGGAATACGAATGGGGGTGTCAGTGACAGTAAGGAAAACACTCCACTGTCCAGCTTGTAATTCTTTTTCTAGAAATTTTGGTTCAGTGTATTGACACCTCACATTATACCCATGTATTTAGTGTGCACACTTCTAGCAGTGCTAGCATATCTGCCTTATCAGAGTCCAGAAATAATTTGCAAACATAGTAGGAAAACACTGCCCGGCTTATGAGCTATTCAGTCACGAAGGAATTAAACCTGCAATTGTGTGCAGGTACATTTTCTCAGGATGTCTTTATATTCATGCACACGAAAAGGAAGATAAATGGTATAACCGGCGGGCCTGCACTAGTACTCTCAAGATTGATTGTGAATTATGTGAGCAGTTATGGGGGATCAGGGCAAGGGGTTAGAGCTCTTTTGGCTATACACATCGTTACTCCAATCCTTTAACTTTCGAGAATGGGTGAAGACCATAGCAAAACTCTTGCCTAGGCTGTGTGCGGACATGTCTGGCACTGCATAATGGAGCCGTGTCGTTGAGCATGGTTGCGCGGAGGAGCATCCCCCGTATGTGGCGACACGTCTCATGCTTGTTTCATGAGCTGACACCTGCCTCTCTCTATCCTCCCCCTATTCCGGACTGTCTGTGCCCAATGCATATGCAAAGCCCTCTTGCAGAGAGCGTCTTGTGGTGCTCGGGTAGCACCACTATCGAGTAGTAGCAAATAGTGTATTTCGCATGCTTTCTCTTAGGGCCAGTAAAGAGATTGCGTAAGCGTTATCTCGTTGCAAACATTTCAGCCGGCTCTTTTACAAGGTGATCTACAACTTTCAAATTGACACTCTTTCCCATAGCCAGTATTTTAATGGTTAGCTAATTACCTTACTAATAAATAACTTTTCATATTGAAGAAATGTGTGTTAGACTAGACTACATGACTAACAAAGTGTGTGTATATCCTTAAAATCTTTGAATTGCAAATTATGGTTTCATGGCCCTTGAAAAGTTGTGATGAAACGGAAATCGTCGTTTATAGTAGGAAAAACTTAAGAGTTCTGTATTCTGGTTGCCGGCGAGTGACCCATCGATGCTGCACCACAGTCATCTTACGTTGGCATCAAGTGCAATGTGAATGTGCTGGTGACTGATTCAAAAATTTAATGGCCTGTAAAGATCACAAATAGGTCTTTGAAAATCCTCCAGAAAGGCATTGATCTCTGAATATCCATATTTTTTTTGGTTTCTGTGGAGCCTCTATAAACCTTGTTTGAACAGCAGGTTTTATTCTCGTATGCCTCTCCATCTTCTTTTAAAACTTCATTACATTTATCGGTGGCACCCTGTATATGGTATGCCACCATGAGGTGGGTTGAAAACACACAGATGTTGTTCCAGCATCCAAGGTCTTCCTGAATGCAGATTTTATTTCAAAGATAAAACTTTATTGCCCTAGATGTGTATCAATAGGTACAAGTTCACACACCGGTTTTTGCTGTCAAGCCGTTGACCTTTCCAAATTTTTTGGTTACAAGTGGCTTGACGGACGATTTGTTTAGTGCAGCATCAGTACAAAAAACCCAAGTTGAACGCGTTTTTTACAGCACAATGCCTAGCTATTGCTTGGTGTTAAAAAGAAATTGCTCCAGTTAAATGTGGTGCAATTTTATGTGGCATTAAATCGTCCTCCAGAAAGCAGGACTTGGGTTGGTTGTAAGGACGCTGCCTCAAAAAAGATCCCAGTAAATCAGAGAAAGTAAATCAAAGGAAAACACAAAAAAGATGCACATGGAGCTATTTACAAAGAGTCTTGCTTTTCACACACCATGGAAGACATAAAACTACAACGCATGTTTTTGGAAACTGACGCACACGATAACAGGCTACTGCTGCACACCTGTAGGCTGACAGGGAATATTTGTGAATCTGATAAAAATGTGAGCTTTGATTCAGGCTTGTTGAAAGTGACTTTCTTCGATTGTCTAGAACAAACATTCTCTTATTTCAAAACATCAGTATTTGGGCAGTTTATGTACTGTGATGCTGACAATGGAAGGATTTATTTCATGTGTCAAACGAAACTGTTGAAGGTCCCGGGATCCTGCAGACAAAGCCACAACCTTGCCTTGCAAGCCACACAAAATAACATACTTATGCTTGTTTCAGTCAATTATTTTGCTTTGTGAGTTGTCTGCAAAGCCTATCAGGCAGAGAAAGAAGGTTGTTTTATTGCAATAGGCTTGCTGCAAAGCAGTGTTGTGAATTCAGAAAGATTGTGTTTTTTCACCAACATTGCTGCAATCTCTAGTCGTTTGCAAATCTGCTTAGGACATATGCGTCTGTCTTCTTTGACCAGGTACCTTCTGTGATCTTTTCTGCAGTTCTGTTTTTCACCTTCCATAGAATTGAGGAGCAATGCCACTGAATAATAATGCATAAATATCCTTGCTTATGACAACCACTTCTGGTTACTACTGGAAAAAAAAAATAATCCTGTCTTATACATGTTTAGATGCTTCCTGCACTGTGAGTAGCATTAAAGTTCCTTAATCCACTTATTAAACCAAAGGTTGTGCATACTGCACAGATGATTTGCTTGTGAAATTTTGAAAATGTCAGTCTAATTTCTAAATATTCTTGTTATTTTGGGGGCACCGTTATGTTGCGGACACCTCAAGATTGCTGCGCTTGCGCTATAGCAGACAATATCCATATGAAAATTATTTTAGCATGTCACAGTAGAGTAGAGTTGTGCGTGCTACATGAAATGACAGTGAAAGTAAGGTATTTGCACTTATGTTGGCCTTGCCAACAAGCATGCAAAAATGATGCTTGAGATGTTGAGATGGAGAGTGTGTGCAGGGGACAATGTGGAATGTTTAAGAAGATACAAGCCATTTCAGAAGTTGCGCAGCGCAAAATGCAATGTGCTTCAGCTGCAAATCACTTTGTTGCCATTCCATTCCTCGTCGGGAGATTTGCTCACGCTTTGCTTAAAGATGAAAAAAAAGCATGCTCCAGTGACGCTTTAAAATGCAGGTCCATTTTAAAAGAAATGGTATTGTTACGTTGCTTTGGTATTGTCACCTTTACAATGCTTAAGCAGTCGCCACTTTGAGACTCCCTGGAAAAGTAAAAAAAAAAACAAAAAACGTGGGTGCTTGGTGCCTATTCTAGCAGTCAAGAAGCCATGCGTACAACATAGCAGGCGAAGAGTTGATGTAAGAACTGCTAACAGCATCAACTTCACAAGTGTGGCACGACAATGCAAAATGCAGTCCGTTTTCACATGCCAAACAGCTTCGCGTTGTGACTATGCTGCCCTGGCCATGTAGAAACATTTCTTGCCATGGTCAGAACAGGATGTTGGGTGCTGTGTGGAGAGAGTTTTGTCAGTTGGAGGATCTGCCGCAATCAGCACGTCTCGTTGCACTGAACCCCAAGTGACGTGCACGTGCAGGCCTTGCACTTGCTGCTGAGTTCCCGCACCACTTCGTTGACACCGTAAAGCCGTCCGTAGATGTTGCAGCCTGTGGTGCACAGAAATAAAACACATTTGTCATCATCAGCATCTCTTTCCACTGACCTGCGCCATGCATCAGCTGCAGCTGCCCTAACCCAACAAATTCCTCTCTCACCTGCCCGCTCAACTCCGCCATTCCTGCTACCTTTACCTTCTCTTAGCACTCACTCCATTGGCCCAGAGGCCATCGATTATCTGTTCTTTTTATTGCATGCCCCACTGATGTGGGGCTCATTTCCCCTCTCTCTCTCTCTCTCTTTTTTTTTCAGATGTGGCAGTGAACCAGGCATGTGACTACTGATATGCAGGATCTGGAAAAAGCATAAGAATGCTGACCCCTTTCAGGATCTAGAGCATGTGTATCCTTAGATTGTTTACTCTCAAATGATTCCTTAGTTCCTTAGGCAGCCAAAGCTTTCCAAATGTAAAATTTAAAACTTGGCAAAGCTATAGGCACTCCTTTTGCAGCTTTTACAATTTCATTCATATCTACTGTTCAAGTGTCTAACTTAATCAGCATCCACTTTGATGTTGGCAGTTTGCCACGAACAATGTTTTTTAGCTCGATTTTTATGACCCTAGAGATCTGCAATGCAAGAGTCTGCTATGAAGTTCACTTCGGCTTCATTAAAAAAATTATTTTACTTTCAAAATGTGCAGAATGCCACCTCAAAACATTTGATGCATAAAACAAGTCTCCCGGATTAAAACAGCTGAGAATTCACTTGACTCCTTCATGAAAAGACCTTCCCGAAGTTACAGACAGCCTTTGCCAAAAGTGACTAAGTAATGTGAAACTCAACGCACAGAACAGGGCAGAAAGAATAGATACGACGCTGTCCTATTCTGTGCACTATTTTTAGTTATGCTAAACCAAAACCAACTAGCCCTACTTCATGCTCTGACAAGCAATGTGGTTTGTTTTAGTGAGCACTTATGACATCCCATAAGCTTTAAATCTGTAAGGTTAGGTCAGGGGTCAAACATTCAGCCCGCGGGCTGCATGCGGCCCGTGGCATTTTGTGATGCAGTCAGCCTGCTCCAAAAGTTTCAGCCTTTGTTCTAAAAGCACATGCCTGCTTCACAAGTTGGCTTTACCACCAGACTCGTTTTGAACTAAAATTGACGAAAAGGCCTTGTCTCCAGAGGGAATGCTTTCTTTGTGAAATTAAGGTCACTTGCGTCTTTATCTGCGTGAGATATTGAAAGACATCAGCTGCCTTCAAGAGGCACCGGAACTTTTCCTGTCTTTCCCCTCCAAGTATTTTTTTTTTTCTCTTAAACGTAACTGACTGTAGTGTTAACCGTTGTGCCCTTTCAGTAACTCTCTGCAAACCTTCCCGAAGTGGCCATTGTTCGGCGTTTAGAAAAAAGGTAGTACATGCCGCTTTCTTGCAAAGAATGAGAGAGAGTGCTACTCTGCCGGAGTACCCAGGTTCGATCCCAACCCCCGGCAGCTGCGTTTTAATGGAGGTAAAATGGAGAGGCGTCGTGTGCTGTGCCTGAAGCCCTCCACTAGGGCTCCTTTTTCTCTTTCCACCTTTTTTTCTTCCCTTTGGCATGGTTCAGGTGTCCACAGAACAAGTGTGACAGATACTACGCCTTTCCTTTCCTGTGAACCAATTATTATTATTATTATTAATGGGAGAGTGTGGTCAGGGAATGAGGTGTTTCGGTTGGTTTTTGTTTATTGTATTGTTACTTATTTTTTAATTTTCTATTGTTTATGCATATATTTTTTTCTATTATTTTTTGTTCATTTTCAGCCCCTTGCCCTATCGGGGAAAAAGATTCTCAATGCGGCCTGCATAGCAATACAAGTTTGAGACCCTTTAGTTAAGCGAATTTTCTTCAGCCTTCGGTGTCTTTTATTGCTTAGGGGTGCCCTGAAGGCTCCACTTGCTGAAGTATAAGCTTTGTTCCTGCTTACTTATGGCAAATTAGCTTATTGCTTCTTCATGATGTTCAAAATGCAATACTGCAATGCAATGCAATCGTGTTGAATTAAATATGAAAAGGATTAAAAACGCAGTCTGATGGTGACATATTTCTGTGATAGGCGATTTTAAGTTTAAAAGTGCTAACAGGTAATGATTGGAACCACTGGACTTCGATGCTTCATCCTCTTTTAGCATAGTGTGTCTGACAATGACGCTCTTGCCTGATGATCATGACGAGATCAAATAACTGCTTGCTTCGTTTATGAGGCTTTCATGAGCATGCTCAGCACTTACTATGCCAGGATTCATTTTTATCGTGTGGCCTTAATGTGGGAAACATTATGCAGCATAGTGCCAAAGCTATTGTTGCTTAAAAGAGAAGTTGAATCTGACATATGTTGTGGTAAAGATCCTGTGAGACGTGGTAGGCTAGCACTCCTGTCACATGGTCATTTCAATAGCCAATTGAACCATCCATCAAGTATGGGTATGCAAATATTCAAAATTTTCCAATATCAAATTGAATGGCCTCCTATTCAATCTGCTGAACAAATCAAATAGTGCATGTTTAATGCTATTCCAAGCAAATCAGACGAACTCAAGCGTATTGATAGTTTTTTAATAATAGACAGAAAGTGCAAATTGGGCATGCCGTAGTGTTCTTCAACGACTGTCTCAGAACCAAAGCCCACTGCGATGCCATGCTGCATGCTGCCATGAATGCTTCACATGTGCAGCGTCGCGAGTGGCCCATTTGCGAGCAATTATTAAAAATGCTCAAACACGTGGCCTTTGATAGGGAGTGAAGCGTCAGGGTTCAACAAGGCTTACATTGTCAGAGGTCACGACTCATCAACTGAGATGTGGTGCAAGTGTGCTTCCATCACTAATAGCAAAGGGTTAATTTTCATATGACAGTCACCATGACAATCACCATGTCAATGTGCTGATTTCATGCTCTGTGTTGGAGATCACGGTGATCACTGTTTTGTCCTCCGACAGCTACAGCTTTCATTCTGGGCTATATCACTGACACTGGTGTCTGACTGTTTTGTATCAATTATTATTTATACAAATATTTGCACAAGTAGTGAACAACCATGTGAATTTTCTATTTATACTGGATTTGGTCTGTAGCTGCACCATACACATTCGATTTGACTTAAAGCTACTATATTTGCACACCCCTACCATGGAGTCAGTAGTCTGTTAAGTCAGCAGAACAGTGTATAACTCACTAGAGACCTTAAAGGCCTTTGAACGATAGCATCATGCCCCCTTGGACATAGAGTACTGGGTTGAAAATTATGGCACGTAAAAATATACAATTTATTTTGTGAACAAGGAGATATCAGGGCCACAAAATGTCAGGGCCACAAAATGCCATAGTTGCTGTTGATGTAAAATCTACACCAGCTTTCTCAAAAGTATTAGGTGCTACTACAGCTTGTCTGAAGCAGCAAATTCCTTTTGAGAGTGAACAATGTTACTGTAAATAAGAAGAGCGTTTTGTCCTTTGTAGGTTAAACTTGTGGTCGTGCAATGTTATTTGCGGCGACAATGGCATTACAGCACCTGGTGTTAGGGGATCGTATCGGTGATGATTACAACTTCACCCGAGATTCTTGAATTCTGTTCACTATCTATGTAGTCGTTGAAACTGCCCACATGACAGGGGTATAATGTGTGCTTTTGTGTGAATACTCAAGCTAGCTGTTCTTTGTTATGAAAAATTGGGTAAGAGCTGAATGTGTTTATTTTGAATTTTAATAACCCTGTATATTGCACAGTTACAAAAATTGTCTTGTTATTTCAATAACACATTGGTTTTTGGCATCAGCATCAGCTGCCTGTTCTGAGATCTTAAAAGTCAGAGAAATATTCTCAAGAAATTTTTTGATTGTAAGAAAATAGGCACGTTTTTGCTGCAAACATAATGTTTCCTAACTGTGGACCCATTAGTAATAATAGTGACACCTTTAACATTAATTCGATGTGCTGTGAGCATTCGTAAAGAAACAAGAAACAAAGGCCATAAGGCCATGCATTGTCTGCATCAGATCGCAGTTTTGGCTAAGCAATGGGAAGGCAAAAGGGCAAGAAGTGCATCATTTTTTTTTTAAATCCTTGACCACAGTCCCAACAGGGGACAAAGAGTTCAACAAAAGTCCTTATTATGTGAGTTGTGGCTGCATGTTAGGTGAACCCTCCGCACCTTACATTTCCCATTTTAGAATGCACACCAAAAGCACCAAAAAAGGAATTTCATTTCAGATGCGATCAGATAGCTCTGTTAAAAAAATTACATCAGTTCACTTGTGACTTAAGCAAGCAATGCCTAAAAATGACCATATTTAACCTGCGTGCAACAAGGCCTTAGGTGAAAAGTTCGAAGTATACATTGAATGCAATTTCAGTCGAGCGAAGTTGTACAGTAGAAATATTTGATTGGAGTCGTAGCTTTTTGGTATCATTGAGATCCTTTTCTCAGTCAGATAGCACTTATCGTAGCATGTTGGAACTAACCTGAAACCTCGAAAATGTTCCACAGTTGGTGGCTGCTGCTAGATGACTGAGACGTTGTGGGTGGCTTAGTTGTCGTCGTTGGAACAGGCGTTGTCTCTTCATAACTATCCGGATCTTCTGTCCCATGCAAGTGAGCAAACCTGTTGTGCGTTTTGTGTGGGGACTGTCTCTGGAGCAAGTATGGCTTGAGCGTTGGCGAATTTTTGACAGAAAATGAAGACGTCGACAGCCACTGTGGAGTGCTCTTGCGGCCTGTGATCTGAGATTGAGGAGCTGTATTGTGCCCTCCCACAAAGCCAAACTGCCCACTGGGTGGTCTTGTAGACCAGATGTTCACTGTGTACTGCTGGACTTGGTTGTCAGGACCTGGCGTCGTCTCGGAATCTGGAGGGAAGTAGACGTCCTCGGGGCCTGCATTAGCAAAGTAATTTCTTCTTGCAGTTTGCTTTCGTTGACCTTAGGCAACGTGGTTCTTTGATTTTGAGCATTAGTTTCTTGGTTACGGAACGCTCATACAGCAGGAAACAACATAAAGAGCATCTTTGGAACTTTTTTTTTATACTTTGAGTTGAAATTCGCATCACACTCCTTCACTCAAGTTCTCTCTCTCTCCAGCACAAAACTCAGTTTCTGAAATACCAAGTAGAAGCTTTTAGAACAACAAAAACCAGGAAATTGAAACTCTGTTTTGACAAAACAATGATGTCACTGCAGGCCAAGCTAAAACATCATGGATGCTGTCAAAAAAACTGTCCTCCGCCGGGGTAGCGCAGTGGTTACGGTACTCGACTACTGTTCCTAAGGATGCGGGATCGAATCTTGGCCTCGGCGGTTGCTTTTCAATGGAGGCGAAAAGCAAGGCGCCCGTGTGCTGTGCGATGTCAGTGCATGTTAAAGAACCCCAGGTGATCGAAATTTCCAGAGTGCTCCACTACTGCATCTCTCATAGCCTCAGTCATTTTGGGAAGTTAAACCCCACAAACCAAACCAAACCAAAAAACTGTCATGTGCTTATTAACTGGCTGAGCTAGCATGTGACGGCTCATTATTTGTCTGAAAGACCAAAAGCAAGCTCGAAATTTTGTCCTTTAGCGAAAGCAGAGTGAATATAGATGGTCGTGCGTTCAGTGACACATGCCGCGGAGGTGCCGGTAGAAATATCTATGGTTGAGGCAATGAAATGGAAATTTTTTAATTCATTTACGTTCTATGAAATGCAACACCACTGCAAAAAAAAAGAACCAAGAAACTGCTGAGAACGTACTGTGAAAATTTCAGTAAAATTTGAGGAGGTAAAAAAATACTGGATATGCCTTTTAAGGGACACTAAGGCAAATGTAAGTTTGCCCTTTTCATTAAATTACCACATTCTAACATTCTAACAACATTCACTGAAAACAGAACTTTGATGAGATAGAAAAGGTTGGGAAATGAAACAAGGCTACTCTTGCCACACAGAGCTGTTATTGAAACAAGTGTGGTGACATCAGGGCATCATTTCCATGCTGATTTTTGAGGCTAGGCTAGACTACCAGTCACTTCTACACAGTGATCTCCAAGCCCTTTTCAGTCCTGACATCACAAGTTAAAATTCTGTTGCGGAGAAAGAAAGGACGCGTCTTTAAAACCAATTTCCTTGGCAATAAATGTGTTTTTTAGTGACGAGTAAGCATTGCATATTCAGAAAGAGCCAAAAAACCCATTTAAAAAAAAATTACTTTTTAGAGTTGTTCTCGGTGTCCCTTCAAGTCTGCAGTGAAACTCTGCCACCGTCGTCCTTGGTCGTCACCCATTGTTCCTCTGCTGTGGTCAGTCTATTGTCAAAACTATTTCTTGTTACCCAAATTAAAAGCTAATTACAAGGTAAATTACTAGTGCAAGAATTTGGTGCTGTGCTATGTTTACTGGAGTAGAACACTGAAGCATCAATTTTGTGACTGCTGTAATTGGCTAGCAAAAGTAATGCAACACAGATTGTTGCTGCCAGCTACTGTCTTCCAAAGTTGTATCTTATTACAGTTTCCAAAATAATTTAATTTTTTTGCCACCATTTTTAGCAGCCCAAAGTAACATAAGGAGAGGTAGAAAAAAACCTGCATGCAGTATGTAGTGGAGCCCGAATAGCTGCAGAAAGCGCTGTTGGTCTCCCATTAGCCAGGACTGCCTGTATATTTGCTTGGTAACCAGCGGTTCATTGGTTATTTGTGTTGCATGCTGAGTATGACAAAACTTAACTATACAGGTGTTAAAAATTTTAAATGATTTCATGCAAGCAAGTGAACATACCCCACAATGCATTCTATTTATTTAAAAGTGCTGGGATATCGTGGAACAAAGATAATCGTGTGGTTGTGTGGAGGACTAGAGAGAGATAGATGGTTTGTTCTTATCTTGCTGATATCAGATGGCTGAAGCAAGGATGAAGACGGTAAACATGACTAAATGCTATTCGTACTTGTACTGCCTGTGTGTCTGCAGCTTACTGCTTTGGAATCGATAAATATCCTTGTAAATGGCTCATTGAGCAAACTGCTTGCACCGAGTGTGCTGTCTGTTGAAAGGGACCGTTACTGCAATGGCTATGGCCATCTATGATGTGTTGATAGTAGAGAGACTTCATTCTTTAGATGGCAGTCAAGGCTGGCAATATTTTTGCAACGCTTAAATTGGGTAGAGGACGTAGCTGGGGTTGTCAAAGCTTTTGGTACTTGTCACATTTCATGGCATCTTATCATGAATGTGCCCTTCAACCACATTATTCTCTTCTAAAGGGCCTCTTCTGAGCCTTGCTCAAGAAGGAAGGTAAAACTTTCTGGAAGACTTTTTAACAGGCTAGTTGGTTCATGATCTTTGGAATAAGTTTGTGCCCAATAGGCTGAAATAAAGTTCATACAAGGGCTAGTTGGTATAGCATTATGTTGGTAAATGCTTTTCTGCTGCTGAGACATTCACAAACTATAGAAGGAGAAGACAATGACACACACTGAGCGCTTCATTATGTGTCTGTATCCTCACCTTATGTAGTTATTGAACGTCTCAGCAGTGAAAAAGCTTTTGCTATCTCAACAGACAAAGGCAACTGCAGAGAAGAGTGGGAGTTATGGAACAAGGGCAGAAAACCTGACTTAGCATTTTCACATAAAGCCAGTTATGATTTAACCCCTAATAAAGCAGGTGAAGGCTATATGAAATTGTAAGCAAAAAAAGGAAAGTAGATAAGCTTGTCTACTGCAGTTTTGCCCAGGCAGATACTTTTACCCTCACCTGTTTTTCAGTTGTTATAAAAGCATGCCTGGCTTCATTTGAAAGCATTAAAGGTATAAGTTTCCACAGTTTCTACCGTTATTTGCTGCTGCCTTTTCTATTGGGTTCACACATGTTTCATAGCATATTTCTTGTTCAGTGCAAGCCATAGCATTGTTCTTATGTGGATGTTTGTTGATACGTACAGGACAAGTGCTTTGCTTGCAAACATACATTAATAAAACACAGGCAAGGCGTTGTATTATTCTTCATGATACAAAGATTTATTTGCAAGCAAAGCTAATGTACGACACAAATAGTAAGAAAAGCATGCAATGCAATTCGAGGCAAGCTGCAGAATTATTTGTTCATTGACTAAGGACGTCATGTTTTTTTGTTTTGTTTTTTGCATCATAGACATTTTTCTACGTACGAAAGGCTGCTTGTATTAAGGAATACATATTTTCAATGCATGTATTGACTCTTAAATTAGCGATCATCAAACACTCATTCCCACTATCTTCCAACATGATCCTGCAAGCATGGCTGCATGTCAATGCTGCGCAGTTGTACAGGGTCTTGAATATTTGATGGCTGGGTTTTAAAAACATCCTATGCGAAATCTACTGCACTATTCAAGCTAAAATAATGTTCACAAAGTAGCAAAATATGGTCTACATTATTCGATAAGTGATTCATCATCGGTACTTGTGTAGATTTTCCGGAATCTACGAAAAACTGCTCTTTTTCGGCGGGATGGTGCTTGCCTTGCTGGTTGACAGATGGTGCACTATGTCAAAGCAGCTTTTCGACTCTCTTCTGCGAAAATAGTGCACGCCGCCGAGAGAAGTTTTTCATAGATTCCGGAAAATCTAGACAAGTCAAGACCCTGTAGTAAGGGTCTGCTCGCTTTGGACTGTCATCAGTAGCATGCTGTGAGACTTACGGCAGGTGTATTTCGGGCAGCAGAATCCAGGGACTGCTTCACTTATGCACGCTGGTGATGGGGGCAATGGGCAGTTCTTTTGCTGGCAGAGCTCACGTCCATAATAGCACCGGCAAAGCTCACAGGGGTTTTTCTTCTTTATCAATTCCCCATTGGCAAACATGTGGCCATCCACAAAGCAGTTGTCTAGAAGAAAAAAAGATTGAAGAAAAAAAAATTTGGCAGCAAGTGAGTTATGGAGTAGGCCCTCACTGATAAAAAAAATGCAAAAGTTAAAATGAGACACCACACCAAGGTCAGGCAATGTGTCGTTACTAATGGTCGCCGTTAGTTTATTTGGAAGTTGTGCTGCACTTTGCAGCCCCACCACAAGGGTTAAGTGGTTAGGACACCACTCTGTAGCCAATCCTGTGGATAGTGGTTCGATGCCAGCCACGTTTCAGTGATAGCCCAGCACAAGGTGCCCATGTGCTGTGCGACGTCAGTGCACTTTAAAGAACACCTGCTGGTCGAAATTACTCAAGCCCTCCATTGCAGCGTCTCTGAGAGCCTGGGTCACTTTGGGACATTAAACCTCGTAAATAAACCCAAAACTAAGCCTTATTTGCTTAATTTGGTGTCAAGTTGTTCAAGCACTAAACTATCGGCCTCATTAATGCTTAAAGATGCTTTCTATTCTATCCAGGACTTCGCTATTTAGTGACAGAATGGTTTGTTGAACAAATGCTGTAATCGGCAATTTTCACAAGTACCTAATTTTCACGTTTTTTAAGAAACTCATGCAGCTCACGGAAAGCTGGTGCTGCGAATAATCCAGAACAGTGTCAACTGTTAATTGCGTGAAATAAAATAACTGTGTGGAGCTCTTATCCCTTCCTTCAAATCTCTGAAAACCCATGATGAGCATAAAAGCTGTCGCAGCTTTTTGCTGGCATTTGTATGTCATATTCTGTATTTGCTGTGAGAACAAATCGAATTTGTGAAGAGCAGGTAATTGGGTTGTATCTGAAATTGCAGAACACAGCAAGCATCACCATTAAAATGACTAATTCCCAAAGTGCCCTCTTTCAGGAGAAGTCACTTAAAATTGGGGCATAATACCGCACTGATCCGAACTCGTTCCTTTGCAGTATCCGAAAGCTTCTGTAACTATGGGTACAAGAAAGTGCAAACGGGGCTGCAACCTCTGTTCACAAAATATTGAGGTCATGAAATATGTCATTTAACGTAATTAAGGTAAGGTAAGGCAGTTGTGATAGGCCCTCCTCAGCTCAAACTTTATCTACAGAACCTCAGTGGAGGTGATCTAAGGGCTCTCGACACTACTTACTACAACTACACTACAACTACATTTGTAGGTGGCATACTATCGGCATCAATCTGCTGGCAACCTTTATTTTAAGTATGCTGCAGTTCTGTTTCTGAAGTGCAGCATTACTGTTGTACAGTACGCACATTGCATTCATCTAGGAAGATTTGAAAGTAATGATCTTCAACTTCAACATGTTTGGTTGTTTCTTCCAGTTCTAGGCCAAATTACATATATGTGTTGTGTTGGTAGACCAGACCGAGTTGGAACATGCTCACGCGAAAAATGATGGGAAGACCAAATGAATTCTTGCAATGTGCACTTAGTGAATGGATATAGTGGTTCCAATTGTTGTTGGTACTGTGCCATTTTGGAGTGGTCACAATTAGTCTGCCAGAAGGGGCATAATTTCTTTAAACGTTTTAAACAACATGCATGCACACTTTTGGAACACTAGTGGGTGGACTCACCTTCGAGTGCATCTCTGGGATCTGTGTTTACTATCCTGGGGTAGGCACCTGTGTCGTTCGGCAGTGAGGGCTGTGTTGATGTTGCTGGCTTGAATATGGCATCCTCTGCGAGGAAGGGTACAATTCTGAAAGTGGAATGAAGTGCCGTCTTCTCTGGGTGGCCAACTGTTTCACTCGCTCCGTGACTAGGAAGTTGCTGGGTCTGTACAGTGAGGGAAGCCTGTGACTCGAAGCTCTCTGTAGATGTTGGGATAGTACTCGCTGTTCGGTTGTGCTCTGCATACTCATCAGAGTGTTGTGAGGCAAGAGAATCTGGAGCAGCAGAGCCCATTGGAGCCCAAGGTGCGCTGTCCACTGGAGGCTCTGTGGTTGATGTCGTGCTGTGTTGATTCGTGCCATTCTTGTCCATTAGGATGAGAGAGAACACATTAAAGCTGTTGCTAGGCGATACCTTGACAGTCATCACATTTGGTTTGGAGAAATCAATATTAGGAGCAGTGATAACCTCGGGTTCTTCACTCTTGTGTGCTTTAATGATGTCTGAAATTACTTGTGTGAGCTCAGCGGGAGACTTGGCCTTGTCGCCAGAGTGTTGGATGCTCTTGAAAGAGTCCCCAGATGAAATGGCTCGACTTTCTGCCTGCCCCGGCAAAGGCATATCTTGAAGATCTGTGACTCCGCCATCCATCTGATGTTCTGGATAGACACTAACAATTATTCCATCTTCTTCTACATTTCGGTACTTGGACTGGTTGCTGTTGTCCACAGAGACATTGAGTGTGTTGCCAACTCTCACCTTGATTACGCTTGTTGTGATAGCAACTTCTTCAGCAGGCTTTTTCTGGTCTACAGTTTTCTTCGGTATTTCATTGCTGTCTTCTGTTTTGTTGTCTTTGTAGGGCTCAACAGTAGGCGAGGAATGATTGAAGAACATCTGTTTCCATATGTTGTTCTCTGTTGCTTTGTCATTCTTGCTTGGTTGCACTGTAGATGCTGATCGGTTGAAAAACATCAGCTCCCAAATGTTATGATCTGGTTCTGTTGTTGTTTCTAAGTTTGTATGTTCTTGTGTTTTTTTAGTCGCGTTGCTGGCTGCAGTTACATTGCCAACTGCATCTTTGGTGCCTTGAGAAGTTGCGTTGTGCAACCTCATTGTTGTTGCTGATGTTGTTAGGGTACTTAACCATGCACTTTCACCTTCAGTTGTGAAGGTTGATATTGGGCTTGGAGTAGTTGTGGGGTATTTGCGCACATCGTAATAAATGGGTGTCAGGTCCTTTGGAGGAATGCTTATATGGGGACGATTTTCAATTCCAGATGCAGTGTTGTTCTGATGGGGCAAGTCGCTTTGCGTCTTGGAGTTTTCCGCTGTTGAGTTTACTGTCATTGTAGGGGACTTCTTATCAGATGGTGTATCTGCATCTAATGAAAGAGCAGGTTCATAATGAACCTCTGCTGTTGTGCTGACCTGTGTGTGCATGTGAGAAATGAGTTCTTCAGAGCTCTCTTCCCGGAAGGAAGGCGGTTCCCCATAACGGGGTCTTAGGCTATCCACTTTGCCAATGCTGGACTCTGCTGTAGGCCTGTGGTAAGCTGGCACGGTTCCATACACAGGCTGCAGCTTGTCATTCTCCTTCACTGGATATCGAGATTCAATCACAGATGCTCCTCCTAGTGAAGTTGCATTGTAGATGTGCGCTTGTCCATAAACTGGTCTCAGCTGGTCTGTCTGGAGGCTGCCACCTGTGGTTTCCTTTTTTTCATCATTGCCTGTAAAGAACAGGCGGTCAATAAGGTCTGAAAAGTGCAGTCCTTCTTGTGGCATGACAGAGATGTCCTTGTTTGCAGTATGCAAGAAAGGGCTTGGTTCCACGGGTCTATCCCCATTTGCAGAATCACGTTGCAGCTCTTTCGTTGAATTACTTTTCTGGGCTTCAGTTTTTCCTTCTTGTAGGGCTAGTGATGGTGGTACTGGTTTATTCACTTCTGTCTTGCTCTCAGTTTTATTTTCTTCTTGTTTGGCTTGTGATAAACTCGGACTGTAAACTGGAGTTTTTGCCCGCTCTGGTGTTTCTGTAGTGGTGCTGTGTTCAACAGCCTTGGTTTCAAATCTAGGATTGCTAGTGCTCATTACAGTTGTCGGTCCCAATGACGAAGATTCGACTACTTCTGTTGTTTGAGCACTTTCCTTTTCATTATCAATTACGGAAAGGAACACATCTTTTCCCTCTGTAATGGGTGTTGGTGCAAACCGGGTAACTGGTATTACAGCTGTTGTGTGTGTTGGTGGTCGTGTGGTGTCTTTGTGTAATACAACATTCTTGTCTGCTGTAAGTGTACGATCCTGCGGAGCTGTCTCTTGCATTGTAGGAGGCTTGTATGCAGGCTGAGGCACTGCATTGTAGTCCGAAGTGTCGTCCGACTTCCTTGGCAACGGTTGACTATCTTTATAGTCATCTGGCAGAGCTTGTGCGTGGTAGAGGCTTTTATCAAGACCAAGTGCCTTGTAGTCATCTCTATGCAACTGTGTCTTGTCTGGAAATCAAGAAACAAAAGTTGTGAAGGCAGGTGCATATTTTATCCAAATGTCTATAAAAATCACTTCTCGCAGCTACTTTTTTTTAAGCTGAACTGAGCTGAGCTACTAGTAATCTTGTTGAGCTATCTGTAACAAATGTGAATGAAATTGACGGTCTGTGTTGTTTCGTAAGCTCATGCCATTAGCAGAAATAAGGAACCTGTGAACTTAAAAAGCATGGCAGCCTTTGCGTTTTTTGCTGTCTTTTTATATTCACCAGTTTTCTAGTGTATTCAACACATTTAGACAGCCACAGCGGTGCCTACCGCAATTAAGTTGGACGTTAGATTGGCCGCTCATTCTGGGAAGGGAGGAACCTCCCACTTATACCTTACTCCAAATATGGTAAAGTGTACATTTAAGCTTCACATATGTGTACCTATCCCAGGTACACTTAAGCTTCACCTCTAAGTGTGACGCGATAGCTTTAGGAGATCCCTCAGGATCCCAATGCTGCCATTCATCATCTGTGTTCTGGATGACTGTGGTGGATAGTGGGGGGCAAAGTAAAACTCTGTGCCCTTCCAACATTTTTCTGCCTATTGTAAACTGCGCAGCGTGCACGTTGAGGAGTGAACAGCAATATGCGTGCTTGGAGCACTAGGGCCTTCAAACCTGGCACTGCGTATTGTAGGCTTAGTGGGAACATTAGGGAGGAGGGCTACTGGGAGATTTAGCCTTCACTCATAGCCATTGCTTACAGCGGTGTAGCACTTCAAAACACCTACACTTTCTTTGGTACAGTCAAGAAAATGGCTTTGGCTTACTGCATATGTATTCTGTGGGACAGCAGTGTCCTCGTGGGATGACAGGGTCACAGTCCAGTGCCACAGGTGGGCACTCTATGCGTTGGCAGGTGGGTCCACGTGGGGAGCAGTAGCAGGTCTCGCAGTCTGTTGTACCCGGAATCGGTTCACCAACTCGATACAGCTTGCCCTTTTTCCAGCAGCCTGCAGCAGAGGAGGAATGCATATAGCATAAACAGCTGGTGCCATCAGCACCAATAACTCCATGACCACCCAGTGATCCAGCCAACAGGGAAGAATATTCTTGGCTAGTTGTGTCTGGATGTTTAATACATGTAGTGGTACTAAAAAAACATGTGGGTGAACCATTGTAGGCACTACAGCTCTAAATGAACTGGACTAATTCAAGTGATACAGTGTATATGTAAGTATATTCTGATAAGTGGGGAAAAATTGTGCACCTTTTGTGCTTGGTGCCTATCTCATGTTATCACACTTACAATGGAGGCGAGGTGTCCAGGGCTGACTAGGTAAATGTCAGTCAGGTCAATTCGGAACTGACCTTTCTTGCTTTTGCTTAAGACTGTATGTTGGAATATAAACACTATTTTTCATAGGTGCAGTGTATGAGCTTTAATTTTCACTCTTCGCGGAAGGCGGAGAGTGAAACGGATTTAGTGTAAGTGGAGGGCTTCAGATAAGCTTTGACCACCAGAGAATCTTTATAGCATGCACTGACATCGATGTCAGTGACAGGGTGACAGAGTACCGACATTGTGTTTCTTACTTAAGCATATTTCATGCCAAATGTGGTAGATGAAAATGTGTTTGCCTTCTTTCATTTTTGTGTAGTTTGCAAAAATGCTGTAACATATATCAATACACACCTTTTTTACATGCGCTGACAATGTTAACTGTTAACTTTTACGTAGTCAGCCCAGACTATCACATATGTCATGAAAAGCTCATGGTGTGTCTGTGCTCCTTTAAGAAAAGAATGGAAGCATTTGTTTTTCTACTTGCAGGAATAAATATGCAGTCTGGACCACTTGTAGCAAACCTGACACGTGGATTGCGTTCGTTATATCCGAGATTCGTATTAAGTGAATTATCTCATTACAACAAAGAAATGCAAAATGAGACAAAAGTGGAATTTATTCTTTGAAAATGTTCGTTACAGACGTCTATTTCTTCGAAGCAGACCGTACCAATCCCCTTTCTGAGCTCCGGACCCAGTCGCTTGCTGCACACAAACGATCCGATTTAAGGACGCTATGAATAGGCAATTTTAGACTAGGGTTGGAGCGCGAAGCCGAACAGTAACTTCACAAAGTCGCACCATTTCAGCACAGCATTTTGTGCATGCGCACTGATGTCCTGCTTTTCTCCTATCTCCATAATGGATATTATCTGCAACAGGTTGACCCTTTTCTAAAGCTCGCCAATACCAACAGCGATTGACATGCACGGCAGCTGGTGGTACGTCGGCATACTCGTCTTCGATCCTAAACATAGTGGCGAAACTTGCTGCGGATATGCACGCGCAACGCGCAGTATGCGCTACTCTGTGTAAAGGTTCAAGTAACGCGTAGGCTTCAAATAAAACGACACCTGGGCACAACTGCGAGAGGTAGGGCCATGAACCTACAAACGAGGTGGAAAGAACTTTACCCAAAGATCATAAGCTAATGTTTCAATTTCAGTTTTTATTGATTGGTGCCCACTGTTCGACTCCTGGTGATGCAGACTGCGTGCGGAGATCCGACTGACCAGGCGACGCGCGCGAGCCACGTGACTGGTTGTGCCGGCAAGGCACAGCTCGTGACTGGTATCAAAACTCCTCAAACCACTGTCATTGGTTACCATATCCACCGGCCGCGTTGAACAGTCGCTTTCAAAACTACCCTATCTCACGCTTACGGTGCTTCAGTTTCCTCTAGACGCTTTGCCTAGCCGGTACGCACACATTGGCACACATTGGTTGGGGCATGCTGGTTTAACAGCACTTACAATGTCTCCTCTATATTCCTTCTTTGGGGTCGACACGTTCGGGGCAACCACGGCCGGCAGCTTGGAAACGATCGTCAATCTCTGCACTTCTGGGCAGCGTTCATTTCTCGATAGCGGGGCTATTGGCTATAGTTTATAGCCTTTCCTCGTTCTTCATAGTTGAGCAGGGCGACCACGATTGTTCTATTTCATTGAGATGAAACGCCATAGCCCCGATATATGGCTCATCGTTGTCAGCAGGAGCATGGCCCCATGTGCAAACACTGCTCAGCTCCGGCAGCGCTCATACACATGGCGTGGACTTGTACACACTACAACACAGACAACTCAAACACCCCAGAGACGTGGGAGTCTCCTGCGCACTTCCGATCCAGCAGACCAACGCCGGCTTATCTAGCGCGCGGTGGAGGCCGCGACATCCCAAGAGATCCCCGCCGCCAAGAGATCCTCTAAGCCAGTGCAACCGGTCCTTTGACTGGTCCCTTGTTTTTTGGGCGCAATAAAAGACTTCACCACCACCCCCACATTGGCAGAGGGTGTCACACTTTCGAGAGCGCACCATTAAAAATAAGTAAATAAACCTTGACTCCACCGAGAGTCGAACCATTCATCCCTAGGATCCGCTTTAACCAACGTCGACACGCCACGGATCGTGAAACGCTCATCGTAATTCCCCTTGTCTACCGTGAGGCTGATAGTGGGATTCTGCGAGTGGTAGACTGCGCCTTTCCTTTCCCGTAAACAAATTATAGAACGCCGGTGAACATTGATGTGTTACAAGGGGCAATAAATGAAAACTATTTCCACCGAAAAGGAGCCCTTCATCTTGCGAAGTCCTGGTAAACCCCTGATGGGGCTGGGGTAGGTAGGTCACCGCCGCTTGCGGCGGGGGCTAGTCTGTCACCGAATTTTTATCTGTTGTAGGCCGTCATTGCACCCGCCAACGCTTCGGTGGTGGAAGATGGCTGTTGCGGCGCGTCTTTCTTTCCTCTTCCTTTTCTTTCTTCTCTATTTTCTCTTCTGTCTGCACGAGGCAGCGGAGGTGGCTCAGCTACAGAGCCAGTAGCAGGCCCGCGCATTTTTTTTCCCTTCTTCCTACATCCACAACATCTCCCTCCCCCGGCACGCAGGCCGGTGGGCGGGTCAGGGCACGATGTACCGTCACGACTAGTCATGACGTCACCAGGCTGCAATGTGGGTTCAACAACTAAACTCGTAGACACATATGTCGGCGATACAACATCCCTCCCTCTTAGGCAATACGCGGGCCCACCGAACGAGGCCCTCGACACGCCCATCTCAGAAGCGGAAGTTAGAGCCGAAATCCTTAGCTTAAAGACGCGATCAGCTCCCGGCCCCGATGGAATAACAAATAAAATGCTACGAAACCTAGACGACGCTTCCATAACGGCACTCACCAACTACATGCAAGAAGTATGGAGTAGCGGTCGTCTTCCCCAGCAGTGGAAAACTGCAAACGTTGTGCTAATTCCAAAACCTGGCAAGCCCCCGAAATTGGAAAACCTCAGACCTATTTCTCTAACCTCATGCATTGGAAAGCTTATGGAACGCGTAATCCAAACAAGGCTAACTAATTTAATGGAGAAAAACGACCTGTGGCCGCATGAGATGGTCGGTTTCCGTCCGGGCCTGCGCAAACAGGATGTAATGCTCCGATTACAACATGACATAATTGACTCGAAATCCAGAGACGCGAAGGTAATTCTAGCACTAGATCTAACAAAAGCATTTGACAACTTAAAACACCAGGCAATTCTCGCGGGACTACAGGAATTAGGAGTCGGCGAGAGGACATATAATTACGTAATGGATTTCCTGACAAACAGAACGTTGAAACTAAAGTTTCAAGACCTAGAATCCCCCACTGTCCACCTGGGAAGTAAAGGAACTCCGCAAGGCTCGGTGCTCTCCCCCTTCCTTTTTAACGTGGTGATGAGAGGCCTTCCTGCCGCTCTTAAAGTCATAAAAGACCTGAAGTTCAGCATTTACGCGGACGACGTTAATCTCTGGATGAACAACGGCAGCGATGGCAGCATAGAGGCGGCGGCGGACACCATTGTGTCCTACGCGGCCGAAAGGGGTCTTTCGTGCTCTCCGAAAAAATCCGAACTTTTCATATATAATCCAAAATCAATGAGGTGCAAGGGCGACTTTAACGTAGAAATTAAGGTCGACGGCAAAACCGTACCAAGAGTCCAGCAAATCAGAATCCTCGGACTTTTTATTCAAGAGGACGGGTATAACGACACACACACACACACACACACACACACACACACACACACACACACACACACACACACACACACACACACACACACACACACACACACACACACACACACACACACACACACACACACACACACACACACACACACACACACACACACACACACACACACACACACACACACACACACACACACACACACACACACACACACGCACGCACGCACGCACGCACGCACGCACGCACGCACGCACGCACGCACGCACGCACGCACGCACGCACGCACGCACGCACGCACGCACGCACGCACGCACGCACGCACGCACGCACGCACGCACGCACGCACGCACGCACACACACACACACACACACACACACACACACACACACACACACACACACACACACACACACACACACACACACACACATTTCTGTCGGCACCACCTATGAGCCAAGAAAAGCTTTAGCCCTAAAATACGCTTCACAATGAAGTACACTCAGAATGGGCACCACTATAGTTTTTTAGCTATGCCCGTAAAGATTACACGCTTACAGACGAAGGTTTACAGCTCGTCCACTTGGGTGCTCAATGCGAGTTTAGCGCTACCGCTTACCGCTACCGTCTACCCCTACCGCGTGAGCCTCAGTACGCATGCGCAGATTACCCCGAGGGCGACAGATGGCGCCACATTCTTGTCAAATTCCGGTGGACTCCGCACGCCGCTACAAATCTGCGCGTGCGGTAGAAGTAGACGGCCGCGGTAAGCGACAGCGGCAAACTAAGTCTCTAAAGTCAGCAAGCGAAGGATGAGTTTTGAGGGAAAGTTCACTGCAGCCGAGCGCTGTGATTTCATAACGCTGCGCCGAACCATTGGTTCAAGCATAGTAGCTCGCAATCACCGACTTGAGAACACATACTTGAATACAGAATGTTTTGTTCGTATCTTCAAAATATGACTTGTTTTGTACTTACAATACCTTAAATCCACCCCAGCTCACCCATACGACTGCATATGAAAGCTACCCAGGAAAACTGCGCAGCTTCTGAGAAAGCTACATAGTTCTGTTCGTCATTGCAAGCAGCAATGCTTCCAAATTTTAATCCACTCTTTCTTCGTCTCTTCTGTCGTTTTGTCCCTTGCGGAGCCACCGTACCGAGCAAACACAAATATATGCGTCCCGGAGCTTCGGCGCCCGCGAATAAAGTTTGTACCACCACCCGTGCGCCTTCTTGCGCTGTCGCCGGAAAGTTAGGAGGCATCGCATGGCTGGTCACCAGCCTGCCGAATCCAACAAGACCTTTCCGTTCCTCCGCCCCGTCCCCCGCCTCGACCAGAAGACACGACGATTTAAAGTGGACAACTGGGCTAGCTGGTGATCTTTAGATTCAAGGCACTCGGCAACTATAGCGTTAAAGACAAGTACGGAAAAGAGACGGGCACCACGAACGCTAGACATCTACTTCGTTTTATTCCAGACACATTCAATATAGAGGCAAACCATGTACAGGTACGGACGTAGGTAAACGGAGCACGCTTTTCCCTTCAAATTAAAATCACGCCTTCTGCCCTGGAGATAAGAAATCAACATTTTTAAAGTGAAAGAGCACTGGCGTCTACGACCGGTTCGCACGTATCACGACTGCAAGATGAAATTACGCAGCGCGTGAAATTTTACAAGGAAATAGTTCAACACTATAGCCAAACGGGCGAGTTGGTGGAACATATTGGAAGGAAAAACAGCGCAAAAGACGAACACCACAGTAAGGAAACACAAGACAGCGCTCGTCTTGTGTTTCCTTGCTGTGGTGTTCGTTTTTTGCGCTGTTTTTCCATCCGAAATAGCGTGCTCTATTTACTTCTGTGCGCGCCGGTACAAAGGATCACTCTAAAGCGCATGCGCAACGGCACCTTCGGGTTCAAGAATTATAATTCCTTAGTTGATAACGATAAGAATGGTTTGCTTACGCACGACTGTCGTTCCATGTAAATGAGAAAGGCTTCCAGTATTTCACGCTCCATCTGGTCTGAACTTGAAAAAATTACCCGTGTCTGATTGTACATCGGAGCACAATTATCCTCACAACGTTAACAATGTGCCGCCAAGTATCTCGAGCGTGATAGTGCCTCGGCAGCCTGCCTGTGCTCCATTAGCCAAACAGTTTGGCCGATGTAGCAATTCCCACATGGAATTATGTAGACCATATTGGTCTTGCGAGCCGCGTACGGTATTTGATGTTTCATTGGGAAATGACTTTTTTTGTTTTTTGAGGCAACATTAACGGCCTTGCAGATTCCTACGGTAAATTGAAGCGCAAACGAAAGACGATCCACAAAGAAGAGGCAAACACAAGGACAGGCGCTATCCTTGATAACGCCTGTCCTTGTGTTTGCCTCTTCTTTGTGGATCGTCTTTCGTTTGCGCTTCAATTTACCTTACGAATAATGCACCAACTAGCCCCAACCGAAATTTTATTCAAGTTCCTTTCTAGTTCAGTGGGCCCCTCTTTTTGTGTCTTCCCCGTTTTTTTTCTTCTTCTGTCATCAACGCATTGCTCAGCCATATGATCCATGCCACATGCCGAGCAAGACAGTGCAGGTGCTTAGTGCCTGTCCTTGTGTTTGTCTTTTATTTGTGGATCGTCTTTCATTTGCGCTTCAGTTTACCTTAGGAATAATGCACCAGCTAGCCCCAACCGAAATCGTACTGAAGCCTTGCAGAGTTTGCCTAGTTTATCTGCACAACGCGGACCTTGCCTATCTAGAAAGCGCCACCTTCTTTAAGCGGTGTTGTTGCGACTGTACGAAGAAGGCGAAGAAACTGCACGGGCCTGCAAACTAGCTCTGTAGCTGAGCCACCTCCGCTGCCCCGTGCAAACAGAAGAAAATAGAACGGAAAGAAAGAAAAAAAGGAAGAGAGTAAGACGCGCGTCGTAACGGCCGTCGTCCGCCACCGAAGAGATTAACGTCGTCCGCGTAAATGCTGAACTTTTCATATATAATCCAAAATCAATGAGGTGCAAGGGCGACTTTAACGTAGAAATTAAGGTCGACGGCAAAACCGTACCAAGAGTCCAGCAAATCAGAATCCTCGGACTTTTTATTCAAGAGGACGGGTATAACGACGGAACGATAAAAAGAACTCACTACCTACGCGACGCAAGTAACAGGAATATTTAGGAGGATTGCATTCAAAGGCAGAGGCCTCAAAGAGAGAAGGCTCTTGAGACTGATGCAGGCGTACATAATAAGTCGAATATGCTTTGCCACACCGTTCCTCAACATCAGGACCAATGAAAAAGATAAGATAGACGCACTCATCAGGCGTTGCGTCAAGAGGACGCTGGGTCTACCCATCTCCTCTTCTACGGAACGCCTGATAGAAATGGGAGTGCATAATAGCTGGACGGAACTTGCTGAAGCGGTGAGAATCGCCCAACATGAAAGATTAAGTAGGTCGAGCACGGGTCGAACCATCTTAGAATGGGTGGGTCGAATAATAGATAGGGGCACAGCCGACAAGGTTGCCCTACCACCACAATGCCGCGAGAACTTCATTGTCCGTCCTCTCCCCCGCAACATGCACCCAGAATACCACAAGGAGAGGCGGGAGAAGAGAGCAGAAGCACTGGTTAAAAGTGCAAAAGAATTCAGAGTAAAAGAAGTTGCCTACGTAGACGCTGCAAGCGGCCGATCAGGGGCGGCAGTCGCCGCGGTAGTCGATAGTAGCGGCGCACCAGTCGTCTCCGCCACCATCCGAAGCAGAAACATAGACACGGCTGAAGAGGTCGCAATAGCGCTCGCTTGCGTCGGAACGAAGGCTGGATTGATCTTTAGCGACAGTAAAACTGCTCTCTGGAATATCGGAAAAGGCAGGGTCTCACAAGAAGCCGCCCGAATTCTAAAAGCTGCAACTAAAATCGATCGCAAAATCACCCTAATTTGGGTCCCAGCACACACGTCCGTCCCCGGCAACGAGGCGGCTCATGATTTAGCCCGAGATCTCTACTTCCGGGCAAACGCGGAGCCGCCCGACTGCCAGGCGATGGACGAACGTTTGTAAACCTATAAAGAAATAATCGAAAATTATAGATTAGGAAGACGTCTGCTGCCGCCACCGGATCCTAGCTTAAATAATAAAGAGGCCATAGCCTGGCGGCGATTACAAGTCGGAAATTTCCCGAATCCTGTCTGGTTGTTTCACACCCAGATAGAGGAGAGAAAAAACGATAAATGTAAAGCCTGCGAAGTGAGGGGGACCCTCGACCATATAATTTGGGAATGCCCTAAGTCTCCGGGCGCTAGGGACAACATTAAAAGTAGAGAAGCCTGGGTAACCCTGCTGCGAAGCGACGTCCCCGCTGACCAGCAGAAAGCCGTCCGCCTGGCGGTTGAGGCCGCGAATAACCAATGAATATTCGCCAGTCCTTAGTCGCGGAGGTTCCAGCCCCCGTTCCTCAGACCTGCGTGCCAGGAGCGGGGAGTAGGGGGCCTCCTAAATCGGTGGAAATTAAAGTTTTAATCAATCAATGTGGGTTCAGATGGGAGGACCGGAGCGCGGATGATCCGTGCGCGTCATCGCTACCCTCGCCCCACGTGACGCCACGTCACTGCTCTGAGCGATGGCGAGAGAGCGACGTGGCTGTCCGGGCGGAGCGGACTGAATATGCCAAGCGCCTTTTTCAGTCCGCGCGGACCGAGCGTCCGCCGCGGACGGAATTTTTTTTTGCTCTTTTTGTTTTATCGCTGCTACCTCCGCGTTGCTACGCCCGCGCGTTTCGTCTCGTATTCAGTTCGAGCGGTGTATTGTTTGTTGTGCATGCGCTGCGTCGTTCGCTCTGTGGTCGCTGCAGTGCATCGTTTTTTGTGTTTGTGCTTGTGGTTGTGCCAGAGTTGTAGCTTTACTCGGTTTCTAGTGCTTATTATGGGTGAAGTAGCGAAAAAAGCGCTCAGTGATGAAGAGACAGTCACGTTTTTAGCGCTCGTTGAGAGCTGCCCACCGATATAGAATACTGACGATGCTTGCAATAAATGAACGCTTTTTCGCTACCTCGTCGTCCTCGCACACTTCACGTAGGACAGCCAGAGCAGCGAGACGACGGTTTCGCTCGGCGTCCATGTTGAAACTCTCGGTAGAAAGGATTTCGGCAGCGCGCCATCACCGATGGGGAGGAGGGTACACGCGGATGGCCCGCTGGCTTCGTGTGAATGCTCGACGGCCGGATCGACGTGCGGACGCGTGGTAACGTGGCACCGGATCCTTGCTGACGCGCGCGGACCATCCGCGCTCCGGTCCTTTCGTCTGAACCCACCTTTACAGACAACCAGCGTGTAATTTGGACACCTGCTCAGGCTGCCGTCCTTGGTAAAGAGGCAGCTCTCTCTAGAGGCGGCCCGAGCTCTATACTTCCGGGTAGCTGTCGAGCCCCCTGAACACTGGGCATACGACGAGCGTCTGCAAAATTACGGTAAAATCATTGACTTTTAAAAATTGGGGCGTAGACTGGTACCCCTGCCAGATGTTAGCCTAAATAATATAGAAGCTGTCGCGCGGAGGCGGCTACAAACTAATACCTTCATGAACCCGCGGCTTTTGACGCGCTAGCAGACTTTAGGGACAATTATCTGTGCAAACACTGTGGGGCGAGAGGGACCCTCGACCACATAATTAGGGAGTGCCCACAATCTCCAGAGATAGGACTAAAAATAACATGTAGAGAAGCCTGAGATACCCTGCGATCCAGCACCGCACCGTCCATCTGGCGGGAGAGGCCGCAACAAGCCAAGGGCTACCTGCGAGGCTCTAATCCGCGGGCGCATGGCTCCCCGTCTTGCCGGGGACGGGGAAAAGAACGCCCATTTCCGATGGAAATAAAAGTTGTGCAACCAACCAACCAACCACGTATACACGAAGCTGACCCCGCCGGGCGTCTGCGCGGCTCCTATCATTTGGCATTTCCTCGAACGCAGCACCACACAGCAAACTGAAGCAGACCCAGATGTCTTATTGTTGCGATTGAAAGAAGGAAAATAAAATGCACGGGCCAGCTACTGGCTCTGTAGCTGAGCCACCTCCGCTGCCTCGTGCGGGCATAAGAGAGAAAGCAAAGAAAGAGGGAAAGAAAGACGCGCGCTGCAACAGCTGTCGTCCACTACCTAAGCGGTGGCGGGTGCAATGAAGGCCTACAACAGATAAAAAAATTCCATGGCAGGCTAGCCCCAGCCGCACGCGGCGTTCACCTACCGGTCCCAGCCCCGCAGGTACCACCCTTCACAACCTCCCCCACTCACTGGTCTGCTACTGTCTCTGTAGCTGAGCCACCTCCGCTGCCTCGTGCGGAGAGAAGAAAAAAGGGGGAGAATGACGCGCATCGCAACAGCCGTCGTCCACCACCGAAACGGTAGCGGGTGGAATGACGGCCTACAACAGATGATGTCTTGGAGCAACACCGCCTAGTAGTCTAGGTGGTGTTGCTTGGAGGCGTTAGTACAGCAGGCATCAGCGGCGTTTCAAGTTGATTTACAGGAAAGAAAAGGCACAATATCTGTCACAATTCTCCGCGGACACATGCAACGCGCCGTAAAGGAAAGGAGCAAGATGGGAGTGAAAGAAGAGAGGGAGATAGAGCTGCCGTACTAGAGGACTACGTTTCACCGCGCTATAATGGATTTCGCCTTATCGTACTTTAGAAGGGTGCCTCGATATGCGTCGTCGAAGTTATCCGGAGCCCTCCACTACGGCGTCCTCATAGCCTGAGTCGCTAACCAATCACTGGTCGATTCTGGAGTGCTCGCACCCTTGCCTGTACTCTTTAAAGAACCCCAGGTGGTCGAAATTTCCGGGGTCCTCCACTACGGCGTCTCAGCCTGAGTTGCTTTGGGACGTTAAACCCCACAAACCAACCAACCAACCAACTCTTTGCCCCGCCGGGGTGGTGCAGTGGTAAGACGCCCGACTACTGTGCCGGAGTTCCCGGGTTCGAACCCGACCACGGCGGCTGCGTTTCGATGGAGGCGAAACGAAGAGGCGTCGTGTGCTGTGCGATGTCAGCGCACGTTAAAGATCCCCAGGTGGTCGAAATTACTCCGTAGCCCTCCACTACGGCTCCTCTTTCTCTCTTTCCACTTTCATTCCCACCTTCCTCCCTTCCCTTACGGCGCGGTTCGGGTGTCCACAGAGCAAGTGTGACAGTTACTGCGCCTTTCCCTTCCTGTGAACCAATTTAACTTAACTTTAACCAACTCTTTTGAAGCGAAAACTTCACTATGCAATGTATCAACAAGGTCAACCTGGCAGGCCGCTTGACCTTCAACGAGCCAGAGGTCACCATGTGGCATATAGCTAAACCATGGTACAAAATATTGTGTGCGACCACTTAATCTTTGACGACGGATGCAGCATCACATGTAGTTGACGGCACCCTCGACTCCATAGTTTCGGCAATTTAATCACTGCAAAATCATGTCGAAGCCTAGACATCAGGAGCAAGCAGAACGATGCTTTCGCTTCGCCTAACAAGGTTTAGAAGGGTTAAATCGCAGCCAATATTTTAGAGCACAACTCTATATGCGCCCTTCGGTGACTGTGCTTCACCGCCGCTGTCGTGGTAACTGAGCGGGTCACGAGCCAGAAGAGAACGAAGAGCCGGGGCTTTAGAGCCACGAACTCTGCGCTGCGCCCTTGTGGCTCTTTTTTTTTCTAATAAATTCTGCATGGGTATTGAGAAAAATAGAGTGCTTTGGCAGCGTCGCAGTTTTTTTTTTTAATGAAGTTGTTTGTTGCCACAGGGCATATCATAGCAGTCGGTGGGATCTTTTCGTCGATGCAGCCGAGCGAGTTTCCCACCTTCCTCCCCGTACGGTGCGGTTTAGGTGTCCACAGAAAACAAGTGAGGTAGTTACCGTGCCTTTCCCTTCCTATAAATCAATCAAACAGTTATGAGCCAAAGAAAAATCCTCGGAAGAAAAAGAAGAAGCGGGAGCTTCATCATAGCTATGTTGAAAAGTAGCGGGGAGAGGACCGCACCTTGCGGAGTCCCCCGCATACTCATTCTAAATGGCCCACGTTCCTCATCGTCTATGCGAAGGATCGCCTGCCTATCTGAGAGGTAGTCCCTGATGTATGCAAAGGTTTTCCTGTCGCAATGAATGTCACCTAAGTTGGTCAGAATTTTAAGTTTAACATTATCGAACGCACCCTTAAGGTCTAGGATAAGATTTGCGTTGTCATTGTGCGTAGAATGGATGGGTTGGTTGATGTCTCGATTTAGTTTAAGGAGGATGTCTTGTGCAGACATATGCGGCCTGAAGCCAAGCATGGTATCCTCTGAGTATCGCTTACTTTTCAAGTACGGTACTTTTCAACCATGGTTTTCCAAGGTGCAATCCTCAGAAAAGTAACCAAACACACCTTAGATCCGCCCATCAGTACTTCATTTCAGAAACTCTCTGCCTTAGGGGGTCCTTAGCTCTATTCAAGAACTCGGGGAGGTGCACCTTACAAATCAATACACAGGGCTTATGCATACCTCCGAGGGGCGTCGCCTACTGACCGCCTGTGTATACACATGATTGCGAACCTGACACAGCGCATTCCAGAGCTTTGGCGCCACAAACGTTGGGTAGCCTCTCACAGGCATATGCCAAAACGCAAGAAAGAGAGCTTGCCTCCCTTCTGGGGTTTACTGTGTTGATATAGCCGGACCATCGCCGAAGGCATATTACACGGCGGCAGTTGTACATCGATGAATTCGAAGAGCCACAGATCCAAACCTAGCAAAGAAGGTCGCCATCGCCTTGGCAGCTGCAGATCCACAGTCCAAATGCAATCACTTACTCTCGAACGGCCTGTGAAATCTACTTGAATCACTCTGCTAGCCAACGAAATTCTGAGGCTTTGATCCAAAGAGAAGGATCGTGCACCAAAACGAATAATCTCGAATCCAGGTCATCGGGTCTACGAGACAATGAAGCTGCAGATGCGGTTACTCGCGCACTCATTCTCTGGGCACCTCCCTATTGCTCACTACTGCGAGCAGCGCCGGATCTATTCCTTTCCGGCAAAAGGCCTGTCCAAAACAATAGAACGCTTCCTACTGCACCTCCAAACGTGGTTCTGTACAGCTATAGCAAAACATTTCGATCCAAAAATCAATGGGCAGTACCAAAACTATGGTGATGTTGCAGTAGATATCACATGGTCTGGGCCTGCCAACAAAATCGCAAACTATACCCAATTCACCACTCCACTTAAAAGGAATTGGAGGCGACCGTGTCCAGCAGCTCCGGACTAGAGGAACAATGAGCTCCCAACGGGCTCGAGCAGTGGCGTCGACCAAAGACGTCCCAGAATAAGGACGACGCCTAGTTTATTGATGCCCACGGGCTTTAATCTCTTTCGTTACTGAATAAACGTTTTCACCACCACCACCGCGGAGAGAGTGAAAGAAAGGAGAAGCGCCGTTGTAGTGGGCATCCCAAAATTATTTAAGCCACCTAGAGGTATTCAGCGTGCGCTGTACATCGCCCACCACACTGACACCTTTTTGCGGTTTTCTTCCACCGAAATGTGGCTCCCGCGACACAGGATTAAACTCGGCTCCTCAGGCTCAGCAGGTGACACTCTAATCACAGAGCCTTTGCGGAGAGAAGGTATCAGGAATTGACAATAAGGACCTTGCTTAAATATCTGTCGTATATGACTTGGATTACGCTGATACGCAGAGAATCACGCTATATTGCTGAGGAGACAAGGAGGCTGATGCATCAGGTCAGTTCGCCAGGTACCGTTCACTCCTATATACGGTGCCTGCTTATATTTATACGCCGACCTCAAATTTCAACGTTTCTAGACAGCGGAGATGTGCTCAGATTCTTTGTTCTTGTCACCCTGCTGAAGGGAGCATCATAAAAACGCGAAAGTGGGTATGCATAGCGCAGGGACAGGAATAAGCAACTTATAAACACAGCACTTGCTAACTATACTGCCAGTGGTCCGCGGCGTGTGTATTGCTCTTCTCTGAACAGTAAACAGGGTCAGTTTTAATAACTGACTAAACAAAACAAGCCATACGCATCGAAATTCTTGAGCTTTTATTTTGGTAATGAGAAAAACCCTAACAGCGGATTACTTTCTGTCACAGATGAATCGTATGTAACGGTTACTGCAGATTTAAATTGTATCCGACTATAGTTGGGAGCCGTCACTGACCATATCACACCGCGCTCAGCCATGCATAGTTTTGGTGACCCTAGAAGACTTTTCAGGTGATCTGGACGGAGGTCGCAATTTTAAAGCACAATTCATTCATTCATTCATTACCGCGACACGCCATCTGAGCATGCTTTGCAAATGAGCCGATTTTGAAAATCGCCTTGTTCAAGTTATTCCAAAGCACATCGCTGTAACGTCAGCAGCGGTGCTTTTCGGCTTACCCTGGATGGGGATGACAACCGGTCCCTCGGTTGTGGTTGACGTCGACGTAGTAGTAGTGGTGGTGGTGGTGGTAGTAGAAGTAGTAGCGGCCTTCGTAGTGGATGGCGGGAGCGGTGTGGTTGCGTTCGGCCCTTGCGCTGAGACGATTGCAACAACATGAGCACAGTGAGCCACGCTTACAAACAGAGCGGCCAAAACAGTGACTTTCCGCGGCATTTTGCTTTTACTACGACGCGAAAGAGCAGCACTCTATTGAAAAGGCTCTGGCACACAGGCTTCAGCAGCGATGAACTATTGATTCCGTTTAAAGGTGCTGCGCTCTGAGAGGAGAACTTCTTTTGATCCAGAAAGTTGGATACTCTCCAAAATGAGGATCCTTTTCGATGAAGAGAAAGTTGTATCAGCTCCCAGGTGAGTAACATATATTCTCCCACCGTGCCGCCCAAGAAAGTGTCTCGTGCTTACGATAAGTTAATCGGTATGCTGCGAGCGTAACATAGGTGTGAAAGAAAAAAAAATAATAAGAGAAGGAACCTGCACAATGAAAAGCTAGGCAAGCTTATTTATTGGGAAAGTATGCGATACCAAGCAAAAAGTGATATGGCAAAAGGCGGCTTTATGGAGGTGGATGTGCTTGTGCAATCGGTATGACGGGCGGCGCACTAAAACCAGCAATAAATTCGCTTGATTTTGTACGCGTTGCGGAAGAGTGGATGCGCTTAGGTAACATCGGCTTTGGATATTTGTGCCACCTGGGGCGGCCCCATTTAGTGTGAAAGCTAATTGCGAAGTTTCTCGACTGCCCTCGCCGTTCTCTTTTTTTTCAGATTCCTCGAAGAATGCCTGCTTGTTTTTGACTTATGCTATTGCTCTAATGACGCAGCACTCGCGAGATTTTATTATACGGCTCTGTTTCTGGCCTCGATGGCTCCACGTATTCACTCGCCGCTTTGTACAACCACTGAAATGTGAACAGTGCGCATGCCTCAAGTTTGGGCTCACAAAGATACGCATTTGTAAAGCTACGATACGTGCGCAAACGTATGCGTTCGCACTAAATGTTTGTGGAAAAGTTCCAGTACTATGACCTACAGATGTAGAGTGGATACCTTATGGCACCAAGTTTAAAGGCTGCATGAAAAACTATTTACTACAACTAGAAACCGCACACGGGCAATACGTATCCCATCAATCCTCTCCTCAACGCAAAAAGTTTTAAGCTAGCGTCACTAACGTTGAACATATCGGCGACCAAAATGACTCCTTATTTCTCCACTCAACTCAAAGTACGCCCACATGCAAGAAAGAAAAAAAAAAAAGAAAAAAGAAGAATAGCATCGACGATGGCCCACCGCGCACCATTCTGACCGATTAGCCTAACAAGCCCCGATGACGTCACCGGGGAGGTCTGCGCGCGGGTAAGTGGAGGCGGTCGCCAGGGACACTTTTTATTTATTTATTTATTTTTATTTATTTATTTATTTATTTATTTATTTATTGTACCCTCAGGGCCAAATACATTACAGAGGGGAGTGGATTAATTAGGTTACAGAACAATGAATATAATACAGTGAATACTTGTAAATTATAGGCTCCAGAAAAAGCTTTTAAATCTGGCTCGAATACCCACAAAAACCACCTCTTATCTATGTCTTATATTAGAATACTATCGCAAGTAACGTATCAGGGGCCCGTTAAAGCACAAAAACACACAATTGAAGTGCAAATTCCAGTACAAATGCTTGCGTTCAGTCGCCGTGGCAGTCTTTTGTACTTCTGAGCACGCAAGTGCGGCAAAGCTAAGAGCTCATCATCTGGCTAACGCAAGAAAATAGGACACAAACAAAGCAAGCTGGGCAACAGTGCACCGATGCAGTATCGGTGGTATCCGTACCGGCGCCCTGAGAAGTCGTCCGCCGCTGTGCAGTTCCCGATGCGTATTGGAGGCAGCGGATGTATTGCCGCTCTATACACTCAGTGACACCAGAAATACACCTCATCTTTTATTCGTTACGGCTGCTACGATGTCCTACTGTGAGCAGGCTAGAGGAACACGACTCCTATAGTTTCGTTTGCGAACACCTTCTTATCCGGCGAGCCGACTTCCGGTAACCATTAATTGTCTGAAAGATTGACTAAGCTTTACCTCGCTCTTTTAAGAAGCTTATCCGCGTAAAATGACGTAGCGCAATTACGGAGGCGGTTCACCCAGGTCCGGCAAACCATTCGCGCATACGGCCCTCCAGGCCTGACCGATCGACTGGCGCCGAAGGGGGAGCTCTGTGTGAGCCAGCTTGGGCTCCCACTGCTCATGACTGAGTTCCTGTAATCTGTACGCTTTACTTCGGTCGGGGCAATTCCTTTGGAGCATGTCGAAAATCTCTCCACAGGCCGGACATGCATTTGTGGGATATGTGCGTGCTTGTATGTTTCGTCATATAGTGGCTTTCTGATAGGTGAGGTCTTTGTAGGGACTACGTATTTCAATCGACTATGTCGGTGGTAACATAAGGTGGAATTATGAACTTTATCGGAAAGCTATCATTATAATGCCCATTGATAAAATAAAAAAGGAACGAAAATGAAAGAAAATGAAGCATTTTCGCGAACTGTAGCTGGTATTTCTAGCTCAGACTGATTTACATGCACAAAAATTGCACACACTTGTTTTTCGATGATTTCAACGCATGCCTATTTTCCGATAGTAAAACTGAATATCGGCTGCTGCGTAGTCGATGACGCTGCATTCGATATACCCGTGGTCTGTTCAAAGAGCGGAGGATTCTGGCTTACGGAAGGTTATCAGTGCGGCTGTTATTCCCATCCTCTCCATCAACGTACTGCATCTGGAAATAAATTGTTTGTTTTTGTCATGTTTTATTGTGATGTTTCATCGTTTTCATTGTCTACGATACTACTTTCAATCTTAGGTCCACCGTTTATGTTATTTAGTTCTTTTGTCTTCTATCCCAGTGTGTGAAGTTTTTCTGTGCATTTTTCATGCTTACTTGTGCTGCAGTACCAACACCACATAGTTGTTCCTGCCAAGCTAAAATAAAGATTGATTGATTGATCGATCGATTTCCATTTGCAAAGAATGTTCATTACTAGTCGTAAGTTTAGCTCACCTGTGTCTTTAGTATAGTGTTTAGCATGTTCCATCCAAAACGTTCCCATCGTGCTAATCGGGGTGTTTTCATTTGTGTTGACCTGTTCATGCTTAATTTGTCCATGATAGCAGCATGGTACCTTACAACGAACAGTGCCTTATTAGATACAGTGTTGCACATGTCAGCAACGCGAAATAACCATGTTTCAGTCGTCGTACTATATTTGAGTTAAACAAAAAGCGACACAGGTTATTGTGGCCTGCCTGATTTTAGTTCGCCAAGACTCGTGTCGCGTACGGCAACGCGTCTCTCATTATATTGCCGCAGTTATCTTATTAGCGCTTCGGAGCTGATATTATCAGTATACAAAGTACTGCCTCATACGCATCATGTCGAAAGCGTTTCTCGTTGGGGTTTTCTTCCTGCTGGAAAACATCTCGCGTAGTACTTTTGAAGAAATAGTGTAGGCGAATGTGCCGCAACGATAGAGCTTCACGATTTCATTGGCGGAATGTATTTTCTGGTAAGTTGTAGAATGCGGAAGTAACGCAACGGTGGACGACTTCCCCTGTCGCGAGTCACTCGAAGTAGTAAAGCACGGTGGGTTAAAAGAAGCCAGTTCAGTAGCTGCGGCGTTGTTAGTGGCGCAGAGGAGAGGGAAGCGCGTGTACTTACTGCAGGCATAGCTGGCGGGGCAGCAGTCGTACTGGCTGGTGAACTGCGGCTCGCAGTCCTTCACCGCCAGATGGCACTTAGGCTGGACGCAGCGCTTTAAGCCGCGAATGCAGTAGCAGTAATTGCAAAAGTTGGAGGAAAGCATGGCCGAGCCCTCGGCGTAGAGCGAAGCTTCGTCCAGGCACGCTGAAAGCACGCAACGAGCACTCGTTAATAGGCCCGTGGTGTAATGCGCGCGTGATAGCATGGCTTTAGCATAGCGAGGACGCAAAGCGTGAGCCGCGGAGGAAGGAACCTGGACATCGCGGCTTGGAAAGAAAAAAAGCTCGCGGAAGTGACGTGGTTATGGCCCTTTAATACCGCGGCTTTGAAGGAAGCTCGGCGGAAATGAGGTGGTTCTGGAGGCCATCATGTCCGGGCGCTCTTAGTAACGGCCCAAACTGTGTTGTAGTTAATATATGGTAGCAGCGGATGCAGGGATTCCCAGTGGCAGGCAAATGTAGGCGCTGTCCTTTCCTTCCTCCGGGGGCACAATGCACAGAAACTGTGTTCTGGTTGCTCTTCTAGCTCACTAAAAATGGCATCACCAGCGCTGTTGTCTTTGTCTTTTTTTTTTCCCCTCATGTGGTGAACGGTGCCCGACCATCCCACCAACAGGGCAACGGGTCGGCAACGCATAAGGGTTGCCGATCTCTAGCAGCTGTGAATACTGGTTACTTGCAGCCAGTGTTGTCCGACAACTCCTCTTGATCTATTTGGACTATTTTGCAATAAACTGAGTCGTTTCGGTGGATGACGGCCACTTGCAAATTGGTACTTCTGAAACTGGCTATTTTACTTCCGTCACAACATCATTAGCACACTGTGACTGTAGAGCTGCCAGAATCTGGTAACAGCCATGGGTACACGAGAGAAATGAAGTAAGAAATTTTACTATCGACACTTCCTAATCAAATGAAAACACGCCAGGCTTTCAATACTCTCTGTCCACGGCAAGTTGTTTCTCCAATCGGTTGCATCACAGTATTTCGCCTGACATTTTCTTTCATTCACGTCCATGAAGAACGGTTGAAGTGTGGTTATCTCTTGGCACTTTTGAATTTGTTCATTTTGGTCGCCTTTTTTTTTTTTCTTTTTTACTACTGAAGTGCGAGGGCGTATACTTTTAGCAATGAGGCATACAAGCGTACTTCAGTTGCAAAAGCAAGGTTTAGGTGCCCACTACGGACAACAATAACGATTCATTCCAAAGCTGGCTCACTATAGGAAATGTTTTGAGTGACTGTGTCGTCTAAATACGTTGTTTTCACAAAATGCTTGGGAGATCGCTACTCAGCCAAGCTCCGAGACTTGAACGTTCTCATACGACGTATTACCCTTTGCTAAAACAGAGAACAGAGATGAGCTTCATATCTCCGTCCCAACGATTGTATTGCTAATCTTCTTTTGACTTATAATTGACTTATGGCTTTAATTAACGAAAGTTCCAATACGAAGCGCACAAATGAAATCTTAAGAGACGGGACAACATACGCACACATTTAGAGCGAAACGCTTACGGCGCCAGCTCGGAGCGAAGAATTGCGAACATTTCCTTGCTTCCGTAATAAAGAGAATTGAAGAATTAGGTCGACACGACACTGGGAGGGTAGATTAAACCCAAGGCACGGGTCCTTCTACACATAATACCTTCGCAAACGGCACCTCTTGTCATTTTTCATTTGAACAATGAAGAAAGGAACATTGATTTACGAGCGCAGGTTTCTCTCCTTAATAACGAGCAGTATGCTCGTCGTTATATTTGTCTGGAGACTTCCTGCCTGTTCTTGAGAAGTGAAGAGTTGGAGAACGCACAGCAGAGTTCGCCAGAAGTATTTGCCGGCAGCGATTAATTACGCCGTGCGGAACAGCGTCAGTGCAGCGCTTCGCAAACATACGGCGTGTGAGCTTAAGAGAGTTCGGAATAAGACGTGGCAGGCTCGGGTGAACTCGAAGAGAGGGTCATAAAACGAGCGTTGCGGCTCAGCCACCACGACTGAGAACGCCTGAGCGCTTTCAGTAGATCCCCTGTTCATATTTCAAGCATATGCGCGGGAAGCAGTGGTAATTTATGACTTCTCTGATGAATGAAATTGTAAACCACGAATTCTATAGGGCACGCTGCGCTAATGTGAGCTACTTCAGCGATTTCTTGCATGCGGAGGCATAGGAAATGAATTGAGCTGTGTTTCAGAGTCGCAGAAAACATGGTCTGCTTGTGAAGGGTCGTGTCGGTTTTTTTGTGGCAAACCGACTGCTTCGTCGAATTACTTGCAGATACGCAAGAGGTTCAACACAGCGCACGTCATGAACAGCCGGTTCGCATACGAAATTGCGCTGAATTCTGCTTTTTTTTTTTTAACAACATCCATTACCTCACGGCTAGTTGCGTAATACTGGTCTCTTCTGTTTCGTGATTATTTCAGTGAAGTTGCATTAGTTGTTAGGCCTAAGCGAAATATGAAAGCATTTATTATCGCGACTTGAAAACACTACGGCGCAAATACGACAACACACGAATGAATGCGACACCACATGCGCATGTATCCTCCTTACGGCCTCCGAGTCACGAGAGTGACGAAGAGTAATTGCGGTGTCATAATAACAGAAACAGATTTGTACTCTTGCTTACAATTGAAATGAGTATGCGATGCTGATGATTATGCGAGCAGTACCTCGCAAAGCTTGTCCTTTTCACTTCCTGCAAGCTGCGCCGGCTCCCGCGACGCGTCTGACATGGCCTGTCGAATTCTTTTGGCGCTAGCGTTTCATCCCTTTAGTTCGTCGCTCTCATATTGACCTCTATGCGACGTTCTCCTCCACATTTATTCATATTTTTTTCGGATATGATGAGTCTCTCATATTTTCTCTCCTTCCTATATTACTTCCTCTCTCAATTTTCACCGATGCACGAACACGGTTCATTTGCATTGATTGCTGGGGTTGGCGGCGTTATCTGTGCCGCTTCATTACTCACTGGGTGAGGCGGGGAAAAAAACAGGCATGCATCGCGAACGGAGTATGCGCTATCGCCTTCCGAAACCCGTTCGGGAAACGAGAGGGGAGTCCTTTTCCCATTGTCTTCCCTTGTACGTTTGTTCAGCCCCAGACATCAGCACGAGTTATTAGTTTTCTCCATTTGGATACTCTCCGCGGAGGAGTGCTTCTGCTATCGGGTGCACTCTGTTATATTTTTCCCCCGTGCGTTCTTGATGGAAGCGGTCGTGCATAAAGCATTCTAGAACCTGCAGCAGCTACCGCGGATTTCTTAAAAGGCTGTACTTTCTTCAGCACATTTTCGTGATGGTCTGTCCTTTCTTCTTTTTCTTTTTTTCCATCTGCGCGTGGTCTCCGCCGCAGGTCCGCGAATGGCTGCAGTCTGTAGCGCTCCCCATTTCCGCACCGATAGCATCGACCGATCATTAAGTGAGCCCATAGGACCGCATGTTAACTTATGAGTGCTGCCACGCGCCTTACGCTCTGTTTCATTTTATTCCAATTTCGCGGGACTTGAGAGTGCTAGACGTGTTTTTTCTTCATTCAGGGCAAAGCGAATAACAATTTATCATACTGCCCAACCGATGCGTGTATTGTATCTTAGAATACGCGACAGTGTACGGTGGCGTCCATATATAAGGCTATAAGATAGTAGCCGGTCAACCCCTTCCGTACTTTTGTGATAAACGCCAGCACCTGTTTGGTTTCCCATATTTTACGTTTAATATTTAGGGAATGGTGCGGGAAGAGGGGGGGGGGGGTCTTTTGTTCTGGTTCGTTTTTTTTTCAGTCGCAGTGCATCACAGAATGTACAATGTGCAGCGGCTTCACGTCGAATCCTGTCTCATCACCAGTGCGTCGCGGCTTGGAGGTCATTGCTATTTCAGTTGATTGGTCTTCTGTCTCGAAGTTTGGAAGAAAAACTGTTAGGTTCCCGGATTCACAAAAAGTGTGTGTATCACTTCAGCCAAGCTTCAGGACTGGCTGCTTCAGAGCGGGTGGATTAAGGCGATCCAAAAATATCGCAAAAAAGGGGGGAGGGGGAAAAGAGCAGAGGGAGAGGGAAGTAGGGGCTCAGGTGCTGGTTAAACGTAGTCATTTGATTAGAAGCATGCAGAATGCATTAGCATCACGCGAGTCCTCTAAATATTTCGCGCAATGCGTAACCAATTTTGTAGTCGGTAACTGTTTTTCTCTTCACTGCTTACCTCCAGAAACGGTATTCAGGTCTTGTAGGTCGAAACTGTGGTGTAGCTCGTACGGTATGGGCGTGGACGAAACAAACATGATGCTATCCCTTCCGCCCTGTAAGCTACCCTCGACGCTGTTCACGGGCTCGTCGTCAGTAAGCGGTCTCCGAACGGGTGTTTCGAAATCGTTTGCCGCTGTTCCGGCGACGAACTCGCCGTCTGCCACGGGCTCGTCCTCTACAGGCGATTCTGTTATGGCCGCCAGAAGACTGGGCCTCGCGGTCGTCGTCGTTTTGGTGGCGACGACTTTAGGTCCTTCTTCAACGCCCGAGGGCCTTCTAGTGGTGGTGCTAGTCTCCTGTGCGCCTGGCTTTGTCGAAGAGCTTGCTACATGCCTCCGAGTGGTTGGCGAAACCGTCGTTGTTGTGCTGGAGTCTTCGTGTCCTTCCTTGGGGCCAGAGTCGAGCCCGGCATCGGGCGAGTCGGCGTTTACCGTCACAGCTGTGTCGTCGTTCTCGCCTCCTATAACAGCGGTGAACGTAGTCACCGAGTGCGGCGTAGTTACCGTCGGAGCGATCCTGGTGGCCGTCACGGTGACAACGTCCTCCGGAGTGGTGGTGGTGACGGTGGTGGTAGTGGTCGGTGATGGCTTTGCAGTCGGGGCGAACCTTGTAGTCAAGGGTCCAGCAGTTGTGACATCCGGCTTTGTCTGAGCATCTTCGGTCGTGGTCGTAGAAGCAGCTTCAGTCGTGGTCGTCGTGGCATCTGCCTTTGCGGTCGTAGTTTCGGCTTTCTCGATGATCACGCTGGGCGTTCTGGCGGACAGTTCTACGTCGTCGTTGACGCCACTGTACGGCCGCTTGACGGGCTTGGGAGCGAAGCTGTACCTACGGGTAGGCGCCGTGTACGGCCTCCTGGTAGTAGTGCTGGTAGTTGTTGTCGTGGCGCTTGCCTCGGCCTCGTAGTCCACGGTCGCCGGGTAATCGTAATAGTCGTCGTCGGTCGGAGGAGGCGGTGTCGTTGTGGTCTCTGACGTTTTGTCTCCTGCGTGAAAAGACAACAGGGCATTACTTTGTGAGCTCTTGAGGACACAACATCCGAATGCTTCAACCTCCAAATGACACTCGCAAGGTGGTGCTGTAAAAGATGATGTTGTAAAAGATAAAAGATCGTGTTGTAAAGACAAGCATAAAATTTTGGCTCTAACTTTAAAAGCTTCCTGCGCGGGCGTTACACAAATTTTGGCGCGTTACTTTTCCCCGGCCTTATTACATTGCACGGCGGAAAAAATATAACCGCAACGCACGATCCCGCCTAGAGTCAAAACAACGACACATTTGCTGTTCTTCGGTGAGCCTGAAGCAGCCAAAGATGAATGCAACTTGAACAAGCATTCGGTGATTTTTGGAAGGTGTGAACTAACATGTTGTAGCCGCAACTCACCACAACTCCAAATTCGTATTCTTGTAGGGAGCAGTCATTACTGCCAGGAATGCGGGCAACAGGCTCCGGAAGAGTGCGCATCACTCAGGCACCGTGCATTTGCATCAGGTGGTGGGTGCCTTGCAATGCTTCTAGCGAACTTTGAGACAGTCTTTCTGAGCATTTTATTTTTTTCATCGGTTAATCTACTTCGCGACTTATTTCGAGTTGGGAAATCGGCTTACTGCTAAGCCAGCGCACGTAAGCTACCTAGTAGCAGTGTACTTGAGCAAAAGAGGAAAAGAGGGTCTGTATACTTCCTTAATCAGGGTGTTGAGGCGGACTAGCTGGCAGCTTACCGAGGGCAAACATAGCTAATTAGGCGGAATGCAAGAGTACACAGCGGGAAACATGGGCGCTGACCTACAAATGAGGACATATTGTAAGCGTGCAAAAGAGCAACAAAGATAAGAAAAAGAAAATACTTGAATGTAAATAAAGACAGCAAGTACACGTCAGTTCTTTACCTAGTACTTGAAGCTGCTGGCAGCATATTAAGAACTTTTTGTGACCTTATTTCTTTCCCATTCCTTCTCCTTATACTTAGTTTTCTTTTTCTTTCTGTTCTTATAGTACCTCGCAGCGATGCTGTTTTTGTGTACGCGCACACTGTAATCCTAGTTTCCGACCAGGCCCCATGTGACCTCTCTCTCTTGTTTCGCTACTTCTCGACGTGTACGCTGAGGAAAAAGAACACCACTGCGGGCGTAGGAGTACCTTAGGGAATGGAGGTGAATAAATAACGACGCGGTACACTGAAAGGATCGTAATCATCATCAAGTCTGTACAGTTCATGTCCGTTGTGGTACAAAGGTCTCTACTATTGATTTTTAATTGCCCTTTTTTCCCGCGCTAGCTCTGCCGACGTTTTTCCAGCACATTTTCTGTTCTCATCTTCTTATGTAACTCTGCCTTCTCCTGCCGTTTCTCTATCCATATTGTCCTATCCTTAAAAGGCAACTCCGGATGTTTTTTCGGCATTCGCATATACGGGTAAAAATTTTTACTGTAAATTTTCTTCTTCGCCTTGATTCATTCTACTAAATTTGGGAGCAATGCGAAAATTAATTCGCGCGCAACTCGATTTTAAAATTTGCAGTTTTCGCGGTCTGGTTCAGACGATTTCTGCGAACAACACTGCGTTTGTGACGTCACACACATTATACCCACGTTACTGTCCGCTCCTTGTGTGGTCAAGAAACTTTTCGGTCTGTATTAGGATTCATGCATTTTATGTACTGCGTCATAATTACCAGACTTTACTTCTTCCATCCAACGCTCGTGCGAGTGTTTTTCCAATACTATATGTGACGTCACCGTCTCGTCAACTGTCGTTTCTGGCCACGAAACCAGTTTCGATTCGCTTTTTTTTTTTTTTTAATAAGAATACTCGCAATTTCGAAAAACAGTATTTTATGTCGGAGTTATGACAAAGCGAAGAATGTAATGCAGTCAATAACTCAAAGTGATGAAAAAAAAAAAAAAAAAACACCGTAGTTCCACGGATGACCGTTAGTTGTCCGTTCCGCTCGTTCGTATGATGCCGAACTGCGTCAGTGCCCATTGCGGCACATTGGCCCGTGACTGAACGCAGATCGCGTGCATTTTCCGTGCTTAGTCAAGCTTAACATCTATTGCCGGACACGTTAGCAAGAAAGGAAAAGAGAGAACTTCCTCGTCATTAGAAGGCTCCAGGGCCCGTCAATGCTCTCCGTGACCTAGGCCGCTAATGCAAACATTGGTTTTGCTGGGAAGTGTTCGCAACAGGCGGCGACATTTAGGACCTTATTCATTGCATATTAATTATTATTATTTTTTCTTTGTACGCATTGCGACCTTCATTGTGCCTGGCGCTGAAATGACGCTAGCATGGCTTTGGTGCCAGGTCCGCCAGGAAAAAATTGCAACTCAGGGTTTACGATAATCGTCACTCCAGTTTTCGCTCCCGAAAAAAAAAAACTACACTAAAAAATGAATCAAGTTGGTGTTCTAGAGAAATGATCGGCGTACCTTCACGTGCTGCTTAGTCGATTATTTACTATTTTGTATACTGCAGTCGGGGCGGGCGGCAAACTTTTCCAAGACATGTTCCTAGGAAACAGCGATTGGATTGACCTGCACACTAGAGCCTAGTTAGCACAAATCACGGCCCCGATATTGGTGCTGTGTTTGCAATGTGAGGCGCAGCGTAAGACCAGTGCACACCCAACACACTCCAATGATGGGTCGATGGCTCGTGCTGCCCGAGAGGGCAAAGGCGTACCGCTGCAGAAGACGCTGGGGCAGCACTGGCCCGCCTCCCTGGCCGTGAAGCATCCGGGCGCTGGTGTGCCGATGACTGGACAGACGCGCAAATAGCAGACGAGCACGCCCTTCTGGCAGGTGCAGTTGAGACAGGGTTCCGGAGTCTCCACCGAGTCGCCGTGCTCGTACCGCTCGGACTTGTAGAAGCAGCCTGCGAGCGGGAGATCACATCATCATCATCATCATCAGCCTGACTATACCCACTGCAGGGCGAAGGCCTCTCCCATATTTCTCCACTTAACCCGGTTCTGTGCTAGCTGCATTCACTTGACCCCTGCGAACTTCTTGACCTTATTCGCCCACTTACCTTCCTGCCGCCCCCTGCTGCGCTTTCCTTCCCTTGGAATCCAGTTTGTTACCCTAAGCGACCATCGGTTATCCTCTCTTCGCACTACATGTCCTGCCCATGCCCATTTCGTCTTAATTTCCACTAGAATGTCGATAACTTGAGTTATTTCTCTGACCCACTCTGCCCGTTTCCTATCTCTTAATGTTACCCCTACCATTTTTCGTTCCATAGCCCTCTGGGTTGTCCTCAACTTAAGTAGAACTCTCTTGGTTAGCCTCCACGTTTCAGCGCCATGGGTGAGTACAGGTAAGATGCAACTGTTACATTTCGTCACATTTAAGTGTTGTAAAAACGTCGAGGCTTGGAAAAAGAGTTTTTGCACAATTATCGTGTTTCAAGCGGTACCAACGAAGGCACTGCGGCCTTTAAAAGCAGCTGTCTTTCAAGTGCCATAGACAAGCATTGTCATTGCGACTCACGTCAACCGGCTAGATCTCGTCCGCTGTGAGGAAGAACATCTAACCAGTCTTGATTTGCCTTTCATTTAAGTATTCCTCTCTCTCTCTCTCTCTCTCTCTCTCTCTCTCTCTCTCTGTCTACTTTACCCCTGGACTATCGTCCACCGGCCAGTTACAGGATTTGGTGGGAGTTAGCAGCTCTAGAAGCCACTTCACGTTGAGACGAAAATGAAGACGGAACAAGTCCTATATACATGTCATTGCGTCTTTATTGGCGGCACGAATGAAAAATGCAATCTTTGATGCTGTTTTCTTCAGTCAAGGGTTTCGAATCCGAAATCATTGATCGAGTGAGTGCATGCACCAGCGGTTATGTTCGTTGCTGTATTCAGTTGCGTTCAACTTACAATAGCGGTTCGGTATTTTGCACCACCTGCGTCACCATAGTGACAGTCAGCGCTGATTAGCGCGAGCAGGGCCACCTGTAACCATACAAATACGGCCGAGCCTGCACATAGTTGGAACTCATCAAATTAGGCAAGAATTTTATACGAATTACGCGGAGTCTGAATTAACGAAAGCCACGTCGAAGGCTCGCCTTAATGCAGAAACCAAATCGTTAATTCGAATTAATGGGGCTTAAGAAATAAGCGAGCTCAAATTAGCGAGACCGCACTGAAAACGAAGTGTGTGCGACAGTGGCAATCGCATCTAATTTTATCACGGACTCAAAACGGATTGAGTTCCCACTTGTGGAGCGTCGGCATTGTTTCTACTTTCTTTCATTTTATGGTTTCACTTTGTGTATACGCTATAAATCGGTTTTGGTGGTTCACTTTTATTTTCGTTTGCTCTGTTTACAGTTGTTCTCATTCGGGCTTGTTTCTTTCGGTCCCATGGCAGCGAAGTAGATAAAATGTTCATTCATTTTGTCTAGGGCGCACTCTGTTGAAGAAAATTCGAGGACACTTTGGCGACTAAAGTGATGAAAGGCGAAAGCCTGAGTGCTGCATTTTGTTACGCGACTGTTGCGCATGTAGCGATGAATGCTGCTACGATTAAAGCGAGCAACTACTCTTTCACATTCTGCGAGTGCATTTATGCAGTGAAGTCTGCTTGGCAGCGACGAGATCGCGCTCCCTGTATCTTTGCAGTTGTTCTACGTTTACTGTTGTGTGGTTGATTTTACCGGGTCCGCGGCATTAAGTAGTAATTAATTGTACAACTTCCACTAATTAATAACTACTATTCATTACACCTTGATTAGTAATTAGTAATTAGTTATTGATTGGCTTATGGTCATATAAGGCACGCATTCGCGCATACTGTGGTGGTGCTCTGTGATTGGTCGAGACGGGATGACGTCATCCCGTCTCAACCAATCAGAGCCGCTGCAAAAGCGTGACACACTTGCTGACGACAGCGATGAGGCAATAAAGACTTTCGCCTTAATAAAATAACAAAATGTATATATACTTCTCCCCGCATGGTGCATAACTAAACATTTGGAAGTCTGCACTTCTTTGCTTCTTTGTTTTTGTTTTTTATTTTACGTCTGGTAATTTTTTTCTCATCCTAGCGCGACATCGCGTGCGCGTTTCCGTGTGTGTGCGAATTGCTGTCGATCTAATAAAGAGTTCGGGGTGGAAGTTTTGAGCGCCGGTAGAATAAAGGGATTGCTCTTACCGACTTTCCATATATATCTCTTTCTTTTTTGGACGTAACTCGCGTCTCTCTAATAAGGAAAGAGCAGGAGGAAAGCGTAATGAACCGTGGGCGAAGGCAAACTGACGAGCCAGAAATTGATTAAACCATTACGGCCCGGCGCTTCAGACGTCGGCGGGGCGGGGCGAGAGCGTTCACGTGGAGTATAGCGTTCAAATATCCGCTGCCGCCATTTTTACGGAGCGCCGCGCAGGGCCGTTGTAGCTAATTTGTCAGCGCCTTCGGATTAATGTTGTGCATCGAAACGTGTCGAGTTGCTTTGCTGCCTTTTCTCTTTTACCCCCCCCCCCCCCCCTTCCAAAACTCTATCTTCTTTTCTTTATTTTCCGGTTGTTCCAACGAGACCTCCTGACGGGGTTCTTCTTTTAATTTATTTTTCACGTCAAGGCCGGCAATTAACGTCTGACGTTCGTTTCACGTGCGCGTTTTTCATATAGCGTCAGCCCGCCTCGAAGCGGCGCTATTTATTTAAAGCTGTAGGCTGTGTGAAAGGTGGTTTATCACTCCCTCTGGTGGCAAAACCTGTTTGGATAACTACTGGCGACTACTTCTAGCCTGTCCTCGTTACTGGTTTCGCTTCACTATCTAAGGTCAGGGAGGTTTGTTAACGGCGAGCATTGTTGTTAGGACTTGACGTATATTGATACATGGAGCTTTTTTTTTCTTTATAGGAGGGGGAGGGGGAGGGGGGGGAGGGGGGAGGGGGGAGCCGGTGAATTAAATTTTTGATTTCTAAATTTTTCTTGCACGTGAAACCCTCGCTGACTGCACAGACATTAGTGCCGTTTTTATTTTATTAGTTTCATTTTTGCCTACTAGATTCCCGGGCAGCACAAAACCATGGGTCAAATATTGATATTGCATTGGCAATGTTCTATCCTACGTGGGACCGTTGCATTGAAAACACACTCCGAAATTGGGCCGATTGTTCGTGTCGCATGGGTTGAGCGGCATTCGGAAGCGGGACAAATTCCGACGACTGAGGTGCGTTCTCTGTTTTGGCCTTTCACGACAGAAAATGCCTCACCGCAATGCAGAAAGAATCTCGAAAACAAAGTTTGCAAAAAATCCTCCAAGTCAAGGTATTCGTTTGCGTTAGGTATAAATAGCTTGCAACCAATTGCTGTGTATGTGTACGTAGGGATGCGGATGACTGAGCGCAACACAAGGACCATCTCCACAACACAACAGCACAACAGCAGGACCATCTGTACAACACAAAAGCGCGACAGTAGGACATAGGCTCCATGGATATGGGGGCATACACTATGTAATTCCCCAGCAGTCATCGATGAAGGAACAGAAGGCACGCATTGCATGACGGGAAATTTAAGTAGGTGTCAAATTTTTTTGCTCCGCAAGGTATTCACATTTGTCTTCGCTGATTGGCTTTAATAAAACCTAGCGATCTACTTATTTGCCTTTTCAGAATTTTCAAGTTTGAGGACTTTCGTTCTGTTCGAGTTTGTGCTTACATTTAGTTTTGGGACTCTTCAAGCGGCGAGTCCAAGTTGCGTACATTCAGCTCTTTCTTCTCGGTAATGCCTTGACGCTGGGTAAATAAAACCCTTATGACATGATGCTCTCCAAGGCACCCACAGCATCCGTAACGTCGAATTCTGGCTTCTTGGTTAAGGTTTTCCCCATGTGTAGCAAAGTGACAAAAGACAGAGAAACAAGCAGGATAACCAGCTCGGCAACTGAACCGGAGGTCCCGGGATCATAACCGACCGCGGCGGCTCGTTTCGATGGAGTCGAAAGGCAAAAGCCTGCGTGTGCTGCGGGGTGTCAGTGCGCGTTAAAGACTTCAGGTGATCGAAATTATTCTGGAGTCCTCCACATACGGCGTCTCTTATAGCCTAAGTCGCTTTGGGACGTTGAACCCCATAAAGCATAACCTAACCACCATATTTATTCCCATCTTCTTAACTTCCCTTGCGGCGTGGTTCAGGTGTCCACCAAAAAGTATGACAATTACTGCGCCTTTTCTAAAACCAAATTACATATTTATTTATTTATTTTTTTTTAGAAAAACGAGAGGTACACGAACACAGTAGTGTATGTCCCCCTCGTTCATCTGCCCCTTGCCTTTTCACGTTATTTTTTTCAGTACATTGTCCAAACAGTAACTTTCTTTATTAGCAGGGCGTAACTGGTGCATTGAAGTTTACTACCCGGAAAATATTGTATTACCGGAAATTGTATGAACGAGACACAATTTACCAACTTACTACTCGAAAGATTACGGATAACGTCGAAATTTTCTAATTAAGTCTCCTCTTTTTCTCTTTTCTCGCTTCGTCTTCTTCGTTGTGCTTTTCCGCAGTACCGAATTGCGTAGCGGCAAAAACGACGTTGCGGGACGCATAGGAGCATGATTTAATGTCTGAAGATTGTTCAAGTCGAATAACGAACGTAGGAATTTTTTAGCGCTTATAGGGAGAAGAATGGTCTACTTATAAATCTGGATATCTATATTTGAACCCTGTGACCAAGAACTCGTTTGGCGTCTGCATTTGCTGTACGTGCTAGTACGGGTACCGAAAACTAATGCATCGGATATGGTGCGGGCATTGTTCAGCCGTGAATTATAAGTATTTGCTGCACGTCTGTATAAGTCCTGACCTTATGAATTGTGTTTCACGTGTGTGGTGCGTGCGCCGTTCGTAGATACTTGGTTTGTACGGAAGGACTCCATTCCACTGTTGTAACGTTTCCTTTTATCTAGCATGTCGATTTCGCACTACGCGTTCCTCGCACCAGGAGATGAGGAGTAGCCGTTCCCGACAATGCAAGCCAAACCCCCCTTGCATCGCACTAAAATAAATTAATAAGGACCACACAGGACGGTTATAATGTGTAACGCGAATGTTTGAGAGTTAGCTGAAGTTTTCACATTTGTACCGCTTTTTTTTTTCTTTCTCGCAAAGTCAGGCAGCCGGAGGCGAATCCAGGCCAGTCCAGGAAGCAGTGGTGCTCTCAACTCCTCCTCGCTGTTAACCTCTTCCCACGGCAGCCTCTTCTAGATGCGCATTGCTTCGCTCTTGCCACGCAGCTCAAGCCCATAAGCCATCCCTTTGTCCGGTCCCCCTCTTCCTATTTCCCCTCCCTAAAGTAGGGAAGGATTTCCCTCTCGCCACCTGCCAGCCGAGGCAGGTGCCGCTGCGAAAGCACATGTCGATTACTACGGCGCCAAACCGAGGAACGAGCTACCAATGCCGTCTATCGCTACCGCGCATACGCAGATCACCCTGACGGCGACAGATGGCGCCACGTTCCCGCCTAATGTAGGGAGCCTCTATATGTAGGGAGCCACCCTAAAACAAGTTGTTTGCATGGAGGCTCCCTAGCCATATGATATGTCGGTGGATTTCGCAAGCAGGGACCAATCAGCGCGTGCGCCGCTGACGGCGCGTGGCAGCGGTAGACGGTAGCGCTAGAGATAAGCTGAGCTAAAGGTTTCTAATAAGACCTACCGCTCCGAAAGCAATGTTTTTGATGGCCCGCCTTCATGAAATGGTAATTACTAAATGTTCCAAGCAGGCAAATCATTAATCATTTCTCGAAAAGCGATTAAAGATTAGCATTTGCTTCGTACGAAGCGACTCTTATATGACTGGTTTCGTTTTTATATTGCAGCACTTTTTCCAGTGACTACACAAAAGAATTTATGCTTGCGCATGCGATAGGCTGTTGGGCAGTGTGCCAAACAAGACAAATGAGCTAGAACAAACGACATTAAGAAAGGCACAAAAATGCTCACTTGTTCGAGCTGCACAACGGGCCAGAACACTGGCACGGTGCCCTATACTAGCGACGGGCGCGCTTTAACGGCGAGCGTGTCTTCCCTATTTTCTTTTTTTTTTTCTAGCTGTTTCTCTCCCACGTACAACTTCCCGCAAAGAGGCAAGATCCCGATAGACCTTCGCCCGCTCGTCTTCGTCTTCGCGGCTGCGCTTGCTACCGTCCCTTTTTCGCCGTGTCATCCGCAGATGACAGCAATTTTTCATGCCCTGGCAATGGGGCAATGCTCTTGTATACAAAGGACAGGCGGGAAAAGGATGAAAAGGAAGGATAAGGTAAAACTCCCCGAAAAAAAAAAATAGGAGCTCAGCTCAAGTCAGCGCTCGGGGGAGATGGTGCCACGCCATGAAGGGAACACGGCAGATGCATTGTCGACGGGGATCTCGGGAATGGTTTCTTCCTTGTATAGACGTCGGCTCTGAAGGAACCCAAGGGAACCCGTCATAGTACACGAAGACTCAACGCGCAGGCCACTCGGGAAGGGAGGGAGAGGTATAGCTTTGGGATAAAGTAAGAAACGTTATAAGCTCTCCCTGCTGAGAATTCAGTGCTTCACTGGAGCTAGTTTCCTTCTTTCTGTATTGCGCCGCTTTTATTTTTTTTTTAGTTCTTGTCATCTAACCGACTTTCAAATTTCTTTTTCGGTGTAGACTTCCGCACAAGGAGTTAAATTTAGCGATCGAAGCTAATTAATGTTTTCCCCCTTCCGCGCCTTTTTATCTTTATTGAAGCGAAAGCGTCGCTACGCTATGTAAAACCAAGGTTAAAGTGCCGCGCGCAGGCGCATGCTCCCCGCCTTCTTCTTGGCGTCTTCCGCATTTTCTTGCTCCATTTGACCGGCTCCTTCGGTAAATAAAGAGCTTTATCACGTGTAACCATTAGTCAGCAACTTTTTTAAGATGATAGCATTAAAGACCCCGTTGTCTGGAAAATCCTGCGTCGGCTTTATCGGCGTTGTCAGCGAAATATAACGGGCGTTGCTCTGACAGGCGGCAGCTAGGAGGTGACATGGTCGAACAATGTTTCGTCGATGGGCAATTGTGTGGTGTCACATGTCACAAGGTTGGAAGAAGGTGCTCACTCGCATCGCTAATTTGAGGTGGGAAGGAAAGGTGGTACAGGAATCAACCTTCCAGGGGCCCCGCCACAGTGGCTCAGTGGTTAGGGCATTCGACTACTGTGCCCAAGGATGCGGAATCGAATCCCAGCCGCGACGGCCGCTTTTCGATGGAGGCGAATTAAAACCAAGGCGCCCGTGTACTATATGCGACGTAGGTGCACGTTAAAGAACCCAAGGTGGTCGAGATTATTCCAGAGCTCTCTACTACGGCGTCCTTCATAGCCTGAGTCGCATTCGGACGTTAAAAACTAAATCAACCTTCCAGCGATCTTGGAAGCCGAGTCAGCATGCTACTCATAGGCCGTGCAGGCATGTTCGTACGGTTAGGTTAAAGCTGGGCTGTATACTTATGTCGGCTGGTCGCTTGCGGCCGCTAGATAAATAACGTGGTTGGCCAGGAGTGTGTGCTAATAAGGATGTTTTATATATTAGAGGCACAGGTTAAGGGACTGGTAATTAAGCGAGCAGAAGCTGCATGTACGCGAACGAAGAACCGCAAGGGGAGCCGCAGACCGGAACCATTAACGCCATCGCGTGACGCACTTACAAGACGGAGCTTAAGAGACCCCTGTAATTTTTATTCGCGCTGCCTGCTGCAATCACTCGAGCCGACGAATAATGTTCTGTGAATGTCGCACTAGTAGAATCTTTTGTGTGCGTGTATGGTTGTATCCCTAAAGTAATTTATCCGCGGGTCAAGTAGGTGACGTTCCCACATTTGCGGCGTATCTATAAGTCCATTTTCATTGGCTGGCTCCAAGGATTCATTTACTGTAAGTACAGACTCGCTCCGTGCATCGACAGTAGCAGTCAATGCGCCGAAGCAGCTGCGGAGTACCTTCACCGCAGCATCAATCAATTGCGCAAGAAGGATGAGAGAGAGAGGGGCTGCGAAAGAAGCACGCGAACAAACTCCGCAACAACCAATTATGGCTTGCTGTAGAAACCGACGTGGTGGGAGCGGAGGTGATCGGCGAGGAGGGAGAGTGAGAAGCTAATACAGGGAAGCCTCCTCTCCCACTTTCCCCATTTCTTCCCCGCCACTTCCCTTCGCTTCTCCATAGTTCACTGGGCACGTCTGGCAGCGGAGCACCGTAACGAGCTTTGGCCGCACGCTACACACATACGCCGCGAGCTCGCCCGACGGCGCATTAGCAAAGATTTACGGTAAACAGGGTCACGACGCCGCCCGAGGCGGGCGCAAGCGTTGAGAATGGCTCGGTGAGTTAGCGCAAAGCGTTCCCCGTTTCCGCACTGAACGACCGACCACGTTGCCGCTTCCACCACAGCCTTGCGCCGAAAAGGAATCCTTCTTATAAGCGCACTCACGGCTTCTCAGCTTCTCCTCCACCTCTTCGCCATCCGGATGCACTCTCGGCTGCACGTCGGCGGGGAGTCGGGGTGTTGCTAGGTGGGCCAACACAGACCGGGTCTTGAAGGCATTCGCGCGTCCTGGAGTGTTTGTGTGCGTGGACGTGTTAGTCTGTCTCCACAGGCTCGGTCCGCGTTCTCGCGCTATGAAAAGTGATGTTTGCACCTCCCGGGATAGTGGCAGTCTCCTCGCCTTCGAGAAACACCGCACGGCGGTGACTGCTGGAATTAAATTAGGGAGACTGGGGAAGGGGTTTCTCCCGAATGGCCCCGATTCTGAACCCTTCCCCTCCTTTCTCTCTCCGCGTTTCCGCTTTGCGTCTTGAACTTTCTATCCCCCTACTTTATTTTACCAGTGGCCGCGAAGGCGCCGGCGTGCCCTCTGTTTGCTCCCGCGGAGTCCTTCATCCCGTCCCTCCGCGAGCGAGAGGAAAGAGGGGCGGCCGGGAGCGTGTGTCCCGTCGGCGGGATGAAACGCTGGCAGCGGCCGCAGATGAGTAGCTGTGAGGAGCGCTCCGTGCTCGAGGAGCGGCCGTGCGAGTACATGCGCTATGAAGAAATACGATAAGAATATACCGTGTAACGCACAAATAAGTAAGAGATTAGGTCGCAGCCAACACGAGGATAGAATACCGAAACAAACAGGTCAGCAACTCGAACTCTCAGCAGAGGAACACAGAAGAAAGGGTACATTGATTTTTGTGTCGAAGAAACAGTGTGTGCTGTTCGACACGTCATACAAGAGGCCTCGGAAAATGCGCCGAATTTTGGCTAGAATTCTAATCTCGTGCGAAATCGTGGTTGCACAAACTTTCGGTGGATGCGCTGTAGTTTCAGTAGAGCTTGTGGCACCATGTTTCAGTAACACCATGTTTCACCAGTTTCAGTAGTACATGTGGAACCATCTGTGATCCACTGCATCAAATGGTGGATGTTTAACGGTGACTTCCGCGGTAAGCTCTGATGCAACTGTGTACTTGATCGCGTAGGCCACAGGTTGAGCCAGTTTAGCCTTACTTGTGGCGCCGTCTGGGGGCGGCCGCGTCAAATGGCGGAAGTTTAACCCTACTTAAACCTGGTTATATATGAGCGAAACCACCCGCCGCGGTGGCTCAGTAGTTAAGACGCTCGGCTACTCAACTCGAGTACCAGGTTAATCCTTTCCAATTGTGTGTTCTTTTTTAGTGTGAAATCACTATATATACAACAGGTCATGGTAAGTCATAGGCACCATCACTCTACGTTGGCTGGCGAACTTTAAACACCCGTCGGGGACACTCGCGCGCGTACGAGCTGCAATATCGGGTTTAAATTTTGAATTACCCGCGCGGGGCCACATGGCTGTGACCTCACGAAACATGTTAACCAATCAGAGCGACGGCACAAGCGTTCTCATTGCATACCCACAAGTTACACGCAGCTTCTTACTGACAAAACAAGGTGAACGCTGCGAGCAGTCGGGAAGGACGGCCGTGTGTTACATCGGCTCCGCCGAATTTATGCTCCTTTCCCGGACAAGGATTTCCAAAGCGCTTCAAAAGCAGCAGGACTTGTTCCCGGGCACTTCAGAACAACGAGGAGACCACCGTTTCTCAGGTGGGACCATTTTCAACGAGGATTTCAAGTTCAAGCGGATCGAGCGAGTAGCTAAGCCTAACAGATAGGCCTCGAGTCAGCTGCCCGCCGCGGCTCCGCGGGCAAACTCTGCCGCAAATCATGACAACCTTGACGGGGTACGACCCGGATGGAATGCGTATCGTCACCATTCCGCAGGCGAAAACGCCAGTTTTCGACAAAGTAACAGAAGCCAACATCCAACGCAAGATAGAAGAGTGGGAACGCGCATCAGCCCGTAACAACCGCTCGGCACGGCAGAAAGGACGAACGCCAGATGGCCACTTCACCGCCGCAGCTGATACGCCGCCGCAGGAGACGCCACGCACGCAAGTCAAGCGTTGGAAGCCTCCTCCGCAGCCGCGTCTCGACAAGCAAGATGCAGTCATCATAATCAAACCTAGAGGAACGCTGGATCTCAGCAAATTCAGGGGAAGCAACACTCTCGGAAGCTCCTTGCACATGGCAGCAGGCATTAATAACACATCAGCAGCGCTCAGCGTTTGGCCCATTTGGGAACAAAACATCATCGTCGTCGGCGTACGAGATGCCGAAATAATCAGAAAGATCCTCGCAATTCAAGAACTTAAACTAGGGGACACAGCACACGCAGTGTACTCCTACCTCCGGCCTTCTGACGACACATGTAAAGGAGTAATACAGGTGGACCCTAGGGTTTCCAACGAAGACATCACGGAAGCGCTTCGCTCCCCGGACGCACCAGTGGTGAGCGTGAGAAAACTAGGTTCCTCCAACAAAGCGGCCGTCACTTTCGAAGGAAGAAAGGTCCCTTTTCACGTCTTTTACTACGGAGAGGCGCTTCCTGTGCGCCTGTACAAGAAAACAACACCAGCCTGTTTGCTGTGCGGGAAACTTGGACACCGGGCGGATGTCTGCCCTTGCCCTGCGCAGTCACGATGTCCGCAGTGTGGCCAGGACGACATTCAAGAAGCCCATGACTGCCAACCCAAGTGCACAGTGTGCGAAGGCCCACATCCCATGGGGTCGAATCAATGCAAGTTCAAGTACCGAACATCACAACCAGCCAAATCCAAGACAGGTCAAGACAGTCACCAGTCCAGGGCCAAGTTTCGGGACCGGTCCAGCCGCAGAGGCACATCTAACAGCGGGGACCGACTGACCCAACGGGCCCAGTCCAACAGCAGCAACTCAGGACCACGCGGCTCCCGGTCATCAAGCAAAGGACGTGACACTAGCGACAAGGCGTCGCACCCCACCGGCAGTCGTCCAGCTGAGAAAACAACAGGACCCCATTACAAGGACCAGCGCAACGACGGCAAGGTGAGCTGGGCAGATGTAGCTGCCTCCTCCCCCGAAGCGTTGGCTTACAAACAACTTAAAGCAGAGATCGAGAAACTAAAGTCAGAAAATAGGAAATTAAAAGAGCAATTAGGCGTCGCAGCCAACCCGAAGAACACATTACCTCCATTGACACAACAGGCATGTCCGATGGAGGAGGACAAGGAAGAGGTACACCCTCCGTACCCACAGGAGCTAAATACTAGCACTATCGACAGGCAAACTGCACTAGAGACGCCACAGCAGGCGCCAATGCCGCAGGTACCACAACCGCAGGCAGCAGCACCGCAGGCACCCATGCCGCAATTTATTGAGAACACCGAAACACAGGACCGCATTACCCGCTTGGAAAACACAGTCCAAGATCTCATGGCCAATAAATTACAAATTATGATCGAGACGACAATCAAAAGCATGTTAGAATCAGTCATCAAGCCCATGATGGAAAAACTTGAACCAGTTCTAATCAGGATGCAAGCGCAGGAGATTAGAATTGACCGAAAAATTCAGGAATATTCGGATGTTTCTCACAACAAGGGCACAAAACTACAGGGCAAAATGGGAAATCGTCGCCTAGTCATCCCTGAACTTGATAAAGAACCTGAAGATCCACCACAGGATCCGACACACATTTCTAATCCTCAACATGGCGCCACAACCAAGACCTAAACTCACCATCCTACAATGGAACTGCAGGGGACTAAAGCGCAAGAGGGAAACATTACAACAATACATAGACTCTTATTCTCATGCGCCGCAAATAATAGCCCTGCAAGAAGTAAATATGGAGGCTAAGATCAGAGGATACTCAACACATCAAACAAACCCCTCGACATGTATTTTGGTCCACAAATCATGCACAGCAACCACTGTAGACCTTGACCTACACAGCGACATTGAATATACCTTCATAAAGTTGCTACCACAACACCGTAACAGCAAGGGCACCTATATACTCAATATATATAGTCGCCCCAAACAGCGCCGCGCAGCCTTTGACGCTATCTTTATCAAAGCACTAAGAGAAGCTCACACAGCTCCCCTAGCTATAGTCGGCGACTTTAACGCTTCTAGCCCATTATGGGGATATCCAAAGGAAGACACTAAAGGCAGGAAACTAGCTTCCGCCATCGCTGACATGGCACTCACCTTACTTACTGACCCGCAGCATCCGACTCGAGTCGGTACCAGCATAACTCGGGATACCTCCCCCGACCTGACGCTCGTCCGCAACGCCCGCAACTATGAGTGGCTCAATACGGGAGAGACCTTAGGCAGCGATCACTACATGCTGCAGACCATCTTTGAAAGCAACAAGCACAGCAAACCTCGTGGGCAAGCCAGAATGACAGACTGGGAGAAATTCAGGAAGGATACTAAACTAGTTACATCGGAACAAATAACTAGTTACGAAGAGTGGGCGGCATCTATTCTCGACCTTAAAGAAAACCTCACAAAAACCCTTGCCACCACGGAGGACCACCCAGCTGTTGACAACCATCTTCTACACCTTTGGGAAGCTAGGCGTAGTCTCATAAAACGGTGGAAGAAACAAAGGCACAATCGAAAACTCAGAATTCGAATAGCGAAGCTAACTACTCAAGCAGACCAATACGCATGGGACCTCGCTCGCACCAATTGGCTAAAAAGGTGCGAATCCCTCAAAGGTCGCCTAGACAGCAAGACTACGTGGAACCTTCTCCGATGCCTAATTGATCCACCGAAATCGAAGAGTGAACAACGTAGAAATTTGCATCGAGCCTTACACAACTTTCAAGGCACGGATGATGAACTCATGGATGAACTCACGCGTCGCTATATCTGCACTTCGAGAGACGCAGAACCCTCAAATCCAGAATACCGGGGGGAACCGAACGAAGACCTAGATAAAGACTTCACTTTAGAAGAAATCATAGCAGCACTAGCAGATATGCGCCGAGGTACAGCCCCGGGACAAGACAAAATTACGGTCGGACTTCTAACCAACCTCGGCACGGAGGCACTGCAGCAACTTACGGATTACGTTAACGAATGCTGGCGCATCGGCACCATTCCACAGGCATGGAAAACAGCCAATGTACACTTTATCCCCAAACCCGGCAAGAAAATCAGCATTGAAAACCTACGCCCCATATCCCTCACGTCGTGCGCAGGCAAACTCATGGAAAAGGCAGTCCACGCACGTCTCTCCAACTATCTAGAGAACAACGAGCTACTGCCACACACGATGTTTGGATTCAGAGCACATCTGTCCACCCATGATGTGCTTCTGCAACTCAAACGCGAAGTCATTGATCCAGCACGCAGAAACAGTGACCGAGCACTTCTATCCCTCGACCTCAAAGGAGCGTTTGACAATGTCAAACATTCCACAATCCTCCAAAATCTCCAGACCACCAACTGTGGCCAGCGAGTCTACTCATACATCTATGATTTCCTTAAAGACAGAACAGTCAACATCAGCATCGGCACTAAACAAACAACGCAAGTGAAGATGGGCACGAGAGGCACTCCGCAAGGGGCAGTATTATCCCCACTTCTGTTCAATATTGCACTCCGCAATCTTCCACCTCTTCTAAATCAGATACAGGGCATACGACACGCCCTGTACGCTGACGATATAACCATCTGGACAACTAGGGGTAGTATGGGAATGATGGAAGAACAACTACAAACAGCGGCAACAACAGTTCAGAATTATGCACGAGCGTGTGGACTAACCTGCTCTCCCGAAAAATGTGAACTCCTAGTCTTCCGCCAGCACAAAAATCAGGCCACGATCGACATCCACGTTGACAACTCACCCATAAAGGAAGTTCAGACCGTTAAGATACTGGGTCTATGCATCAATAACAAGGGCAACAACCACCTCGCCATCCAGAAACTCCGCCTCGTGAGCGAGCAAGTCGGCAGGATGATCGCCAGAATAACGACGCGGAAATCAGGGATGCGCGAAGAAGATACTCTCCGACTGGTGCAGGCCTTCGTCGTGAGCCGCATCGTCTATGCGGCACCCTACCTTCGTCTCAAGAAGTTTGACATCAAGAACCTCGACGTCATAATCAGAACAGCCTACAAGAAGGCCCTGGGCCTCCCTCTTACGACATCGACGGACCGGCTTTTACGACTGGGCGTCCACAACACGGTAGACGAGCTGATTGAGGCACACCTCACGGCGCAGGTGGTACGACTCTCCACGACTCTGACTGGCCGACAAGTCTTGAACGATTTGAACATCAATTGCCCCGAACAGCTAGACCCTAAAAGCGACATCCCAGCCTCATGGAGAGGACAATTCAAGGGAACTCCATTACCGAGGAATATGCACCCCGACTTTCACCAGCCAAGAAGACAAGCACGAGCGGAAGCTATAAAAAGGCACTACGGCGGGCGCGAGGGCGTGTTCTATGTCGATGCTGCGGGTCCTGAACAGGGAATGGCGGCCGTTGCGGTAGTACACCAAGATAAAACAGTGGATGGACTAATATTACACAGCCATGACACACTGGCTGCGGAGGAAGTGGCAATTGCCCTAGCTGCGACACACACTACCTCAGAATACATTCTTACAGATTCACAGACAGCATATCGCAATTACCTCAGGGGCAGGATTGCACCGCTAGCAGCTAAAATCCTGCAAGATAGTTACACCCGTGGCTACCAACCCATGGATAAACACTTAGTATGGGTACCAGGTCACCAGGGCATCCCAGGGAACGAGAGCGCACACGCCTCAGCCCGAGCATTTCTCCCCCGGGCACCCAATACGGATCTCGTGGAACCTCCTATCCCATTGCTAACTTACACCGAAATACTTCAGCACTTAAGATTATCTCGCCGGGTCTACCCTCCACCGGCAAAGACACTAGACAAAGGGGAGGAGATACACCTCCGCAAGCTACAGACCAACACTTTTAACAATCCACGCAGACTACACGCAATAGATCCAGAGTCATTTGACTCACAATGCAAATTCTGCGGGGAGAAGGCGGACCTATACCATATGGTGTGGGCATGCCAGCGAAATCAGACTGTCACTATTAATAACCAGCCAACGCAGGAGGGGTGGGAGGCAGCTCTGACCAGCTCGGACGCAAGGGTTCAAAAAGAACTCATCGGAAGAGCGCGGACAGCAGCCTACGCCAATGGGGTTCCGGACTGAGGACTCCAACCGCCGCTACAACCTCCTAATCATTTTCATTAAAATATTTTTACCACCACTGTTGCTGTTGTTGCTGTGGCTGTATAGGAAGAAGGAAAAGAAAATGCACGGGCCTGCTACTGGCTCTGTAGCTGAGCCACCTCCGCTGCCTCGTGCAGACAGAAGAGAAAATAGAGAAGAAAGAAAGGGAAGAGGGAGAGAAAGACGCACACCGCGTCCACCACCGAAGAGGTGGCGAGTGCGATGACGGCCTACAACAGGTAAGAGTTCCAACAGGCTAGCCCCCGCCGCAAGCGGCAGTGACCTACCTGTCCCAGCCCCATCAGCGGATCATCATGGAGACGAGTTCCCAATAAACCACATGTTATTGCCATTCACAGACTTTGAAGAACAGAAGGGAAAATACTTCGGTGTATTGTTCGCAACAAACACATCCCTTTTCCACCCGAGGTTTCTCTTAGGTGGAAATGCGCTTGTTGATTTACCCTGTGTTGTCAAATTTCGAAAGGAAGCCAATTTTTTAAGTGATCTTTAGGTTTAGTATAAAATAGTGTTTACTGAAACCGACACCGATATTTTAACCACTTTTGGGGGGCACGATGCCTCCCCAATCCCTCCTGTTTAGCTCCTGAAGTGCCACAAAATCCAACACTTTTGGGATAAGATATTAGTGAAATAATATGTAATCAGTGCACTTGGTGAAAATCGGAACGCACAGATCGGTATTTAAATTACAATAAGTGATGACGATGAGGTGGCGTGAAATAATTGCAACCAGTGCAGTTGGTGAAAAATACGGCACAGGAAGTTAGCAGAACAGCTCTGAAGTAGGTTCCTGCATACAACTACATGTAGTACGTGACGGGTATATTTAAATTGGTTGGGATGCAGCTGGAGGTAGGTGCATGTGCTGCGCGGGGTGGGGGGGGGGGGGGAAGGAAGAAGAAGCATTGATGGACAAGCAGGGATAAGATGAAGTGCGCACAATGCACACGAAGGTAAAACTGAACCAAAGACGACTGAGTGTAAAAGCTTTCGGCGAATGAGCGTGGGGGTGGACGGAGGAATAGCTTTATTGCTAATGGTTTGTTTATTGCGGTTAACGTGACCAAACGGTTAGTCGCACCATGTTTCGTTAACGAGAAGGTCGTGAATTTTGCCGACATTTCTTTTCAGAAAAAAAAAAAAAGCGTCAGTATGGTGAATGCGCGTGCCGCCGCGCACACGGACGCCTCTTTGTTCCGCCTCCATCGAAACGCAGCCGCCGAGGTCGGGTTCGAAACCGGGTGCTCCGGCACAGTAGTCGGGCGTCTTACCACTGCACCACCCCGGCGGGGCTATGCTGTGCGATGTCAGCGCACGTTAAAGATCCCCAAGTGGTCGAAATTACTCCGAAGCCCTCCACTACGGCTCCTCTTTCTTTATTTCTTTATTTCTTTCTTTCTTTCTTTCTTTCTTTCTTTCTTTCTTTCTTTCTTTCTTTCTTTCTTTCTTTCTTTCTTTCTTTCTTTCTTTCTTTCTTTCTTTCTTTCTTTCTTTCTTTCTTTCTTTCTTTCTTTCCACTTTCACTCCCACTTTCCTTCCTTTTCTTACGGCGCGGTTGAGGCGTCCACAGAAAACAAGTGAGACAGTTGCCGCGCCTTTCCCTTCCTATAAATCAAATCAGAAATCAGGTGGCTCAGCTACAGAGCCAGTAGCAGGCCCGTACATTTTCTTTTCTTCCTTCCTACAGCCACAACAACGTTAAACCCCACAAACCAATCTCTCTTTTCACTTTCACTCCCACTTTCATCTCTTCCCTTAAGGCACAGTTCAGGTGTCCACCGAAGCAAGTGTGACAGTATTGCACCTTTCCCTTTCTGTGAACGAATATATATATATATATATATATATATATATATATATATATATATATATATATATATATATATATATTATTATTATTATTATTATTATTATTACATTTCTAGGATGATCCCTTGAAGGCTATTCCTTAGGCCAGTGTAGCGAAGCAAAAAGGCGCGGGCTGCGTTGTCCTCACTTCAGCCTAGACATGTTCACGGAAATCGTGCGTTTTTTGTGCGGAAAAGTAGCAAGCCCTACATGCGCGTAAGCTTGTGCTTCTTTTTTTTTTGCAATCAGGATCCCCGCCTTCACAGTGTAACGCTGAAATATTTCCAACGGGGCCTTGTCGAAATGGAGGTTCGTGGTTGTTGCATGGAAAAATTTTTTCTGGTTAAATTAATCTGGCTTGTTCTTTACTTCCGCGAGTGTTATTTGACGCTCCAACACCAGTGCATCAGATGGCACTATTCGACAGCAACATTGTTAAAGCTACCAGTGTGCAAATGTGCAAACGGCGGGCGTCCACTCCGTTCAGTCGTCCTCGGACACCGCCCCGACCTCGCGCGCACATTGCCCTGGTTGGACGTGATTCTACCCAAACGAGTGGCTCATATTTCACCGGGCAGGGTCCCCCTTTTTCTGTCCCCCCCTTCCGGGCGGAGCGCTCTTCCTTCCTGGCGAGACGAAAGCGAATCTTGGCGTGTGCCCGCACACCAGCGGCGACGTCAGCAGCTCACGAAGAAAGCGAGGAGCACGCGCGTGCACAGAAAGGGTGGGCTACTCCGCATCGCACGAAAGCGCCGCCGAGAAGAGCGTCGACAGGACAGGCTGCTCACTCTTTCTTGCTTCTTTATCGTTCTTTCGCTTTCCTTTCGTAACTCTTATCCCACCCCTTCCTCCACCCCTTTCTTCCTAGGCCCGCGGGCAGCAAATGATGGCCGCGCGGTGGTTTGGTCCGGATGTTGCCGGGATGGCCCGATGAGCGTGCGCCGTCGCGTCTCTCCTCCTTCTCCTATTCTTTCTTCCCGACGCTGTTTGCGAGGTCGCGACTCTTCATTTATTTCTTTTGTCTTTGCCAGCCTCCTTCCATTCCTACTTGCTCCTACACATCCCTGTCTTCTTTTTGTCTATGGCGAACGTGGGCTCCGCTGTATAATAAAAATGCCCCCGCGGCCCCTATTCACGTCAGCGGATCCATTCGGAGTATGGCCGAGCCATTTTGCGTTTTCCGTAACGCACGCTGCGTGCTATTGTATGAGCGGGAGCGGCATACCGAAAATGCGACAGGGATGGCTCTGTCGCGCGGCGTTCTATTATGTTGTAGCCTTTCTCAGTTGTTTTCGTTTTCTTCTATTTTCTTTACTCGCTGGCCACTTTCTGCGCATATCAGGCTGTCGTCGTTTTCAGGCAGCGGGCACATGGCATCCTCAGCATTCGCGCTCTCATTTCGCTCAGCGCTGGCGGGAATCTCTTGCATCGCACCGGTAGAAAGGCTGCGATCTCGAAATTTCCAGAGGCCATCATACCGGAAGGCGCGCCATGTGCAAAAAGGCTCTCTCGAAGTTGAACAAAAACTGCGCTACGTGGGTACGAGATGGAGGGGCATGGACTGTTTGTCCTATTGCGTTTTTTTGCATTTACCGAATGCAAAAAAAAAAAAAAAAAATCATACGTCATGGTATTACATGCCATGGTGCGGTGCGGTACGGTACCGTACGGTATTGCAGGGCGTTATGATACGTTACAGTATGTCAGGCGTACCCTACTATAAGGGGTGCCGTAATTTAGTCCCATCCTTGGAATCTTTACCGGCCCCATCGAAACATCAGTAGGGCTTATCTGTATATCGCCTTCATCGAGATGGGGCCACTGCAGCCGGGATTCGATCCCGCGACCATTGGCTTGGCAGCAGCGCGCCAAAGGCATAATAATATAATATATAATATAATATATATATAATATTATATAGGTATACATTAATATTGGTTTAGAAGCGGCGACAGCAGACTTACTTGGTGGCCTCGGTGTGGTGGGCACTTGGATGTTCCCCACTGGCACGCCGTATCCAACTGGACGAGAGGAAAGAGAACAGTTGCACACATTGCGATGCTTCTCAACTTTGATTCTTTTGTTTTATGCAACCACTGCGGCGACCCTAGTAACTAACAAATCCTCAGCTTCTAGATCAAACTCAAATGTCCGGTCTGCCTTTACGTGGCTACCTTATTGCGGCTACTACTGCTACTGTGTCGCATCTCACCACACGTTCAGGCACATATGTAACTGCAATTTTTTTTTCGGCGATGAAAAATCTAAATTTGTGAGCAGTAATTAAAGTGCACGACGAATCTGGCATTTAGCTGTGCAATGGGCCTCGTATCCACGCCCAGAAACGAAAAAATATCTCATTCACAGCTGCCACCGAACGACTTGAATTTCCTCAGTACCTATTAGTTTCATTATACCCTCCTTACGGGATCAAACTAGAGTGTAAGTCCGCCATCTTGCTCGCAATGAGCGATTGCATCTGCACTCATCTTAAATTCCATCAGTACCAATTTGGCCATCTTGCTCTCAATGCATATCATTTGCATATTGATGTCACGGGGATGCTTGCTGCTAATAAACCATCCACACCGAGACCTGTCTTACTTTATGTCCGCAGTTATGTGGTACCGGTAGGGTTACATAACTGGCCAGCTTGTTATGCGCGAATTGGATCGACTTGTTTTGACATTTGCCAAGATTTAAAGAGCTGAATCCCGGGATTCTTGCTTTGCTAGTTTTCTTTTCTTTTTTTGCTGCAATAATGAGTATGCTATTTAAGAAATCCTACTACTGAGGTCACCTTTGCTGACGCAAAGCCCATATTTTATCCGAACATGGAACTGTTACCCGCCAGTTTAGTTCACACAAATTGAGAAGCGAGAAATTTAGCCTTAGGAGTCAAAATGTTGCTTTTAAACCTAATCAGACGATGTTCCCTTTATTATCTGCACCTACATATAGGATGAATAATGAGCGATGGTGAGGTTAGTTTAATTTAGGCGTTAACGAATGTGATCATCATACGGTGAAATAAAACAAAAAGATTGGGAAATGTGAGGGCCAACAAGTTGCAATTTGCAATTGCGATCTTGGGGCTGCCGTTTCGGGTCAGGGGTTCAGGTACAGTAGTAAAGGCAGATAGGTAGATCTGTGTTATCAAAGCTATAAATCGGAGTGTTTGTTTATTGATACTGTTATTTTTTGCTAGAGTATGATTGGGGGGACTCGTTATAGAGGCTTACTTACGTTTGTTAAAGAGACGAATTTCTTTTTACATGACGTGCGGATTAATGGGGTACGTTTTACAGAGACCGTTTTTTTCTCCAGTTTGTTGTTTATAATTAGAGAGGGGGGGATGCATGGGTTGGGTAGGAACGTGCAGGGCAGCCCCCGACGTTCTTACTTTTGATGTCTGGCCCATAGCATATAGTCATGCTCGCCCGTTGCGAGCAGTTTTTGTACTCCGTGACAGAAACGCCGAAAACGTGTTTGGAGGCTGGAATTGAACAAGAAAAATAAAAGTAAAGAAAAAATGCTTTTTTTTTTTTTTTTTATCAGGACTCGCCGAGAAAGGCAAAAACAATACCAGCGCAATAAAACAGCCAGCAACTACTTTTATGCGGCAGCACTATGGCTCAGTCTGGAACCCTAGCCCTTTCAGCATAATCGTTAGTTCTTAGACCAATTAAACGACGACCTTTTTCACAATTTTAGTTGCTGAAAGTAGGCTTACACTTACGGCCGGTGGCTCGCAAGAAACCATTGATATAATCAATAAAGGAGTGTAACGAGCTCAAAGGCACTGTGCGAAGATGATGCGATTTTGATAGCCTCGCTCTCGAGCTTAGGTTTCTTTTATAGCAGAGCACTTCTAGAGTCGCTTTTGATCGTTCCTACGAAGTCGTTTCAATTTTTACGATCCTGTGAGACGTCCGTTTGCTGGTGGTAGTTATCTGGAGACCCAAAATGCGTTCACTGGTTCGTATCCTGCCAGCCCAAAGCTCTTAGCTCTCTCAGGTCGCTTTTTATAGTATTAATATTTTTCTTTAAAAAAAGCTGCGAGATCGCACATATATTAATTCGAGCGCTATTCGCGCTGTCGTTAGGCGGTCCTGGACTGTGAATAAATCAATCATCTCTTTTATTTTTGCAAACTCTGAATGTACTCACGAGGATTAATTCGCGCCCAGGTGCATTCGTCCAACTTTTCAATCGGATGGAAAGCGCAGGCCGGCAAAAATGTATTCGAACGGAGGTTGCGCGGTGCAGATTTTTTTCTCTCTTTTTTTTTGCGTCCCTTCTACGACAGTGCAGTCAGTGAAATGCCACCTTTGTTGTTTAAAAGGCCTTCTAATGCACTAAAAGCATTCTCATTTTAACTGCTAGCACTGCACTGCAAAACTGCGCCTTCAACAGGGAATACTAAACTAGGCGCTCCGCTAGGAGGAACGCTTTTCCCAAAGCAAGGCTGATCATATTTGTATGATCATAATTATATGATCATAATTTACACTTACATGGTGGCCTCGGGTAGGCTGGCCACCGTGGAGGCCCAGGCTCTGCAACAGAAGAGTCATATTGAGCTCAAGGACATACATTCGGCTCTTCAATGTTGACACCTACATCAGTTTTCACCAACTACCACAGAACAGCCAGAGTAACACTGAAAACCACTTTAAACTCATCATCACTATCAAAAGGAAAATCTCTCGTTTATGCTTATTTCACTGAATATATTATCGTAATCCAGCTCTTTGCCCTATCTGGATTCAAGCAAGTCTGTTTGTTTCATCTTGAAGCGATAAAATTGATAAATCTACCGTACCACACTGCCAAACACCGGCACGCTTACTGTCACAAGTTACGATTGAAAAACCTACCGTAACCTGTGCATCTATAAAAGACACTACATTGCGAAAAACGCGATAACAAACATGTCTACCTCTCATTTCTTTGCGTTTACGAGTTGTTTGATATTTCTGTTTGTTGTTTCATTTCGTTTTTTTTTTTTTTTTTTTTTTGGGGGGGGGGGGTAAATATGTCATTATTACTTACTTTTCCGATTGTTACAAATTTCTGCCCGTCCCTTCTGAAATGTCTTTGTATATATACCCGGAGGTTACAATAAATAAATAAATTCAGAACGTGCCAGCATAATAAAACACGGCACTTTCGCGGTCACTGAATAGTAATTACCTAGTTTACAGTCAGTGATCTACTCCACTTCTTCGTTTTGAGTGAAGCCAAATACAAGGAGTTTAACTGCGTTCAGTTTCAATACCTCGTTGGTTGCAAAGTTGTCGGAGTTATATGACAGTTGCCTTACAATAGGCCTCAGAATGAGTTTGCGTTTTTCGCCTTCGTTAAACGAACGATAATCACATCGCATCGCCGCCAACTGCCATAGCTGGGTGGAAAAAAAAAAAAGAATTCATTAGGTTGGGCATCCTCCCATCCGTTGAAGAAAACACTGTTAATCTGGTTTCCCATACGCATCACAAAAAGGTTTCATTAAAAAGTACACATTAAAAAGTTATAAGTGGAACCTCCACTTATCACAGGAACTATTTTTACACGTATGTGGAACCAAATTGAGAGTGAAGCTTGCGCTATGAGCAGAAATCTTTACATCACGGAGCTAGGCTGGCTGATTGATTGTGCACTATTTTACGTGAGGATTTACAGAGACTCCAGTAGAGAGCGGAAAAGAGTGCGGACGTGAGGATGCACATTCCTCGTCAGCGGCTCCGTACGACGTGCTTGGCGATGTAAGCACTGACACACGCCCAACATTAAGACAAACTACGCCATACATCATGGTCTATACGTGACGCCTGTCTATCGCCGACTACTAACTGCGCCTACAACTTTGTCTCTTTAATCGTTGCTGCAGCAACAAGCGAAAGACAAATGGAAGAACACTAGCTATTACTGCAATCTCACGGACACTAGGCGGCATAACGGGTCGTTCGTTCTGCTTTTCGAAACAACCACAAGCCTGAGTTTCTCGCCTTTGTATCCACGTGGAACTAGATTTGTGCAGACACATTCGCATGCGTTCACTTCGCCAGCCCAGATGCCAGACGTGAACGTTGCGTCATTATGCCATCTTTTACTTTTATTTCTCCTTCCATCCTCCTAATGTATTATTATGTATTGCTGCTATTATGTTATTAAGGCGAAAGCCTTTAATGGCTCACGCTGTCGTGGACAAAGTGTGTCCCGCTTTTGGAGCGTTCTGATTGGCCGATGCAGAATGCGTCCCTGCCATTTGCAATGGCACACTTGAACGCGCGCCAAGGAACGCCACGCGACAGGAACGAAGGTGTACTGTCCAAACACACTTGCCGGAAAACGTGTGATAGATACTGCGCCTTTCTGTTCCTGTAAACCAATTGTAATTAAGGCGAAAACCTTTAATGGCTCATACTGTCGTGGACAAAGTGTGTCCCGCTTTTGGAGCGTTCTGATTGGCCGATGCAGAATGCGTCCCTGCCATTTGCAATGGCACACTTGAACGCGCGCCAAGGAACGCCACGCGACAGGAACGAAGGTGTACTGTCCAAACACACTTGCCGGAAAACGTGTGATAGATACTGCGCCTTTCTGTTCCTGTAAACCAATTGTAATTAAGGCGAAAACCTTTAATGGCTCATACTGTCGTGGACAAAGTGTGTCCCGTTTTTGGAGCGTTCTGATTGGCCGATGCAGAATGCGTCCCTGCCATTTGCAATGGCACACTTGAACGCGCGCCAAGGAACGCCACGCGACAGGAACGAAGGTGTACTGTCCAAACACACTTGCCGGAAAACGTGTGATAGATACTGCGCCTTTCTGTTCCTGTAAACCAATTGTAATTAAGGCGAAAGCCTTTAATGGCTCACGCTGTCGTGGACAAAGTGTGTCCCGCTTTTGGAGCGTTCTGATTGGCCGATGCAGAATGCGTCCCTGCCATTTGCAATGGCACACTTGAACGCGCGCCAAGGAACGCCACGCGACAGGAACGAAGGTGTACTGTCCAAACACACTTGCCGGAAAACGTGTGATAGATACTGCGCCTTTCTGTTCCTGTAAACCAATTGTAATTAAGGCGAAAACCTTTAATGGCTCATACTGTCGTGGACAAAGTGTGTCCCGCTTTTGGAGCGTTCTGATTGGCCGATGCAGAATGCGTCCCTGCCATTTGCAATGGCACACTTGAACGCGCGCCAAGGAACGCCACGCGACAGGAACGAAGGTGTACTGTCCAAACACACTTGCCGGAAAACGTGTGATAGATACTGCGCCTTTCTGTTCCTGTAAACCAATTGTAATTAAGGCGAAAACCTTTAATGGCTCATACTGTCGTGGACAAAGTGTGTCCCGCTTTTGGAGCGTTCTGATTGGCCGATGCAGAATGCGTCCCTGCCATTTGCAATGGCACACTTGAACGCGCGCCAAGGAACGCCACGCGACAGGAACGAAGGTGTACTGTCCAAACACACTTGCCGGAAAACGTGTGATAGATACTGCGCCTTTCTGTTCCTGTAAACCAATTGTAATTAAGGCGAAAACCTTTAATGGCTCATACTGTCGTGGACAAAGTGTGTCCCGCTTTTGGAGCGTTCTGATTGGCCGATGCAGAATGCGTCCCTGCCATTTGCAATGGCACACTTGAACGCGCGCCAAGGAACGCCACGCGACAGGAACGAAGGTGTACTGTCCAAACACACTTGCCGGAAAACGTGTGATAGATACTGCGCCTTTCTGTTCCTGTAAACCAATTGTAATTAAGGCGAAAACCTTTAATGGCTCATACTGTCGTGGACAAAGTGTGTCCCGTTTTTGGAGCGTTCTGATTGGCCGATGCAGAATGCGTCCCTGCCATTTGCAATGGCACACTTGAACGCGCGCCAAGGAACGCCACGCGACAGGAACGAAGGTGTACTGTCCAAACACACTTGCCGGAAAACGTGTGATAGATACTGCGCCTTTCTGTTCCTGTAAACCAATTGTAATTAAGGCGAAAGCCTTTAATGGCTCACGCTGTCGTGGACAATGTGTGTCCCGCTTTTGGAGCGTTCTGATTGGCCGATGCAGAATGCGTCCCTGCCATTTGCAATGGCACACTTGAACGCGCGCCAAGGAACGCCACGCGACAGGAACGAAGGTGTACTGTCCAAACACACTTGCCGGAAAACGTGTGATAGATACTGCGCCTTTCTGTTCCTGTAAACCAATTGTAATTAAGGCGAAAACCTTTAATGGCTCATACTGTCGTGGACAAAGTGTGTCCCGCTTTTGGAGCGTTCTGATTGGCCGATGCAGAATGCGTCCCTGCCATTTGCAATGGCACACTTGAACGCGCGCCAAGGAACGCCACGCGACAGGAACGAAGGTGTACTGTCCAGACACACTTGCCGGAAAACGCGTGATAGATACTGCGCCTTTCTGTTCCTGTAAACCAATTGTAATTAAGGCGAAAACCTTTAATGGCTCATACTGTCGTGGACAAAGTGTGTCCCGTTTTTGGAGCGTTCTGATTGGCCGATGCAGAATGCGTCCCTGCCATTTGCAATGGCACACTTGAACGCGCGCCAAGGAACGCCACGCGACAGGAACGAAGGTGTACCGTCCAAACACACTTGCCGGAAAACGTGTGATAGATACCGCGCCTTTCTTTTCCTGTAAACCAATTGTAATTAAGGCGAAAACCTTTAATGGCTCATACTGTCGTGGACAAAGTGTGGCCCGCTTTTGGAGCGTTCTGACTGGCCGATGCAGAATGCGTCCCTGCCATTTGCAATGGCACACTTGAACGCGCGCCAAGGAACGCCACGCGACAGGAACGAAGGTGTACTGTCCAAACACACTTGCCGGAAAACGTGTGATAGATACTGCGCCTTTCTGTTCCTGTAAACCAATTGTAATTAAGGCGAAAACCTTTAATGGCTCATACTGTCGTGGACAAAGTGTGTCCCGTTTTTGGAGCGTTCTGATTGGCCGATGCAGAATGCGTCCCTGCCATTTGCATTGGCACGCTTGAACGCGCGCCAAGGAACGCCACGCGACAGGAACGAAGGTGTACCGTCCAAACACACTTGCCGGAAAACGTGTGATAGATACTGCGCCTTTCTTTTCCTGTAAACCAATTGTAATTAAGGCGAAAACCTTTAATGGCTCATACTGTCGTGGACAAAGTGTGTCCCGTTTTTGGAGCGTTCTGATTGGCCGATGCAGAATGCGTCCCTGCCATTTGCAATGGCACACTTGAACGCGCGCCAAGGAACGCCACGCGACAGGCACGAAGGTGTACTGTCCAAACACACTTGCCGGAAAACGTGTGATAGATACTGCGCCTTTCTTTTCCATTAAACCAATTGTAATTAAGGCGAAAACCTTTAATGGCTCATACTGTCGTGGACAAAGTGTGGCCCGCTTTTGGAGCGTTCTGGTTGGCCGATGCAGAATGCGTCCCTGCCATTTGCAATGGCACACTTGAACGCGCGCCAAGGAACGCCACGCGACAGGAACGAAGGTGTACCGTCCAAACACACTTGCCGGAAAACGTGTGATAGATACTGCGCCTTTCTTTTCCTGTAAACCAATTGTAATTAAGGCGAAAACCTTTAATGGCTCATACTGTCGTGGACAAAGTGTGGCCCGCTTTTGGAGCGTTCTGATTGGCCGATGCAGAATGCGTCCCTGCCATTTGCAATGGCACACTTGAACGCGCGCCAAGGAACGCCACGCGACAGGAACGAAGGTGTACCGTCCAAACACACTTGCCGGAAAACGTGTGATAGATACTGCGCCTTTCTTTTCCTGTAAACCAATTGTAATTAGGGCGAAAACCTTTAATGGCTCATACTGTCGTGGACAAAGTGTGGCCCGCTTTTGGAGCGTTCTGACTGGCCGATGCAGAATGCGTCCCTGCCATTTGCAATGGCACACTTGAACGCGCGCCAAGGAACGCCACGCGACAGGCACGAAGGTGTACCGTCCAAACACACTTGCCGGAAAACGTGTGATAGATACTGCGCCTTTCTTTTCCTGTAAACCGATTGTAATTAAGGCGAAAACCTTTAATGGCTCATACTGTCGTGGAGAAAGTGTGTCCCGTTTTTGGAGCGTTCTGATTGGCCGATGCAGAATGCGTCCCTGCCATTTGCAATGACACACTTGAACGCGCGCCAAGGAACGCCACGCGACAGGAACGAAGGTGTACCGTCCAAACACACTTGCCGGAAAACGTGTGATAGATACTGCGCCTTTCTTTTCCTGTAAACCAATTGTAATTAAGGCGAAAACCTTTAATGGCTCATACTGTCGTGGACAAAGTGTGACCCGCTTTTGCGGCGGCTGTTGCGTGGCGTTCCTTGGCGCGCGTTCAAGTGTGGGATCGCAGATGACAGGAACGCTAGACAAGATAAGACGTCTCAGGCTTTCGCCTTTCACTGCTTTAGTCGCTAAAGTCCCTCGTAATTTTTTGCTATTATATAATGGTAATAACATGAGCGTAGTAGTAGGTAATATGATGGTAACATGTGGGCTGTTATAAAGATGTTAACAGGAAACCATGCTCTTCGCTTCAGATGCTTTCTCCCTTCAACGCTCTAAAATCGAAACAGGGCTGGACAGTAGCTGCAAATACTCTTTTATTTTTATTTTTGCGAAATTTCGCTAGATTTTTGAAAGCGTGAGAACACGCTGCTTTTTATATCACAAAAAACGCTGTAACACCTCGGTTGCAACCAATTCAGACCACGGGCGGCTTATATACACACGGACTTCAGAGAGGAATGCGCACTTGTGCTCCACCATCTATTGCGAAATGGTTTGTTTAAAACGAGGTCCGACATGATTTTAAACCAGATTATATGATATCTGGTGATAAAGTAATACTCTAGCACGCCGTAGTGGCTATCCTTAATCAAATGCTGTTTTGTTTTATTCGCTACTTACGCTTGTTGCCTCCTTGTTGATATGGGTAGTTCGGTGGACGATGGGCGTTGTGAACTGTGCTCTCTAAAGTTAAAAAGAAAAAAAAAAGAAAGTCGGAAAGACAGAAACAAGTTAAATCGCGTAAGAACACCATATATATCCTCATAAGCTGTACAGCTTCATTTCAATGCTCTGTTGTCGTTGTTGTCTTTTTCGGTAATGTTTTCCTTTCATTAGGATTCTTTAAATGAGCCGCCTTGCTCACCTATATCTGCGCTGCACAATCAAGTGAGCGCAGCGCTATCAAGCTGTAATACTCCCACTACGTAAACTCACTGCGAGAATCAGAAACGCCTTAGCGTTTTTCCTGTATATCCCCATGCATTGCGTTATATCCAGGCGACATTGCTGGAATCACCTGCCCATCCACATTTCGTAACTGTATAACTGCCATATTTAATCAATAATATGTTTATTTTGTATATAATCTTCATACGTGTACCCACCCCTTATGTTTATTTTGTATATAATCTTCATGCATGTACCCACCCCTTATCTAATAACCCCGAACTGGGGGTCTTTAAGGTTATAAGGTGATGTGATGGGATGATGTGATGCATCACTCATCATCTTCCTCTGCAGACCACACTCTGCCGGTCCAAAGGGGTGAAGTGGCAAGGATGAGTAAATAATGCGAATTCAGAATAAAGTTGATGAAGAAAGAAGCATCTATGTAACACAGCACAAAATATAGGCACTGGTTTGGAGGGAATAGAGTTACAAACATGCACCAACAAAACTATGCAGTCGACAGCGGTCGATATCTAGAACCGAAAGAGGCAAATTTCACACGACTTACCCAGTGAAAGCTCCTGTAAAAATTAGTTTTGTTGAGTGTGGAATAAGTAGTAACGAGCATAACGATTAACGGACGTAATTTTGGAAGAGATGAAACATTGGCTGAAAGGTTTTTTAGTGCGCGAATAAGAAAGGATGGAGGTGGCATCTCTGAGAACCAAGCGTTAAAGGCGCTGTTTGGCAGAAGTTAAGCACTATTCTCCTGCCAGGCTATGGGAAGAATTATCGATGCAGGACACAATCTCTTGTGATTTGCGCACCTCTACGAGTACTGTAATACTGAGTTATCTTCAAGCCATGCCAACTCTTATGCAGAGCTTATTCAGTTACCCGGCTTTCTCGAATTCATGCGAAAATGCGAAATGGGGCGACAGTAGGAGCCTGGCCGTTCCCCTTCCAGTTACGCTGTCCCCGGCGGCGCTAAGTGCTCGCACGTTTCCGTGTCTCGATTGGAGCGTCGGTTCCGTCTCTGAACACGTGGAGTGTCTTCGACCTTGGTGGAGGAACTCAATCGGGATGCTTCGAAAGTGGCCCCGTGTGGCGTACTCCTCTCGGCGTTGATTAGTTTATCGAGGTTCGCGCTTCCAAATGAACTTACGAGATGGTGGCACAGGAATTTGAGGAACGGGGTCACGCTCTCCATACGGCCCTGCGTAGTAGGAAGGAAATACAATAAATGGGGGGCGTTTGCTTTGATTTCAGTCAAACGCTTTATCGTGCTCTGCAAGAGGAGAAGGGGCACGATGTACAACGCAAAAAATGAACGTTCATGTTTCAAATAGTTTTTTTTTTCTTCTATTTTCTACAAAGCAAATGAGTTCAAATAAAGCCACCTAGCAGCATTGTCCCTCCCATCCACTTTTCAACGTGTGCCCAAATTTGATGATGACAAATATGAGGGAATTGAACATGATCAAAGGAATGCACTTGTACTTATGATTTTTCTTCGTTATATTAAGTTCTACAACGGTTGAGAACAGGTAGAGGCGAGAGTAGCGTTGTTCTTTTCTTTTTGTTTTTGATTCTGTCAATTGTGAAAAGAAAAAATTCATATAATTTATTTTATTTTATTTTTAGATTTAAGTCCGAGACTCTCTTTGTGAATACGAATGATCCTCTGTAGAAACCCTGCTGTGGAAGGTTCTCGTGGTATTTCTCTCCAGTAACTTTTTGGTAAGAACCCATACGGTCGCTTGTCAAAGCTTTGTGTGCAGTGTCGGTTTTGTTTAAACTTACTGTTACTTTTTAAGTTTGAAAACTAGCTTGGGTTTCTTCTGTGTCACGTCCGACCCCCACACGATTGCACTGGCCGAACAGCAGGAATCCAATTTTATCTCTGCGTCTTGAATGAACCAGCGCCACAAAGTTTAATGGGTGTTTCACGCAATAAATCGTGTTGCTGTTGATTCACTGCTATATTGCTCGTAAGCTTGCGAATGAAATAAAGTATTGGAAATCTGTAACTTGGTAGTTTAAGCTCATCGTTTGTAAGTTATGCAGCCGACAATTCATTCTGTAATTATTACTTGTAACCTAAATTTATTCCTGTGTGCGTATATATATTAAGGGGTCGTAAAACATTGAGATTGTTAGATTTCCTTTTCGTGCCACTTTTTTTTTATACATGCAGAGCGATCGTATAACCTCTGCCGTATTCTATTTAAGACCTTTATCTCTCCCTACGCCGATTCAAGAGAGCAGGAGCAACTCGTCAGGCCATACTAATTTTGTTTTGTTTTGATGTTGGCTTCTCATTTACAATGTGTTTACAAGTTTTGTATATACCATACAGTATTATAAACAAATAGGTAGTTTCTTTCGTGCTCAGAAGTGCATGCGTCATCTGTCAGCGCGGCCTGGATAGGTCGCGTAAAGCCGATTTCCTTTTATTGTCACAAGGATTACCCAAGGTGCAATGAAATTCAAGCAGAAAACTGCGATAATTTAAAATCCACATAACCGCAGCCAGTGGGTTCCGGTTTCGTGTCCCGAACCGTGGGCCGGCACTGCATGCGACATGGCGTTCCGACCCAGAGGGTGATTTTTTTTTTTTTTAAACGACCATTTGTGAAACGATCCAGGTTACCTTGGAGACGGCGGTCATGGCCAGAGGTTGATTTTATTTTATTTTTTTAATAACGACCATTTGTGAAATGATCCAGGCTCCCTCTGAGGCCACCTGGCTACGGTCAAATAGATGCTAACGAGTGTAGCCTTGTAGTTGATGCACTTACTGGCTGGAAGGGGAACTCTGGGGGGAACTTGGGGCCTCTCTTGAGTCTTTGTCGAAGTGTCTGTTCACACAAGTAGAAAACAAAAAGCCGCATAAAAAAGGGCATTCTGTAAGGTTTATCAGGCGGGGAAATACTTCGGCTGTTACCATTTACTTCAGGAAAGCAACTCTTCATTTTGCTCTCGGGCCTGCAATCGCAATTCGCGAATGCAGTTCTCATTCATCGCCTGACTGCTTGGTACCCGTACGACTGCCTAGCTTCGCGGAAGTTAGAAATGAGAAACTACTGCAACTGGCTGTGCAAATTTTGAAGATGAAATAATCGCGCAGCAAGACCGGCTGTTGCGAGTGTATTTTTTGAACATGAACCATCTCTGACATCAGCCTGTAGTTTAGTTACTGCACTAGCCGTCCAACTATGACAAGTTTGAAGAGATGAGGGCACGTGCCTGTTTCATTGAATACTGGTACAGCTAGGACTTTCGTTAAAGAAAAAACGTGCGCTCAAATTGACAAGCGTTGTAGACGGCTCAGAGAAAGACTTTGAAATGAACTCTCGCACTGCACATGCGCCAAGCGTTTTGCGGCATCAGCGCCTTTTCTGTAATTTATCGACGTCATTACGGTGGCAGTCATGACGCCCTCTAGAAACTAAGCGGCCGAATTTTATGTTGCAGTGCGTGCTCTCATTAGTGTTCTTGCTTTTTAAAAGCGCAGACTGCTTACACAATGGAAACAAGAAATTTCTCCGAGACTTCAGTGCGAAAAAAAGATGGAAAAAAGAGAACAACTTGCTCTGGTCTCAGGGTACGCCTCTCACTTTGAACACTGTAGATCTAAGCACAGCGCTGGCATTCTGTTGGCCCCGTGTGCCACATCTATACGCCTTATATGGGCACACTGCGGACTGTTTATCACAATCAATCATTGCTACCAATTAAATTTAATTCTCTGGATTTTTCTGCCTACGTCTACCTTTGTGCGGCTGCAAAAAAAAATGCATTCATCGCCAAGAAAATTAGATTAGAAGCCTTCCCACCGGGCCATTCGAACTAGTGGCGTCCTTAATGAAGTAGCCTGTGGAATGCACGCGGGAATCGGTGCCAATAAGTTTTACTTAAGAAATCGGCAGATATGGAAACACCTGTATTTCTTTTTGTTCTTGCCTTTTCTATACTAGGATAGTTCGGTGAGAGCGGTCTCTGTTATTGACACGCGGTACCCTATATCGACACAGGTGGTGGTGAACTCTTTTATTGCGCCCAAAAACAGGGGACCAGTCAAAGGACCAGCTAACTTAAGTTTGCCCACAGCGTCCGTTTTAAGCACGCGTTGGGCCACTCTAGGATTCAGGAAGGATAATTATTCTGCAATTGCGAATAAAACCACTTGTGCGTGGCTATTTATCTCAACCAAAAAAACTGCGCACTCTTTACGTTAGACTAAATAATTTCACCGTTCCGCCCCGCAGTTTGGTCAAATAGGATTTTTTTTTCTCTCTCTCTTCTAGACAGTTTTCTAGTCACACAATCATAGCAAGTGTTCCTGGGATAAAGATGCGCTGCGCGCAAAACTGATTGTACCTTGCCTCGCCAGCCATACAGCCGGTAAACGTGCAGAGTATGAGAGCACGCCTCCCTTCGTATGTCAGTGCTTTTTCATCGACCTGCTGTGCTCGACTACGCACGATTTTTTTTTTTTTATTGCGAAAGCAATACTACTCGCACTTTCAAGCCTTCGCGTGACCCGACCGCAGTTACGTCTTACCCACGTGACGCTGTGACGTCACACCCCACGTGACACACGGGCTGGCAGGAGCTGCCAACTTGGGTTTCTCGTTTCACACGTTTGACGGATGTCAGAATCAGCCTGCTAGGACTCTGGCATTCACGTTACCCCTATAGGCCACTAAGGCACGTTCATATCGGTTGGTTAAAGTGGGTCTTTATATGGGGGCTGAGGAAGAAGAAAAAGAGAAGGACGCTCGGTCACCCGCAGCTAATGATTTCGCTCAATATTTGGTTCAGCAGCGTTGAACCCTTGTAAATTTTTTACCCTATCCCGTCCGCATGGAGTAAATTTTTCTTCATGACTGCAACGTAATACAAAAATATTCATATATGCTTTCTTCATCCCCCCCACCCTTTTTTTTTTCATAGTTTTGTTTTTCAGGGGGGGGGGGGGGGGGGGGGGTAATGCAGACCGTATGTTTGTAGAAAACTGACCAGAAACTAAAGCCCGTGAGTGCGGTTTTTTTTTTTTTTTGCATTGCGTTTGTGTTGTTTTAGCGACGAAGCAAACGCTCCCACTCACCTTTCGGCGGCGACCCCACTCTCCTCTCGTCGATGCTTCTGGCCACGTCTGTTTCAAGGAAGAATGCGGGGAGGAAGGGGAACGTTAATTCACAGCCGTTGCGAGGCCACTCACGTCCACTCTATACGTTTCCATTTAATGGGGCCAGAGAACGCTGTTGCAGAATAATATATGCGGAAATGTTCGACATAAAGCAACGCTCCAATATCTTTTGAAAGCTTCGTGGCTACATATATTCGCGGCCGTAGCGGAGGAAAGGCTACGAAGGAGTAATGGCTGCAAAGGATTAATCGCTCACTGCTGTCCACTTTCATTACAACGAAATTTTGCTACATTTACCACGAATATAGGACGCCGGACATTATGCAGAAGAGCAGCTGTTGTTTTTCCTTTTTTCTTTCGGTTCTCTATAAGCATATATATATATATATATAGTTCGCCTACTTGCTGCAGGGAATTTTCAGCAGCCAATCACGGCCAGGAGAAGCTCAGTCAAACCTCACGCTCACAATTTGTTGTTTCTTATGCAGTAACTAAAAAACGACCACATAGAGGATTTTCTCGACCATGAAGATTAATGACCTGCGTGGTAGCGTCTCTTTTCTTTCTTTTTTTATCGAACAGGTTTGCCACTCACGATGGACGTTTCTTTTCTCACTCCTTTCTTAACTTTTTTTTTTTTTCGCGCTATTTACGACCCTGCGCCGTGTTTCATATAAAGGTTTAAGCTGGGGAAATTGCATGCCGCGTTTTTATGGAGCCCGTGCCGAGAGCAGCGCCGGTCGCGCCTCTGGCCGAAGTTGAACGCGATAGGTGCCACCATTTGTCACCCTAGGGGTATTTTAAAGCCATTACAAATCGTGCCCTCCCCTCATTAAAGAGTGCGAGAGGCAAGGAAAACTTCTGGAGCGCATGGCATCAAGCTCCTTTGGCGTCTTTTACTTCAAATTTAGGCTAACCGGCCGCGTATATGTTCAGAATATATATAAAAAAAGAAAAGCGTCGAAGCTTTTTTTTTTCTTTTTTTCTTTTCTTTTTTTTTTTTTTTTTTTTTTTTTTTTTTTTTAGTATAGGCTACGTCTAAGTATTTATGTGGCGTCCCGGGTTATTTATAGTATCTTTATCTGGCGGCGCCTTATTAGCTGAAAAAGAAGTGCTCTAACCAGGAAAAAAAAATGAAAATGGTTTTCTGCAAGATCTGATTTTATTTCTTTGCTTGTCTGGTAAATGCCGCCTGGGTCATGTGGCAGCTGCGTCAGACTATACAGGGAGCGAACCACGGACCCTATGACAACGAACGTGTGCTGGTGACCGCCGAGAACGTCAGTAAGCAATTACCTTGCAAACAAACAAAAAAAGAAAAACGTATATGCTCCGTCTCACTGTTTTCGCCAATCACACGTATGATATCGGAATCTTGCTAATGCATCTAAATTGCCTGAACTGATTAGTAAAGATGGGGAAACATCGTCTTGTGACGTAATCCGAACGAAGGATAACGTGACTTCGTACATTTATAGAAAAGAAAAAAGCACGTATATTTCGCTTCTTATCACTTTCTGGTGTTGGAAACGTCACACGTGATTGGGTTCAACCTATTCATGGCATACTACATGATGATGAAGCGCATGAGCCGTATGACATAATGCAGTGACTGTATTTGACAGGCCCCTGACACTTGCGGCGTTCTCGATTATGTCCAATATTACCTACATCACAGTTTCATTGAGCAAAGAACTATTTTATTATTTTATAAAGTTGTCGCTCTCTTGAGAACACAGTTCTTGCTTTCTTTGAGAGAAGTGTCAGCATTGAGCATCATTTTAGTGTCGCCATTGAGGCCTGCTCACCGGGATAGGTGGCTTTGAGCGTGTTCGGTTTTTCCTTGTAGTTGGTTATGGGGTCCAGATCGGGATTGACCACTTGCGGTTTCTCGTTGAGGTTCTTGATTTGCTCTGTTGAGATAGGGGTAACGTCTGAGAGCGCTGCATCGACTTCAGGTCTCAAGAGCTTTTTTATCTGTACAGGTGCATCATATGTCGTCCCGTATGTAAGCAACTTAACTGTAGACTCAATCAAAGAGGTTTTGTTTCAAGTGCCGTAGACTCCATCATTCTGGATTTATGAACAAATAATCATTTTAATCGGCTGCGAGCCTTTCAAGTATGGCTAACGTCGGAGGCGGCATTTATTATGTGTTTATTTGTGCTGCACACCCAGGAGTTTTTCTACAAACCTGTTTCAAAGTGACCCATTCAAAACAAGAATTAATGTATGCGAAATTTAATCAGTTTCCGGTGACCCTAATATTTCAGATTATGTTCCAAATCCCAGATTTGATGTCGCACACGAACTTTCTACGGCTGTGTCGATAATTCCCATTTCTGTAAAAGTACATCGTGTTTTCAACTGTACTGACTTCCTAGATGCGTAAAGATGTATGTGTGACACTGTTTTATGACACAGAAGGAGCAGAAAACTTATCGACCGTTAGCAGGATTGACGATCTGGGCCTTTTCATCCGTGTTGTGCATGGGATCTGAAAAAAGGTGTAGGCGAATTTCCGCGAACTGTTCTGAAGATGGCGAGTTCTCAAAATTCGTTGTATAAGAGGAAGAAAAAAAGGAAAGTCATAAACATAGTTTCAAGACTGATGTGTTGCAAGAAATTGTAACAGAGGGATAGACTATGCGTGTACTCGTCACAACGGAACGTGTCTTGTTCCTACCTCTATCTGTTCCAAAGAGGACCTGAGGTTTCTCGGCCAAGTTGACTCCAGGCTCATCGCTCATGTTCACCACCTGGGGCTTGGGATCGTTTTGTTCCGGAGGTTCTGAAAACACAGCCACGTCTACCGTTCCTATTCGATTGAGACAAACATGTTAATGTCCTTTGGAGCGAGAGTTTCATGTGCCTCTCATGGGAGGACACATTTATCTTCGCGAGGTCACTAGAGTGTTTCGCAGGAGTGTGATATGTGCCCGAATCCCTCGTTGGACATTCATCTCTACATCTCTCCTTGGGTATTATAGATTATCGGCGAAACAAAATCAATCTACTGCGGCGTATGTTTGCCGCGCTAGTATCCGACTGTGACGTAGGTTGTATTGGACACGATAAATGTAGCTTGAAATGCAGCGAAGTTACAGCATGGTGTATGTTCGGCGCTCAAAAGCGATGTACTGTGCTTGCAAAGCGTTAGTTCACCGTTAGTAGCAGTTCTCTGCGGAGGTTCTTTAGTAGCGCTGAACCAAGCGGTGAGGAGGGAATGCTTCAAGGCTTACTCGCAGCTATTGCACAGCATTGCAATTGGCTAATGGGTATCTGCGTAAGCCTTTATTGGTGACGATGGTTTAATGTGGATGAGGTGAAATTCTTTATTTTAAGCACCCACTTTGAAGAAAAAAGAAGCGGGGGAAATCTCCGTGTCTTACTTGGTGAGCTGACCGTCTGCGGAAGTTGGTATCTCGATGGAGGCTCATGCAAGGAACCTGAAATGGAGAGAATGTCGGAAAACGTTTTTATAAGGAAGGTCTCTTATTTTTGGAACGACTGAAGCGCAATAAATTTGCCCGTCGTCTGGCATCGTGTATGTCTCTAAGCAGGCCCGAATGTCCCTGCGCATTTGTTGTAAAAAGGGGACTTGCTTTGCAGAGGAGACGTCGCGCTTATTTCGTATTCAACGTAGCGAAAGTCGGGAGTCTGCACAGTTGCAACTCGCTCGTGCTTTGAAAGTTACTACACGTGCGCATCAAGATGGCAGACGGTGCTGGCCTCATTTGCAATGCAGAGCTCTACTTAGCGAAGAGGTACGCCGGTGAAATGTTGTTACTCTATTTCCATTGCGGTGGACAGACGGCGCGAGGAATCTTGGTTTCGAGCACGTTAGTTAGGGGCACCAAGAATAGTTTATCAAGCTTTAAAGATTAACAACGTGCTGTCGCTAGTGTCGTACACCGGCGACAAGAGCGCACAGGCTTCACTAATTAGACGTTGTTTTTATTCCTGGCATTTTAATTAATTAGAAGCAGCGGGCTCAGAATTTAAACGCATAGTATTGCGCACTTATTGTGTTGAATAAAGACAGTGATCGATACGGGCTCTGCTGTAAATGCAATTACTTTTCTGTGCCATCTTTTTTCTGCGGAAGGTGGAGAACCTGCTGCTGCGGAGAAAACAAAGAGAGCACGAATTTTTGTTTTCTTTACCTTCATTCGGCTTGTTGATGACTTGTTCCTTCTCTGGTATGTTTGCTGTCGGATCTTTAAAAAAAAAAAAAAGCAAACGAAGAAGACAAAGTGCCTTTTCATTACATGAAAACATCGAGACATTGCACTAACCGCCATGCCAACTTTCAGATGAAGGTTTGACACGGGTAGCGTATAACAACGCGAATATTTTTTATTCTCGGGATGCATCCTATAATGATCCATTATCCGTTTTCCATTCCAGTTTGCGTGTCGTCAGCGAGAAGGCAGCATCCCGCGAAAGCCGCAAGCGACCAATAACAGATATTGCAAGGCAGTAGGTCCCCACGTCTGCAATAGCCTTTCTGCACTCGCCCCAGGCGCCAGCTTGTCATTGACTGTCATTTAGTAGGGGACCACCCTGGAGGTTATCTAGCTTGCTTGCTTGTTTTTTTTAAATAAATTGCTTCCATTCATCGATGTCCTGTCGCCAGCGGTTGCGTCACCGATCCACAGTGACCAATGCTACAGAACAAAACGGATCAGAAGAGGGAAATGAATAATGGATCGTTATGAAGCGCAGCTGCTGAAATTATATGTATTCCCATGCAATGTGGATCAACAGCCAACTTTTGTTTGTCGTTGGCCCAATGGCCGCAACGCTATTTACGTATAAGTTTCCCACACTCCTTCGTGCTTCTTTTTTGACTGGATCATAGTTACACAAGAAGGCAAGCTAACATTTATATAATCCTTTTTTGTAATACTGAGCTTGTTGATCATTAAAAGCAGGAAATAAGACTTTGGGGCCGCACCTTTTGACACCGGGTGCACCACGTGAGGCTTTTCATCCAACGAAGATAACCGCTGAGAACGACCGGCTTCCGTGAAACGTCGACCTGTTCGCGCGAGTCGAACCAAGAAAGGGTGAACAGGAACATAGGCAAATACCATTCACATAAGCGAAACCCGCTACTGATATTTGTATAGAGCGTGTTTGGGAGATCAAAGGTGTTTCTGCGGCGTAGTACGAATTACCAGTGTTGGCGGTCATCAGAAAACATGTTAAACGTGTTAACTAGTATATGCCACTTAACTATAAATATTAATAGTTAGCATTTACAGACAGAAGCATAGCTGTAATAAAGATTAGTAGCTGGTCATTAGTATCAGTCTTAGAACTTCAAAAACGCAATTACCCTTCGCGCTGTGGCGCAACCGATTTCGGTCATGTCTCGAAAACCTCGCGCATGCGTAGTGCGCGTGGCGACGTCCACCAAAATGCACGTCACTGCGAGTACCACGTCAAACTCCCTGCAACGACCTCGCTTTGGTGATTGCTGCTGCTCGCAGCTCATACAGGCTGCAGAGAAAAGCACGTGGCAAGCGTGCCGCAAAGTGATGCGCGTTTCCATGGACGTCGACACGCGCACTACGCAGACACGCGACTTTCGAAGTACGTCAGAAATGAGTTAATAATTCAAAACGCAGCCCTAAGCAATATAGCGTCTTCAAAATTAAAATTTTGACACGGCTGTTACTATACATAGTAACGAGCAAAAAATATCTGCTACTCTCTTTACTATTTTAGTCAGCTAGAGTAGAAATTAGCATGATTCATCTGATTTTCGATGTCCGCTAACAGTGGTATTAATATACCGGTAATAGTAGTAGCTTTTGTTGTTGCAGTAGCAAACCTAATGATATTGTCGTTAACATTCCTGTAAAAATTAGACTTTACGCTGATGACTGTGTTATTTATACAGAAGTGAGAAATGTATCTGATCAACAACTACTCAATAGTGCGTTACAAACAGTTTTCGCATGGTGTGAAGCATGGCAAATGTCCATTAACTTTTAAAAAACTGTACTGACGAGAATCACTCACAAAAAGAAAGTCTTACCCTTCGATTATTGTATTAACGGCATGACACTAACTGAAGTGGCAGAATATAAATATCTAGGGCTCTGGGTCAGTAACAATCTTAGTTGGAATAAACATCTTGATCTCATAACGTGTAACGCTTTCCGTAAACTCTTTTTCTTGAGACGGGCATTGCGGTTGTCTACCCCTTCTGTACGCCTGCTTGCTTACGAATCTATTGTTCTGCCTGCCTTAGATTATGCTTCAATCATTTGGAACCCGTTCACGAAAACTAATAGGAATAAATTAGAGAAAGTTCAAAAGAGGGCGGCACGATACATATATAACAATTACCGGCGTACATCAGTAACACACCTTTTAATTCAAGCTGGCCTTCCGACAATAACTGAGCGAAATCGTTGTGCACGACTTAAATTTCTGTACCAATTAATTAAAAGACACTACAGATCAGAACTCACCGATTTGCTTGTTTTTTCGTCCGGATACGCAACCCGACAACGACACCAGCACTCTTTAACTCCTTTTCGCGTTCGAAATAACTGCTTTAAATACTCATTCCTTCCACGAACTATTTCCGATTGGAATAATCTCACTAACAATGAAGTGCTGCAGCCATCACTGACGTTGTTCTCGCAACATATCACCTAGTTTCTTTTTATTGTTTTTGTTATTTCACTGCGGTGTTGTATATGTTTGGTTTTATTCCTAATTGTTCAGATGAGCTTCAACTTGCACTGTAATTATTGTTTATTTTTGCCTGTTTTGTTAAACTACTTAGTTTGTATTCCCATCCTGCTAAAATCCTAACACTGGGATTGCAGTATCAATAAATAAAAATAAATAAATAAATAGACCTCAAAATACTTGTTTATTGCCTCAAAATTCCTGCTTTCCAAAATTATGGTCCGGCTCTCCTCAATAACTTGGTCTCTTGTGCAGCAGAATTGAGATTAGGCCCCAATCATTCCTCGAGAATAATATAACAAGAGGTCTTGTATTCGGGAATCTTCATCAAAAAGTTGGCATTTCGTTAATTAAGAGACACTTTTCTCTAGCCGCGATTTCTCGTCATTTTAACGCGTTAGAGACGAAACCCGTTCATCGGCGTTGTCGAAGAAAATGTGGATCCGAACACCTCAGATTGGTCAAGCAGGACTGTGATGTCGTCACCTCGTGGACCAATCAGTAACCCATGACGCTCTTGCCTAAGTGACGCGTTTCTGTAAGAAGACTTCCCGAATCGTAAGAGTAACGACACCCGGATACACATAAAACTTGTAATTGAGCTGCTGTTAGCGCTATAAGCTGCTTGCGAAATTGCATTGAACTAAATGTGAGCCAAAAATGTTTTAGAAATGAAAAGTGCTCCAATAACCAAATCGGTTTTGGCTCCTGTTGATGTCTGAAAACGGTGAGGGCATGGCTGCTGCTGGTCTGAATGCTTTCTTTTCATTCACTTTGTGGAATTGTGGAAAAAGTTTTGTGTCAAATTCTCGAAACCATTTTTGCTTTTCGGATTTTCCAAAAACAATGTACCCATCAAGTTACGGTCTTTTTATCACATAGTTGCTGCACCGCTCAATAGTAACCTGAAGCTAATATTAAACTAGGAAAGCTTGCACACAATCTCAATGCTGCTTAAACGAACGTAGTGCACGAACCAACGAAAGCTTTTCATGTGTTGCACAGCACTATAGCTAAAATAGATCAACTGCGATAAACTCTAATATTTTCACATAAGCATGCATACTACAGTTTAGTTTTCTCTTTGCTAATTGATTTTATTTACCGTTCATTCTTTTCTCCAGCGAGATGAATATGGCGGGTGCGCATCGAATTCTGGTGTCATTTTGTGCAATATTTTTTTCAGCCTCTTTCACAGTGGTTTTTATGCGCATTTTAGAAAAAGACTCATTTATTGCGACGTCCCCGGTGGCGCTGCGCGGCTGTGATGCGGCACTTACTGCGATATTAGTATTAATGATCGCGTCCTCCAAACAATGCCTGCAACAAAGACCACATGGACCAAGCCGTATACTCGTTCTGCACCGCCCTGTACAGCAGCGTACAAATATGGCAGAACAGGAAATCAACAAAACTACTATCGCGGTTATCAGTATTACGCCCGGTGCCTAGCGCACTCGGAACTGGTCAGAACTAAAGAACTGTTTCTTGGGCCAGAACTAATTCTCTTCCGTGTCTAATAAACAACCCGCAAATAGCGCGCCGCTCTGCGGTATTTGCTCACCGTTAGCCCGGGGCGCGAGACGGCCGGACGCTGCTGTGGCGCCTCCCAGCGGACCTGAAGGAAAGAAGAAAAAATGTAATGAACACAGGCGCTTTTTAACTTCGCACATTCTGAAATCGAGGAGAAACAAATAACGACTTTTTCTTTTTTCATTCGGGATAGCAATCTAGAGGGTCTAATAAGCTATCTGGAGGGAGGCGCCACGATTTAACTTTACGTGACAGTGAGGGGATGCTGCCAACCCCCCTCCCCCCCCCCCCACACACACACACGCACACTCAACTTTAACAAGAAGACGCGAATGATATACAACAAATGAGTAAATAAAGAGAGAGAGAGACAATGCCGAGATTTTCACGCTTGGCGAGTTCCGAAGTGGTAGCACTTCGAAGCGTCCGCATTCCCAGGGGACGGGACGTGTATTAACCAACACGATGCATCCAGGACGAAATCGATTAAAACTCATTTAATGAAGCCGCGGAGCGCCGCACTAATAACGACTGTATTGCGTCGAATATCTTCGGAAATTACTCCTGTGAATTGTCGCGCGCGAGATGTTCATACTAATTATATTTTGCAGCAGGGACGCTACTTAGCAGTCTTTGATAATAATAATAATAATAATAATAATAATAATAATAATAATAATAATAATAATAATAATAATAATAATAATAATAATAATAATAATAATAATAATAATAATAATAATAATAATAATAATAATAATAATAATAATAATTTATTTTTTCTTTACTACAAGGAAAGGAAAGGAGCAGCTGCTAAAAAGCTGCTTCGAAGAGCAGCTTGACGGGGCGGCTGCCCCTGCATATGACGGAATTTCACAGCAGAGATAGTCACGCCCACACAGTGAATAAACAATCAATGGAGAAATAATTAGACTACAAAAAAGCACTAGGCAAATCAGGAAAAATACATGAAAATAGAAGAAATTAGAAGACAACAAGAACAAATAGGAGTTGTAACTTAACTTTTTTATGGTTTAAGTTCAACAATTCCACGCATTTAGTTTGCGCTACACACTTAACTACGAATATACAGCGACACAAAAGCGAGAGAGAGAGGGGCCCATAGTTGAAGGCGGAACAGCCCAACGACGCCCAGTGAGCATTGGATGCCGCCGTCAAAATAGGCGCTTTCCTACAAATATTTCAACGGACGGTCCATAGATGGTTCATACAGAGTCCACATACTGTCTAAAAGAACACGTTTAAGAGCTATAACTAAAGTCATGTTCATCAGCGAATCGGCCCAGCTCTCAAAAAACAGCGTGATTTCATGATAAAGTTATAGCAGATCGGAACAATCGATTGAGTTAAATTTGTTATGTCATTGCTTCATGTCACCGTGTCGCGTGACGGTACTTCGCTACGCATTATCAGTGCTGCCTCATTATCTGTCAGCAATCTCCAGGTATCAGTAAGCACCACATATTTTCTTTAGGAAGCAACCCAAGTGCCCGCCCCAACCGTTCTGTTCATTATTCCCGATAATGCGCACTTACGTTCAGAATGAACTCCGGAACATGTCTTCCATGCACAAAATGAGCTCCAACCAGTAAGAAAAGAGAGTTTCATATAACACCCGCAGCCAACGTCGCCCTTGCAGCAAAGGTGCACCCGGCGATCACTGGCGCAGGTGAGCCGAGATACCCAGTTCTGCAGCCTGTTATGACAGCGCACTGCTGATCTTGTTTGTTCACGAGAAATGCCACTGATGGGAGGCCATTTGTGGCACATTTTTTGCGAACGTTGTATGTTCTCTTCCAGCTGACACGCTCAACTAGTCTAGGCTATAACTGCGCCCTTAGAAACGGACGCAGAAAACCAGCCCTCTGTCTTCTTCCCCTCTTTCTTTAGCTGGGATGGTGCGACAGCGTTGTTAAACGGCTCTTGCGACCGCAAATGTCTGCGCACTTCCAGCCCTCTGGAAGGCACAAGAAGAAATTGGGCAGCAACAGGAAGAACAACAGCAATAAATGACCGCCTGCCGACGCGTTACTCTCGCCTGCCTGGGTCCCGGAAAGATGCCCGCCAGCTTGGCGTCAGCGGCGCGCGAAGTCAGCGGTTTTAACGCGCCGCGTTGAAGAGGCTGTCCGGAACAGCTGTCGCTCCCGTTCTTCGCACACCGCGTGCCGTGACGCAACGATGTGCAGTGTGCCTATATGGGGCTGTCTCTCGAAAAAAACTCTTTTCACTGAGTCCCCTCCCTTTCTTTTCATCCCTCGGTTTTTCACCTCACAGCGGCATCTCACTGGGTTCCAGTTCTGTGGGCCTAGGGAGGCGACAAACTTTTTCTACGCTTTCTCGGTCGGTCTTTGAAAAATGCCCGGTTAGTGAGAGTCACGCACGCCCCTCGGTTGCCACACCATGGACAACTCTTCAGCTACTGCTGGTACGCTTAAGAGAAAAATGAGATCGCCGAAGGCGAAGACGCTTTCGCACAGTACCTTACGAAAACGCATCTTTTTTTCTTTTTTTTTTCTGGTACGTCATCTACACGCGAGCGGAGATGCTCCCCTCGCACTGACTGGGCAAGGTCACAGCTGCTCGAATATTTTTCTTTGTTTTTCTTTTTCCGTACCTCCCTTCATTGCTTCTTTTTTTTTTTTTTCCGACTTGCTACCCTTTGTTGCTTCATTTTCTTTTTTTTTATGCTTTATTCATTTCCAGCGGTTAGCAGACACGCAGCAGCCCGCACTAGCTCTACCTCAGGACTGAGCAACTCATACCCAAGTCCATGCATCAGTCGCGTGCATATTTTGACGGGAAGAGTAGAAATGTACATCGAGTGTGACGAAGACCGCTTGCTTCTCCCCTACTTCCTCCCCCTCATCCTCCTCCTCAAAACTGCATCCTTTCCCTCATTCCATCTTCTTCGTTCCCTTCACGGCGCTCTGACGCGCGACGCACGCTTTGCCGAGCTGACTCGATGCCTCGTTAGGTCCGCCCGGCAGCTAGCCGAGCGGAGGCGTCCGCGGGCTTCGCTGCACACTGTTCATGTACCGCATTTTCCGCGGTCACAATCTGTGCGCACCCTAATCGAGATGTCAGCACAATCTGCACTCGGACCTCTACCAGCACAGCTCGAGATGAAAATGTCATTATTTAACGAAATTCCCATGTGTCATAGCAGGACCTGTTGGCTGAAAATGGTGTCTTGCGCCCTCCGACGGCTTGAGTTAAAGCAACGGGCAGAACCGGTGATATTTTGCTTGAGTCAGCCATGGTTTGCTTGCAAGGATTTAACCGCTGAGGAGGAATGCATCACGTTCACTATGTTCTCACGATCACGAAGTTCTGTAAACTTAGAACTTGGTACATCACATTTTTTTATATCATTTTTGTCGAAGTGCTGGCTTCGTGCTTCTTCCATTACTTTTCGTGTCTATGTTTAAATAAAGAAATATTTCTTTCTTTCTTTCTTTCTTTCTTTCTTTCTTTCTTTTCTTTCTTTCTTCTTCTTTCTTTCTTTCTTTCTTTCTTTCTTTCTTTCTTTCTTTCTCTTTCTTTCTTTCTTTCTTTCTTTCTTTCTTTCTTACGGTTTCAGTCATCGCCTGGCGTAGTACATATCTTTCCCTTTATGCTTCTCTTCGGCCGCTCCTCGCAGATAGACCTCCGCAGCTCGGTCAAGGCGTGACTGAAATTAAACGGGAAGCCTGTACGAGGCGGAAGTCTTTCTTTCTTTCTTTCTTTCTTTCTTTCTTTCTTTCTTTCTTTCTTTCTTTCTTTCTTTTCTTTCTTTCTTTCTTTCTTTCTTTCTTCTTTCTTTCTTTCTTTCTTTCTTTCTTTCTTTCTTTCTTTCTTTCTATCTTTCTTTCTTTCTTTCTTTCTTTCTTTCTTTCTTTCTTTCTTAGCCAAACGCTAATACCGAGTCTAATCGCGAAATAAGTACGCAGATACACAGGCAGTAGAAATACAGAACGTAATAGTGACAGTCCTAGCTTATATGCAACCATGGAAAATCAGAACACTCGAAAACCTCATGAGAGCAGAAATGAAAAGAATACACAGAAGCTTAGAGGTCAGAGGTAAGCAACAAGTCCAAGATTTAAACATAATCCTCACCTAGAATTAAGTACTATCCCTCCGATTCCCAGCCGAACGCGCAAACCACTACGCGGACTCATGAGAAACCGATTCCTTGTCTGTCGTAAAGGATGATAGTAGCGACGACAATGACAGCTCAGTTAAAGAAACTTTTTGTTAATTGCTGTCGCTATTTCGCTCTGAAAAGGCTTAAGCTCAGTCCTGTAATTTCTTTTTCTAGTTCCAAAAAAACAAAAGGCATAATAAGGCACTCAGAAACGCCAGGAATGCACAGAAGCAAATACGCTATAGGTTTCTCGGCCGGGTTGTGATTGCCTATGCTCGGCCGTAGAAGAGGTGTCGCTCACCGTGTCGCCCACTGCCGTTGTTCATCCAGCATGCGAAAGTGGAAGCGAGTTGAAAAGCGCTCATTTAGGCCTGGCAATCACTGTGTCCCCTAGATCCGCCACTTGAGAGTACTTGAAATCAAGGGGTGAATGAAATGAAACAAGGAAAGGAGTTCGGCTCAGCACGACAGCTTCCAGTGAACGCGGTGACGGTTACTGACATGTGTCCGTCGCTGCCTCTCTTTTGGCATTGCATCATGTCTCTGTTTCGTACGACGAATATATCAATTTATATGTCCTTGTTTTGTTTTCTTTTCTCATTTGAGACATCACCTCTGCCGCGTCCTCCGAAAGTATCGCTTTAAATGTTGCGCACAACAAAAAAGCGAGTTTTAAATTTAGTGAGCACTTACTCTTTAACTGAGAAATCAGTGTTCTTGTTTGTTTGTTTGTTTGTTTGTTTGTTTGTTTGTTCGTCTGTTTTTGCGGGAATCAGTTGACCGAAAATGTCTTGTTACTGTTTTCCTGTTGCACCCAAAGTTGTTCTGGGGAAGTACAAATATATGTTGGTGCAATGTATGGGCAGCTTCAAGACTCACTCTAGAAGTTGCGCACATAGAAATCTGCAGAAAAATTCTGAACTTTACGACGGTCAGCTTGAGCTTCAGCTGCCCGGTTTTACTGCAACTCTTCGGGCCAGACTTCAACGCTTAGACTTGGATGGCGAAATAAATGCAGGGAGACATATTTGTGGACAATAATTGCAGTAATCTGCTTATGAAGAAGTAAATGTCTTCGAATGACACCAATGGCAGAAAATAAATTTGAAACATTATTTTCCTTCCAGAAGGGAAAAAAAAAGACGCCTGAACTAAATCTGGTTTTGAAATTTTGCCATAACAAGAAGCCAGGGGCATTGAACCCATTGAGCTTATAATTTGGTGACTGTGCAATGGTTAGGTCTTATGTAGGTAACCAGGAAAGCTTTAACAGCGAACACCTTTCTGTAACGGAGAAATTGCGTGACGGGTACCGCAGACGGATTATATATATCCGACTTTAAAGTGGCTGACTAGCATCCGAAGGGTCACATATTTGATTCCCATCTAATCGCCACAATTTTCTTGTCAACGCTAGTACTCTGCATCCTGGCATGTCATACTGATTTTTGAGTCATGTTGCGACCTTGCAATCACAAATATTTGACGTTTTATTCACTTTCAAGTCCGTGCGACGTCGCGACCCTTTCATCCTAACTTGGCTTTTCTTGTCCGACCGACGACGCCGGGTTCCAGATGTACGCATCTGACTCCGAACGCGAACGCCCAGGCTGGTTACACGGCAGAAAACGCGGTATTTGGGAACGTTCGATTTGCACCGCGGACAGTGGGCTTCTTCCTCTCCACGCTTGCTGAGCAGCAGGCCTCGCGGGAGGCGAAGATGGGTGTGAGCGTGAGATTCGTGCCGTTGTGCCGAGGGCCGCTGATGGGCACTGTGGGCCTCTCGAAAGGGCCTCCGCCGCGGTGGCCGTGGACAGTCCTCGAACGTTTGTCACGGACACGCGGTGACCTCCAAGCGACCGAGTGTGTACTATGTATAATAAGCGAGGAAAAACGCAAATCGAACAGCCTTCGGTTAGCGCACGATGCGGATTTGCCTCGTTTCACAGCCTTTTTTCGGGTTTCCTTCTCTGTCGCGGAAGTTGGGCGCGCGTATATAGGAGTTATGGGTTTTACAGGAAGTGGCGTATGACTCAGTAGTACTAAGTAGCGTGCGACAGTTAGTTACAGCGTGCGCCTGGAGCGCACGTCTAAAGTGTGTACCACGCCTCTCTGAGTCTGACGCTAATCTGTCTACTGACGTTTATGGAGCTTACAGGCATTCACAGACCTTATGTTTGAAGATGTACTATTGAATATTTATGGATATTTACAGAGGATAAAGAGAACCTTCTTCGTTTTGTTTTCTTTCCAACACTTTATTACTTCCGAATCACATCTTATTTTCCATGTCAAATAAAACAACTTATTTGCTTTGTAGGCTTGTTAACTTTATTGTTTCTTTGTGTGTGTATAATTACACATGTTTCCACAGAGGAATACTGCACGAGTAAACAAAAATTCACGAAACGCAGGAAAAAGCGTCACTACAGTCGATTAAAATAGTTATGGAACAAGAAGCAGCTACTCGATCAGCTTTGCGGTACAATAAAAGGGTTGAATATTGAATATTGAATATTTTGGTCCCAGACGGTTCGAGCAAATATACAAACGATAGCTAAAGCGATTGTACACGACCTATTAACAAATATGGGTACAAAAAAAAAAAAAGAAGAAGAGCCTGGTGCTCGGCTCTTCTGGGGTGAAATGCTTGGGAAAAGGTGTCACGGCCTAAATAGTTGCGCCGATGTGGCAGTGATCAGTTCCGCCATCGGACAACAATAAGCCCGCCTCGCGCGGCAAAAGCCCAGTATGTGGCCCTTTTTTTTTTTTCGTTTTTTTTTTTTTTTTTTTAGGACTGCTGCAGCTGAGGCTCTAAGGGAGCACTTCAGGTGAGGGTCAAAGGAAGTACCTTTGCAAGACAAACAGAACCACCTTTGCAGGCTGCGAGGTTCGAAACTGGGTTTGGGCCCACTGCGGAGGGGGGGCGCGCAGCGGGGTTTACGGAGCTTCTCCCAAACGCACACCCCTGTAAAAGCCGAGCACCAGGCCGGGGGACGCTTGTACCCATATGAGTGCGCTTTAAAAATAGTCAAACCCAATTATAACAATACTGAAATGCCAAGAAAGCATTATTGTTATAACTAATAATTGTTATAACCGTGTTGTGGGAAAAATGAGAAACTTGAGAGCATTCAATCAGAAGAAAGTTGCTTACAGTGAAGTTGCTTACAGTGCTGACTTCCTTGCAGAAAAAATTGTATCAGTCAGCTTGAATTCGCTGCATATTTCATTCCCATCTCCCTGCAGGGTGCCTAACTACAGCACGTATATCCGAATGGAGGACATTTATCAAATATGAAGATCCGAAGGAATTCTGTCGCTTGTATGTCTCTTTGAGAAGAAGCTGCGAAGATCGCTTCGTCAGTGAAATTTCCTTTTTTTTTTTTTTTCGGCTACATCGTCAACATGCAATTATTCTATGTCGATACGCCGCCGTCATCATAACATCGGTCGGAGCTTCCCGAACTTTTGCGTCACTGGCATTGCGAATGAAGCCTGCTTTCCACAAGCAATTCTTAACGGGAAATCATATGTGCTTGCTGGAGAGAGGGAACAAATGTGGCGAGAAAAGGAAAAACAGAGCCGTGCTCGCAAGGCGGAAGCACCTCAGGGACCGACTGAGGCTGAGTTACGTGCATGTGGTGCACGCGGCCCATACAGCGATGTATCGATATCACCGGCCTGGCACTTTTTCTACGAGAGGATCGCACTCGGGAGTATTCCACCAAAGGAGACCTCAGAAAGGTCCCAGCGCGAGCAACTTTTGCGTGCGCAGTCACTTAAGGTTTTCACTTTCACATCACACTTTCGTCATGGGAGACTGGTTTAGCTGATGTGGTAGTGTTTCCCTGTTTTTATCTCTGTCAAGGTTGGTTCTCACTGATCGGAATTTACTGCTATAGCTGATGATGTGGTGTGACGCTACTTTATAATCGGTTTACTTTGCCATAGGACACATGAAAACATCGACAGTGCCTCGGCAGCCTATATTCATATATTTTTCTAATTGATACTTTTAGAAGTGGGTTTGACTATACGTAAAAAAAAAAAAAAGAAAAAGAAAAAAAAAGTGACGCTTATATTATTGAAATTAGGCGTAGAATAGCACACATTTGTTTAACGTTTTCTTTAGTTTCCTCACAAAACAGAAATAGACAAGACATCAGCACTCTAACGACCTCGCCCCGTCGCAGTGGTTCACGGTCTAGGGCGCTTGAATATTGAACCAAAACAAGCGTGATCGAATCCCGGCCTCGGCGGCCGCTTTTCCGTGTGGCAAAAAGCAATGGGCTCGTGTGCTGTGCAATGTCAGTGCACGTTAAAGAACCCAAGGTGGTCTAAATTTTCCGAGTCCGCGACTGCAGCGTCTCTCATAGCCCAAGTCGCTTTGGAGCGTTATACCCTGCAAACAAACCAAAATAACACCTCACTGGCTTGCGAGAATTAATGAGAGCTTTACTAATTGCATGAGGCAGCATGCAGCCTCCTCTTCGGCCGAAAGGACACCACGTTAAAACTCTGCCATTATAACATTACTTCTGCTCTTTCGTTCTCTTTATTGACTTTTTTTTTTTTTTGCACTGTGCCCTTCTTCATTTTCTTTTCATTACTGAAATATACCACTATTTATAAGTATCTGAAAGTGCATCATTATTATTAGCGTGATTGGAAGTATTTTAAGTACAGTCAAATCGCGTTAATTCGGCCCGCAAGCGACCAAATAAGAATGTTATAATTACTGAACGGCTCTAAGAAAAAAGTGCTCGAAACCATGTACGCCTCTATAATTATCTGTACATTTGAAATGAAAACTAAGGGACAAAGATATGCCGGGATTGTTGGAAGATTTGATCTAGAATCCTAAGTGCATCAGCGGTTTTTTTCGCTCTCCGACGCAGTGCTATTGGTACCTCTTAGCAAACGGCGCCGTCGCGTTTTGAGAATGCTTCGCCGCAAAGTTGGTGCGCGTGCTGTGAAGCATCTTCAAAAAGCAACGAGCCGGAGTACTGGAAGTGGAGAGGAAGCGCGTGGATGCAAGAGAGATGAATATGTGTATGCGTTAGCACGGCATTACACCATCCCAAGGAAACCCTAAAATACCAGTGAAGCGCAAAGAGGCGCCCGAAATGGTGTGCGTCCGATGGCAGCGGCGGGATGGCGTCAGTTCAACAAAAGCTGTTAAAACTGTTGAAGCTGTAACTGCAGGACTTATTTCGGCAGTGGGGGATTCCCGACCGTAGTCGAGTATGACAAAGTGCGCTGTTTGGACGATCGCTGGCTTCTTGGGTTGTGCAAGCGTGACCCCTTGTACGAATTAACGTACGTACGACACCATAGACTAACATGAGAGTCGACCAGGACCGCGACACCAGTTCTAATTGTTCGAGCTTCCGAATTAACTGAGGTATAATTAACTAGATTTCGCTGTAGTTAACTGAACATGCATTTTGGCTGTTAAGTACGTATATACACTTATAAACGGGCTGGCTAAGGCATACATTTACGATAACAAACCTTGCAGTCGTCGCCAGTATAACAGTTCTTCACTTTTAACGAAGAACTGTTCCTTACGAGCTTTTGTTGACGCGGCATTCGTCTCGACTTTAATAGTTTCCACAAAAGAGTCGCAAGGCTGGCGCACATAACGCCGTTGGTAAACACGCGCAATCGGATATCCTATCACAAGCTTTGGCTAGCAGTAACGTAAAGTTTCCTTTCCTTTTTTTTTTTAGAAAGTGCTTAATGGCAAAGTGAATAAATGCGAGAACTTTGCTTTAGCACTGATGATACGGCAGTAGTCGTTGCTGGCGCCTGTCACCGTTTGGCGTGGAAGAGGCTCGCGCTGTTTGCGAGGACGCTTCAGAGTACATCAGCGCAAAGAGAAAGAAAGAAAGAAACAAACAAACAAACAAAGGACAATAATTCGTGGCATACGCAGAGTGTGACCACGCGTGCGACGTTTATGGCAGGACTCGTAAGCACCCGTTTGGAGAAGAGCATTCGCTCGGTCGTTTGGACGCACAGAGAGTTCATGGCTTCCGACTTTATCGAAATGCGAATAAGAGAAAAACTTGACTGCCATGGCAGTTTGGCAACATACGTATGACATTGCCGATTCAACCGGAAGCTTGCTGTTTGGGAAATAAATTCAATTCAGTTTATTTTTCCAGAGTGCGAGTGTGCTACTGGATGCTCCTGATTGTTTTACAGGGTCCAGGAGAGCCATTTACATTACACTGCGAGTGTTAGGACTGTAAAGTTTTAGGTATACAGTGCGGTAAGGTGCATTAACACTGCAAGCTATATGATTCAACGTGATGTTATGCCGCCTGCAAGCGGCGTTCAAAAGAGGCCAGCAGCAAATAGAAGCTACGGAAGGTGTCTAAACACTGGAGGATGCTTTTTCCGGCCAAAGCGCAGCAACACGTACAAGAGGCGACGCGGTTTGACACTGTACCGGCGCCCGTGGGGCTTCACGTGTAAGACCGCGCCGCAGCCGGCCGCTTCGTCTAAAACATCAACACGCCGTGCCATGTACTTAGTACGTATAGCGGTTAACTGTCTCCTCGGTGCACCCGACACCACATGCACTGCTCGTGTCTTGGCTTCCGCCGCAGCACTGACGTCAAGGCGCAATAAAAACGAGATCATCGTCACGCTGCGTTGGATTACGTCCACTGCTGCTAAGTGCTTTTTTCCTGCGATCTCCAATTTGCTCTTCAGCCGCTGTCCCCATATACACCAGTAACATCATCTAATCGCAATTCCTCCCCTGACTTTCTGCCCTAAGTTTTGATTCTCATGGAATTCAGTCCATGACACTAATGGGTCATCGGCTTCCTCCTTTTTGCGTTGGGCGCGCAATTCTTCCTCCTGATTTCACGCCAGGAAGTGATTAACTCGAGTTTTATTTTTCTTCTCTCTCTTATGGCCGCTGCTCTTTCTCAGCTTGTTAAATATCGTTAAGCCGTCCACAGCTGGCTGTCCTGCCCTGTTTTCAAATTCGAAGGTTTTATTGACTCGGCCTTAGTGTGGTCCCCGTAGGTCAGTGCTGGCGTGGCGTATTACTGCGTACTCTCTTTCGGTAAGCTCCTACTCATAGCCCGTGAGTAATTGACAAATTAGACATTCGAATAATTTCTAGTTCTACTGTTAATGCTATATTGTGGCCCGGATGCGAGGTCACTACTTAGCCTAGATATACATATAGGTAAAGGCACGGATAACAATGCACTGAGCCCGCTGTTGCCCTCTAACATCGTTCAAGCGTTGCCTATAGATGAAACTAGGAGTTGTCGTATGTGCAGCCTGGTAGTATACAACGAGCTCGCCTTCTGATGTAAAAATAATGTGCATTTCTGATAAGAATGGCGCGTTAGCAATTAGAACAGCGTGCTCTGCTTACTCATGTCGACGCCTGTACATTATGTAACGTAGCTCCTCTCCTACCATCCCGCTTTCGCGATCACTTATGATGCTGGAAAAACAATGAGCGCGTGCTCATGAGCTGACGGAGGTGTACGTATAATGTGTCAAAGGCTTCCAGGCCAGAGCATCTGTTCTCCAGCGGTATATACTGGTCCACTTTAACGTATGAGCGCGAGGCTACCAATCCTCAGAGGTGAAAGCGGCCATTTTCCTACCACCCGCAGATTTATGATGATCGGTGCCGTCGAAAATGCCCCACTGTATACAGCTCGAAACCCTCAGCCTCGCGCCGCAAAGGTCCTTGTTCGAGAAAGCCCGTGCAGCGGCTTCAGGCAACGGAGTTCCGGAATGAGCTCCCAAATAAGCCCGCCCTTACCCCCTAAGATGTTTTCCCCCAAATAAATGCTTTCAGCCGCTGCTGCCTGCACTTCTTTGCAGCTTTTGATACTTGCGAGGTCAGCCTCATATAATTTCTGTCACGCTTAGAGTTGGACGAACAAATTGTGTTTGCAATCTCGCCACGGTGTATTTTACGCACCAAATAATTTATTGCACACTATTTTTCAGCAATACATTCGATTTATTAAATCGATTTAATCACAATTGTCCATCCTCATTGCTACGTATTACACGCTCATTAATGTACTATCCAACACCATTAAACTTTTTCACATTCATTCATGCGGGGCGATGTTTTCGTGCCGAAAACTTTTGCCGACACGTTTTGCGGATACTTTCTGCGGACAGGACATAATCCTATTCAAAGGGTAAAACCAGCTAAAAAAAAACCCTTTGAATATGATTTACCAGCAGGCCCGCCATTCATAGCCTTGCTTCAGGACATAACCATATCACGCTTCAGCATTAATAATCGCGACGCTGTACACGCTTATTCTCCCAACTGTAAGCGTTAAAAAAGTTATACGAGGCTAACTCACAAGTAACGAAGGCTGCAAGGAAGTACGGGCAGTAACAGTATAAAACACTTATTTCGAACCCCGCCAGGGTGGCGCAGTGATTAGGGCGCTCGACTCCTGTGCCCAAGGATGCGGGATCGAATCCCGGCCTCGGCGGCCGCTTTTCTGTACGGACGAAAAGCAAGGCGTCCGTGTGCTGTGCGATGTCAATGCAAGTTAAAAGAACCCCACGTGGCCGAAATTTCCGGAGTCCTTCACTAAGGCGTCTCTCATAGCCCGAGTCTCTTTGGCATGTTAAACCCCATAAACCAAACAAAACCATTTATCCGGATACGCGCTGACATACTCAAAACCTCATCTGCGGTTTTGCTTTGCCCTAATGTTGCTTCTTTGTCTCCTCCTTCATCAACTTCGCTTTCTCGTTTTTGCTATTCGCTCGCCCTTCATCTTGTCGGCCAAACGAACTCGGAGCAGACAAATGGGGTCACCGAGGCAACAATAACTTGTCACGCGAACTTCGGACAACCGAGCCTTTTGATCGGGGAGCTGATTGGGACGGCCTCTTGGAATTCGGGGCGCGGACTCGGCCAAAGCGAGGCCGCGGCTCAGGATCACAAAAAGAGGAGCTCCTCCACTCCTGCTCCCCTCGTCGCTCCGGCTCCTCCTCGGTTCTATTTTGCTTACACGCTCACAACTTCGGTTGCTGCTCATTTCCTCTCTTTGCACCGTGGTACTTCTCTGTGTGTTCGCCGCTGGAAGACGGCGTGTTTTCTCCTTCTCCCCTCTTTGTCAAACGCCGAACTGGTCGCGATTCTCAGACAAAAGGACGGCTGCCTTCCTCGGCATCCTCCTCCTCCTCCCGTTCCTTAAAGAGCGGCAAACCTAATGAGGGCTGCCCAGCCCCGCGACTGGCGCGGACTCTGAATGCGATCCTCCTCTAGGTGGGTGGAGGGGAGGAGGGGGGAGAGGGGAAGCACATGCTATTACGCTGGTCCGGAGCACGCATACTGTTGAGACGAGCGAGAGGGCGCGCGTCTTTCAAAGAACGGGACGCTTTGTCGTGGGGTACGACCTTTATCTAGCTGTTCTTGTCTCTTTTGTCTTAGTATACTCGCGGAAACCGAAAGGATCTCCTTTTCTTGAGTATTTTCTTTTGCTGCTTCAACTCACACAGAGATGAACTCGGCTCCCGATTCGTTGGTGCTCGCTGCCTGTCGCCATTCGGTTCAGTACTTTGAAAGTGGACCATGGGATTTAAAAAACAAAATAAAAAGCAATAAAATTGAAGCAGCTGCTGTTTATCGGGACTTGATAAATTTCGGAGTGTCAGGGACGCCTTTGTGATCCGCTTGTCTTCCTAGAACGGGGAGAGTACTGAGAGCAGGACATCGCAGGTATGAAGGGGAACGAAGCAAGGAGAGCGTATATGTCAAGCATTCGCAAGCCACCCACGCCTTCTCTCCACTCTTGAGGCATGCTCTCCAAGGTGTGTTTCTGTAGCCACCATGTTTAAGATGATGAAAAATAATACAGGGATGCATTTAGTTATCCTTACGTACGGAAATGCGAAATCATGACGAGTTACGGGCGCAGTTTCTTTATGAGCTCGTTCTGAGTTTCGTCGCTTTTTCAACGTGTGCAAGTTTATTATTTTGTTTCTTTTTATTTTCATTTTAGTGGTCTTTTTATTTTGATTTGCGTATTTACTTTTATTATCAGTTTATTTTTTTCCTCAGAGTCCTCCAGCGTCCTTAGGCTAGAATAGGTGAAATATGGACGCGTTTGCAGGAAGTGGGCGTATTCTACTGGCTGGCGCGCTCGGTTGGGGCACGGAACTATGGCGATTCGAATCCTGGCGCGGACACAATTTTTTTTCTTAATGATTGACAGCAATCCTCTCCACAGCTCGAGGTGACAACAGAGCGTCTCATGAGCCAAGAAAAGTGTTTCCGTTAGACACGCGGCTCTCCCCTACGGCACGTCGGCATCACGACACGTCAAGGTTAGTAATGTTGTACTGTCGGAAACTTTTGCTTTCTGAGTTCTCTCCTTATGTATGTATAGCGACTGTAGGGCAACTGGCGCGCGGGCAGGTACAAACTGCCTGCACGGAAACACAACCCACGCCATTTTTTTGTATACATATACATACACAGCTCGTGCAAACAAGGACGTAAGTGGGGGGGGGGGGGGGAGGGGGGGGGGTGGCACAGTGCTGTTTCATTTCTTGAACTTGCAACCGGCAGGCTGGCTGGCTCACTAGTTTGAACCAGAACGCCCTTGGCAGAAATCTGCCCGGCTGGGTTCTTAAAACAAAAGTGTCAATCAGGCAACACAAAAATGACGTCCGGTTAATGAACTCAGAAAGCAATCCCCCTCTCCGAGCACTGCATACGCGCCAACTACAAAGTCGGCTCTGATTAGTGCGCGTCCTGACCATTGAAACTAATCCTTTCAAAAGGCGGCGCGTCGAGTCTTGCTTCATCCGGCTCACAACGTAAACAGTGAATAGGAAGCCGGGAACGCTAGCCTCCGGGTACACCGATTGACTTCGCCACGTTTTGGGAAAGGGGAAGCAAAGGCCCCTTTCTGCCACGGCGAAGGGCCAAGCTGGTTCCGAAACGTCCGGTTATAATAAATTTTGTTTGTGTTAGTGTTTTCTCAAACATTTGTCTCACTCGTATTTGTGGCCAGCATAATTTTGGCAACGCAGGTGGTCTATTTTGTGTTTCACTTATTCTTCACCCGAGAAGCGAATTTTTACGAAGTGAGGTCAGCCCGTGGTGCATTTTTGAAGCGAAAGCTCCATGTACCGCCCAAGGTCAGCCTGTGCGACCGCTTGCCATTCAAAGAACCATAGGTCACAGTGTGGCTATTTATTTATTTATTTATTTATTTATTTATTTATTTATTTATTTATTTATTTATTTATTTATTTATTTATTTATTTATTTATTTATTTATTTATTTATTTATTTATTTATTTATTTATTTATTTATTTATTTATTTATTTATTTATTTATTTATTTATTTGAAAATACTGCAGGCCATTGCTTAGCCCAAGCAGGAGTGAATTCACTTTGTTACCATAATGAAAAGAGTAAAATTATACAATATTAGCAGCACACAAATACAAAATATACATAAAACAATATTAACAGGTAAATAGACGTTTTAATGCATCAGAAAAATTATGTGAGGTTAAAACAGATGCTGGTAACAAATTCCAATCTTCCACTGTTCTAGGGAAAAAACTGAATTTAAAACTGTTAGGTTTGACAAAAATGGGAGTAAGTGAATGCTTATTAACACTGCGAGTCCTTCTTACTAATGGACGCTTAATGCACTCTGGAAGCTTGAGTTTATTTTTTTCTGTTAAATTATTAAAGAGGAACGTCAATCGGGCAATCTTTCTCCAGGTTTCCAGTGTATGAATGTTATTTAAATTCATTAACTGTGCAGGGGAGTCCTCCATTATATATTTTTCGAATATAAACCTAACAGCTTTCCTGCTGACTTTTTCAAGAAGCATTATATCTTTTTTCGTGTGTGGGTCCCAAACTACTGAAGTGTATTCAAGTGAAAACCGTACGCAAGTTTCATGAGCTATTTTTTTATATGTCTAGTTTAACCATGGCATCACCTATGATGCCACTAGATCTTTGACGGCATATACAGACTCACGTGATGGCGTCCTTGACTCCATAGTTTCGCCAATTTAACGCTGCAAAATCATGTCTGTCCATGCCTAACGCTAAGTTTAACCGGAGCAAAATCAAGCAAAACCACGTTTCCGATTCACCTAACTTCATTTAGCAGAGTTAATTTTTAGCGGAATGGATTAAAACGCATGTCAGATTTTAAAGCTTAGCTGTACGTTTTTGTGAAGCTAGGAATACGAGGCTAATCGTGCCACTGGTTACCGGTCATAAAGCTTTGACAACAACGGCTTCATTAGTTTGAAAGCAATCGCTAGAATTTGCTTCGCGATTAAGTATTTGTAGTATCATGCTCCAATTTACAGGAGGGGTTCATTGACGTAACCACATTCTACGTCACGAGCAGCGTGGGAGTCTGGACGGACATTTATTGTTCTATTCTCCCGGATAGCCCTTGTGGTGATCGCCGGCGTGCAGTACGATCTTGCAGTCTTTTGTTCATGGGCTAAAGAATGGCGGGATTACAAGGTTGTTTTTAAACATTCAGTCTTTGATCAAAGTTCGGGTCGTTTTAGCATTGGAACGCGAGAACAAGGAGGCAAACTAAATGAATAAAAATAACGCGCGAGATGAGGACAAACGGCAGAAACACATAAGGCAAGGGGGTGGCTCATCCGTTTTATTGTCTGCCCTTCTCCTTAGTGGCGCTTCAAGTTTTCAAGTTACGCATTATTCTGAAATAACTAGACGAAATCAAACTATTCGTAGTGGGGAATTATTTACTGCGAAGGATTAGGGGGAAAAAAGTGAAGCCAATTTGTATCGATACATCACCTCGTTTTAACGACAATAAGGCCACTTTAACTGAGGAGAGAGCTGTCCTATGAGAAAAAAAAAAATGCCAGAGAAAAAATTAAATACCGGTGTCATCACTGCCAGCTAATTTGGCAAGTAAATTGCGACGCGCCGATGCAGTTTTTTTTTTTTTTTTTCTAAATCTAGATCTCAAAGGCGATAGGTTACGTCGACTTTCACTTCACAGATGGAAATTTCAGATTACATTTCAGACATCACAAGTTTGAATCAAGCAGCGGGAATGCTTTGAAGTAAAATTTTCTCCGCAGTAAAGGCGTCAATTGCGTCCGGATTAGCATTCGAACATACCAAGAATGAGACACAAAGTAATGAAAACTAAAACTGTATGGAGCTGTGCTGTCGTCATCGTTCTTTTAATGCCATGTATTGACTTTGCCATCATCTTCGACAGCTGAAAGAGAAAAGAGAGGGAGATGGGGGAGGGAATAGTAAAAGAGCGTCGGTCAGGTTGACAGACTGGAGATACCCATTTGTCTCAATCGCTTATAAAGCGACGACACCCGTCTGAGATGTCGCAGTGCGAAGTCAACCGTTGTTGTCCGTCAATGCTGCTTACGCCTCACTGGCCAGAAGTATGATGAAGAAGCCGAACTGACGGAGCCAGACCCGCCTTTCGTGGCTTAAGGTATCAAGAATGCGTATTAGAGTGCATCGATGACAGTGATTGATTGGGCATCTATTCTTTCTCACTCATTTTTTGAGATCATCTTTTCATTTTATTCATTTACCCGTCTAGCATCGTTAGCTATCATTTGCCACGTCATAGCTGTAACTGGCAAACGATTTCGGTCGCATGCTCGCTATCAAAGGTGGGAACAGAAAGGGGAATAAAGAATCGATCAGCGAGAGAATCAGCGTGAAATGTGTTTGCTTCTTACGCCAGAGCGCATCCGTAGCATCGGACAGGGTTTGCGCAATCGTCGCATCCTCTGCCCTTAGCGAAAGGAGCGGTAGTTTGCTCCGCCACATAAGGCACGTGCAATGTTGTGAAAACTCCTTATGCGTATTATAGTAAATGCAACGTTTTCACGGGGGGCTAAGCTTGGGCAGACACGTTCTAATACTTTGCCGCAACCCAAGTAACTCTTTGTAATTCTTTTCGTGCTTGAAGAAACATTGCATCTTGCTCCCATGATGACCATTGTGCACTCATGCATGCGTTGAAACCTCCTCCCCTTCCCGCCGTCCCATTCTCTTGGCTGATGCGATAACTAATTTATTTGGTTGTTTCAAGTATGGTCATCACGTACGAAGATATCGCAGCAGGCCAGCGCCACATTCTTTTGTTAGAAAAGATCTCTCACTGCTATGCTTCGTTATGAGGCGCAGATCAAGGTGTATACAGCCGCCTTGCATGCGTGAGCGTGCAGTACCGGGCCCAGTGAAAGCAAGAGCCATTCTTCTCCGGCTGCTTGGCGCTATACTGCACTTGGGAAATTTGGTGCTCGCCGTAATGAACGGGGCCCCCGATAGGGACCAGTGCGCCGGCGAGAGAAAGTCGTTACTATCGCGCTCGGCGACAATTTCAGACACGCGCCACTGGTCGGCCGAGACGGGGGAAGGCACCCCCTCCTTACTCGCCAGGCCTGACTCAGCGCAAACATCTTCTCTGCTGTCTTCTTCCTTGTCGCGATCGCTTATGGTGGCTGGCTCGCTGCGACACCGCTGTCCACTGGCAGCTGGCCGGTCCTCTCTAAAGTGCTCACAGCTTGCTTGCTTCTTCCTCGGTCGTTCTACTTCGCTTTCTTTCTTTCTTTGCTAGCTTGGTTGGTTATTTACCTGATATTCAGTACAGAACCATTACTACCCGCAATGCTTATTTCGCCGGGGTAGCTGTCAAGCCTCCTTCGAGCAAGCACTAAACAAAATGAACTCGTCGCCTGTACATTTATTTCATTATTTCATGCTGCGCTCCGGATGCCATCGTTTTCATCTCCTCTGGCAAAGTTACACTAAAGACCTGAATTATGTGCCCCCACTGCAGTGGCTTAGTGTTTATGGAGCTCGATTGCTTTACTCAAGAACGCGGATCAAATCCTAATTCTGGACACGGCGGCCGATTTTCGGTGGAGGCGAAAAGCAAGGCACCTGTTTGCTGTGCGATGTCAGTGCACGTTAAAGAACCTACTTGGTCAAAATTTCCTGAGTCCTCCCATAAAAATATAGCATGAGTCAGCCCGTAAACCAAACCCAACCAAATCTTATTGACGCTTCTTTCACCGTAATAGATGCCTAAAGCATCTATTACGGTGAAAGCATCTAGGCATGGAAATACTTCGCAAAGGAAAGCTAAACTGAGCAAGACATAACTTCGACGTTAATATCCGTGCTTAGCCAAGCTGAACAGTTATTTTGTTGTTTTTTTCTTGCTTTTGGCTGCTTCAGTTTGTTTCCAACGACTCTTTTATGATCACTAATGTATTCTGACCCCCCCCCCCCCTCCCCCTTTTTTCTTCTTCTTTGGTTTATTACGACAGCAAGGCGTGAAATTTTGAATACTCCGCCATGCCCTCAGTGGAGAAATCTGTACTCCAGAAAGCAGGCATTTTGCTTACTGCAATGTAATGACACTTACATCTGTGCTGCTGTTTCAAGACAGCGGAACAAAAGGTATACAGTAACACTGTCTTTCTGGCGAATCTGCTCATCCAACTGCGCAAGAAACAAACCAGGCAGCGGTACGATAGGCGTGCGCGGCGGGTCGGGGAAGGACTTCTTTCGGCCAGTCGACCATCACCCTCCTCCCATCAACTGAACCTTCGTGGGATCTGACTGTCCAAACTTCCCTTTCCCAACCGCCAACTTCTGCTGCGCCACCCGTGCGGGACATCGGAGTCAGCGCTGGACTTCTTGAATAACAAATAAAAGCAAACAAAACTTCGACGACGAAACTCTGATAAAGTCTCCCTCTTCTGTTTCACTTCCTGCCGCGTACTCTTATTCGCTCTGTAATTTCGTTATTTTTGCCCCGCTCTCTTGATCGCCGCCGGGCATGTACAGGTAACGCTTGGCTGCGTCGTTCGGCTCACACACGCTGCTAGCTAGCCGAGAGGTTGAGTACCTCTCTCGGGGGAGCCGAGAGAGAGCGAGGGGAAAGGAAGAAGCTGAAGAGAAAGATATAAGGGAGATATAAAGCAAACCATTGACTAGTAGGACACAGACTTCCTGACGCACCAGTTGAAAAAAAAAAAAAAAAAAAGACCACCGGTTAGAGCGGAACAAAAATGAACTTGAGAACGACAATGGGAAGAGGGCATAAGGCCACTTGATCTCTTTCTCTCTCTTGATCATTGCCATGTCACCTGTCATTGCCATGATAGGTGATATTAAAAAGAAATACAATGCTAGAGTAGCTTTGCATGCCCTGACTACATGAAACTGGCTACAGAGGGCTCTGGAATGTTTCAAGCGCACTTGGCAAGATTAGATAAGTGAAAGGCGCCCAACAAAAACGTTAGCGTACAAGCGGTCGACGTTAAACAGAACGGAACTAAAGCAAAAAACAGCATCCACTAGGCCACGACAGCTACAAGGCGACGCATTATGTTAATTTTCTAACTATATAGTTACTCTTGAATTTGAATGTTTAGTTACCTGATTGATTTTTTGTTGTTGTTGCTGCTGCTTCATGGGAACGTGCGGAATGGCGTGTGTTACATCGGCTAAAAGGAGAACCCTCTCTTGCTTTACTCCGCGTGCACGTTGAAACCAGCTGATGTACGTGTTTAAGCAGCATAGACAGATGCCCAAACCAAGGGGAAAAAATGGCCATAAAGGAAGCTGCTAACATGCACGCGCACCACTTTTACATCCCGATCTTTTAAACTTTAACAAGGTGGGCGATGTCAAATTTTTCACTGTCTTACTAATGGCTCAACCTGTCTGCTTTACTAAGTGACTAGGCTTTCAGGCTTGAACATAACGGTCTTTAGCCAGGAGCCATCTTTTAGTTTTTGTCTAGCCTTTGAACTGACGGGACAGTTTGTTTAAGCGACCTGGCGGCTGTGATGTATTGTACTGGATAAAATCATCAAAGCTTGCGCGGACCGTGAAAGAGACTAACCAAGTCACCAACCAGAACCATTAAACAAGAGCAATAGCGGCGCGGCGCTGCCGAAATAGCCAGTAACTGCTAAGCGATTTGCTTAACTTTGCATTTGGTGCGCGGAGGCCTCAATAGCCTGACATAGCTGGCAGCTAGATCAGTGCACATAGCCGCTTCATTGCACGGAAGAAGAGCGCAGGAAAGCTTTTGGGTTCGCGTACACCTCAACTGCTTTTTTGCGTCTATAGCTTTCCTATGGAGGCATGATTCTCTTAATGCGCTTTGAAGTTCGGTGAGAAAAAGATAATTTGGTTTTCGGAATGCCTGTGCACGCGAAACAGCCTTAATATAGAGTTCTATATCCCCCTTCCCCTCATTCAATCTCCTGTGTTCTGTTTATACTTTCTTCAATTCAACTTTTGATGAAGACCTCGCCATTACTCCTTTTTTATTTGTTATCGCCTTTTAAGAGCATTGTGCCCGTTTCGCGGGTATATATGCGCACAGCACGATTTTTTTTTTTCTCACCCCATTGTTTTCCCCGTCCGTACGACACATTGACATTCCAGAACTACGGGTATGTTTGTTTTAACCTGACGCCAAGAATTTGCTTTGTTTTATTTCAGAAAGGTGCGTATACTAGACTTGAGAAAACGCGACAGCGATAATCCTCTTATAGGACGGCGAAAATAAATGCTCTTAGCATATACAAAAAGCGCCATTATTTTCATCGACTAACGCCATCCTGGAACAAAGCCGCTTCTTTTGTAACGCTTTATAATTAATTCACGAAAGCAAAGCAAATTTTCTACCCCCCCCCTCCCTCTCCCTGCTGTATTTCTCTTGATGCATTTATTGCACTCAACTGTATTGCGAAAAAAAAAAAAAAAAACTCCAACGAAGAAATAAAGACGACACACCCGAGCACTTGCTACGGGTGCTTACGTAATTCCCAATAGAATACGCAGGCTCACACGCGACGGACGTCGTTATTTGCCAACAGCAAATAAGGCAATTTCAATCGCCCTTTATGAAAGTTTCTATCTCAGAGAAGCACAAGCAGCTATTAAGCTGAGCAGGTCCCAACCCTGACGCCTTGCGACCAAGTCAAGAAATTTCAATCAATCAATCAATCAATCAATCAATCAATCAATCGATCAATCAATCAATCAATCAATCAATCAATCAATCTTTATTTCATACATGCAAACTGGGGATGGTGAGAAAAAAGCAGTGAATTATACACCGCTTGACGGGCCTCACCACCCCTACAAGTCAGCAGTCAAATCAGAAGTCAAGGCAGAAGACATTTTTTATCGTAGCGCCAATAGGAGGCGGAAACACGGGGTTAATAGTTTATCGCTTATTAATTCTGCTTAGACGTAAATCGTCATCACAGCAATCGAATGAATCTATTGCTAAAGTGCACCTACTATCATGTTACTCGACCGCGCTGTTATAGTGACTACACTGCAGTCACGCGCAGTTAACAATTCAGTCTGCTGAAATGCTATATTCTTTTATTGTGGTGCGTAAACTTACCTGCGCAGTGCTCCGTCTTTCTTAAACCATGCGCAGATAGTTAGAGCATAGATGTCAGCTCATAAGAGATCAATTGACGAAACACAATTTCGCGCATATGAACCCGTCTGTACGCCAGAAATTCACAGCAAGCATCCTTGAAACGTCGAGGAGGCCGGATAATAATCGCAGATAACTTCTTAGAGTCGACTTTCCAGTACGTGGCTGAAACAAGCTGTACATGCTTCCATACGGCTTCGCATTATCACTCAAACGTGTACACAGCGTTTATCAAAATACAGCATCCCACAAAAGCCTAGATAATTGGAATTACTCGTTTATTTTTTGTTTCTTCTTTTCTTCTTTAACAGAACAAACTCGCACGCTTAGGTCGTCGCTGGCTAGTTTCGAGGTGGTAGCTAGCGCTGCCATGCTGGACTTTCCAGCTACCTTATGTGTGTGTAGACCGACAGCGGAACAGGAAACCCAAATCCTCGTATTCCCTACATACCGGCCTTGCCCATCTTTCTTCAGGTTGCGGTAATTTCACCTCCTAGGATAAGGACCGTTTTTTAACAAAAGGACAAAGCGCTAACGACACATTCACAAGAGAGAGGACACGGAAAAATGCTGCACCAACTAGCCCAACAAAAAGTCCTTCTTGAGTAAGGACCGTTGTCAGAGCGCTTTCCGTCACATTTTTTTACCCTCTCCTCTATACATTTGTCACTCACCCGAAAACACCCGCGCAGCCCGTCTCTCAAATTGTGTGCAGCATGCAGAAAGCTGAGTGTTCGGGGAGACTCCTCGCGGTGTAACAAAAACGCGCCAGCGTAAGAATTGCTGCTAAGCTTTTTGCTTGATACTTAAGGCCTTGTTATATTCACATCCACTTCCGTTCAGACAAAAATGTAAGGTAGGGGGTAGAAAAGTACTGAAATAGCGCTGCGAAGCTACGAGCCTGTTAGTAGCAAGCACTTCATGACGAGATAACTTTTTTTTTCTTTTACAACGCAACAAACTGCGCGAACCTATAGGCAAAACAAACAGACAATACACATTCCCGGCATGTTTATGTGTGTCCTCTGTGTCCGTTCGGCTTTTCTTCCCTAAAGGTATGTCTTTAATCACGAGGGGGAACGTGTGTTTGCGTGCGCCGTTAATGAACGAGCCTCACCTAAAGTGGCATTGCGCAGAATCACTGAAGCAGGGTGTGTGTGCATACTGATAGCCAGGCGCGCGCACTGTTTCGCTGGTGCGGGGAAAAGAGCCGCGTTACATAGCACGCCGCCTAACGAACGGTGCGCGCATCACTGGCGCGTAGGGCAAAGAGTCTCCGGCCAGTCCCCCCCTCCCCTTCAGCGCTCACACTGCATACCGCTCCACGTGCGCTTTGTGGACTCCGGACGGTGGGATGAGACACCGGGACTCAATTAGTGGCCCCGACGCGTGTACTGTACACAACGCGGCTGCACGACAAAGGCGCGCTGCAGGTTGATGGGGAGAGTAGGCAGCCGCTCGAAACAATCGCCGTGCCTCGTCCGACATCCTCTTCTGCCTTGGCTGTCAGATGCCGCCGCGATGAGGTGCTCATGAAACGGGTCCGCTCAAGATGATGGCAAAGGACGCCGCGTGTACTCGTATCTGTGTACCCCTGATACATGATTCATCCGCGTCCAAAGCGAGTTTCCCTTTGTCCCCGCTGAAAATGTAGACTATATTTATACGAGCGTTAATTCTTGCCGCCGCGAGAGACGCGTGTTACGGAGTTGTATGAATTATCTCGTAGCTAGTAATTCTTTAAAGGCGTTTTTCGCATATTGATGAAGATAACTCTTCACTAGCGCGTACAAGAATGCGCGTACAAGAAGAGAGTGAGAAGTTTGGGCTTAAACTGAACATTAAAAAGACAAAAATCATGGCGCCTTGCCCTATCAAGTCCTGGAGCATCAAGGGACAAGAAGTGGAAGCTGTGACAGATTTTCTCTTCTTGAGCTCCAAGATTACCTCGGAAGGAGACTGCAGCCATGAAATTAGGAGACGCCTGCTTCTGGGAAAGAGAGCAATGGTTAGCCTTGACCGCCTAGTAAAGAGCAGCGACATTAGTCTGCCAACCAAGATCCGTATAACTCGTGCTTATGGTCTTTCCAGTTGTGATGTATGGATGCGAGAGTTGGACTGTGAAAAAGGCTGACCGCCGAAGAATTGACGCGTTTGAATTGTGGTGCTGGCGAAGACTCTTGAGAGTTCCTTGGACTGCCAGAAGATCAAATCAGTCGATATTGTCGACCATAAACCCTGACTGCTCATTGGGGGGGGGTCAAATTCTAAAGTTAAAGCTCAGCTACTTTGGTCATCTGATGAGAAGAGAGGAGTCGCTGGAGAAAGATTTGGGAAAGGTTGAGGGTCGCCGGAGAAGGGGTAGGCAGCGAACGCGATGGTTAGATGGCATCCTCGAGGCACTGCAGATGAAGTTATGTGATGTTAGGAAGATAGTGAGAGACCGGAAAGCGTGGCGTGACATGGTCCATAGGGTCACGAAGAGTCGGACACGACTGAACGACTGAACTGAACTGAGCGCGGAAGAAAGAGCAAAATGCTTGAGCACTAGTGTGTCGAAGACGCCTGTTCCTGCGTTTCACGTCGTCGTCGGCGTCGGCCTCGTAACCAGCTCCGCCCTCCTCTCAGCCCTCCAGCTCAGCCGTCCTCTTCCTCCGTGGCGGCGACCGCGCGTATTCTCCGGTTCCTGCGCGCGCTCCTGCCACCGCCGTTCGCCGCAGCGTGTTCCGTTTCAATCCTCTCTCTTTCTTTCTTCTTACTCCATCGTACTGAAAAATGCTTAGTGCTCTTTGAGGAACGACGAGCCAGTGTGCTGAAGTCAAAGCCGCCGCTGCCTTTTGTCTTTTGCTAAAGGCAAGGTCTATCTTTCTTATACTAAGAGAAGTTCCACACTGACCGTTCCAGAATTGGCTTACAAGATTGACGGCTAAAGCTACCCATTACCACGGCGACCTTACATCAGTCAGATGTGTCAAACTGCGCATTAACACCAGCGGTGGTAATATATCGTACTATACACGTTCCCCGCGCACGTTCTTGTTCCTAGTTCGCTCAACACTTACGCTCTGCGAGTCGAAGGCAGAATCTTTTTACAATTCCCTCCCGTCGGCACCGATCGCTCTCCGTCTCGGCGGACGCCAGGATTTGTGCTGAGGGAACGAAGAGAGGAAATGCCAGAAGAAAAAAATTAAACGAAGCAACTTATATACTACGGCAGAGAGGGTAGGGGAGGGGGGGGGGGGTATGCGGACGGTGCATGGAGGTACGTATGTACGTGTCTCCAACGGTCCTGCATCCATTTGCTGGCGCAGCTTTTTCTTTCTGTGTCGCGCGTCTCGCATCCACCTCTTCTGTCTCGTATCCTATCCGCTTCTTCTCCGTTTTCACTCTACGATCGGGAGAAGTACAGGGAGTGAGAGCAGAAGAAGAGGGTTGCCGACACTCCGCATTCCAATGCGTACGCGGATGTGCCCAAAACGTGCAATCACAAAAGAAGTGAAACAAGTTGCGAGCAAGGCCGGAGAGGGGCGCTGGAATCGAGAAGTTGGTAGGAGTAGAGGGGGGGGGGGGGGGGGGGGGGCGACGAGGGGGACATAAGGTGGTGAGAGCCGTCTGCTCGAGAAGAAGCAGACGACTTTCGCATCGCCGCGGTGGGCCCTATAGCACCACTACATCCCACGGGTGGCATTCAAATACGAAACGGCGCTTCCACTCTCTTCTTACACGAATTTCTTCCATTCGTGCTTCCCAACCTCCGTCCCATCTCCTACGAGTAGGTCGTCGGTTTATGCATTTCTTTTCCTTCAAGTCTGCTCTCGGCGTGTCATTGCATTTCGTACATTTGGTACCAGTTTTCTTGTTTGTGGCTTGGCTTGGCTCCGTCGCGTTCGACGCTCGCGCACTGCCGAATAGACTTCCTATTGTGCGTCTCGCGTCGTCACCGGCAGTGATTGTGGAACGAAGGCCTCCTCTTATTCTTCTTTCTGGGATCTGCGACAGAGCGTTCGGTTTCGGTTCCGTTAGTAGCAGACGAGCCACGGCCGCCGCATTTGGGAGTCGAGGAGGCACGCAGACTTACTGCGCTGACTTAAATGAAAAACGTAGAGCGTTCGGTTTCGGTTCCGTTAGCAGCAGACGAGCCACGGCCGCCGCATTTGGGAGTCGAGGAGGCACGCAGACTTACTGCGCTGACTTAAATGAAAAACGTGCCTAAAGCGTAGCAGCAGAAGAGGGAAGCGATCGGAGCATCAGAAATGCCTTACATGTCACTACCACGGTACGAATTCTGGCGCCTTGAAATGCCTTAGGAGAACATAGCATGCCAAGAGGTTAATAATAACAAAAGAAAAAAAGAGACGGGTCGTGTGTTTCCTACATTGTTAAACTTCTGTCATATGCAGCAACGCGCACGTGAGGAGGGGGGGGGGGGGGGGGGGTAGTGAGAAAGAAAGGGTAGGATCTCGCACGTGTTGCAGAATACCTTTATCTTTTTTGTTTTCTTTTTTTTTTTTTTTTGAGTGCCAACCTTTAAGTAACTGTTCACTCTGTGAAACTGTCTCGTCGTATCCGCGACGTATTCTTTGTTTTCCTTATGAACCTTTCTTTCTTGCCTCTCACACTTGTCCCTTGTCTAGATTGCATCCCTCGCCGTCTTTACGCCTTCATATATGCTGAGCTTTCAGATTTAGAGCGAGTGTCGGCTTTATATATATATATATATATATATATATATATATATATATATATATATATATATATATATATATATATATATATATATATATATATATAATGTTTCGTTTTCTCAGGTACGTCGTCTGGTTAAGTTCTGTAACCAGGACGCGAACGTCTTTTCGTTACATATCAAAATTTAGCATACTTCTCCTGCAGCAGTCCCAAGGGATCTTAAAAACGTTGCACGCCGCGCTGAGCGGAAAATAAGAGCCGAATCCACTGGGAAATATGTGCGCCGCAGGACAATGAAGAAAGCGACCGACAACTTGAGTCATTCTATTTTTGTCCCGTTTTTCACCGCAGTACAGTTCTGGTATAACAAAGGCTCGTTCAAAAGTACCCTGTCTCTGCTATATTCCTTTCTTGGCTATGTTTTTGCCTCAAGCCACAGCTACCTGCTTTATTCTGGTTCCAAGACGTTTTCGTCTTCTTGTAATCTTTGCACTAAAAGGAAGACAAATGGAGTCTTTTTCTCCGCGGACTCGAATGCAAGTTTGTGCTTCTTTGGTTATGCAGGCGTCAACACAGGTTGACATTTCTTCTCATCATCTGCTCTCCTGCAATGCTTTCATCTTGTTCTTTTCTCTATGTTTTTTTTTCGGATCGTCGGATGTATTTTTTATGCAGATCCCAGAGAGAAGATAGCTTGCTAGTGCGTACGTTAAAAAAAAAAAAGAAAAACATCAGCAAGGGCGGTTGTGATGCGAGTATTTCCCAAAGGGTCGGAAGCCATCTTTCATTCATAAAGACAGGCGGATCGATAAATGTAAAGTCCCGCCGTTCCTGCAATAAAGCCATCTATACATAACCGGTGAGAAAAAAAAATGCCCCATTTTCTCTACACGTGTCAAGAGCAGACGTCGGGTGAGAAGTGAGAGTTTATACAGAACAACTGCCACTGAGTGACCCCTCTAGAACCCTCAAGTTATCTCGTTAACGGGGAGGAAAGGAAGGTGACGTACGACTGTCGCTGCTGGCGAATTCCTTGCCCGTTAACGCGACGACCCCATTAATTTTGAGGCGTAGGCCTTAGAGTCGAGTAAATGAGTAATGAGTGCCGATGGTGTTGACATGTCGGCGCCTGCTGCAGCTCTTCGAGAATAATGCCTTCTTTTGCACCGGATGCATGTTCCTGGCTGTATTCGAGCTAGACACAAGCGCCACGCATTGAGATTTCACTGGAAAGTAATACATGGCGCACTATACATACACGGCAGGGTGCTCGGTGGAAGGCCAACTTTCAGAGCGGTTCAGCCCAGCAGAGTAGCGAGCAAGCTGTCTCCTATAACTTCATTGCAAAGTGCGCTCTGCGAGTATCGATAGAATAGCTGGGTAAGCATAGTCTTCAGTTATGAGACGAAATACCGTTTTTAAGCATAGCTGTGTGTATGAGAGCGAACGTATCGGAGGTCTATTAGGAGAGCCTTACCCTAATTTTTTTATACGAGGCGTATTGAGACGATACCAGACAATGTTCTGGCTTTGCCTTCTTTTTCATTTTTTGCTCCTCTTTTGTGTGTGAGTGAATGTAAGTGCAGAACATTCATTTCGGGTTCGATAAAATCATCGACTGTTAACCTGATGACTCTTCCTGCTAGTTATTCGGAAGGGAGGGGGGGGGGGGGGGAGGGGGGCTACATTGTCGTTATTTATTTTATTTGTTTCATACAATTACCGCTGATCAGCCAAACGGAAGCCAAGAGAGTGAAACCAAAAATGAAGTGTTTGCCGCATACGTGGCTGGGCATGAACAATGAGACTTTTCAGAATTTCCCCGCATACGAAAAGAAGATCTTCGACAAATGGGAAACCACGCAAATAGCGACAAAATGTGAAAGAAAGCGCAATTAGCTAAAGAGAGTTCGCTACTGCGTACCAATAAAAAGAAATCGATAAAAACAGTGGACACCAGGAGAGGCTGAACAACAGATAACTTCACACTGCATTATGCTCCCGATTGATCCCACCCATGATGTGTCAGCTATTGACAATTAAGGCTTCGATATGCACCTCGTTAACTATTTGGCAGGAAGTTTGTTCTATATTGACGAGCAGTGCACAGGAATTAACTCGAGGAGAGCATAGTTTTGTGGAGCATAGTTGAAGAGAGCATAGTTAAAAAAAATATTGTTTCGAATTCAATTACATCACAACGAAGGCACTTGTTTCTTCTGGTACTCGGACTAGACAGATGGTTTCAAAAACACATAGATTGCATGTTACATTGTCATCATATAGTTACTACATTGTTTATGCTTGCACGGTTTCGCCTTGTTGGCATTACCGTGCTATGGAGCCTCTAGGAAAAGAAAAGATGTACAAGCACTCGCCAGCCTTACTAGTAGGAAGGGTGGACATGGTCACTCTCCCATCCTCAGCAAGAATGAACCTTGTGGCGTAATTAATGTCTTGGTAAAACATGCTGAGTCGATTGTTGTTATTTTACCTCACGTGTACTATCCCTGACAAAGTACAGGTCGCTTAATGAATTAGGGCTTTGTAGCTGTTAGCAAAAAAAAAAAAAAAAAAAAAAAAAAAAAAGCCCAGTGCTTTCTTCTGAACACCTTATTTGGCGTCTGTGTTAGAATGCGACAATCCATAATATGTCAACGCCCTCTGAAATAGCTCCACACCTTGGCTGCAGGCGTACCATCTCGCAAAGTTCGCTGCAAGTGGTGGTGATAAAAACGTTTATTGCACCTAAAAAGCCAGTTACATGGAGGTTGCTCTGGCGTCAGGTTTATTGCCCTTCCCCTCACAAACACTAGGTGGAGCCCTTAGTACGGGACCCCATCGGCTTCCGCTGCCGCCATTGCTCGTTTGACCAACGCCTTTTGGGCTTTCAGGCGTCGAACCACGGCTTTTTCGAGGTTTTTGCAGTTGTTCTTTTCGGGGTGTTCCATGAGATGCTGGAAATAACTTTTACGCCGAAGTACTTGCAATCGCGGAAAGTTTTCAAGGCTGCGCCATCAATGGAATCATAAAAATTGACAGAGTGTTTCATTTTTGTGAATGCTGTGCTACTGCATTCGGAAGTAGGATGATTTCCCAGTTCACTGGAGATATATTTCAGATAGGCAGGCTTAGTAAGGTTGCTTTGATCGGCGTGACAAGTAGCGTTTGTGAATACCAAGCAGTTATGTGCAAAGAAAAGGTATTACAGTCACGATTGACTGGAAAAGGAAGCGGGGGGGGGGGGGGGGGGGGGGGTGCAGATAACGAAACCCTGTGGTGCTCAAGCAACTAGGCAATCATTCCAAACTAAGGGCCGTCAATTAAGGCTATTCCATTACGTTATCTTTGTTTGAAACACATCGTACATCAACTAAGAATTCGACCAACGATCGAAAGCCTTCGCTAGGTCCAAAGATATCACTTTGTCCCAGATTGGTCGATTATTTTCAGAAGCACATTAATAGTATGCATACTGTTATAACATAACATCCAAACATGCTTCAGTACACGCTCACTATCTAGGCAACGTACTCAATAACTTGACAGTGTTGTCATTAATTACCAGTACACCGTCGGATATTATCTACAGCTCCCCTTCCAACGTTACTATTGTTTTTCTTCGATCATTGACCATTGGTCATAGCTGCCGTTTTTATTTTAGTTTTTTTTTTCCTTTTTAATTTCCACTCCGTCATAATTTGTCAAGCGTTGGCACCATACTTAAATTACGGAGTAGGTACATGACCGATAGCTTCACCTACAGGTAAGCACGCCCTCTAGGTCACGCAGATAAAGAAGAGTCCGGCTAGCCGGCAAATCGACCCACGGTAAAGAGCAAAGCCGAGCCAGTCCGCACCGAAGCCACGGCTTGTCGTCAACTGCCTCGCTCCAAAGGAAAGGCAGCACGGCGGATCCTCCGTAAAAGTCCGTAATTGACGAGGACAAGTCTTATTTTACGACGTCCGAGCCGGTGGAATCGTATCCCCGGCCACGACGACACGACGCCGCGATCTCCTCTAACAGCAATCGAACGACCCTCTCCACCGTCGTCTCTCCTTCTGCGTTCTGCTGCGACAATGTCTTTCTCTTCACGCTCTCGATGATTCGGCTGAGATACAAGCGGAGAGAGAGAGAGATTTTCACCGCAAGAAACGTAACGAGGAGAGAATACAGCTCGGCAGTAAAACAAGGCGGCATGATAAAGGCGGAGGGGGAAGGAATGGGCGGTGGGACAGAAGGAGGCAAAGCAAGAGCCTAGGAAAGCGATACAATCTCCGCTCCTGTTATCGATCATGTCCGGGCAAGTGGGGTCGGCCGTACCCCGCAGCGTCTTGCATCAGCGCCCCGGGAGGGGAACGGATTCCTGTACCGCCATACTGCCGTCTACATGCCGGGGCCCAAAGGATTCGGGACACGACGGCGCGGTATGCCAGCGCACACCAGACTTCTCTCCTGCTAATTTCCCTCTCCTTTCCTCTCGCCATCTTCACCTTTGTGCCGTGCCTCTCAACAATTAGGACATAGCCTATAGCCGTAGAGGTTTTGATTGAGCGCTTACGCACTTGGAACAACTGCCGCTTTAAAAGAGATGGGACTCCCTTTAGGGTGCTGTTTTGTGTACAGGCAGAGGTATTAACCGAGATGCTCCAAACTGGAAAGCGACGAGCCATGTAGTCAAGGCCACGGTCAAGGCTATTAGGAGGCCCGCGAGCGTTCAAAGTAACGGACGTTTGTAACGGAGCAGTTTCTCCGTGCGTTTTTGAGCGGTACATGTCAAGGTGCGTTTTCGAGCCCTACGGGAGATGGGATATATACACCAGACGCTATTCGAACCTGAGCCTGGTAAAATAAGTTGCTGATGCATGTTTCACCCACGCCGCTTGGATCGGCACTCTCATTCAGGACTTGTGTGTGAGATGAAGACTTTAGATGAAGACCTTATTGCCTGCGGGCAAATGCTGCGGGCAAAAAGAAAAGTACAGCTTAAAGACAACTCACTCACTTACTCACTCACTCACTCACTCACTCACTCACTCACTCACTCACTACTCACTCACTCACTCACTCACTCACTCACTCTCTTCCTTCATTTATTTATTTATTTATTTATTTATTTATTTATTTATTTATTTATTTATTTATTTATTTATTTATTTATTTATTTATTTATTTATTTCGTTCTATCAATGTTCAGAATAAGCATTGTTCACCCAGCCGTTATTCCTGGCCACTAAGTGGGCAGCATTTCCCTTTGTTCTCAAAAGCGAGAGATTGAACTGAAACGCGAAACGGGCGACCTTGACCACTACTATCTGCAGTCTGCCGCTTTAACTTATTAATAAAAAATTATGGGGGACACTTAAGCTGCGCCTTTATAAAAGTACAACGCAATAGAGTAGGCCACCACTCGACCTATAATGCCCCGCTTTAACCAAGCCGTATGAATGTGCCCGCGTGACCTAGCTAAGGGTGTATAGCATGAATTCAAATGTCCTGGCAGGTTGGTTCTGATATCATTCTCTCATATGAAAGGAGAGGACCCGTGGCAGCTCCTGCCAAACGTAACGTAAAGCAACCAACCTTATGTACAATCAGTGCACGGCTATATGAGCTTCCAGCTACTATACCTACCTGCGCCACGCTCATAATTTTTCACTCACAACGACGCCGAAAACGTCAGCGCCGAATTTTAGGGTGAACGTAACCTTTAACGTTATCGCGTTGATAGCAACTGACTAGCTATGTTACCTACATTTGCAGTGATACGTTTTCCTCGTGTCTATAGCCATCCCTTTGTGTGAGGAAACGTTGCTCCAACAACTGTCGATGTCCTTTTTTTTTTATGACGCAAATGAGTATCTTGTTAAAGAGCACCGATCAATAACAGCCCGTAACATGGAACTTCGCGTTCTTCTCATCCGCTACAAAACGAGCTCCGTTGCAGGAAGTCTAAAAGCACGCACAGATGCACACACCATGGCACTAACACTCATACGAACGCAAACATCACTGGTTCCCCAGCAGAGGCACCTGACCAGTCAACGAACCGAAGCTCGCATAACCGCTCGCGCACTTCCCGTTTACTCTCCACGGCCCGAGTCAACAACACCGGCCGCTTGAAGACCGAGCTTCCGTAGCGGCTACACGTTAGGATGTGCCGGCCACGGAAGCAGAGTAAACTTCCGTACCTCCACACTGCCGACGGGGGCCTCTCGGATCGCTATCCCTCGATAGCAGAAGCAAGAATAGAGTGAGGAGGAAGGACCTTTTAACGCAAACGGACTCGACGACACCGACACCCCCGTCCCTTCAAGACTGTGCGTGTGTGTGCGTGCTCTTTGCTGCTGTTTCTCTGCCCGTCCTTGGCTTGCTTTTGAAGAAGACTCGTGGCAAAGACAAATATTGGCTCTCCTCATGCCCGACGTGCGTGTACGTTTGTAAGGCCGGCCGTGAACTCGACCGGTCTTCTACTCTTCTTCGCCCCGACCGGCACTATCCGTGCTTTTTTTTCTGTTCGAGCCTCGGGCTGAACGCGCGAACTCATTCCGGCCGACCAATTTGATGCCCGTGAATGCGCCACCAAGGGTGTACACCGCACGAGGCGACGGGAAATACCGTACATTTGCGTAATATTTGCTTTTAGTCCGTACTGGACCCGTGCGGCCGCCTCTGTGCCGTTCTTCGCGAGGGAAAATAAGGAAGAGTATCAACAACGTCAGAGGGAAAAAAGAAAACCTCCTCCCTGACGAGTGTTTGCGCGTCTCTCAGCTCTAGCTCTTGGAACTAGGCGACTCACTCGGCCTCTGGAACTCTCTTCTAAGTGCTTTGCAGGCATTTCCTTCGCTCAGATGTGTGTGTGTGTGTGGGGGGGGGGGGGGGGGGGATTGCGACAGAGAGAGAGAGCGAGAGAGATGTATCTTGATTTTATTTCCACCACTCATGGACAGCCAATCCGGGCACCACTTCTTTCGATTGAAACGCGCTACTCTATATCTTTGTTTGGTTTGAGTGTTCTCTTCCGAGTCGTGAATGCGTTTCCGCGCAAGAATGTATCTTGCGAGAAGTTTCACGGCATATTTTGTTTTATTTCCCTTTCTTGGTTAATGTAAGTGCGAGGTTCTTTCTGTCGCTACCTTCAGGAGAAGACGAGCGAACCATCGCTGAAAGCTTGAAGCAAAGTCTTCGCGCAGTCAGCACTGATCAGCAGTTTTCTCTGAGTGCATGTGTCTAGCTTACTGTACCTGTTTTTCTTTCTACACATACCTTGTTTTAAACTTGAACGCTCCTTTCTCTGATGTCTGTTCCCTCTACCAATTCGACCAGGTGTAATGCGGATACAGGCACGCGAAACAGTGTGAGCAAGGTAGGGAGAGAAAGAGTACACGCCAGCTCGCTTCCGAAACTTCAACGTTTGCCGGCAGAGTTCTATAGGCTTCGTTCGGGTCGAAAGAAAGATGACCCTCCGCATCGGGAGCACTCCGCTTCTGCTCAGCTCGTCTCTTTTGTTCTTCGCGGTGTGCAGATAGCAGAGAACAGGGAGTAGTTCGTCTTGTACGAAGCGTGTGTTTACATTTCGCTTTTTTTTTCTTGCCTGTTTCCACGGTCAAAAGTTCTTGCGCTCAGCAATAAGAAGCAAAAACCACGAAAGAGAAATACGGAATGCTTATCCGACCCGCTGAGAGACAGGCTCGATTATGCAATCTGTTTTATCTTGGGTGTCACTTGGAAAGAAAATAAAGCATCAGAAAGGGCTCTCGACGCATAGTCAAAGCCCGAGGAAAGAACACCTACGCGTTGTTTCTCTGTAGCCATCTTTTACCAGCCTTATAGACATAGACTGTTGGGACAAAAAGAAATAAAATTAAGAGGCGTGGCTTCGTTTTGATGCCTGTTAACTCGACTCTGGCTATGCACTGAGCGTGATGTTTCAACCGAGCAACAGCAGACACTAATGACGTGAGACGAGACGACCGTTCATAGGTTCTGAGGGGGGAAGAAATAGCGCGGTTCATCGTACCCGATGAGGATTGCGGCAGCGTCAGATCGGCAACACAGAGAATGACATCAGATCGATATGGACGTGAAACACGAGCGCGGCACGCCTCCTCGCTGTTCTGCTCCTCATATAACGCGGACAAAGCCGCACATTACGTCTCCCAGTCCGCCGAGAGAAAATCTCGTTCGCCGTAGTTCCAGCATAGGCGAAGCTGTCTCCCATGACACACACAGCCCCATGCTGCGTGCGCTCGGTTCGTCGGGCGGTTCCGCCGCAATCGCTGTCTGCATCAAACAATAAGGCCTACGCGCGCGCTTGCCGCTAATAACCCTTTTCTTGTCTTCCCATTTTTTCGTACTTCCTTCGCATCCTTTTAGTGAGAGGAAGAACCCCTAATAAGTACAACACACCATACACCACCGCCGGATTGTTCCCCTCGGAGCGAACGGGCAATCGTCGTCCGTTTTCGCTTTTACATGGCCCCCTCCTTGAGCGCCTCGAAAGAAGACGCGCGCGCGCGCGGGGCCGTTTTCCCAGCGATTAGGGGCCGCGCGCAACCTGTTATTCCGATCTTTCGAAGTGGGGGCATCTGCGCCGATGGGAGAAGCCTGCCAGCACCGAGGCGCGCTGCCTCCGGCATCGCCGGCCGCGCCCATCGCGTGGTAGAGAGCGATATATGGGAGGCCGGCCTCTGCGGTATTGCTTCAGTGCAGCGGCTGTGGGGCTCAATATATACCGGAACAGAGCCGGCACGACGTTGTTGTATCCGTGGCGTCGGCGGTTGTGGTCGTGCAGCATGGGTGCCGTACGTAGTGCGCCTGTGTTGTTGCGGTTTCGAGCGCCGAATCGCCTCCTTCATTGTTATACTTTCTCTAACGGCAGCTATATATGCAAGTTTCCCTCGGCGTAAGCGGCACGTTCACGTCGTCGTACGTAACGATGGAGAAATCGAGCGTTGGCCAATAATAGCTACAGCCGCATTTAAAATAACCCGCAACGCAGGCACAGTGACTGCGGTGCGGCTTGCGTCTGACAGCAGTTGAATCCGCCATGATGCATAATGCACAAAAACCAAAGTTTTCGACTGTCATCTGGGGGCGCGGCATTGCAAAACAGCGAGGCTTCTGCGGCCTTGTGAAGGAAGCTTCTACGATGTCTTAGGTGTTTAAGATTGTCAGGCACGCTGAGCGAGACTACGTCTAAGAAATAAGTTAGTTTATGGAGGGTGTGCTTTAGCATGCTCCATGGTTCGTCACGTACGTTACCCATGTTGTAGGTCTCGGAGTTTGCACAGCGAAGGAAAGAGGGATGGGAGAGGGCGGTGTTTTAGCTATCAATATCGCATTTTATCGTTTTTTTTTTTTATCTGACCACCCAGTTTCAGTCGTAAGAAAGAAAGCTACCGCTATGTGCGGGCAATTAAGTTTAATGGTCTAATTGTGTTTAGTATCCCAAGTGTCACAGTGCTGATTGATGCTTGTTGTGTTCGCGTTAAATTTAACGGTGTTTCTGGGCTTCTCGGGCTGGTCGCTGTTGCTCGTTCTGGAGTAGTTTTAAGTCACATACATTTGCTAGTTTTGTCCGTGTCCTATACTGCAAGCAGTCTTCTCGAGTTTTCCCAGCAGGGAGAGCTTCCATTGATGGTAATACGTAACCTTGGCATTTTCTGTGCCCAAATGACGCCATCGTCAGCTGGACTACACCTACTACAGGACAAAAGCATCTCTCATATACCCCCAATTAACCCAGTCCTGTGCCAGCTACATCCTTTTGATCCTCGCAAACTTCCTAATCTAATCCACCCACATAATTGCCTGCCTCCCTCCGTTGCGCTTGCCTTCTTTTGGAATCCACTCCGTCACCCTTAGAGACCACCGATAACCTTGCGTTCGCATTGCATGTCTAGCCCATGTCCTGGTCATGCCTGTTTCTCCTTAATTTAAACCAGAATGTCGTTAATTCCCGTGTGTTCCCTGTCCCATTCCACAGCTCTCTGCGTAGTCCTCGGTTGAATTTACATACTAAGTCGGAACAAAATAGTGCCGCCGGCACAGTTCCTACAGTTCATGTGGCGAACGTGAGGGACCCTTCTGGACGCCTTGCCAGGTGGAGGTTGCGGCTCCAAGAGTTCGACATTACTGTCGTATACAAGTCTGGCCAAAAACACGCTGTCTCTTGCACGCACCACTCGACATGGCTAACGCTGATCTGGACGACGATGGCCACTTCCTTGGAGCTGCCACAGCGTCAACATTTGCTCAATGGAGCAAGACGACTTTGAGCTTTGCCCACTCACCTTGGAACAACTACCTCGTCATTTCTCGCTTGCGCTGACCTCGTTTTCCTATACTCTACAACGTCTTGTACAAACGCACCTTCGCAGCCTATCAGCACATGTACATATTAGTCGCAAGTGTCACTCATCGCACCGAAATTCCTGCGCACTTGTCACGATGAACCATCTTCCGGACATCTTGGCTCCACTCGCACATTATCACGTATTCGCCAGAAGTATTTCTGATCCAGACTTGCGGCCACATTTAGACATTATGTGAAACCCTGCTCTGACGGTCAGCGCTGAATGACGCCTCCTCTGAAGCCTGCCGGTTTCCTCGAACCCGCCGTTCCGAAAGCTCCGTTTCAACAAGTCGGTATCGACTCTGAGGCCGTTTCCTACATCATCTGTGACGCACAGGTGGATTGTTGTTGCCACAGATTATTTATCAAGTTATTGCAAAAACAAAAAACAAAACACCGTGAATTAGGTTCGTTAGCATTTTCAAGCAGTTTGGTTTCAATGATTTGATTAGATTGAACTGGATTGGAAATAGTTCAGCGGACGGAAATGCTTTCCTGCAACGTATCATTATTCCGGTGACAAGAAGAGGCGACATAAAAATGGCATCCTTCTTAGGCAAGCGTTTATAGGATACTGGATAGTGGCGGAAATAGTTGGCAGGCGTTGTTTTCTTCCGCTGAGGTCAGCTGCGTTCCACTCACTTATCTTATCACTTATTTTATAGCCTTCCATTAACTTTCAATGTATGCTTTTAAAATCATTGCGAGTCAAGCCCACTATAGCTTCCGACCTGTCCAATCGGCATCCGCTTTACATGTACTGCCGTATACTATTACTGCCATAGAGGAATATAACCATATGCATCCATATATATATACTGCCATATACATCCATATACATGTATACATATTCTATAGCATTCATTTTATTTTTCATGCCTAATTTCCGTTCACTGCACACCTCCCATTTCTTCCAAAGTTGACATTATCTCGTTGCAAAACTTCTCGCAGAATTTAATTTGAAAATTGCATGTTTATACATTTCTAGGTACCTCGGATATACTTTTGGATTGCATCATCGATTTCGTGCGGTTGAAACTAAGCACACCGCTTTTTGCCCCGCTCCAGTGCCATCCAATTTACCTTCGTTATACGTTCAATGTTGTTAATTCGGCAGCCTGTTAAGGGACGGCCGTGATAGAGAGCCACACTCAATAAAAGAAGGATGTAAGTAGCGCCGAGTTCATATTTAATAGCGCAAATCTTGGTACCGTAAATTGGGAAGGAGCTTGTATCAACGGTGAGGACGCAGTAATTAGAACGTACGTACTCAGAAATGCATTGCTATCAGTATGCAGTAAGAATTGTGTCCTTCCGTATAACGCCTAGCCGTAGTAGGCATTTGTCTTCGACATGCTAATACAAAGCTATCTGAAGTTAATTATACTCGAGCTATGAATTGCTGTTCTTGCCTCGGGGAATGAAAACGACTGGCATTAGGGGACCAGCTACTCCCCCCTCCCCCTTCACTCACACACACGCACACACACACACGCACACACACACACACACACACACACACACACACACACACACACACACACACACACGCGCGCGCACGCATGCACACACACACACACACGCACACACACGCACGCACGCACACACACACACACACACACACACACACACACACACACACACACACACACACACACACACACACACACACACACACACACACACACACACACACACGCGCACGCACAAACAAACACACTTAGGATACCAGCTTACTTTCGGATCAGGTTCACGCACTTACGTGGTGGTGGTGGAAACGTTTATAGCAATAACGTACATACGTGACACCATAGTCTTTGCTGTGCGCAATGTGTTGGCTATCCGGCAGCTCGGTTCTACGTCGGCCATGTTGTCTACTTTCCATTACTGTTTCCACGATAGTGTTTCTGTGGAAGGGTAAAAGGCAGGGGGAACCGAACGGGTAACAGCTAAGAGAAAGAGAACAGCGGTGCTGTCTGTGTGCAAGATGGGCAGGGCCTCACGGCGCCAGGTCGTTCGATATATATACATTCTTCGTGGAATCCTCTTCCCAGGCTTCTTCGTCCCAACTCGCACCGGCACGCCGGTGCGGCCGCCCGCCCGCAGGGCGGGTTCGAAGGTCAAGGAGAGAGAGAGCTGCCCGAAACGTCTCTTCTCGCACACACACGTCTCGCCGCCTTTTTCCTTTCTCCTGCTTTCGCCTTGACCTAGGCGCCGGCAGCGGCCGTGCTGCGTATATCCGATCCCAACAAACGGATGCGGCGCGAGGGGGAAAACGAAGATGGAGAGGGAGAAGAGGCCGTCGGCTGGCTGTTACGAGCTGCGGCCGACACCCCAATTCCACGCTAGCGACCCGTGGGCCTCGGCCAACACCTTCTCGGCGCCCGTGTTGTGGTGGCAGCAGCGGCAGTGCGCGATGCGCGTTGTTGCGTGGATGTGTGTGCGCGCTCTTGTGCTATACTTGCGCCGCGAGTTTTCTCCAAAGACCGCATGAGGCTAGTCATCTTGTCTTGCACCGCCCCGGATGAACTAAATGCGATTTGTGCATTGATTCAATCGCTGGCGCAAGGCCGCTCCACGAAGCCCTTCGTGGCTCAGACGCAGGTTTGTTACGTACCGCTTACATGCAAATCGGCCCCGAAATGCGATCTATTTTATGAGGTAACCCAAGCCTTGTATTTCGGCAAGATCCCCACTAAGGTACGACTGTATTACTTACGCCCTCCGGTGAAGAAAAGACCTGCATTTAAAAAAAAGCAAACCGTCCGCAGCTGTGCTTTCTGACCGCCTCTACTGCGTGCAGACACGTTCCGCCGTGCATGCAGTGAGAGTGATTTGTGCATTTCGCAAGGCTACAATGAAATGAAAGTGCGGAGACCAAATGCATTTGGCTGCTTTCGGGATGACGTGTTTTGTTCTACTGACAGTAATGTGCGGCTTCTGCAAGCTCTAAATGAAACAGCTGTGATTGAAGTTTGGTTATGTGTAAAGCACGAAGTTCGTTACTCGTCCGCTTTCATGAATGACATGCACGCCCTTTTTTATTTGATCTTGGAAACCAATTCCAAAATTTGGAGATCGCCCGCATTATCATCAGAGGAAGTGACCTTTACAGTATGAAACATTGTTTTTGTATGCTACTTTTTCGATAAATGACAGCCATGTGGCACATTTCAGAACAATCTTGTTTGCGTTATGCCCCGTCGCCATCTGCTGCCTCTGACTGCACTCGCGAGTTTTGTTTCGTTAATTTGCATGGTTACTAAACAGCTTTTTGTTGCTCTTTTGGTGTGGTATAAGGGGTTCAACTTCTACAAGCAAGTTTCTTTTTTTTGCAAAGTAAGTGATGACAATTTGTTGCTACAATATATTAATCCATTTCTCTCTGCCACCAGCCCAAAGTGCCATGTCCGGTGAAGGTATATGTCTATACTGATCAGTTAAGCGAGACAGAATGCATGAAACAAAGTCAGTGACTGTTTTCACATAGAGGAATAGAGAAGAAGTAATTCATTTGTAGCCAATGTGCATGAAGCAAAAAAGGTACTATCATTGGCATGTTTTAACCTTTGCAGCATATCTGCACTCTTGCTGCCCATGCAGCCACTAGTTGCTACTGTTACGATATGGACAAACTGTCCCGATGAACTAGAATTCTGGCAGGATTATCCACAATCACTATAATATTTGGCTTCTGCTGTGCCTTGGTTGTATAGTCCTTCCCCCTAGCAATAGCAACACACTTTCACCACTAGTACATCAAGTGAAAGTTGCTGGTTTGCATCATGCACCTTGCAGCAGCAACCTTGTGCCACTCTTAGGATAAATTATATTTGAAGGGAATAAACACTGAATGTGATGAATAAGACACCAGTGGAGTGCACATCAATAGAGTGCCCAGATGTACAGGCGCCCAAATCTTTAACTGGCGTGCGCGAGCGGCGACTTTTCTGTGCGTCAGCGCCCTATGACAGAGCGAAGTTGGAAACAGGATGAGGCTAAGCGCATGCTCACAAAGCACGCTCAGCTGGATGCGTCGTCTGCCAGGCTGTTCCGTCCAGCTGAGCGTGCTTTGTGAGCATGCGCTTAGCCTCATCCTGTTTCGAACTTCGCTCCGTCATATGGCGCTGACGCACAGAAAAGTCGCCGCTCGCACACGCCAGTTAAAGATTTGGGCGCCTGTACCATTCACAGTAGCATACTTCACCAGTGAAAACTGTCAAAAAGTGTGAGAAGCTCATAGCCAACTTTATTATAAGCGGAACATATTTCAGCTCCATCATGTAATGAGTTGCAAGACGAGAAGCGAAACTTTTCCATAGACGTATCATCAATAGTGGTATTTAGTTAGAAATGATGCAGTAAGGTGTTCACTTGGCACAAATGGTCTGAGGCTAAGGTTGATGGAAACTGCCTAGCCGGTGTCATCGTCCTGAAGAGCCAGACTTTTTCCATGGCCACAGTGGAAAATCTGAAGTGCTTCCGAGCTTCTCCTTTCCTACTTTTTTTACCCTCCGTCTTTGTTTATACATAACTTATTTTTCATTTTCAATTCAGTTTCATTGCTTCATTAACATAAACTTGTATTTTTCACATTGAGAAAAACATCCATGAGCAATTTCATTGCTTTAAAATATGGACCTCTGTTAAGAACTTATTCCTGCTTCATTTCTTCACATGCACCAAGCAAAAACCATTAAGCTCTGGTGTAATTTCTGGATGCATAAACAATACTGCCCTACACTGTCACTATCTGCAAAAAAATCTGTTATTGTGTCCTGTAAAGCTGGAAAAAAGGTACAAAATTCTTGTGATGCTCAAGTTGGCAGACAATCCCTGCATATTGTCGATTTCAGTCGTACTCCATGTCTGTCATCTTAAAGTAGAAGGGTATGAAAAGTGAACCAGATATGATTAACGCAGCCTTTTTGATATATTTTGTTCTCAGTGACTTATGAATACACAGCTTTCTAAATATATTTTCTGTCACATATGGCCCCTATAGCCAACATGATTAAATGGTTTAGAAGAATGTCAGTTTGGGCTAAATAGTGCATACTGTTCGAGACTGAAAATAATAGTGCTAAGAAGTGACACAAGAGAGAATGACGCAGGACGAGCGCTAAATTCGTCTGGCCTTTATTCACTGCCACGGCAGCAAATATATAGAAATTTTAAGGCATGCGCATGAACAACAACACGACACATTAAACAAACCGTTCAAGATATGTCATCTCGGTCTTGAAAAGGTGAACCGATGTACCACTCACACGCTTTCCCTCTCTTTCTTATGTGAAACGCCTCCAAGACCTCGCGTGCCTTCAAATCTCTACTTCTGCCCAGAATCTTTATCTCATGAAGCTGTGGTTCACATATCTTTCAGTGCACGCATATTTTTTCCCCCGGTGCATGTTTTGCCGCTCGGTTGCACATGAAGCAATTTGCACAATGCTGTGAAAGATGTGCACCTCCTAGTTCTTTTTGTGATAGTGCATGCTCAGCTGCACGGTCATTCACACGGCGCCTCGATTGGCCCACATAGGCTTTTCCGCAGGCCAGTGGTATCTCATATACTACTCCTATGCAGCACTTCACGTACTGCTTGCCATGTTTTTTGCTGCAAGCGCCCTCCTTTTCATTGCTCGCAATGCGCGCGCATAATTGTGCAAGCTTTCGTGGAACCTTTTTCACATTGTGCGGAACCCTGTGAACATAGGGTACCACTTCTGGTTTCACGCTTGACTTTCTTGTCTCGCACGACTTTTTGAACATTGCACGTTTTGGTTTTCCTTAGGAAGGCTTCAGCATCACCAGTGATTACCGAGCTTGGGAACCCCGCCATAGCAAATCAATCCACTTGCTTTTCAAAGCTCGCCTGCATAGTATGTTCACACGACTTCACAAGAGCAGACCCAAGGCAGAGGTTAGCAATAGCGCGTTTCAGTCTTTGAATGAGCCGAGGAATAAGGCAGCAGCTCCTTCCGTGCTCGAGGCGAGTATTGCCAACACACATGATGCTCGCCCAAGGTAATACTTAAATCTATACTTAAACTGAAAATATCCTCGCAAAGGGAGTTCACGGGTAAAACACAATCCCTGCCCCTCTTCTTGAAAGGTGGCTAAAACTGGGCTTACAGCATCTGTGTAGGTCAAATCTTTCTGTTCTTTAATAACTATTAGAAAATCATCAACATACCTGAAAACGTTTAGTACCTCCTTCTCAGTCAAACTGAGTTCTAGGGTGCGGTCATTAAAGGCTAAAAAAATGTTAGCACAGGGGCTACGCAGGATCTCATGCAAATCCTTCGTCTTTGTCGGTAAAAGCTGTTATCAAAAGATACAAACGTCACACTGAGATGAAATTATACCAGCTTCATAAAATTACTAATTGACACACCTGAGGAGTTCTGAAATCAACTGTGCCGCTACTCTCTATGGCATCCCTTACAGAAGTGAACAAGGAAGGCATCGTGGGGCTGTCACATGAATATGCATTCATGCACTTTGAACTCGGGTGACTACAGTTTCTGGACCAAAAAGGTACATTTAACCTAGCAGCAATGAACATTTGTCAGTATCCTTCCTTTAACTGTGCTTTGTAGGCCATATCTGTTAGCAGCTTCCTAGCACCCTCTACAGACAAAAGCTTGTGGATGTGTGTTATCAAACAGCCTGGTAGGTACCATAGGTTTTGATGGAACCAATAAGCTTGAAATGGTTGTGAAAATGTTATGAACTCTGGGGACTATGGTTTCTGGGCCAAAAAGGTACATTTAACCTAGCAGCAACAAACAATTATCAGCATCCTTCCTTGAACTGTGCTTTGTAGGCCATATCCTACCTGCAACTCAAGTCTGAAGAGTTCTGTACCCACATTATGGCAGTTGTCCAGCTGTCCCCTTTCTTAGCAACCGAACTCTCGTCTTCATTCATGCTGCATATACATTTAGTATGTTTCCTTTTTGTTGTGGCATGAAAGGATTGGATAACCACAATATTTAAGATGACTACTGGCAAAGCACTCCAGTATTAAATTTAACAAGGACTTTATAACGTCTTAAATTACACAGCAGAAGTCAAACTGATTGAAGCACTATTGATTTTCTAATGTACCGGTGAAAAACACAAGAACACACAATTTCAACAAAGACAGGCAATTTCCTTCAATTTGTTTACTGCACGGCAATGACATCTGAACAGCACGCACGAGCTGTTATAATTTGGTTAAAAAAAAGCATGCATCTGCTCTGGTGTATGTATGTAGGGTATGCTGTATTGCTATTTCTAAAGAAAAAAAAAAAAAAACACTTTGACCAAAATGTGGCTTCCCTGGCTTAGGGAGAGCAAACCACTTTGCAGCTCTTCATCTATTTACAAAAATACTCTATTACCATCAAGCAAAAAGCCAGGCTTGCTAACCAAGTGTACATATGATTTACAAAGCTAGAATTTGCATGTTTCGATTGTAGTTTGTACTGCCTTGCAGTGGATATCTAATGGGGGAGGCAGTAAGTTACAACTGGTCGGCCCCACAGCTACAAATAAATATAGCAACGACATACCAAACCCCCACAAAAATACTTATCGTCGATGTGTGACCGCTTACAGAGTAAAGGATAAAAAATAATGATTTAGGCAACCAGCGCCAAGGCAACGACGAAATTGAGTCGTGTGTGTTGTCCATTTTGGCCTTGAAGTCGAACCAACTTGCCCAACAGCACAAGTCTCAATCGAACAGTTTGAAGCATGAGCGCTCAAATCGCTTTAAAGCTCGGATCAACATTATGCTACTAGCCAGAGCCAAGTACTTGCGGGCAACACATGCGGCAACAGCCGTAGACACCCTATGGTAACAGCGGACCGCGTCCGTGAAAACCGCATACATTCAGAACATAAATATCTGTAGTGCATTTCCGTAAGCACAAGACCATTCACGAAAGCCAATAGTTTAAAATCCGGCTTAATGTGGAAGCAGACGGTGCCTGAAGTGGACATCAGAAAACCAACATCGCTTCAGCACTATTGCTGGGAAAAAAATGTGAACTTGCAGCGCAACTGTTTCCACACTCGTTTAAGGTTAATTTCAAAAGAAATGCTTTGCAAACCGGGAGGAGCAAAACAAACCTCTGAGATAATCTGAGGAGATAGCGAGCTCGCTATACTGGGCGCAGCCATCTTGCAAAATAACATCAATGACACTAAGAGAAAAAACAAAATGTGTCAAATATAGCCACATTTAACTGTTCCAAAACATGCACGCAAAGTAGTGAATTATATTGTATTTTGTATTATGACGAGTAAACAAAATAATTTGTAATGTGTCTAAAGGCACATGATTGTATGTGAACAGTAGCAGCGTAGCAACACAACGCAACCACAGCGACATTAGCAGCATGGCGCATTGTGGCGCAGCACGGGAAGAAACTTGTACACGGTGGTTTTGAATTCGGACATCATCAAAGTGGAGCCATAGAGCTTTCATCATCAGGAACGTTGTAAACTTCGGCAGTGGATCATGGTTCGGACCAGCGGACGGAGACCCGAGGACGACGAGCAGCGTAGGCGCGATGTGTTCCATGCAGTGATAACTAAAAGATGACCCTTCGTTTAGGACTCCATACGGGTGTTGTAGCTAGAACGCAGCTCAGGGCTTATTCCGAAGCACACGTCTCTGGCAAGGCTGTAAACAACCTAATATTTGAGACGGGGCCTGTTGTCCTAAAACGACTAGCGTACTGCAGCTTTTTTGCAGATGCCTGCGGCTGTTTCGTTGGTGATACTCTGACGATGCGCGAGTGCTGCCATGGCTTTGTGAAAACTTTCAAAAGCTGCATTTCAAAATGCGCAAAATAAGAGAGCTAGATAATGCAACCATAGTACATGCTCTCTAGGTAAGTATGAACTTCATGCTGCAAACTGAATTATAGCTCAATTATTCAGCAATCTTGATTCAAAGGTAATTGCGTGAAATGTAGGGACAAGGAAGAAATAATTAAGCCACCATCTTCCACAACTGCACAAATGTAACGAGCGCTCATATTTTGCACAGTTTTGCATAAAGTTCTCACGAGCAAACTTCTTTCACCTCCCAGTTATGAGCATGCATTGTGTGCCCGTTATTGCTTCCAAAGCATTTTATAACACCAGTACAATTAGTCATACCTTGCTAACAGGTACACATTGATTCTAGACTCAAACTGCCTCATAAAAAGTTTCCTGTTATCAGAAATCTTGATGAAACAAAGATTAAATGCAGTGTCAAGCCAAGTTTGTAGCAGTCAATTGTTCAGTTCTTTCATGTGCAATATCGTGGTTGACATTTCATGCAAATGATTTAACACCTTGACGTGCCTAGTGAGTTATGACAAAACATGGTATAGGCTACATTCATATCTTTACAGTGGAACTGTGTTTGTTAAATAAGTGTCTCGTCTCGCACATAATTGCTGTAGAATTGTTACTGAAAGGGCCCATGAAAAGCCATTTATTAAAACTAGAAAACGCGCGCAAGCAATCAGTACCTCTGCAATGCAAACATTTTCAAGCTACCTGCATTAGCACTGATCGTATCGGTGCAAAAAATTACTCTTGTCCCCATCAACTCAGCGCATGCCACCATGCCCTATCCCGCCTGCCTGCCTGCATCACCTGGGAGTGTCCAGTTATTTTGTGCACCCAGCAGACCCCAATAACATCATTGAAGAGTGAGCGCACGAGAGGCGTCACCTTATTTGATTGCGAGCAGTTGCCAGGAGCACTTTTTAAACATTCGTCACATTCATGTCACATTCGTATGTTCGCAGATGATTGCGTCATTTATCGTACTATTAATAACTCTTCCCACCAAGAAGCCCTCCAGACTGACCTAACTAACGTTCAGAAATGGAGCGACCTGTGGATGATGACACTTAACCCTCAGAAATGCAAGATTGTATCCTTCACCCGTCGCACTAAACCATTTATTTTTTCTTACAATATAGCTCAAATCCCAATAGAAGCAGTTAAGTCATTTAAGTACTTAGGAGTCACGCTATCTCATGATTTATCTTGGCGCACACATATTTCTAATGTAATATCATCCGCGAATAAAACACTAGGCTTTTTGAAACGCCACTTACGTCACGCTCCCCAACAAGTTAAACTCCTGGCTTACCAATCGCTAATCAGACCGAAACTAGAATATGCATCCCCCATATGGAATCCACATCAAATATACCTCATAAATGCCCTCGAATCCGTCCAGAACCGTGCCACTAGATTCATCCACAATACCTATTCATACCAAGCCAGCGTGTCGTCTTTAAAAGCAGAATCCGCCTTATCAACCCTTGTTATTCGTCGCCGCATTGCCAGCCTAAACCTGTTTCATAAGTTCTTTTACAGCACCCACGGTTACGCAGGCTATATCACATCACCAGCTCGTATATCGCATCGCACTGGTCACATTCTTCAAGTTGCCCGGCCTCGGACCCATACGACCACGTTCGCTGCCTCCTTCTTCCCCCGAGCAGCATTAGATTGGAACGGCCTTTCCCACAGCATCGCCGCTATCACCTGCCCATCCAACTTTTCCAAAGCACTAACAGATCATATTGTATGTTGAACCCACATGGCAACCATTGTACTTATTTTTTTTTTGTATAATCCACCCCTTATGTAATACCCCCACGGGGGTCCTTAAGGTAATAAACTGAACTGAACTGAATTATCTGCAAAGCTTTGAAATCTGACTTGAGTGCTCAGAAAGACCACCTCCGTGAACTTCTTGCATTAGAATATTACCATTGAAGCACTCATCAGCTCAGCATGTTTATCAGCTTCAAGCAGGTAGGACAACTTTATAGACTGTGACTGTACTAGCTTCTTGAAGCTTTGTGAGGGGTGTGACGATACCTCTGAGCATGTCCATCTGCTTCATTCTTTTGCTTGCCTGTGCCCGCAATGAACATGAATTCTTTCCTGCTGAATGATAGTCATAAAGGACCTATGAAAATGCCTTTCTGGGCTGTGTTAAATGCTTCACAAATTTTCCTGATTGTCGTTGCGTTTGCCACATGTCAAAACCTACTTTCTCAAGCACTGACGCACATTTACCCCCATTTTTCAATGATATGCTAGGTCTCCTAGGGCACCACTCACATCACACTTGTGTTCAACAGCACCACTTCCACACAGTATTAACATTACAGCGGGCCTGACATAACGGAGACAATGTTTAGTAAAAGAAGAGACATCTGGGCGAGTTGGTATGGTGACATGATAGAAAAACAGCGCAAAAGACGTGCACGGAGGAGAAGAACGGACAGTTCGGGGTCATTTCCTTTTTGCATTAACTGGAATAGTCCTTTCCGCTTGCAAAGGTAGCAGTTTCTTTTTCCAACGGATGCCAAGCGTTGCCCTTAAGTGGACTGATGAAGCCAAGACATTTGCAGGGGTCAAGTGGATTCAACTAGTGCAGGACCTGGTTAATTCGAGAAATATGGGAGAGACCTTTGTCCTACCTGGGCCTAGAAGCAGTGTGTCCTACTCAAGATCCAAGGGTCTTGGAGGGCTGGATTCCGATCTCACCCTCTTATCTCAAAGGCAAAGTCTGAGTTTGCAGCACTTGCCAAAGTGGCCATGCCGTATAATCTTCTGCCATAAAGACAACCTGATACCCAGTAAGCGCCCGGCCATGACAGCTGCCAACTACTTTCTGACAAAGTTAAAGTGGAAAGACAGGCTAGTTGGTATTGGTATGATGACTGCGGGTACAAAAACACAGGATGAAGGAAGGAGACAGGCGCAGGATGAACGCTTTGTCCTGCATCCTTTGAAGCATTTGCCCTGCGTCTGTCTCCTTTCTTCTTCCTGTGTTTTTTGCACTGAGATGCATATTTTTTTCTGGCAATGGCATGTGATTTTTCGCTCATGATGCTGACACATTCCATAACGCTGACAGCAAATTTTCTGCAAAACACTGCAAAAATTTTGTTTTTAAAATTAAATTTTAAATTTTAAAAGTTTTACAGGCTTCCCACGCGAATTCAGTTGAGTGGTACCTTCTCGTGAGTGCAGAATAAAGCTCGCTCGATGGCCGATTGGCTGCTGTTGCCTTTTTGTCCTACCAAAATGTTTGCTCACCTATGCCAATGTCAAAATGACATTGCGGCAAAGCGAGCCAGTTCCAAATCAAACAGTTTCATGGTGTAGCGCCTTCCCCTGGCTGCGCAAAGACTGCGGCCAAAGCATGGCCGCTGGAAAAATGAAAAAAGACGCCGGCTGGCAGTGGCACTTGAAACCACAGTTGGCTGGTCTGTTCTAGTCTAGATCCTTATCAGCTGTCTCGTCCTTCGCTCCTGAGGTCTTCAGCCTACAATGTATTCGGCCCCTGTTCCTTTTTGCATAATGCCAGCCTTGCCTCGAGCCCAAGTAGCATTTAGCTTCTGCGGCATTGTTTTGATATGATAGCTTAAAGACTTCGTTTTCCAGAAAATCCAGCAACAGCAGCAATATTGATGTGAGTGAAAAATCATGGGCATGCCTCTGGCAGGTAGCAGTTGGCAGGTGAAAAGCCGTGCACTGACTGGTCAGCAGGTTGTCTGTCGCCACGAAGCCACAAGACATGGCCGACTTGGAACTACTCCTGACTCAAGCAGCTTCTTTGAGATGGAGGGGGAAATGAGAATCGGACTCACCGGAAGCCTTCTATACTGTAACAAGAATCTCCCATTGATAGCGCAAGCTACAACACCGATGCATCGTATCCTCATCGATCGGAGCAGCCAGCTGGGAGCCCCAACCGAGTGCCGTGCGCCGAGTAGAGTGGTTGGCAGCCATTGTCTCCCTCCTCACACAGAGCAGACAACTGATGTTACATGGCATCTCTTCTCTAGCTGCAACACAGCAGGCCCACACCTGTGTAGCCTAGACTAGTTGAACCTGTTATGCCCATTTAGAAACTGCTTGAGTAATTCATCCGTACTAAACAGGCATGAAACAGATAACGAGTCAAGCACATTACTCCTATGCCATGCAGGCACGTTCTTGGTTGAAGCAGGTCTTTTTAGCTATGGCTGTTGGTGTTTCACGTAATGTGCTAGCTCACGAGTATAAGCTAATGGGTAGGTGTGGAATGATAGTGTCACAAATTCAGGAATTGGTGATTCAGCGAGTTGTAGAGTAATGAGGATCTGCAGGGGAAGCCATTAAAACTATCGCATTAGGGCTGATGTCTTCCAGTTTTTTTCTCTTTTCTTGCGTTTTTTTTAAGGTTTGATTTTTTTTTTATTTTTGAGGAAATATGCTAAAAGGAACCTATAAAGGTAATTATTGTCATTGTAATGCAGTACACTTCTAGGATTTTTTTTGTTGGTATTCAAGTCAAATTTTAAATGTCTCTGCATACCCCCTTTAATTTACAAATTTCTCAAAATTGCTTTTCGCAGTCTATTTGGACATCATCTCGCGGCCTACTCTTAGCTGCCCCCTACTGACATAAACTTGGCCATCTGGGACCAAATGATGCAGGCAAAATGGGCCACAGTGGGGAATGGTTGTGACATTTTCTTTACTTTTCTCATCGGCATGTGTCGAGTTGAAGCGAAAGGAGGGGCATTATTTTTTACCTCCATCTGTGTTAGTAAAACCAGCTTAAAAATTTGTGTCGTGGAAATGAGTGATGAAATACTAATCGTTAGTGCACCTTTTCTAGCCACAGCAAATACCTTTTCATTGTTCTTTTAATTGAGCTGAACTAGTTCGTTCATTATCACAAAAATGTATGCAGCTTTGCTTTCATCTATTTGTTCCTTCTTTGTTGTGGTTTCCATGCAGCTGTTTTATAACAACTTTATTCCTTTCGTGCACAGACAAGTGTAGGAAAATGAATGGCTCGTGACGACATGCATATGAAAAAAGCCAAAAGTGGTTGAAATCAAGTAAAGCATATGGAAATTTTTATTATTGTTGTTTCACAGGATATTCAATGGAAAATTATTACTTTAATCGTTTTTTACCTGAAAGATTACGGTGGAAGTAGGAGAGACGGCAACTATATGTAAATAGAGAGATCCAAAGCTACAGCAGTGGCTGTTAAACCTTGTTCGTCCGAGTATACTAATTCGGTTGTGCATAGCCGAATATTGAGATTGCTCACAAGGGTCACCCCCAACCAATGCGGCAATAGGTCTAATACCACAAGTGCCACTTGGAATGCGATTGAGTGGTGAGAGTAGCAGCTGTACCAAAACCCTTTAGTCCTCCTCTAGGAGCACCAAAGGGTTCTAGCCAGAGCCACTGTTAAAGGTATACTGCAGGGAATGTGCAACTTTCTCTGAAATCGCTGAAATTGCATTCAGGAGATGCAGTTATCAAAAGCTGTTTTGTGCACTGCTTTGAGATTATTGTACTGGCAAGTTATATTTTGTAGAAGATGGCTGTAAAAGTGTGAACTTTCCTTAGAACTAGTGCTAGGTAGTTTTTAATGAGGAATTATATACAACTCTGAAAAGTTTTGTTAAGCAAAAGCTGTAAAGAACTGTATTAACACGATAAGCACAAACCATCTTCTCTTGGTCACGTGTCAGTGTATGTTGTGCCTCGAGGCTCCTGTATTGTGCTCTTTCTGTGATGGGTTCCTTGCGACATAGGCAAGTGGCTTTGCCTTATGAGTGACCTTAAAGCAACTCGCACTTCCTTTAGTTTTGCACTTGTACAATCAAGCACAAGAGACGAATTATAGGGTCATTCAGCACTACACATCTTGCATCTACAGTACACCTAATGTGGAAAGCCTGGGAGTGTTGCCAGCAATCTCTCTGTTATGCTTTTCTCACTCCGAATTTTTTTTTTATACTGTCCTCAACAGTTGAAAACGCAGCTGAGTTGATGCAGATAATTTTCGGATAATGATTGGGTTTGTCCGCACATTCACGAAGCATGCTTGGGTAGGAATACAGAAAAATACCGAGTTCTCACTATACACTAACTATCTTAAACGCAGTGGCAAACTGATTGTAATCTTCATTTATCGGAATTTGTTTTTGGCAGAATCACAAAGTGGCGGAAATATGTGTAGGTGGTTTCTTCACATTCACATTCAAGAGACTAACAGACCAAAATGTGCCATAAATTATGATGGAAATGGCAAGCTCTTGCCTTGCAATTGAGGAAGCAGTATAGGAAGCAAAAGGATTTATTTATCACTGAAAATCTTATCAAATGAGCTAGAGTGTTACATTGCTGTGAAACCTTGCCATTACCGGTGCATCCCACCATATGGCCACATCTCGGTGAAGTATTAGAGTGCACATGATTTTTTCTATTTCTTTCACGAGTGTTCATGTTCTATTTTAGTTTATGCACTCTCCGGCCATCACTCTGCTGATTATAAATGCTCCCTTCACTTCGCCAGTGAAGTGCGTCTAGCTTCTGTCACTCTTTTTGCATTTCTTGGCTGCAATGGCGACCACGGTCATTTAATGCTTGCATAGACTTAGGCGTTTGTCAAAGTGCCATAACGGCTGGGTGCGGGAACTCATATATATATTATTCTCTTCTGCAAAAAAAAAATGAATGTCTGGCAGCAGAGCTTTCTTTTTATATTAGCTTTCAATACATCCTTTTTGCCCGCCTGTGATTGACATTTTGCTCATTTATCATGGTTTCCAGCTTCTTCATACAAACAAAAGACATCAGTAACATCAACTGATGAAAATATTCTTGGTAAAAACTTTTCTACAGCATTTCTAACAAAAATTTCATGGAATGATTACCTTAGAAGTATGTTTTTCATTGTGCCGAAAAGATTAGGTGTTTAAACTTTTGTAAGGTGTGAGAAATGTACTCATTTTGCAAAGCCATTGTTGTTGCATGTTGCAGCCATAAAAAGTTTGCAATCTGCAGTTCTCGTAGGACGTAAATTCACTAAGGTGTAAACAAAAAAAATGAGAGATATAATTAGCTGAGGAGGAAAAACTCGAAAGCCCATCATATTCTCCACTGTAGCCATAGAAAAAAGTCTAGCTCTTCCGCACGATGACACAGCTAGGCAGCTCCGAATGGCTTTATTAACCACTGGCTGTTTGTGTCACAGGAACACTTTTGTTCCTAATACAGTGTGCATTAAAAGACGTTTTGCTTTTTGTCCTGTAACTCATTACATGATGGAACTGAAAGAATTTACATTTAAAATAACGCTTAGAAATGAGCTCAGTCCTACTTCACACATTTTGATTCAGTTTTCACTGGTGGCAGCACGCTAACTGTGACTGGTGCATCTGTTGACTAAACTAGTCAGTGAACAGCAGTTGATGATTTTTTTATTCTAGGAAGCAGCTAGAAATTCAATGGCACAAGGTTGGTACTGTGGGGGGCACGAGGTAAACCAGCAACTTTTGATGTACAGACGTCAGCAAGTCTGCCCGGAGTGCTCGAACACCAACCTGTCGCACAAAGAAAGTGAAATTTTTGAGCAGGGGCCCAATTCTAGGAACAATGATGGCGCTATACTGAAGGTGCATAGGCATACTACTTGCACTGACAGCTACACTTTACCACTATTAGAGCAGCCCAGAAAAAATTTCACTTTGTTCGCTCCGCAGCACACCTCTTCAGCATTGTGGACGTGCCGACGACTGCACTAGTGGTGAAAGTGTGTTGCTATTGCTAGGGGGAAGGACTATACAACCAAGGCACAGCAAAAGTCAAATATTATAGTGATTGTGTTCAGCCATTTCGCTGCTAATATGTTATTATTATGCTATTATGAATCAAATCATATAAGAATACCCAAGTACAGATGCAGATCTGCTAAGCGAACTCCGAAGCAGATATCTCAATACCGGTAGCAACCCCAATGCTACCTATGAGTACAAAGGGGTTCCTAATGAAGACTTCGACAGAGAGATCGCGGAAGCGGAAATTTGGGCCGCAATTCGCCATTTACATACTACCTCTCAGCTATTAACGACTTAATGAATGAATATTGGAACAAAGGTGAACTTTCGCAGATGTGGAAACACGTGAAGGTTGTCTTTATTCCTAAACACAAAAAGAAACTAAGCATAGAGAACTTAAGGCCCATCTCTCTTACGTCGTGCTTAGGTAAACTTATGGAACATGTTATTCTAAATAGGCTTTAGAACTACGCAGAAGAGAATGACCTTCTGCCCAGCTCAATGATTGGCTTCAAAACTCAACTCTCTACTCAGGACGTAATGCTTCAGTTGCATGCAGAAGTGATAGATCCCCCTAACAAAACCGGAACCAAAGCGATTTTTGCCTTGGATCTGGAAAAAGCCTTCGACAATGTCTCTCATGAAGCCATTCTCCAAACCCTCGCCAACATAAACGCAGGGAACAAAACCTTTAATTACATTCCTTCCTTTCTCTCGGGAAGGACTGCGGGCAGAGCTAAGTATCGCAGGACTTGCATCGGACAAAATAGCAATAGGAGACAGAGGAACCCCGCAAGGATCAGTCCTCTCTCCCTTCTTGTTCAACCTAGCAATGATAAGTCTGCCTCCCAAACTTGAAGAAATCCAAGATCTTCAACACTCCCTATATACTGACGATGTCACCTTGTGGGTAGCAAAAGGTTCGGACGCTCACATAGAGGAAACGCTTCAAGAAGCAGTGAATGTAGTCCAGTCATACACTAACCAGATTGGGCTGAAATGCTCACAACATAAGTCTGAACTACTAGCAGTGAGAAGGAAAACGCAAGACAAAGTAGAGATAAAAGTCTGCCTGCACGGACTACCCATACCCACAGTCGATACTATTGGAGTGCTCGGGCTCTACATCCAGAGCAATAGGAAGAGCAATGTTACTATCAACAGGCTGGAAATGACTGTGCGATAAATCACTAGACTGATACACAGAGTAACGGAAAGAAAGAGGCTGACATTTGTCGTCTTATCCATGCCTTTGTACTAAGTCGATTCACATACTCTGTCCCTTATCTCCGCCTCATTCAATCTGACAAGGAGAAATTAGACACTCATTAGAAGCACCTACAAGGCTGGGCTAGTTCTACCCAGAAACACTGCAACCGAAAAACTTCTCTCACTTGGGATACACAACAATGTAGAGGAGCTGATTGCAGCTACAAAGACTAACAAACTCTAAAGCAGGCAGACAAATTCTCAAGCGCATGAGAATTAATGCCGAACCACTAGCCAACCACTAGGACCACTACCAAGAGGAGCTGGCGACAAAATTATCTCCAAACCTGTGCCCAAAAACATGCATCCCTCCTTCCATGAAGGCAGGAGGAAAGCTAGAGCTAGGGCCCTAAACAGAAAATACCGAAATCACGATGGGGTGGTGTATACCAACGCCTTGTATTACTATATGGCTGACGGTGCCGTTGCTATCTTTGTAATTAAGCAGTACAGTAAGTAAATGCGTATCAGCTGCTTCGGTCAAAGTCCGCTACTCGGACCAGGAGGAAGAAGCCGCAATCGCTTTAGCCATCGCTACAGCAGATGCGGAGATAATTGTCACTGATTCAAAAACTGCCATACGTAACTTCTCGCGTAGCAGAATATCAAATACTGCCAGAAACAACCTCGCGGATATCAGACTCGACAGAGAGATAGAACTCGTATGGACGCCTGCCCACTCAGGGTACCGAGGCAATGAGGCTGCTCATCAACACGCTCGAGGTTTTGTCGGCCGAGCGGTGAGACCTAATGCCGAGGAACTTGAAATGGAAGAATTGCTCACATACAGCGACCTACAGCGACATACCTCTGCCAGCATTTTAGTTCATCGGGACAGTTTGCCCATATGATAACAGTAGCAACTAGTGCAGCTCCCTCATGACTGCATGGGCAGCAAGAGCGCAAGTATGCTGCAAGGGAATACACTGTCAAGGTTAAAACATGCCAAAGTTAATACTTTTCTTGCTTCGTGCACACTGACTACAAATGAATTACTTCTCCTCTATGTGAAAACAGTAATAGACTTTGTTTCATGCATTTTGCCTCGCTTAACTGATCAGTATTAGACACATACCTTCACCAGACATTGCACTTCGGGCTGGTAGCAGAAATAAATGGATTAATATATTGTACCAATAAATTATTATTAAACATTTACCACTTTGTTCGCAAGAAAAAAAAACATTTTTGCAAATGTGTGTAACATGCAAGGCTGATTTTGTTAATGCCCACATCACATTGACACAGATAAAGTAACATAGTGTGTACCAGTGAAAAAAGTGATTTCTAGTCTGTGTTTGTGCTAGGCTTTGTTTCTGCTGCTGTCTGCAATCAACAAACTGCATTTCTAAGGATTGCATTTGCAAAAGAAAATAGTACTCATATTAAGACATGCTAGGCCGAGGACCTGGGTTCAGTTCCAGCCATAGTGGTCGTTACATATCAATGAAGGTGAAATGCAAGACACACTTGCAATGTCAGTGCACACGAAGAACCTCAAATCAATGGCATTAATGTAGAGCTGTCCACTATGACGTCTCTTATAGGCAGTTTTTCTATATCACTTATGGAAGTTAAACACCATATCCCACACCGAAGGAGGAACAACACTTTCTTTACTGACCAAATAAGTGAAAAAGAAACGAAACTTGCGATTGCCCTGGCTTTTAACCCTGATGTTGAAGGAAAGAAAGTGTATTCAGAGGCAGCAGCTGGTGGTGGCAATTTCCACCTGAGCATGGATATTCAATGAATGCTTGTTTTAATCTGAAAGTAAATCTTTAGAAGGAAAATTGTTGAAGGGCGACATCTGCAGGTTTTGTTGATGCTATATTGCCATTTATGACACTGTGAGCACCCTTTCACTCTTATCTACTACCCTGCGAAACTAAGAAGCAAACAAGATAGCTTTGAACAGTGCCACATTGCTGCAATACCTAAGCAACAGCTGCACGAGCTGTTTAAAGCCACTTGCAAAATACACAAATCATTTTCACTACATGCACGGCGGAAGGTGTTTGCACGCAGTAGAGGCACTCGTAAAAGTAATGTATCAGCTTTTGGGGTTGAAGCACAGCTACGGACGGTCGCTTTTTTTTTTTTTTTTTTTTTTTTTTTTTAAGCAGGCTTTTGCTTCACCGGACGGTTTAGGTGGGGTTCTCACCGAAATACAAAGCGTGCGATAGCATTTCGGAGCCGATTTGCATGTTAACGATATGTAACACAAACCTGCACTGAGAGCCACGACGGGTTTCATGACGCGGCCGTGCACCAGCGATCGAAAACGTGCACAAATAAACCGCATTTAATTGATTCGTGGCAAGACTAGCCACTAGAGCACTAGCCTCATGCAGTCTTTGGGGTAGTCTCGCGGCACATCACGCACGCACATCCAACGGCTAGCAGCAACGTTACTAGAACAAACTCTAGCAGTCAGCACAAGGGATCTTGCGGAAATACAAGGCTTGCGTTCCCTCATAAAATAGATCGCATTTCGGGGCCGATTTGCATGTAAGCGGTATGTAACAAACCTGCGTCTGAGCCACGAAGGGCTTCGTGGAGCGACCGAGCGTCAGCGATTGAATCAATGCACAAATAGCATTTAGTTCATCCGGGACAAGACAAGACGACTAGCCTCATGCGGTCTTTGAAGAAGACTCGCGGCACAAGTATAGCACAAGAGCGCACACACACATCCACGCGACAACGCGCATCGCACGCTGCTACAACACGAGCGCCGAGGCCCATGCCTTGAGTCGCTAGCGCGGAATGGGGGTGCCGGCCGCAGCTCGTAACAGCCAGCCGAAGGCCTCTTCTCCCTCTCCATCTTCGTTTTCCCCCTCGCGCCGCATCCGTTTGTTGGGATCGGATATACGCGGCCGTGCTTCCTTCCTTCCCCTTCTCTCCGTCCGGCGGCCACGCGCCTCACCTCGCCTGGTTTTGCGTTTTTCACGCAAGTACGCCCCGCGACGCACCGCAGCGTTCGCCGGTGCCGCGTTTCCCACCGCACAACACCCCGCAGTTACTTCGTGGGTGTGTTTCCGAAATTCGCCTAAGATTTGCTGGGCGCTTAATTCGATATGCTTTCTCTCTCTCTCGGTCTATCCAAAATCGTATATTTTGCCCTTAGAGAAGCTTTGTTCACTTTACTTTTCTTTTATATGCAGTCTTTACTTCCTTTTCATATCTATTGGCTGGTTGCATGTCGTAAGCTACGCACAGAATCCCCTCCCCTATCCTATTGGCTGGCGTAGGCCGCAAGATCCTAGCTGCGAAGCAAGGACTTCGCGGATTATTTGGACTCTGCATAAAACATAAAATTTTTGGCGAACGCAGCACCCTTCCTTCGTGTGAATAAACCTCCCTCCCAATTTTTGATATTGCCAGGTTCGCAATTATGCCAATGTGACTCACTGAACTGCGCCGCCTGAAGGCGTCATCACGCGGGTAATTGTCACACCAGAGAAAAATGGGGGGCTTGAATCGAGTGTCAGAGTTGATGCATATTTTGTTGATTTTCAGAGCGTTAGTTCTGTTCTTCGCACTGCGACTCCCAAGGTCATTCACTTGCGCTTTTCACCTTGAGTCGCCGTAGCTGAGGCGCGACCAGTGACGTCACTCCACGTGACCCGCTGCGGAGAGGCGCAACACACTGTTACAGCAAACCTGGAGTTATATCAGTAAGAGCCCAGATTGTACGCCTTTGAAAAAAGCAAGGGAGAAAAGCTGTATGTTTCGGGCGCTTGGCATTGGAAAGACGCGGACAGATGCGCGATCAGCAGAGTAGGCATTGTAAAAAGTTGTATCAGAACTCCGTTCCTGATCAATCACTGCAAGCAGTTCGGGTCGATCAAATGGCAAGGGTCTCCATCTGCTTCATTGATCAGATTGAAAGTCGATAAAGGACTATGCTCAAGTTTACTGGGCTGGCAATAAGTGTTCATTACACGCACATTATCAATCTATAAGTGCCAGTGGGTAAAACGTTTTTTTATTGTCGTTCCTCAGAAGGCGTTATTTATCTGGTTTTTGCTGAGCTAATTTCTGAAGCATATTCATTAATGTCTGAAAGAATGTGCCAAAACATTGATGATCACTGATTACTTTTTTTTTTTTGTTCAACAAAAAATCGAGTTACTTAGAAACTGAACCATCACCAGTTAGGCATATTTACTACGGCTAACCATAGTATCTACCACGTCGGGGGATAAAATTATGCTAGTAGAAGATATGGGATATATGTATAATAGCGGTATTGTGTATGCAGAACTATTTACGGCAGTCGGGAAAACGGGCATGTATATATGACTATTGCACTCCTTTGCGAGACGCAACCACATGCATGAGACTCAAGAACGTTGTGGACACGTGCGTTTGAGCAAGTTTTGTAATGTGCCGTTTATAACCTCATAAAGATATTTGCTTCGAGCTGACTATTGATCTGCGGTGCGTTCTTTAGACTGGAAAAAGAAATCTGATGTAAGGAAACAACAAACCGTAGCGCCTGTGCATCACGGACAGAATAAAAGGCCACTGCCGAATCGAAGCACGCGATATTCAAATCGATGGAAGAATTTTTTTGCGCAACCACTTCAGATCATAGCCGAGGCCGAAAATAGCCCGGCGTATGCATATACAAGACACACTCGCAACAATGTGTAGACACGGCTCGGAGCCGGAAAATTACTCTCCACTGAAGGGATTCGCGTGACCCACAGCCGCGGCAGTGTATACGCGGCTCATATCTCTGCAGCTATTTTCGATGTCCTCGTCTCAGTGCATAGTACGGAAATGCCGATAGAACAACAATGCTCTTCTGCGTACCGCCTGTCGAATGCGGCCACAATCAAGAACAGTCTGTATACGGCTCTCAAACAGCGAGGGGTCACAGCGTAGCCTCTCTACTTCTGTCTGTCTTTTTTTCTTTTTTCTTTTTTGCGTATGTTTTTACTTTTCGAATACGAAAACTTGTTTAAAGTGAGCCTACCGATTCGGCTGGGATCTTCCTCGTGGGGACTCCTTTAATGACGGGGCTCTGCGTCGGTATCGCACGCTCTATCCGTGTTTCTGGATGTCGCGCGGCTCGTTTCGGTTCACTGGTTTGAGCTGTGTCGACGGATGTTTTCATATATGCTCGGGAAGGGGGCACCGCCTCTTCATTGCGATGGGACTGGAGTATATCCTGATCCTGGCGTAGTACGTGCTATCCTTCTTTCGATAGGTCGGTAATAACAAGCAACAAAAGCGGGAATGCGGTGCCCGAAGCAAAGGGATGGAGACCACTGCAGCCTGACAGAGGAGATGGTTGATTTTTTTGCAATTAAAAAATATACACAAATTTGGCACGCTAAATTTGCACCGGCACTTTCCCGAAATACTTTTTCATTCCAACCGCAAGTGTCGCCTCGAATAACAATGTAGGTTGAAGTTTACGTCTAAAACAATAAAGACCGTTGGTGTTTCTACAATCGTGCATTTCGTGCATTGCTCACATGACCAGATATAGCATTGATTGTGGCTATGGTCGCCTATATACAGTGCAAGTTATTCGCGCTATCCGGATGATCTTGGAGGATTAAGAAAAGATCTCCGAAGAAAACATGACCTATCTCTGCCTAAAATCGGTGGCAATACATTTAATTAGGAGCTGCGCCCATGGCCCTGTTCGTGTGTGCATTGACAAATATTAATTTCCTTTTCATAACAGCGGGAAATGCACTGACTACAGTTGGCACTGCTCAAGCTTAAACTGTGGTAAAGGTTCACGATTCTAATGAACTCGAAAACTGGAAAAGAAAAGTCAATAAAAAAAGCGAAAAGGGGGGGGGGGAGAGGGAGAGAGAGAGAGATTAGCAGCGGCTATGGGGTGTTCGCCCTCAAGCCATCAGCATTGCTCTTTGGTCAACTAAATATACGTCGCGCAACGGTGGCCCATTTGCAAGCTCTGAGCTCCCTAAGTGACGTACCATATGTGCACCCGTGTTAATATGCGATGTCCTAGCTGCCTGGCGTAAGAGTTGCTGTTATATATAGTACTCCACTTAAGCCAAACTCTGTCGCTAGCATACCTTTCTTCTTCCCTTCCCTTTCTCCCGCCGCGGTGGATCAACGGCTGTATCGTTAGGCTGCTGATACCAAGGTCGCGGTTCGATCCCGGCCTCGTAGGTGTACGTAAAAAAACGAAAGAAAAAATTGGTAGAGACTGCACTGGAGCTAACCACTATGGCATCCCACATAGACCACATGTCGTTTCGGGTCGTTAGGCTCCACAGTTCGCAGTTCGCTATTCTTTCCATTCTTTTATCTGTGCGAAGTGTTCTCGAAGGCCACTACTCCTCATTTCCTTTTGTTTTTTCGAAGCGTTTGATGTTTTTTATGCGTAGACATTCATTAGCCTAAACATCTGTGTGAACAGTATCGCTGAAGTCTAGCGCAAACTAACCTGCGCCAGGGATAGGAGCTGTGTTTTTGTACAAAAGAAGCCCAGCCGAGCACCACTAAGCAGAAGGCCCTTCCCCTCTCCCCTTTACGTATTCTCGTGTAAGACATGAAATTAACTTGAGAATAATTAGTGGGCGGGTGCAGAAAACGAATCATTGAATGCATGGGCAGAGTATTTGCGGTCTGTGGTTCGGGCAAAAGGATGGCGCCGCCCAGATGATATCCGTCACTGTACTTGGCGGCAACGAATCTTTTTAATATTGCTTCAGTGACCTGAGACCAGCCAAATCTTTTTCTTAGCACGCATGCGCTGCTTAGCTGAGAAGAAAGAGAGAGACAGATAAATTTCTTTGCCCAAAAATAATAAACGTTTCCAGCTTATTTCAGGAACCTATACGCCAGCCGGCGTAAAGAAAAAAAAAAAAAGGATTGAGGAAAGCGCTGGTGCAGCATATAGGTAAAAAGAGAATATGCTAGAAAATAAGTTGTGGTGGTGAGATTCGGATGTTTCCAGATAGCGATGTCTTGCAGATCGGTATGCCTGGCTGACCTTGGACTAGGGAGCGAAGCTATTTGCAAGCCCAGCCTCCTTCTTCTCAACGACTAACCCAGAGAACGTGAATGATGTTTTAAGAAGCCATGGTGCACTTTCTTAAGTGGCGGTTGTTTCGAGCAGTAACGCTTGTAACCATTCCTATACCATTGACCTTAACAAAAGTGGAAGACCAGGAAGAACGGTAGCCTATTGCCGAACTACAAAGGAAAAGCACTGCACACTAAAGAGAAGTCCAAGGTGCGGTGACGCGGCCACGTCCACGGTCTGTGCCATCTTGGGGCGAACGCTATCGGTGCGCAAAGCGCATGTCTCCGCCGTCACAGGGCGTGGCTCGTTGCGGCGCATTACATAAAGGACCGCGTAGACAATCCCCGCGGTGGCACATCATCCTTGCTCACATCACACGAAGGCGCATCCTTGGAGGCGCGTATGGCTTTCGGGCGGCTCCTTCCTCCACCCCAACCGAGACGCGGGCTTTTCGAAGCTGTCCTCGTGACAGCGGGATTTGCGTCGGGCGTGTGTGGCCGTTAAAAGAAGAAGCGGCCAGCGCCACTTTGGCGGCGTCGCCGCCTTTGCGCGCAGCAAACGCATCGTCCTGGGAGGAACGCCGCCGCCTATGAGTTGGCCGACACCGGCGCGAGGTCGTTGGCTCGTGAGAAACTGCGGCGGAGAGACTCGCCCACACCTTTCTTTGGCGGCCCGCAGTGCGTGCTCGCAGTGGCCCGGCTTGAGAAGTCGTATAACCTCCTGCTGTGGGAAATAAGTTTTGTATTTTCAGACCACGGTAGTTCAGGTTCAAGCATAAGGTCATTGCAATGCTGCGCCCTTCAGAATCAACGACTGGGATGAGGTGACAGTTGTTGCGACATTTAAATTGCCTCAGGAACCACAGTTACGGTACAAGATAGCTGGTTGAGTCCATGGGCTCACTTGATGTGGCAATTGTTTCTCATACGCTTAATTCGTACAAGGTTCGAAAAATATATACATAAATTTGCGCATGCTATTATATAATGTTTTCTACCACACAACTGTAGCTATCCATCAAGCCGGTGCGTAGATTGCAATGGTGTGTTAGCAGTAATTGCAGCTGTACTAGTACAGTGTTAACATACGAGTTGGGAGCAAGAGGATAGAACCAGTGATTTATTAAATTCAATTTTATGTAACCCCCACCTGACCAGTGCGAAAGAAGCCCAACCATCCTGGTCAAAAACAACCCTTCTGAGGCCGCTGTTAGCTGTGTTTGCGGTCTATAGATATGTGTCCCTATTACGAGTTGGCGTCTTTTTCATAAGTGTCGTTATCTCCCTAACTTTGAGTCATCTGATTGGTAGAAACGCCGGAACCGGATGTCAGTTCGCCTTCCGGTTCTGGCATTTCCACCAATCGGATTACTTGAGCCTAGGGAGATCAGACACTTATGAAAACTACGCAAACACAGAATACGAACCCTGGAGTTGTTGTCTAGGGAAGAGGAAGCGATAGGGCACAGCCATCCGTGTGCATCCTTTCTTCTATTCGCTCCTTGTTTGCAGGATCTCAGAGACAACATCGAGGCCCCCTGCATAGTAAGAGAGCAATGGCGTTGCGCCAGTGGCTGCGGGAGAAGTCCAGGCTTTCGTTTCTCCCCAGGGCTTCTTCTAGTCCTCTCGCCACACCTTCCATAAGAGGCTGTTCGCACGTCCCTGCACTCACGCTGTTTTCGTTTTGCCGAAGCTTGCTCGAATTCGTGTAGTGTTAATTTCTGTCTCATACAGACCAGGGAACAAAAACAGCGAAGAAAAGCGTTAGCATCTGTAATTAACGCGACAAGCACTGCTATCATGAGAAAACAAAATGTGCAGAGAAGACGTTCTTTCTAGATGCTCGACGAAAAAAAAAAAAAAACTAAAAAAAAAAAAACGAAGTAGTAAGAAGAGTGGCTGACGGTTTACGCACTCTGAAGAACTCCAACAGGGTTATAATTTATACGCTGATGTTAAACCATTCCAGTGTCTAACGTTGGTGGACGCATGCTGTCTTCTATAGCTTTGGCGAGATTGCTGCCCGCTCCGAAGCAACTTTCACGCACTCTACGCTTTTAACTTTCCCGGTGTCGTCTTCAGCTGCGTTTTATGAAAAATTCGAAATAAAAATATGGCTGCGCGAACCTCTCCGCGAACCGGAAGGGAGCTCCGCCACCCTGACTCATTCGACAGGAGCGGCGCAAAACGTTGTTGCCGTCATCGTGAACGAACCCGGTTATAGGTCAGGCGGAGGCGTTTGGTCAAAACCACCCCCTCAACTTGATCAAGTCAGGCCTTTTTGAAAACCGCGTGCACTTTCTTCCCATCCTCCCTGTCCATTTCTCTCTCTGTCTTCTTTTTCTTCCCTATCACCACCTCCTCCCATTACTGCTTACCGAGGTTTAGGTGCCTGCCTGGAACCAGACAGTTATAAGATGCGGTCATTTTTCCTCCTCTTCCAGGTAGTTATCTCATCTTGTTTGCCATCTATTGTGTGCATCAAAAGCATTAATCATGGCGGGTTTTGCTGGTTCTCGCGTAATTGTAGGCATTTTAAGCTGAATGGGGAATGCGTGCGCCGAGCACGTCATTGTGGTCGATAAAGACATGCGCTTATGCCGCAACGTGTGATCCGCCTGCTCGATCGCATAGAGTCGTCAATCAGAGAGTGTGGCCATCATTTTAAAGGTACAACGAGGTTATCTGTTATCCGCGCTATTATGTGCTATGTTACTTCCGATGATAGCGATAATCCTTCAGGATATCTAAAACGGGGGAGAAGACTCTATCCTAGATTACTGCCAGTTATTTTACCCTTCTTTTTATCTTGTGCCGAGTTTTGTACTCAGTGAATTGAGCTAGTATCCGTAGTATCCGTGAGTTCCGCTTGGGGATATTTATTTGACCGTGCAACCTTACGATCTGTGTCAACGTTGATGAACAAAATATGTTTGGTATTGCATTACGCGCGGTGTTCATTTCTTTTTCTGCGTTTAATACATTATGGGGATAGCTTTAGCAGGGAACGCTTTAATTGCACCATGACGTTTATCGTCCATAACTCATTGCGTCATGACGGTGGCGGGAAAAAATAAATATATGGGGCCACTTGCATAAGTCTCCTTAAACGGCGATAGTATATATAACTCTTTTTCCGGTGAACTCCTAAATTATTTTGTGAGCCCGAGTGAAGAGAATATTTAAGGCGCTGATACCAGGTTTCCGATTAAGCCCAGCCACTTTAGGTTGTTCCTCAGTTTGGAATTTCCGCGAAGTGTCACGTGACCATGTGTCGTTGCTTCTACATATTTCGGTCATTGCAGCCGAACGTGCTAGTCTTCATCGATGCCAGTTTCAATCTATCCTCATTTAACATCATCTATCCTCATTTCATCTATCCTCATTTTTCAATCCTCATTTAACAAACCCCCCTCGGTCTCATCTTAAGTGGCTCGCGAAGGAAATGTGAGAGGTTCCTCTTCTTGGGCAACCTTTTTTTTTTTTCTTCAAAACAACAATGCGATTTTGGTTGCTAAAAGAAACACCAATCATCTTTGGCTACAGAGCCTCGCCTTCACGTCAGAGCCCTACACAAACTAGCAGAAACATGCGAGAGTTCCGCCGTCATGACCCCTCATGGCTCTTTCTGGCCATTTCTTTGTGGTCACGTGACACTTGTCACATCGGCTTAGGCTTGCGACACCGTCTCGACCAGACATAAAGTTTCTTACGCTCATTGGCGGAGTTTTGGAGGGACAACTTTAATGCTTTAAAAATAAAATAAAAAACAAATATGCTGAACTCTGACTCGCTAATACTGTGTTGAGGCTGCGGAGCGTACTGCCCCGCTACACAGCAACGCATGCGAAGTAGGTTAGATTACTCTCGAGGCATATCCTTTCTTGCCATAAACTGGCGCCACTGTGCCAACAGCTTGCGTATGAAGCAAGCGTATTACGATCGGCAAAAACGCCACGAATACCTTTCCTTGGTTGTGCAGGCATTTGCAGTTGAAAACTGAAGCGGAAATTACTGCACACTGTAGAGCACCGCCTCTAATGATCGTCTGCTGCCTTGTGCGTTGATTTACACTACATGCAAAGGAAATATCGAAACTCATTAACAGACCTAAGAGTTGCGGTATTCAAGCCATCGTTCAGCGTTTCCGTTCTTGCATACCAAAGCCTGCCTCAACACCTAGCCGAAAACATCCCACTTCGTCCTGGCCATCTCGATTGACTTTTATCTGGCTAATTCGCTTTGAAAAACCACCTCAAGCGAGACTTAGGTCGGCCCCTCTCATGACCCCATTGGCAAACGCCTAGAGGGAACGCTGACCAAGACTGGCATTGGTGAAATAACCATTACCGAAACCTCTGAAAGGAATAAAACACATACGGCTGTCTTATCCTGACAGCTGCTACATCGCGAGTCGTACGTAGCCAACGAGCTTGTTTATCGAACTTAACTTCCTCCTCACGCTTTTGCCGCCTCCCGTTTTCTTTTCTTAGTTCCTGGTTATTTTCTCTTTCGCAGTTAGAGAAGTTTCTTTTTTTTTTTTTTTTTTTTCAACATATAGAGAAAAGGCGAAGTTCGCCATATTTGTTAAAAGAGTTCGGTTTTCAGTTTCCTTTCGAACCGGCAGGGCCAGTCCTTTTGAGCCGGAGTGCGAAATTTGTTTTGACGGAGGATTGTGTCCCTGGCTCATATGCGTCCTCTGGTTGTTGCCTTGGCGCCTTTTAAATTGCAGATCAGATCAGCGTATGTATGTGATGTGCTTCCTTTGTTCTTTTCGCTTTCTTTGTTTTGTCTGTTTTTATTGGGGTTCCTCTGATCAGTTAGGGCACTTAAGGAAAGCAAACAGCGACCGTGCTTGCAAAAGACTCTACAAGCAGTTTCACTCTTTTGTTATCTTGTTCGGCGTTGCGTTTGCCTTCGCATAAAATTAGCATAAAAAAGGCCAGATGAACACAGTTAAACAAAGGCGCATTTGCTATATTTTCCACTTGTTTCTCCCCTTCCACTCGTCGTGCAGTGAACTCAACAGACGCTAAACTAAAACGATTTACAATAATAATAGTAATAATAATATAATCATAAACTGTCAGCAACCGAAAGGCAGGGCCGTATTTCTGTGTCGTGTTCGTTGCCTTGCTATAGTCACAGTCGCAATTAAAAATTCGCTTTGTTTCGCTAGCGAACCTGAAAGAGAAGTGAGTGAGGCTAAATGATGGAAGCTGCAGTGCTCGGGGAGTATTTGGAATCGGGGCACAATTACCGAACATGGACAGAAGGGGCTAGAGAGCAATGCCCCTAACAAACCACACTCTCTCCATCTCGCTCGCGCTGTTTGTCTATTCTGATTGGCGCATGTTTGGCGCAGAGGTGGCCCGAGGGCATGCAAAGGTAACCGTCCTGAGAAGTGCTGGCAGTCGGGTGATGCTGAGCGAATGCGTATTCTATAAACTAGGCCTAGTTTGTGCGTGTCTCTCAACGAATACCGAAGAGCATCGAAAGTAACAAGAACCGCATAACACATTTCATATTGATCCGTGCAGCTGATAATAACCCCCTACACCCAATCCTGGCCTCGCCCAAAACAACGCGACATTTTTTTTTTTTTCTCCGAGCCAAATTACTGCCTACAGTTATTATATCCGTGTTCCACACTCCAGGAACTTCGCTGCTCTGTATTACGGGTTTTCCTGCCATCCAGCTGCCGCTTCGGGATCACGCCACTCGCTGCAAATCCGACTCCGCTCACTTCGCACGACGAGATCCCAGCGTGCATCTCTTTCTCTCTCCTCGTTCCTCTAGAGTAAATCAGGTCTATTATACCGGGATATACCAGCACGCTGAGCATCGCAGCCGCCAAACATACAGCGGGGAGAGCTTCAGTTAGGCGCATTAGCATGGCCGACCCTAGAGCTCTGCACTGCGTCCGCATATCAAGGGTGACCCGTACTGCCACGCATCCCCCTTCCTCCTCCCTGCACCTCCATCCACACGGCGGCCGGTGCGGGGGAATTAAAGGGGTGGCCGTCAGGGCACTCATCGCTCGGCAAGCCCGAAAAAGCATTCGGCCAAATTGAGGGAGAGGAGGCCCCCTTAGCTAACGACTGCGCGCACCAGCTTAGTCTATACTGAGAGCCCTAATGACTCCGGAGCGTACACAGCGGCCACCACTGCGATCTGTCTCGCTCTTTGGGTGCAGCGCTGGCGGAAGCCTGTATACACAGAGCACACAGACGAGCTTTTGTACTGGAGAGAGAGTACCTCCAAATGTTAACTGCCCTCAACAAAGGTGAGTCGTATACAGCGTAGGCTAAACGGTGCTTGTATACGGTTTAGAATATGCAACAGCGAACTGGAGTGGATTTAGTCAAGGTAGAAAACACAACGAAGTTGCTGTAAAGCGCCTCTCTGACTGCGCATGCCTCCACTGGTTCTACTGCAGTGCACGCAAATGCAGAGGACGTGGCCGCCGCATGTGCTCATAGCGGACTGCGTAAAGCACGGTGGCCGCTCTAGCCGTGTTGGCCGTTGCGCGGTTCTTGTTGCGTCGTCCCGGCCTTGGCTCTTCTCCGGGACGTATATACGGCGAGATGTTGGTCCATTAATCGCCGCGTTCCCCATACATCGCTACGGCTATCCCGGACGGGGCACGACGGGACATGCGAGGGAAAGCTGTTTCGCGTGGACTGTGCACTGGGTCGCGCGCATTTCAGCCGCCTTCTACCAGCGCGCGTTGAGGAAATTGTCGCCGTTCCCTCCCTCCCCGCCTCTTCTCCATCCAGGCGGCGTGCAGTGCTTCGGGCGCCGCCGCAATTTTGGTAATGGCATCCGTGCCGGTTCTTACGCGCCGAAACGTAACACCATCTGTCGCCAGGAGCTGCAGTTTGTGTACACGGAGGAAAAGTTGCGAAAATACATTGAGAACAAATATAAAAAAGAAACGAACAATATAGGACCGCAAGAAGATTAAAGAAGCGAGGCACTATAGGCTGATGCGTGGTGCGCATTAGGCTGATCGGACTGAAAGCTAACTTATCTGCGAGAAAGTACCTCAAGGTGCGCGTTTTCATTTTCTTTTTTTCCTCTGGCTACGTAAGTGGATAATGCTGGCTTCGTCCTGTCATTTATTACTGCTTTTAGTGTCTTTTTTTTTCTCACGAAACCAAGTATCTAGCACGTATCTAGCTGCCGTGAACGAACAAAGCGCTGCACATACTGAGCAAAAACAAAATGAAAATGATATGCTCTCGCTGTAGCCCACAGAGGCGGTATATATGGTCTCAGAAAACGGGGCACTGTATAGCCGACGCAGAGGCGGCAGAAAAATTTGCTTCTTCCTCAGTAACCAAGATTTAGTGGCTAAAGTGGCGCAGTGCATTTGATCACAGTTTGTCTTACTCTGCGCGGGAAACAAGCACGAGCAAAAATCTCCGTTTTATCTGCGCTTTCTCGCCCGAAAAGCTTCTCCCTTCGCAAAACGGATGCAGGGTTATCTTGTTTCTCTATTTCGTTACGTATGAGGACGTTCATCTCTTCCTCCATCTTCCGAGTTGTAACAGCTAGCTGCCTTCCTGGGAAAACAAACGCGCCATGGGTGCTTAACGGCGGACATGTTTCACTGAAAGCTACAAGTTCAGTTATCGAGAAGAAAAAGCAAACAGAATGCTCGACTCGTTAGCAGAGCCGAACATGTGCGTTTGTCACCCGTATACGGTTCAAAGTTCGAGCGAGCCTGCATCCATCCTCGCTCAACAAGGAGTTATGCCTATCCGGTAGAAATAGTTAGTCCTAACCGACTGAATAATGTCTGGCGTGGAACGAGCGACTTTGTCAAGGGGAAACGCGCCGGAGAAAGTAAAAAATGGCTGAAGTTAAATTCAAGTGCCACGGGCGGCAAAGGAGCGCGTCCTTTTCAACCCAAGCACTTTCGCGTCGTTAAGTCTCGGTCTTTCAAGCCAAGCGAAATAGCAGCTGGTTTTCTTTTTTTGTGTTTTGAACCTTTCCTTTACAGCGTGTGTAGCTGCAGAGATAATCGCGTTAAGCCGGCACGGCCCCTTGGCGCACGCCTCGTGACAACGAGGAGAAAACGCGCTCTTTTTCCCGCCTATCAGAGATGCCTCAGTGCTCTTAATGAGGCGCCTCTTCCGTTTATGATGCGTGTGTAGTGCGTCGCTTGCTCACTAGCCGTGCAAAATGCGATGAGGTTGGCGACTGGAGGCACGTAATCCTCAATGCGCGGGAGCAGAAATTGAGCCGATCTTCAGTGAATTATGATTCGATTGAAATTATTTCGAAAGTAAACTTACATATATTCACGACCAAAGTTTATGACTGCGCTTAACAGTCGCTTAAAACAAGGTAGTAAACTTTCCGTTGAGCTGCTTCGTTCTCTTTAACGAATAGCATGTTACCTAAACATGGGTAAACACGGTTAAGAACAGATACGGTGCAAGTTTCGCGTCGCGTGTTGATGGAAGTGTAAGGAACATAACCAAAAAGAACTAACCTCTTTCACTGCCAGAAACAGCCTTCGCTGAACTAGTCCCTCTTGCTTCTGTGCGAGCGTTCGTTTAAACCTTCAGAACTGTAAAGGGCTCGCTGCGGAAGATTGATTGTACGCTCGAGCTCTAAAAAAGCCGTTGCATCGCGCCGGCTTGCTATATTTATATATAACCATCGCTAATATAACTAAATGTTAACTAGCATGACAAACTGCATGAGTCTGTATATACATGAAGCCTGCGTGCGTTCCGGTCACTAAAAATGTGGGCATAGGATCGACAACAATGGTGCACACCGTGCCTGCTGCTCCGCCTTTGCTCTGTAGCAGCGTATATCTCGAACATGTCGGAGACTGGAACACGTCGACGCCAGCTTGTTCATTTTGTCCTCAGCTGTTAGACGATGTTGGAAAAAAAGAAAAAGGATGCAACGCTGAGGCGCGTGTATGGTCGAGGTGGTTTAAATTCTTCTTTTTTCTTTTTTTCTGCGAAGTCTGCGCGCGAAAGACACGACCAAGGTTTGTACGTGAACGTCATGGAATGAAAAATGGGCCTCGAATGCAGCAAATAAGGCTGCGTCTACAACAATTGTGTTTTTTCGAAAGATCAGGACAGCGCTAATGAACAAGGACACGAGGAGAGCTAGGCACGCAAGACAGGACAGGCGCTGGTCCTGTCTTGCATGTCCTTTCCTCGTGTCCTTGTTCCTTAGAGCTGTGCTAATCTGTCGAAAAAACACAGTGAACGAACTATCACAGACCAAAATCCTCATTTAACAATTGTGTGTTCTGCAAACCAAGTTTAACGCATTTCACTATTCATAAACATTGATCATGTCAGCTTGCAAGTTAATGGAAGAGTTTAGCAAAAGACTTTCCTTAGCTTGAAAATAGGCGCAGAAGCGTTGGCACTTCTAAGTGGTGACGTCGGATCGGTGTAATGAATTAATTAATAAAGATAAAACAAGTTGTGTTCTCTCATTCGGTCCTGTGTATATTATTTATAGCATCGCTTTCCGAAAGCGCCGCCGTCGCGAAAGTTGATAAACAGTAACTGCGCATCATGCACGAACACCAGTGCAACAAATGGCAATTATCCGCAAATGTCATTAATGAATTAATTATTCGTCTTTTAAGACACTATTTCGCTCTCTCCTACGCATCAGGTGCTTGCTTTGTGCGCCGACATGAAGGGCTTTCCTGGTATGGTTGGCATGGTGGGGTTCCATCACTGCCAGCACTGTTTCACTGAACATCACACTCCACCTAGCTGGCACATGTGGGCTCATTAAGTAGGCATGGTGGAGCCGGACGGGACACAAAAGGGGATATCGATGAAGATTACGATTCGGTAAATATAGTATTCTTCAGTGAAAATACCGGCAGATTATAAGTATCGACGCTGCGTTCACTACGCTAGTTATAAGTAATTTGAAAGAAAATTTTGCCCATGCATTAAAAGTTTTTTTTTTTTTTTTTTTTTTTTTTGCGTAAAGATAGGAATCTTCCAACGTTCCAATGTTTTCGTAACCTGGAATTTCGAGCTTAGGGCTGATCGACGGCAGAATTCAGTTTGGCATGCGCGAGCCTCTGGGCGTAATACATAAGCGAGTAGAAAAACAAATATGGAATGAAAGGTATTTTCTCGCCGACGGTACGCAAGAAATTTCCACGCGGTATTTGTAAAGCCTCTGAACGCCAGCACAGCAATCAAAGTTTTGCGTAATACAACGTGGACAAGATTCTTTTCATTTTTGACGTTATAGCGAGCCTCGGTCGAGTCTTGTTTTTCCACACGCTGATACGGGATAATAACGCCTGAAATTCTGTGACCTGGACGACCGTAATTGCTGGACAACAGATTAAACAAGAAAAAAGAAACCGAAGGGAAAACCGCAAGCATACACGACATGGCTTGCCGTGAACTTGGTTGCCGTCCAATAACGCGCGTTGCGCAGACCACATCGCACACAAGTCGTGTCATCTCCGTTTATAGACCGCCGCAGACACCTCCGAATGCTTCATGTTGTGAGCAAACTCCGTGCTGTCTCTTCTATTCAGAGGGCACGGATTATATTGCGACGATCAAGTGGACATACGGGCGCATATATCCGCAAAGTTTCGCAATCACAGCATGACGCGGCGCACTTCTTTAGAGAACAGAGCGCGCGAAGCTTAAGCGCGATCGCAGTTACGAAAGGGAATAAAATTAGCCAAGATACGGCTACGCGGATTGAGAGTTGTACGCGCAAGCCACACTTGAGTCGGAAGAGAGCGTGCGACCAAGCGTTCGAGGTTATCGCTTGAAGTTAAGGGCGTGTTGGCACCGGGAATGGATACGCATGCATTAAACTGTCGAGCGCGCGCAGGTAATTAACAGGTCGCGCGTCGAAACGGAGTGCTTGAATGTGTGTAAGTGCAGTTGGCCTGCCATCCTACAGATCGGGTGACGCGATAGTAGAACGGAGGTCTATTTCATACTTATAAATACCGCTTTCGAAAGGTGGATAAGTTTGTTTAGGAACCGGTAAAGAAAAACCATACCGTTTTCAATCCTTCAATCCTGTTGCTAATTCTTGCTCGAGTGTCACGACCTTGCGAAGTAGTGGTGAATACCTTGCGCCATCTTTTCAGGGACAACTTTAAAAAAAATATAGGAAAACCTGTTTTGTCATACCTAAGTTTTACTTATAGATTTATGACACGAAAATGCACCACTGGAGGCTTTATTACCATTTATTTTCTCGCGTTAAGTTTTAGTGCTTATACTTATATCGCTTAGATATGGCCAGCGCTTCGACGTGATTGTTGGCCGACGTTATTAATGTAGCTATTACGTACGTACTTCATTTTCTTCATACGTATGGGTACATATGGTGGCGTACTTTGCTTGAACTTTTTTGTGTCGGACAAACACATCTTTCTCTGTATACACTCGTATATTCAATGAATATATGTTTTCTGAGCGCTAATGCCTTCGCAACAGTAAACACATCGCAACAGACTTTCAAATTAATTTCGTTTCTCCCAGGTACTCCTTTGAACACTTCAGAGAGTCACACCCTTCAAGATACCTCTTTCACCTTCTCAAAGCCGTTTTTCATATCCAAACCTGGAGGAAAACTATTCTATCTTACTGAGCACGGTCTCTAATTAACTTGGGTTCGCCCATTTCATGTTGCAGTGTAAGGAAGTCTTAGCCGCATTGATGAGGCCGTAGCAACCGCCGTCGTTTCGCTACGACCCTTCAGCGAGTCTATACACTAGCCCCACACACGTGACCTGAAAGCCTTCACCGCGCTGTAGGCGTACGCCTTTCGCCCAGAAGACGCCATTACGTAAATACGTAATGAATCGCGCCGTGAATGCGTTATACGCTCCCGACGAAAAGAGGGAGAGGCCAGATGCGAACAACCAACGGGATGGACCTTTACGGTGTTGACTCGTGATGCGTTCGGTACCGGGAGCGCTCAGCAACTTTCAAGGACGCGCTCAGCTGCACTCTAACTCGCGCTGACGCTGCATCCGAACGCGTGACTGTTGCGAAACGATGCGGAAAGAAGTTAGCCGACCGTCCTTCTATATAATGGAGCTGGAGGTTACTATATTGCTAGACCCGGAGCGAGGAGAATATCGTCGGTACGCAGTCGATGGGTTTTAGGAAAGTGCCGTCGTGTCTTACGCGGAGACGGTGCGAAGAAGGACTTGCGACGGTCACGGCGTCTTCGGCACTTTCTCTTCGCGGGTGTAAACAGTCGGGCGGCGAACTTCCTCGATTGAATCGAGCGTGGGCGACGCGTCTGCGAGCGCTTCCTGGAGCGAACGATGTGCCAAGACTCGTTCTACGCGACGCGCCAAAGGCGTTGAAATCTATTAAAAACGCATCAGAGGCCTCGAGGCGCGGCTCGAGCGCGATGTTGCCTTAGATCGAGTGCTTTCATTGTGTACGCTCGGAATGGGGTAAGAAGACCGAGTGTGCACCTGCGTCCGGCGCGCTTCCCCGAATATCGAGGGAGACGGCTAGATGCGTTACGTGTTTTGCGGTAGTTTCATAATGATTAGAGTGTGGTTTCACTCTTGCGAAGGTCGTTCTGTACGTCGTATGCGTATAAGTATTTCTTTCAAAAATTTCGGTGGCCGATTTTTTTTTTTTTTATTTGTCGGCGCGAAGACACTATATCATCTGGCCTTGCGGCAATAATCAAAGCGTGTAACTTGCACCATATGCAACGGATCATGCTCTATTCTGAGTTCATTCTCTAGATTTCTGCTTCATGCGCTGTAATTGTACTTGCATTCTTCATGAGCTGCGGCACGCCACATTTTTCCTGCCTCCTTTTTTTACAGCGCGACACTAGCAGTCTTTGCCCGAATTCATTGGTCGCCGTTTATTCCTTGAATTAAATTTTCTTGCGTCTTTTATACTCTGCAGCTTCGCTTTTTTTATTTTTTTTTTCCGAGCCCTGCTTCACTGAAGGCTCCTAAGTTCACATATGCTCATGAATCTGTTACTTGGGGATTCCGTGTCTGCGCTGAAGCAAGCTTTTTAATCGGAATATTTTGCGTCCCATCAAGTCTTTGAGTCGTGCGCCCTGACAGAGTAGAACTTTCTCCACTTCTCTTAGCCGCAGGTAATCGCGATTCCGGCTCGATCGAACGAGCAATACTGTTAGTGGTTTAGCAGGAGATTCACCTTAAAACCAGTCGAAAGACTGAACACAGAGGAAGAGGTGAGCGCAAGGCGAGGATGAACAACTAAAATTTTTGTTGAATGGATGAATGAACCAAACGAAGACTCGCACCTAGATGCGAGCGCATAAATCTGTTGATAAATATATATGTCGGGAGATAGCTGAGGCGTAATTATTACTGCGCTAAGGCTAAGGATACATGTGTGGCTAAGCCGTTGGTGAACCTTCACCGTAAGCAATTTGCTTTTCTTAGATGATTCAGTAGTACGACGGTGACTTTCGATTGTTTTCTTTTTTTTTTTTTTTTTTCGTCCTTTCACTGCTTTGGGCCCCGCAGGGGTGGCGCAGTGGTTACGGTGCTCGACAACTGTTCCCAAAGATTAAAACCAGCGGAAAGACGCAGACAAAAAGAGAAGCACACAACACAACGCTGCGTCTTTCCGTTGGTTTTAATATTTACCAATATGTACCATGTGATGTTAAGAAGATAGTGAGAGACCGGAAAGCGTGGCGTGACATGGTCCATAGGGTCACGAAGAGTCGGACACGGCTGAACGCCTGAACTGAACTGACCAACTCGCTCAACTCTCCACTCTACTGTTCCCAAGGATGCGGGATTGAATCCCGGCCTCTGCGGCCGCTTTTCGATGGAGGCGAAAAGCAAGGCGCCCGTGTGCTTTGCGATGTCAGTGCACGTTAAAGAACCCCATGTGGTCAAAATTTCCGGAGTCCTCCACTACGGCGTCTCTCATAGCCTGAGTCGCTTTGGGACGTTAAACACCACAAACCAAACCTTTCACTGCTTTTGGGTCTTGTGCGCGCATACCTCTGTGCAAGTGTTCTTTTATTTCTTTCATTCAATAAAATTTCAGTTGTTAGTCCAGCCATTGTCCTAACTCGCCGAGTCGTCTGCATTGTTAGCAGAAGATTATGATTTTAGGGTAAAAGAACTTTGCTGTCTGGCTAGTTACATGGCTACAATGCATTCTTAAATATTTAAAGCCTAAAAACACAGGACGAACATGGAGAATCTATGCTCAAGAAGTACTTTAGTTTGGGCTAGTTGGTTCGTAGCTGATGTTGATTCTGAGGACGGCGCGAAAGGAACGGGTACAAAGAAAGAACACGAGAACACCTGTCCTGTTGTTTTCGTGTTCCTTCTTTGTCTTCGTCCCTTTCGCGCCGTCCTTGGAATCAACATCAGCACGGAGAATTTAGGTACCCGCTACGACATGTGCGTGAAGGAAGCGAACGATCACTGAAACACAGGAAAGCATGTAGAGAAGTATCTTAATTTTTTTAATTTGGCGGTGTTGCTGAACTAAAATTACTTGTGTAGCCATTCTGACGTCAAAGATAAGTTATCAGAAAGTAAAAGAAAGAACAACCGAATGCAGCCGGTGGGAACCGTACCCACAACATCCGCATATCCCTTCCCGCTCTCTACCAACTGAGCTGTGACGGCTGCTACCCAGTGTTCTACTTTCGAGGTATACCTGTGTTGCACGTAACCTAACCCTGAGGGCTGGTTGCAGAGTAGCTGAACTTTACAGCAAGCTTGTTTAGTGGTCGAGAATGAATGAATGAATGAATGAATGAATGAATGAATGAATGAATGAATGAATGAATGAATGAATGAATGAATGCACTAAGCGAACGACCGATCTGCTGACGCACCCATAGTCGCGATGTCACTTTTTACTTTTCGCTTTAAAACAGGTGACACGCAGTCAGGATGCAGCTTATTTTAGGCAACTACCGCCGCAGCAATCAACCAACTCCCAGAAACTTCGCCTTCTCTTGTCTCGCAGATCGCGAGGTGCGCGTCGCGCACTTTCGAACTAGGACTCATTCATCATCGGAAGGGTTGTTGAGGAGGAGAGGGGCTACGATCGAGAGGGGAAGCAGTGTTTCGCCGAAAGGCAGGCATGCACGTACGAAGAAATGGCCCAGTCGGCTGCTGACCCGGATCACCGCTTCGCCATGTGGCGTGAGGCGGCGGCGTCCTTGAACAGTCAGTGAGGGGAGATGAAATAGGAGCCCGTCAAGGGATAATGGAAGAGATGGCGACGTGCCACGGGGAGGGCGCGTCCAACACCTGCCTCCGGAGGGACAACGGGGATCGACGCTCGGAGACTCCGTAGGGACCCTGGTAATGGTGGCGTTCTTCACGTTGTGCATTAGCTCCACTTGACGCCCTAGAGCCGGCCCGGACAGAATCAGCGGGGCCCCTGTCGAAAATAGTATTGCGAAGACAAGGGTACGCGAAAACAACAACGTCACTCGCTATTTGCAGCAGCTGCGGCTAATGAATGCGTGTTCTAGTTGTTATTTGCAGCGGTGTCTATGTGAGGTCCTTTCTTCGGAGTAAATGCAATAAAAGTGACCACGCTATGAGAGGAGCCGTAGTGAGAGACATCGCAGAGGAGGGCTCCGGAGATTTCGACCACCTGGGATTCTTCAACGCGCATTGACATCGCAAACCTCACGGGCGCTTGATTTCCGCCTCCGTCGAAAAGCGGCCACCACGGCCGGAATCTGATCTCGCATTCTTGGGCACAACAGTTGAGCGCTCTCCACTGCACCATCACAGCGGGGCGGGCACTCCTTAAAATATGTCATTGAAGCCCACTTGATTAGGGTTATCTAGAAAGAGGGCTCTACGGTTAGGAAGCTGCAGCTGCGGCTCATTTATAGTCATTTCTCCTTTGGGGACGAAGCATAAGATGGAAGAAGGTGCAGTTGAGAGGGAAAAGTCTAAAAGGTTTTGTATTGCCTGCTTCTGCTTGAGGCTGTGCGCGATGCAAGCAGTTTATTCTTAAAATGTAAGTACATACTTGCGTTTTAGTAGTTAAGAGTGTCGCAGTGAATACTGCAGTAAGCGTATTCTCCGGTGCTCATAAGTGAGTCCAAAGATGCATATATAAACTGTCGACAACTCAAAACTAAGTTCAAGTTTTGTCTTTTCCATTGAAGGATTTATATACGCTTCTCTCCAGCTCAATGGAAAAGGTCAGCGGGCCAAAGACTCAGCCGCACGGAGAAAACGCGAATATCGGCATTGCATCAAAACATTGCGTTGAAGGTTTTTTTTTTTTTCTTTTTCCTCGTTAAAGTGTCCGAAACGCTTCGGTTAAGTCTGCAGTACAAGTTAGGGAATGTCAGTTTCATGATCTGGCCAACCAAACACAAGACAAGAATACAGGCGCGTGTTTAATAGGAAGAAAAAAAAAACAGAGAAAAAAAACCTCCCTGAACGTTCGCTTTAAAATAAGCACCTTCTGCGCCAGTTATTTGCCACAGATCGTTGCTCTCGGCAGTAACTGTTGCTGAGCTGAGTTGAGTGGATCTTATTCCCAGTTATCCGCGCAGCAAGCACTAAAATGACCTCCCAGCATGGAAAGCGGCGCCGGAAGGAAGCTCTCCTTGAGGATGCAGCATTTGTAGCAGCTTGTGCACGGAGTCAACCAGTGTTGCTAAACAGCGCCCAACACAAGCGCAGGGAGTGTTCACTGTAGCGTGTCGCAGTCGCCGATAGGGTTTTCTTGCTTCTTTACTTTTCACAGCCTGCCCACCGCGAAAATTGACGGTCCCACGTCGCTGCAGGGCATACAGTGTAAAACGGTCGTTTCTCTCTTACAAGAAGTAAAACGCACGCTCGCTACAGTACTTTCCTTGTTGCTTTACGAAGCACCGCGTAAAAATAACCAAGAAAAATTAACAGCGCCGAAAAAAAAATAAAACTCCAGTTTTCCGTGTACGATGCAGATATTGCGCGAGACACGGGCACGACCGACTCGCGTAGTTTGCACAAATGTTTCCGGGGCCGCGCCGCCGCATTTTTCTTGCGAAGGCGTAAAATAAAACTGCGGTCACAAGGCAACGGCGTCGACGCGAGCTGCGTGCGCCAGCAGAGATGGCCTGTTCCACTGGCGTGGGACGTCGCGGCGTTTTTTTTTCTATTTATTTATTTACTTTCTTGCTGACCGCGCTAGCCGCGACCCACGCGCATTTTTTGTCCGTTCCGCGTAACACGGCTGCAAGACACTGTGCGCTATGTAGATAACCATATAACAGCGTTACTTTCGCGGAGCGTAACAGCGTCGGGAATGGCCCCCAGCGCAGTTGTCGTCCGAGGAGCTCGTCCACTTTCCTTTTCGTGCTGTTTGTGAAAGACAAACTGCTCCACGTTGCTAACAAGCAGAACGAAGCAGGCACCTCTTGCCGCAAGCGGCCTGGATGAAACAACCGCGCTCAGAGACGAACTGGTTTAGCGCATCGTCTCTGACGTCACAGAGTGCGGACAGCTGGGCAAGAGAAACTGCGCACGTTACGGCTTTCGACGTGGGTCTGAAGTTAACAAATGCACAAAAATGAAATAGAAACACGGATAAAAGAAAAATGCACCCGCCATAGTCCTTATAGTCCGAAGCATAAAACATTGCAATTGTTCGGCTTAATTACGGCGAGGAGGAAAGAAAAAGAAAATCCTCGTCTGCGTTAACCCAAAGACTGCAGTAACATTACCGCGCGGCAGCCACTTGGCAATCCGCTAGCACAGCGGAAAGCGGGCTCTTGCTTCTCTGTCCAGAGGAAAAGATAATGTTCCGGCTGCACTATAGCATCTTTTCTATGGCCGCAACGTAACATCCTGAGGATCTTTTAGACGCGTGGCGCAGGCCGGCGAAATATCCGTCTAGCAGGAAGGAAAAGGCTAAGAAAACACCCTTCAGGACGGGTTTCCTCTCTTCTCTACCGTAGCAAGTAGCCTTTGCGAGCTAGCGGGCGGCGTTGCGTCTGCTTGCAAGAAATCAACAGAATTTTCTTTCACTCTCTTCTTGCACGTCACTCAGGATGCTACGTGCGAGAAACGATGGAAGCGAGAAACAGAACAATAAAACGAAACTGCAGTGTTGGAAGAAAAATCAGTCGCGGGCACGCGAGATAACGGTGGAGATGATTAATTGCCTCCATCGCGTTTGCTGGCACGCTCCTCAGATCGCGGCGCGTTGCACGGATGTCGCCTGCCCCGACGGAAGTATCTGACATCTTCCCTCCCACCCTTTGCGCCCTTGCGTCGCAGTCACGGCAGTCGCAGTTACTGGGGCGGTGACTTGGCGTGAGGGTTTGCCCCTTTTCATGTTTATCCGACGTTTGCACAGGCAACGCAACTGTCGCCTTATGTAACGCTTCTCTTATCCCTTGCTTGAGTGTGAAGACGGGAATAAATAAGAGTGCGCGGTCCCGGTCTGCGTCGCCGCCTAGTAGGAATGCGACATCGTGGTATTTAAAACGAGCAGCTACGGAGCATAGGAGAAGGCGAGGGACTGTAAAACGGGTCACGCCTAGCAGGAGATCGTACTTTTCATTGAGAGAAAGGCATATAAAACAATGCTGCGACACCTTGAAACGGTGCATGTTAGCATTGATCCAACTTTATATTTCTTGTGGCGGAGTGGCACAAGCCAGGCGGAATCAAGGGAAAACTGTGGAAAAGCTGCCATGCTTGAGCGGAACTTATTTTCTTTTGTAGTATTTAACATAAGCACTTCGTCACACGACTGTACAACTAGGCGAATCGCTTTGAATCATGGGAAGGGTGCGAGTAGAGAAACTAACTGTTTAAAGCATTCATACTGTATATTCACTCTTTCGAGACTTACATTTAACTGAGTTGCGGTAAGCTTTTTGTGAGTTGAACAGATAGTATAAAAAAGTGCGATACAAATCTTGGCAATATAAACTAACTCGTCAGAGTACCTCCGTTTCAAGAACCTTTCCATCGCTTTCAAATAGTTGCGTCGTATTGAACTATACAGCCCACCAATAAGCGAGACACAATCAGCTCAGCAGAGGTCGGAGAGCCATTACTCGCAACTGGTCAGCGTCTATAGTTTAAAATAATTAGCATGGTAATCTGTGAAACTACTCGGACGTATAACGAAACACGCAGGTTATTCGCTGGTTAAACTTTTGCTCGCGTTGTCTCAAACCGACACGAATCTTCCTACTACATGTTCATACTATATAAACATTCCTTTGCACTACTCACGCGCTATTTGCCACGTAATGTCATTCCCGCTTTGCTCCGAATTATCGCCTCGCCGCCTTCCAAACTTTTTTTTTGAACTGCGGTACAAGGGACACTCTAATTAAACGACGAAGAGGAATTTCATTCGAGTTTTATAAAGGGGCACGTACTTCGCATTCGCCCGGCTCGGTCCTTGATTAATTAAGCCCCGCCTAGCATTGACTCGGCTTGGCTTCTGAATCATTTTGTTTTGCACTTCCCTCATGTAGTCATCGTTTTCTTTTTTCTTGTTTTTCTACTTTAGACTCTCCGCACCAAATTCTCGACTCCGCCTTGTCGCATGCGGGAGTAAGGAATTAATAACGAGCTCGCTTCGTGTCGTGTAGTGCACGAAAACAAGAAGAGAACCGCCCACGCATCGCAAGAAAATGCGCGAGCTAACCTATTCAGGCTCTAAAAGCAGGGATCTCGCAGCCTCTTTGAGACATCCACTATTTATTACGGCGGACTGCGACTGACATTAAGCCTGGATTCTCTCGCGGAAAAGGAATGGAAGAACTGAACGCAGACCTTTTTTTTTTTTTTTTTTTTTTTCATTTACCTCTCCTGTTTAGTTTTCAGCAGACAGGTCGCAATCTTTGGACCCGGTTCGTCTCATTTCTTTCTCCTGAAAACTCTAAACGCAGCGTTTATAAAGTTGCGTGTTCGATATTCATTAATTTACGGTACTTTGCATTTTTTCTTGAGCTTGTTTTTGTTTTCAGACCGCATCGTTCCATTTTATTAACGTAGCCCGTCTGCCAGAAGGCTGGTCTATGGCGAATAACCAAATTTCGTCGCATACCTGAGCAGTATATAACCTCGCGAACAAGAAAATGAAGATAACAAATGGTTCCGTTTTGGCATTTCACGCGCTTTATTTTTTCACCTAGTCGTTTCAGCCGTACACTTTTCTGATCAAGCTACGCCGTCTTTTCAGTGCTTCTTGCTCTTAGATCAACTCTGAAAAAAATGAAGAAAAAATGTGCGTAATGTCGAGACAGACATCACTAGTTCATCCTGCGTTCGCCTTTAGTGACTGACGGGCGGGGGCCAATTTGTGCTAAAACTCTGGCTTGATGGAAGGGAAAGGCTAGAGTAGGGTAAAAAGAAAAAAACTTTTGAAATACTTGTGCCGGCAAGAAATAATTGCAGCCCTAGTTTTGCATACAGGAGAGCAAAACTCTGCAGTCACTCGCTCAGTTCTTCAGAAATACAAAACAAAAGGAAAACGAACCCTCCACCCCCGAGGGAGATTGGAAGTCGATGAAATCAGTGAAATACAAAGCATATGCTAGGCAAAAGAAAAAAAAAGGAGCAATTTGTTGAACCTCGACGCGAACTGGGCATTGCGCCGACTGCTTTTACTTCGCTATAGCTTGAATCCTGCGCTGACACAATTACTTGATTTTGGGTCGATTCAAATCCCGACCAATAATACAGTGAAGTCGAGGCAAATTTTTCTTTCTATTCGGGCACCTTTTTTGTTTATCTTTTCATTGTTTCGCTCCCCAGGCGAGCAAGGGCTGTACGAAGGACGCCAAACGTCAGCCGTCCCAGACATAAAGCCGACTGCGGCGCGGTATATTTAGCAGCACATTTTTTTCATTCCGCGCTCGCTTTGTTCCTATTTGATTTATCACTTTGTTGGAATAACAGCACCCCTGCACATAGCGGTTCTCGATTGTCTCGCAGCATAGCAACGTGGCGCACGCAAGCGCTTAACGCGAGTGCCGTGGAAACAATAAAGGACCCAGCGTCACTTTTACCCTTTACGTACAGCCTTTGTCAGAAGTGTAGAACCCAGGGGGTCTGCTTCTGAGCGATGTAGTTGCGCTTATTTAGCGTTAGTGGAGTTCATTCAAATTGAAGAGGGTAGGACAAAAACTCTTCTTACCATCAACAGAATCGGAACACTGGCAATGTTTTACAAGCCGCACGAAGTGCCTCAGAAGCATGACCCCCTGGGCTCAACACTTTTGACAAAGACTGTACATAACTGCGCGCGTAGAATGTGTTTGTAAGGTGACAGAGATATTGCATTTAAAAATTTGATAGAATTTTTGTGTTTAATAACACATAGTGTACAGAAAGAACAGAAATGCATGAAACGCTGCAGAGTTATGTGTTGTTTATTTTCAGCGTCATTTATCAGGCGGCCTGAACTGCTTTATTCAATTCAAAGTGACAATAAAACTCCCTGTTGCTCCCGCTTGATTTGACAAAGCGCGCCAGAACTTTCAAAATCTTTTTCCTTTTCCTGTCAGAACTGACAGCACTGTACAGCTCCCGTATGAAGAAATTAGGAGGACGCTTTGCCTTAAGAGTAAATGTGGTATAACGCCTTCAACATTACGTTCCTCATTCCGCAATTTTTTAAATTTATATAATTCATTTAAACTTTTTTCAGTTATTATTACTGTAACGTCAGTACACATCCAAAACACGCTTTATTATGTCGTACGCTTCTCAGCGCGTTTACTATGTGCCCTTCTATGAAGTTTGTACCAAGTAATTCATCTTCATGACCTATGCTTTATGTGCCCTTTTGTCATGCAAACCCAAGGCATCAGCTCCAACCCCAGTGGTGGTAAATTTATTATTGATTTGCATATTTGTTCCGAGACTTTTTTTTTTTTTACTATTCTCCATTGTGGAGAGTATGGCGACTGCTTTTCGGGTGAACGAACCCAATACCCTATGGCGTAACATCGACTTTATCAAGTGCCGCATACACACGTGCCATGCCTGGCTTCAGTGGGCCTTAGTGACATGAGCATGATTTGACATGAGCATGATTATTCAGGTGACACGCATCTGCGCCCATAAAGCGAAAAAAAAATAAGTGAGAACCATCACGGCGCATCTCCATTTTATCGTCATTATTCTCTTTCTTTTGGACGTCTCTCTCGTCCTTCTCTTCTTCGATTCTACTGTTTTCCTAGTCTATACTTGCCTCGGCGCTTGTATGAATCGGCGGCAAGTAAACGGAAGCCGACCCAAGCATATAACTATAACGGGCTTCAGCTATCATTACGACTCAGGCTGGACTTTCACAGGCCTCGTAAAAGTGATGATTGGTCGGACTGCTGATTCGTAAAGCGCAGTCGGGGTCGGGGCTAAAAGTAACGCTTGCGTGTACCAAGACCATTGCCGAGGGTCATGAAATTAGTAAAAAAAAAAAAACTAAAAAACTTTGGGTGCTCCTTCCTTCTGCATGTAACGCTCCAATGCTCTGATTTCACTATCATTTTTAAACCGAAAGCTTTGCTGGCTTATCGGGAGCAAGCAAACTCAGCTCCTAGAAACCAGCCTTGCACACGCACGGGCACGTGCGACGCGCCGAGCCGGCGGCGCTCGCTTCTTCTTCTACTTCGCCCATGTGCTGCTGCTTCTGCACACACCTGGTAAGCTTCATTCGTACGGGAGCATCTGAACATATATGAAACATAGCCTCGCAGAATGCCACACAGCCTTAGAGTCCCCTGCCTACCCTACCCCTCCACCGCTGCCCATCAGGCTCCGTTCCTGGGATCTCCCGCTTCAAAAATCTCTCGACATCTTCGTTTCGTCTGGACCATGCCTGTGGTACCCTTGAACAAGTTCGAAGACAGCCATAGAGTAGTCGCGCGCTGGAACCAGAGCAAACCATGTCTGACCAAGCTTAACCGAGCTTCCACTCTCTAAACTAGGTTCAGGTCTACGCGAGTCTAACCTGGCTTGGCAATAAGAATACCCAAGCATAAAAAAAAAAAAATATTTCGCTTGCATGACCAGGCTTAGCCGAACTAAGTCGTAGTATGTTTCGTTCGTTTGATTAAGAAATAAATCATCTGATAATAATGCATCTCAGTATCCTTTCACCACCACTGCCGGTGATCAAGGTATGCACGTGCAATGCACGTCCTGTGCAGGTACAGTATCGCACAGGTACGCTGTATGCGTCAGTTTGGTGTTTGCGCGAACCATCGCCAAGTTCCTCCTGTCATATATATCTATAATACATAAGAGTCAACAATGTTGAGGCATGCCCCAGTCTAATGTACCTGTTGCTGAAGATGGCTTGGCTTGGTTTGCCTTGACTTCGTTTGGGAGGTACTATCCAGTCTTCTGCTTCTGTAAGCGTGCTCTGCCGACGGACATAACCGCAAATGGATACGCATTTCTGACGAAGCCTCGTCTAAAGTCAACAGCTCCCACTAAGATGCACTACTCAAGTTCCTGCGTTTGAATGCTCGTGGTATGAATAAGGCATGTCCATTGCCGATCCCAAATTTTCAAATCCACTTTCCAGAGTGAAACAGGTTTTAATCGAGGCTGCAATTTATCAGTAACGTGCCCCGAGAGTAGCGGTAAAAAGCGATGAAAATGTGAACTTTCTCAAATATTTGACGCGAAGAACTTCTTGATCAGCGAAGGTATTGAGAAAGTTTTGCAGATTTCCTTCGTGGCTGTACGGCTGCACTCGAATAGGCAATAATAAATTATTGCTGCATCGATTAATATTAATAACTGCTAGCGGGAAAGTCGTCTCGTACCGCCGAATCACTGCGCGAATGACTTTCGGATAAAACACGCCGCGTCTGTCGTATCGAGCACATTTATTCATTTTACCCCAAGGGGACAGAGTACATTACACATGGGACGGGCGATTGCTGTCGACCATTCGTCATCACCTTAGGCGAGTGTTCGCTGAGAGCCTCTGATATCCCATTTCACTGCGGCGTCTAGATGTGAAGCGCACTTGTACGAGCTTTGTTTCCATACATCTTCCATAGTCGCCTTCTTTCGTCCCAGGGATACTGCCGATATTGCTTCTGATTGTGGCATGTCGAGTGCCAGACCAATACTGGGGAAATTACCTAGCGATGTCGTCTCAACCGACGCGTGTATCTCCTGAGACAAGTGAACAGAGTTTGTATGCAGGTCTAACCGAGACATAACTATACGGCTCTAGGCCTGCTACACCAGCACGTCCTCGCTAATATTTCAAGGCGAAAGCCTTTATTGCCTCATCGTTGTAGTCAATAAAAGTGTCACGCTTTTGCGGCGGGTCTGATTGGTCGAGACATGATGACGTCATGGAGATCTCGACCAATCACAGAGCCCCACCACAGTATGCGCGAATGCGTGCCTTATATGGCCTATGCCAATTACTAAAATTACTAATTCAAGCAATTAATTAGTGATTAGTAATTGAATAAATTATTGTGAATTACTAACATGGCTATTAATTAATAATTAGTGCCTGTTTCATATATACTTAAGCAATTACAAATTAATGCCGCGGACCCGGTAAAATCAACCACACAACAGTAAACGTAAAGCAACTGCGAAGGTACAAGGAGCGCGATCTTGTCTCTGCCAAGCAGAATTCACTGAATAAATGCACTCGCAGAATGTGAAAGAGTAGTCGCTCGCTTTACTCGCAGCAGCATTCATCGCTACATGCGCAACAGTCGCGCAGCAGCAGAATGCAACACTCAGGCTTTCGCCTTTCATCACTTCAGTCGCTAAATTGTCCTCGAAGTTTTCATTTATCCGCAAGCAACGCCAGCATGCCGATATACTGACGCAATGCAGTACAGCCTGTGTTGAACTGAGCGAAGCAATTCTAACAAGTTAATTAATTGTCGGCGAAAGTGCGTTATTTCGCTTGGTAAACACCGGCTAGCGAATCACCTCACCAGGAAATTGTGCGTGCATGTATCAACGGAGAGTATATAATAACACAGTTTGACAGTGTGCTGGCAAGACTGCAGCAGTATACTATTTTTTGTCTTTATTTTCGAAATATGATTCTTTTGTTGCAATATCAGCGCTACATATACGTTTAAGAGTTTCTTTTAGAAGCCTGGCGGGAAAATGACCTCCATATAGACTAATTAACATTCTCCTCCACTAGCTTCCCAGTAATCATTGACTCGATACTTGCTACACGCGAAAGAACTTTATTTTGGTCGCGACTCGTCGCACAAGTCTTTCTTCTGTTTTCTTCTTGGAAACGGGGTGAAGCAGCGCCGTCGTTTAACAATGTCGCACAATCGTTACTATAGCTATTCTCAGACCTGCTGTCGTTTTTATTGGTGTCGTCCTTTCCTTGAAGTATGTAGTTTTTTTTTTTTTTCTGCACATAGGAACACACTAACCAGCCCCAATTAGGCGGTTTTCCTGACACGGAAACGATCGCAGTGCCGCCTTATCGATGAAGGAGGTCGATCGTAATTCAGAGCCGCGGGAGTGTATGAGGCGCACAACTGTGCCTTGTCTGGTATAAGCGCCCATCTCCGGTACTGGCGCAGCTGAGAACGAAATCGTCAGAGTGCGTTATTATGGTGGCGTCGAGTCCCGCGTATTACATGCTCTGTCTTGCTGTTCCATCTCTCACAACCACCGCAGAATCCCCTTTCCAGCCTTTACTCCTTGCTCTGGCAGTTTATTTTAACTTTGTTTACACTTCCTTTTCGCATGCTATCTCCTCGAACTCGCGGTCGCATCCCGAGGAAGAAATAACGAAAAAGCGAGAAGCTAAGCGTATACTCTGATTATACACCGCATCACTACCGATTAAGCGATGGCGCCCATACTTGACTTCATACGCTTCATCCTCTTTACCACCCCCGCTTTTTCTTTCGTTTTGGTCATAATCAGCGGTCACACCCGGCGTACCTTTCCTATATCTCGCTATACTTCCGGAGCGCAATGCTTATTTTATTATTTCCGCGTTTACCCTCCATAAAGGTTCAAACCGCGCATAAATCTTTCAGCGTCGCGTGTTCCAGATCATTTTTCCCCTTTCGCAATCTTTCTCTGCCCTCCCTTCACGACAGGAGTAGACGGATGGCCAATGTCAGTGATGGCGGCCATCTCTGTCACTACACCAACGTGAGATTGCTCGCTGCCATAGCTGCTTGGCCGATTTCCTCTATGCTTCATTTTTCTTTCCGATCCTTTCATCCTATCAGCGCTCGCCCGCTCTTTTTCCTTGCGACCGCGCGTGTGTTTCGTGCGCTCTTCCGTGCCGACACGCTCTCCGCCACGGCTCGCGGTAGATGCGTGCAGTGCCCAAAAAACCCCAGCCTCGCGGTTCGTCCAATGAGGTAAGAGATGCGAGCTCATCCAGGTACGCTAAATCCGCCGCCATACCTGACGTTTCTTTGCGCTATCAAAGCCGAATACTCAGTGAGGGACGAGCTTTTCAAATCCGGAGCGTGTACTATACTATATACTATACTATACTATACTATACTATACTATACTATACTATACTATACTATACTATACTATGCTATACTATACTATACTATACTATACTATACTATACTATACTATACTATACTATACTATACTATACTATAGTACTATACTATAATATTACTGTACTATAGTATAGTAACCGAACTTTTGAATAAAACTACCAGCACCACTGTTGGCGATAGTGCGCCTGCATTATCGGCTGGAGAAGCGCTGGCCAGCCCTGCACACCACTAGGTTCTACTGCACGGAACTGGCACGAGGCTGATCGTCAGTTCAACCCTTTGCGTGGTGCCGCGAAAGAGCGCGCTCTCTGCTGCGGGCTGAATTTTTCATGGCGTCCGAGCACCACTTAGACTCCTCCTTTTTTTTTTTTTCCCCTATTTCCCTCCGTGACTCTCTCTCTCTCTCTCTCTCTTTTTTTTTTTCGCACTGAAACGCACAGACCATTTCCTCCGGCTTGGGCCTGCCAAGATATGCTCATCGTCTCTCGGTCCGGGCATAATGGTGGCGGGAAATAGGTGTCGGCCGTTATTAAGCGCGTTTCGTGTAGTGGATTCATCTGTCATAGCAACGGTGCGAACAGCGTGAGGAAGGTTGCAGAGAAACAGGTGACGGGTGATCCGTAGATGACGGAACTATCTGAGGCTCTCGTCGTCTTATCGGCGGCCGAGTCCGCGCCAGTGCTTTCGTCGCTGTCAAGACATCCCGAGCGCCGACCACCCCGTGAATGGAGCGATCTGCCAACACCAGGGCGCACACGCGCCATCATGTCTTTCCGTGACTTCCCCTATCTTGTGGCCCATATATTTAGGAAAACCATTTTCCTTTGTTGCTTATGGCCAGATAGCGTCATTGTTCAGCACGATAAAGAAAGGGTGTTTGCTCTCTCGTTGTTTCCGACGATTTTTGATTTCCCTGGAAATGGAAGATGGGTTCGATGTGATCCTTACAAGTTGATACAATTTTGTGAGTCGGAAAAACGTTAAATTTTGCAGCTAACAAAACACATTGTATCGTTTATTTCTTTGTTTTTTCCTTTGATTCATGCCTTAAATTTGGTATCTTCATTTGCGCCAGTATTTGCTTCAGTCTTTCTGTCTTTCTCGCCTCTTTCGCAGATAACGATCCTTACAGCCACTTGTATACTACTACCGCATGCTATTCCTGTCGTATTTCTGCTACAACATGGCTCAAGCGCTGGGAGTACCCTTACTGTATGTAGGAATGTGGTTGTGTAAATTACACCTTTTTATCTGAAGCCCTTCAGACGAGTGCACAGTCTACTTGCACCTCACGGTTTGTTTGGTCTCATACACCAGTCTTGTGGGCCCACGTTCCTATAGGCGTTCGCAAGGGTGTATATTTTAAGGCGAAAGCTTTTGTAGGCTCATGAGTGTGGATAGGATTTGCGCGTACGCAGAGGGTGTCACACCATCATTGTCGATAAATGAATGTATTGATGAATTAAAGAGTGGTTGTATGAGGTAGAGGGTGAACAAAATGTCTCAGTATGCAAAATTTTCTTGATGTGGAGTACTTAATTAATTAGAGCCAAAAAAGTCAATTAGACGTCAAAATTGCGAAAGACATCAATGTAGTGTGCAGACGTCAAAACAATCACAGACTTCGAAACTGCAAACTACGTCAGAATTGTGCAAGAAACGTGGGAAAGAGAGAGAGAGGGGAAAAAAGAATAAATGAGTGCAAAAGCAGAAAATGAGTGCAAAGAGTCACAGGACAGGCTTTTGCCTTACCGCACTTAGAGAGATTAAATGCCTACAACGAATTTCTCACTCATGATCAGTCAGGGTCGGCTAGTGCATATGAAAGAATGCATTCGCGTATAATACGCCTACTATATATTCCTCACATTGAGGCGAGCGAGATGGAACGTCATTTGTGCCTCCAGAGTACGTCTCCATCCACGCAAGTGTCGGAAGCGATGGAACCAACGCAAAAGCCGGGCGTTGATGGAACGAAGACAACAGCGCCCGCGCGCATTATTCATTCGCGAACCAGGACACCTAGGTAGCGTGAGCACCATGTGGATCATTCATCCTCGCTTGTCTCTCGGGTGTACATGCCATATGAGACCGCAGCGCGACACGGCAACGGCCATACCTGGTATCGGTCATTCAGTTCTCTTTTCCACTCTTTCCTCACCGTAACCCTTCTTCTCTCTGCGAGATTCATCGTGGCCGCCGCACTCGCCAAAGCGGAGTTCTCATCTTCCTTTGTTTCAGTAGTTGCGCCAACAATGTGGCCAGGAGGCGTGACGGCTTGTCATCTCCCCCCCCCCCCCCCTCTCCCTCGCCGCTTTCCTTTACCTACACCACCTACACGCTCACACCTCCTCCGTCCGGTCACCTTGTGGCAGTCCACAACCCCAAAGAAAAAATAACTTGCTACATCAGCTAGCCACATCCGCGAGCAGACACAACCCAGGCTTTCCGAGAGCAGCGACTGAAATATGCATGTCTTTTCCGACTGTTGATCGGATAATGTCTTTTCCGGGCTGAATAAAGAGATCATTTGTTTGCGGCGCGGAGCGCTGTTACGTAAGAGAGAGTGAGCACGCTGTTCGGCTCTGTGGTGCTGGAAAGAGGCTCAGCGGCCGCGAACAGAGCGGGGAAAGAACATTTGAGGCGGACGCGCTGCCGACGCCGTAAAACGCCAGCGACCGTGAACGGAGAAGTCATTGCACTTTCCCTCTCGCGAGTGCCCGCAGGCATGCACGTCAGGTTTGTGCGCTGTTTGCCCCTCTCTCTTTCCTTTGAGGCGTGGGTAAAAAAAGAACAGTTGTAAACCTTTCTCGATTGTTCGCTGTCTTCGTTACGAAGCAGCTGCGTGGAGGCTTAAACTAAGCAGCGGACGAACTGGTTCCGCGGATAGTAAATGCGACTGTGTACGACCGGAACCCATCGCAAGGGTCAGTCGCATCTCCGGGTTGAAAGGCGTGAGTGCTCAAAGGGGAATGGAACAAAGCCACGGCCTGTCACAGCGGTAATCGGCCTCTGGCCGGCCTCTTGTGCGGTTGAAGTTTGTTTTGTCTAATTTGTTTATATGAACGAGTCAAATAAATGGCAGAGCAGTGAGATCGTTTGACCGGCGTCGTGTGGTTGATACTTTCATGGGGTTTTTGTCTCTTCTTTTACCTCTGAACAATGCAGTGGTGTTCTTTAAACGAGCGCCTAAGACACTGCGCACGCCCTACACCGTACGCGGTAATGAACACTACGAATAGACGTATAGCCTACAACGCTACAGTGAAGCCCAACATGAAGCCACCAGCACGACGCGTTTCGTAGCGCAACATCGCTCTGTTCATTGCAGATAAAAGGGAGAGGTACTCCCTTGATAGGGCTGGGGCAGGTAGGTCACCGCCGCTTGCGGCGGGTGCTAGCCTGCCACAGAATGTTTATCTGTTGTAGGCCGTCATTGCACCCGCCACCGTTTTGGTGGTGGACGACGGCTGTTGTTGCGGCGCATGTCTTTCTCTCCCTCTTCCTTTTTTTTCTTCTCTATTTTCTCTTCTGTCTGCACGAGGCAGCGGAGGTGGCTCAGCTACAGAGCCAGTAGCAGGCCCGTGCATTTTCTTTTCCTTCTTCCTACAGCCACAACAACAACGGATAGAAGGTATAACTGCTCGAAAAAAGAACAGTGGGGTCGTTTTACGTTCACGTGTCTCTTGTCCTGTATTTTTCACGCAATTCTACCTTTTATCTTAGAGAAGTCTTTCTAGTGCTGCTGAAGTCCCCGCGGTCGTACACATGCACCAGAATGGAACACGCAAATTTCGACTGCATTTCGATTTTGAATTCGTACATTTTCGCATTTGTAATCGTCTTCGCGTGATTCATTGCAGAATTTCGCTTCGCTTTCCTATGCCGTTGTATTGCCTCTTGTTTTAGCTTCTTATCTGTGTTCCCCGCAGACCTCCAAAGAAGGCGTTTTACTTAAAATCTAGTTTCTGAAAGCGAAAGAAAGCGAAAGAAAATTTCCGGCAATACGATCCGTAAAATTAGTACACGGTATCAACTAATTATATTCCCCCACTCTAAGCATACACAATTAAAGCGCATGTAGGCAGCTTTAAGGCGAAAACTACGTTTCGGTGCCAAAGCGGTAGCTATTCCTTATGCTGCAGAAAAATGCCCCTCCTTTTTTCCGTTTTTTATTCCGAGCAACGTTCACCGCAACCAAGAAGCTCGCGACTTAAGCGAAGGATCCTGCCGAAGCCTGAACCTCAAGCGAAGCAAGGAAGGATTACAGGCGTTAGCAGAAGGATTAGGGAACTAAAGAAGGATACTTGCTTGCTTCCTCGGCTTTACCAAGTGCTTGCGGCAGCATCTGAAGTGTGGCACGAAGCCAGGAGAAGGATTACAGTAACGATCTAACGATCAAGAAATAAGAAAGAGAGAAAAAAAATCTCTAGTCCGAACTTCACAGCTGTGATACACGAGTTGTACGCCAGCTTCGCGTCAAGGAAAAAGGGAGGACGGGCTAAATTACTGAAAGCAACAGAAGTTGGCGCAGACCGTTAAGACATATCTCAAGGAGAGGCAGGCTTGAACAGGGCTATAAAAGTTTCTGCCAACGCATCTGTGGCAGCGCAATGTAATAACCCATCATTTTCCCATCACCATTCGTCGTGACGGACGTGAAACGTTAGCATGGTGACGAACTTAAAGTACGTGTTTCAGTAGTCTTTGACGCTTTGGCGGCACTAATATAGCTGCACACTTTTGGCAACATTATTACCGCTACATCAAAACCCGACCTTGACTGTGTAGCACAACTCAACCTTACAAAGTTTTAATGTTTTGGGCGTCACGCACCAACGCACATGCTTGTCAAATGTTGGTTGATTGTGTTCTTGTGTGCCTCTTGTCGCCGTTCTTTAATGACCCGCCGTGGAGGCACACTCCGCGTTTAGATCTGGCCTGTATTCCGCGTTTGCGTCGTTATCGAAGTGTCGCTATCTCACGTGACCTCGAGTCATCCGATTGGTCGAAACGCCGGAACCGGGTGTTGCCACTACGGAACAGGAAGAGGTGGCAACATCATGTTCCGGCGTTTCCACCAATCAGAAGACTCGAGGTCACGTGAGATAGCGACACTTTCGACAATGACGCAAACTCGGAATACGGGCCCTGACTTCATGACAAGAGTATATTTATACCATGAACAACAAAACTGTTTTATTTGAAAGAAACCCGATACAATAGAACATGCATTCCTGCTGCTGCAACCCAATATTTGTCTGGGATTTACTACAGCACACACAATAATCAAAAACAGCTCCCGCTAGACCCATATGGCATACGTTTCTTTCCGGTAGATCCATCGGATAATTTCCCGTATGATATAGCTATGGGCCCATGCTTTGTGGAAAACGAAAATGCAATTTCATCATGACGAGCCTGTTGTTCACCCCGTGCACGAACACTTCATTGAAAGTGTTGTCTGTCTTCGAGAGGTGTATCGAACGTTGCCAGATCCGCCTCAATGGACGGCTGTACTTGATGATTTGGCATCAGTGAAAAAACAATTTAATGTCGTGCTAGCTGAAGTGCGCCCAGAACATTTTACGAACTCTATTGACAGCCCGCAATAATGAAAAAAAGAAAAAAAGCCATGGTGGTGCAGTCCCAGCCGCAGCGGCCGCTTTTCGATGGACGCGAAAAGCAAGGCGCCCATGTTCTGTGCGTTGTTAAGTTAAAGAACCCCATTTTGGTCGAACTCTCCGGAGCCCTCAACTGCGGCGTCTCTGATAGCCTGAGTCGCTTTGAGACGTTAAATCGCATAAACCAAAGTGTGCTGTGCGATGTCAGTGCACGTTAAAGAACCCGAGGTGGTCGAAATTTCCGGAGTCCTCCACTACGGCGTCTCTAATAGTCTGAGTCGCTTTGGGACTTTCAACCCCACAAACCAAACCAAACCATTTTTTAATGCGCTGCGCTTCGATCAGAACAGCGCATCTAATGTCAGGATGAACAGCTTGGTGCGTTTTCTTCTTTTGCTTTGCCGTTGTTTGTTTGAATGATCACCCCTATCTAAGGTTCGAGTTAGGGCCAGTAGTCCAAAAAAATAAAATATGAAAAAATTATGTGTTTGCAGGAAGGAACACATGTCATTCGAAGCTTTCTCAATGGTTCGCAGCATTGGATCCTGAGCACGAAGACGACGCAGTGAGCGATCAGCAAGTAGGTTCCCGGTGGTAAAGCGAACGCGTCATTACTGCGAAGGCTAGAAATGGAAGTGCCGTTGGGTTAGGAAAACTCCGTGTTTTTATGCATGCGCTACAACCGGGAATGCTTTAAAATATTGTACTGTCGGCTCCAGATCCCCCAAAAGTAAACATCAGTTTGAAATGTCCAGCTAAAGCTCGATTGTAATCCGTCAAGTGCCGAGAGGTCCAAAAACGCACATCGCCAAAAGGGGCCATTGCGCGCGCGTTTTCAGGTCACTGAGTGCATTGCTTTTCTTTTTTCTTTTTTATTAGTATGCGTCTTATATTGCTTTTACGGTGCCTTCCTGAACGCGTCTGGAATCGGGTAAGGTAAACGGGCAGCTTGTGGCGCGAGAAAATGCCGTCGGCGAGAGAAGTTCATCGCATGACTGCCTCTTGAAACGGGCTCGCGAAACAATCTTTCAGTTGCTGACTCGCTCGCGCGTCCCAGTTGATAGCCGAGGGCGATTTGTAAGCAGCTCGCATCGTACGTGCTCGCGTAAATGGCCGGAGGGTTAGAAAGCGTCAATAAAACAGTGTGATATAGTTCTTATGGCACGCTTATATCATTCTAGAAAGACTGCGGACCACGACCGTTTTTATGCTTTTTTTTTTAACACTTTAGCAAAAGAATACCGAACGTCACGGAACAAGCACGCAGAAAAACCAAACCATTGACTCCGGTATCACGGTCGGGTGTCCTATCGCAACTCTGCGATTCGCTTTAGCTCTCTCCTTGTAATTTTACTTTGCTCATTTCCTTCTTTCCGTTTCTGTTCCTTTTCTTTTGCAACAGAAATGATGTTCTGCGAGTGGAATGTCCACGACAACATTATGCGCAGTTCGGGCACTGTGCTGGTATATGTTACAGCTGCGTTTACGTGAACGTGACCAGAGTGCACACACAAGCTGAACATATATATGGCTACTCGTTCTCTATACGCTCGTCTGTCCTCCTTGTACTGCGTCTTTTAACGTTGCGTAAGCTAGCTCGACTATCTCTATTTCGTCTTTGGAGTTATTTATCAGCCGCACAGGCGTGATTTATGATGAAGTGCACTGCTACAGGATTATGAAAGAAAAAAAAAAGACAAAAGAGTTAAAACGCAGCGTTGTTTGTGTCCGCTTCTTTTTCTTTCATCCCGCGTCTTTCTGTAGTGTTTTAGTCCGTCACGTTGCGTATCGTCACGTTACGTGCGAACAGATAAACCAGCTATCTGTTTCTGCGGGCGAAGATGAAGGTGCTTAATTACGCAAATGCTGTAAGAAAGAAACGCGGGGATATCGGAATACTCCACCTCCCCCGTAAGCTCGCGTAGCTCAGAGACGTGGCGCGCTGTCGGCATCAGGCTAAAGTGCCCGCCCACACTAAGCAATGTAGATTTTGTTCAGTTGTGCTGCGACTTCCGTCCTCAATCAATCAATCAATCAATCAATCAATCAATCAATCAATCAATCAATCAATCAATCAATCAATCAATCAATCAATTGTTACGACCAAGCATCCGCATTTGCGCGCTCTATTGTTCGCCTGTGGGCATGGATAAGTGTTGTGAATATGTGGTGATGGTCCAATGGCTCTAAGTGGGCCTGTTTCCAGGAATCCTGTTTTGTAAGCATGTTTTGCTTTGTGGACAACCTGCAAATGCCAAATTGACCCTGTCAAGAGAACGTCTGGAAAAACACAAAGAAACGTCCCCCTGCGGGAAATAGCAGGAAGTGCTTTCTTTCTTTTGTCCACCCTTCCAGTCGAGAAGTGCTATCCTCCAGTGATGAATGCCTCCTATCCAAAGGAGACGACAGAGTGACATGTCCGCTGACGTGCAGGACAAGAAAGGAGCATGACTCATACGGCCATTAAGTGATTTCCCGGGAATGCAGGAAAGATTTGCAATTGTCGAAAAGGGACCATGTTGGGAGCCCTATGCGGCGCCACGTGCACTCGGGTTTCTGAGAAGTAAAACCCCTTGTCAGAACCAGCTTGTGGTTTCTTTGCTGAAGAATAGAAATGTACCTCCTCTCCTCGCCGTTCCCAAGCTTTTCCCGCCAACAAGTGATCACGCCCAACGAATGAATGCCGGACCAGTCAGTGCTTCAGACCATCAGTGCAGTGATGTGTTCGATTGGATGCCGATACCTGAGGGGCGTGCCCTGGATTTGGTTGGTCAGCATCTTCAGAGAGGGGCTGGACATAGGGGGTTTTTAAGGACGCTGCAGAGCACGAAATGTCGCTCTGGGCCCTGGGTAAACGGCTCATCCAGTCGCTTCTCGCTATGAACTCTTAACGCTTGCCATTTTGCTGATGTACCCTTCTTTTTCATGTAAATATTGTAAATAAGTTTTCTCAAAGTGCCATTAAACCTGCTTGTACATATTTCACCAACTTCGAAGATTCAATCCTACTTCAACCCCGAGTCTCTGCACGCTACCAAGTGAAGGCCGGGTCGCCATAGCCCCAGCGTCACGACAACTGGTGATCAGCGGTGGGATCTGAATCTACAAGCACAACATCTGGTGATTGGAGGTGGATCTGAAGCTACAAGCCACAACACCTTGTGATCGGAGGTGGCATCTCAAGCAACAAGCAGGAGCAACTATCGGCCAAGAGGGCAGCTCGGAACATCGATCGCATGTGTGGGTGAGTGCTTGGCTTTTCTTCTGATGTGGACCAGGTTCTAGAACAGGGTTAGATTTTAGAACTGGTAAAAAGTGTTGAAACGCCTTTAGGTTTGGTAGTTTGCACAGTTGTTTTGGAAGTAGCCAACACTCGGAGCGATCATGGACCTACAAAAGCTGCAGAAACCGGACCTGTTGCTATTGTGTGAGGAATTGGGAATTAATACAAGTGGTTTGGCACGAAAACCCTTGATTATAAAGGCAATCACTGATCTGGGAACCGATGATGAGGAGCTCAGTGAAGCATGGAACCTCATCGGTCAAAAAAAGGAGCAGCTCAGACAGCAGAAAGAGCGGGAAAAAGAGGAAAAGAGGCGTGAGCGTGAACTTGAGAGGGAAAAAGAGGAAAGGGAGCGTGAAAGAGAAGAAAAAAAGCTGGACCAAGAAATTGAGCTCCGGAAATTAGAACTAGAGTTGAGCAAGAGGTCGGGCAATTGTCCCCAGCTAGCGGTACCTCTTCTCAACAAGGAGGCAGATTTCAAGATGTCAAAGTACATGCAGCCATATGTGATATCAGGGGATATCGGTCTGTATCTGGCTAACTTTGAGCGAACCTGCGAAAAACTGTCCTTCCAGCGAGACACTTGGTCTCAGAGATTATTGACGGTTCTGCCCTGCGAGGCAGCGGAGGTTGTCGCGCGGCTAAGCAAGGAGGACGCGGACAACTACGAGAAGGTCAAAGCTTGCCTTCTGAGAAAGTATAGGCTTAGCGCCGAGGCGTTCAGACAACGTTTTCGGAACGCTACTAAGTCCAGGGACGAGAGTTACCCTGAATTCCTGTACAATTTAAGAGTTAATTTGGGCGAGTGGCTAAAGAGCACTGATTCCTACAGTGATAGGGACGCTGTAGTCGAGCGAATTCTTTTGGAGCAGTTTTATAACTGCCTCCCAGAAAAAGAAAGAAATTGGTTACAGGACCGAGGCGAAATTAAGTCGGCAACTGAAGCTGCCGAACTTATTGAGGAGTATGCTTCGCGCCGACAATTCAGCAACCCAGCAGTGGATAGGCCCCGCAATCCCAAGTTCAGTGTGAAAAACCGTCAGGAAAGGCACTTTGCTAGAGTTGGAAACGAAGAAATGAAGGTTTCTTCAGGCAAATTCCCTAGAAAGGACGGCAGTGAGAAAAGTGGGGAAGTGACCAACGTGCAGAACACAAAGAATAAGCTTGAGGCTAGGAAGCCGCTCACATGCTTTAGGTGTAATGAGCAGGGTCACATTGCCGTCAACTGCCGGAAAGAAAAGATTGCTTTCTCGTATGTCAGGGACTGCGATGAAAATATGCAGCTTTTAGAACCCTACCTGCATGACCTAGTAGTCAACGGGAAGCCTTGCAAGGTACTGCGCGATTCGGCCGCAACGATGGATGTTGTCCATCCGGCGTATGTATCGCCTTCCGACTATACAGGACAGTGTGCATGGATCCGACAGGTAGTTGAGGAACAGAGTGTGTGCTTGCCGATCGCGAACGTGGTCATCGAGGGCCCTTTCGGCGAATTAACAACCGAGGCTGCCGTTTCAGGAAAGCTTCCTAAGTGCTATCCGTATTTGTTCTCCAACAAATCGGACATGCTGCTGCGAAAGAGGGGCATCCTTTTCGGAGACAGAGTTGTGCAAGCCTTAACACGTTCAAAGGCGCGAGAACTAGCTACACTGCTCATTCCAGAAAAATCCACAGCGGAGGAAACGGCAGTTAAAACAGTGGTAAATGCGGAAGATAGCAGGTCAGAAAACTTTGAGAGCGAGGCATCTCAGATATGTCAACTTGAAAGTGAGCTTGATGAGACGCGGAATGAGGACGTTCTTGAGAGTAACCTCTTGCCGCCAGTGTCTAGTAATCTCACGAGACTTTTAAGTGGAACCCGAGAGGACTTAGCTATAGAGCAAGCCAATGATCCCAATATACAGGAGATAAGGGAGCGCCACCGCGCCACTAAGACAGCAAACAATATTTCTTTCGAGATGAGAAAGGGAGTGCTGTATCGCTTATTCAAGGATAAGCGCGGAGTAGAGCGGGACCAATTAGTCGTTCCCCAAAAGTACCGCGGAGACTTACTGCGACTTTCCCATGGCAGCTCGTGGTCATGTCACCTTGGAATAAAGAAAACAAAGCAGAGGCTGTTGCAAGAATACTATTGGCCTGGATGTTTTAAGGACACGGAAAATTTTGTACGGTCATGCGACACGTGCCAGCGGGTTGGAAAGGCGCAAGATAAGTGGAAAGCTCCGATGGTGTTAGTACCAATCATTACCGAGCCGTTTCACCGGTTAGTAATAGATGTAGTTGGGCCACTTCCTGTGACAGAGTCAGGGTACCGTTATATCCTCACTATGTTATGCCCAGCCACGAAATTTCCAGAGGCTGTTCCGCTGCGCGAGGTGACGTCCGAGAGTGTAGTGGATTCGCTGCTGTCAGTGTTTGCACGAGTTGGGTTCCCTTCCGAGGTCCAAAGTGATCAGGGTAGCGTTTTCACGAGTGTCCTCACCACCTCATTTCTCGAGCGATGCGGCATTAAGGTAGTGCATAGCTCGATCCATCATCCGCAGAGCAACAGCGTAGAAAGATGGCACTCTGTTCTCAAACGAGTCCTGAGGGGACTGTGCTATGAAAACAAGCGCGAATGGGATACCTGCCTGCCTGCAGCACTTTTCGCTTTGCGGTCAGTGCCGCACGAATCCACTGGATTTAGCCCAGCCGAGTTGGTGTACGGAAGGTCACTGCGCTCACCTTTGCGAATGGTGCGCGAAGCCTGGGAGGGGCGCGGAGAAGACCCAACAGTAGTAGAATTCATTCTGAACCTCTTGAATCGCTTACATAACACTAAGGAACTCGTTGAGGCCAGCATGAAGTCAGCCCAGGCTCGTTCCAAGGTGTACTATGATAAGACAGCCCGTCAAAGGACGTTTTGTATCGGGGACCAGGTGATGTTGCTGAGAAGTTCAAGGCAGAATAAGCTCGAAGTACAGTGGGAAGGACCGGCTGAAGTCGTTGCAAAGCTTTCTAACACTAACTACGCAGTGAAAATTCCCGGTAGGTGTAAAGAAGTGCGCATTTATCATTGCAATCTTATGAAGCCTTATGTGCAGAGGGAAGCCGTGGTAAATCTAACTTTAAACCTTCCCGAGGAGATGGGGGACAACTTGATTTGCCTCAGCGGAAAAGGAAGCAACGCTCAGGAGCTTCTCAAAAAGACGGAGCAGAGAGGAGAACTAAAGAAATCCCAGCTGTCCGATCTGGGCGAAATAATAACAGAGTTTGAGTCCTGCTTCGTGGACAGGCCAGGCAGGACTGATTTGACTGAGCACGATATTGAGCTGACTTCAGACGTGCCAGTGCGATCAAGGTGCTACCGATTCTCTCCAAGGCAAAGAGAAATTCTGGATAGGGAAGTAACTCGCATGCTGGAATTGGGAGTAATAAAACCCTCGGAAAGCGATTATGCTTCGCCTATGATCTTAGTAGAAGCTCCAGGTAAAGACCCTAGGCCTGTGGTAGACTACCGAAAGCTAAATTCTCTCACCAGGGATCAAGTGTATCCTATTCCGAATATTGAGGAGAGAGTAGAACAGGTCAGTAGAGCGGCATATGTTACTACGCTGGACCTTACTCGAGGATATTGGCAAGTACCGCTCACTGAACGCGCCAGCAGATACGCGGCTTTCGTCACTCCGACGGGCAGCTACCAGCCAACAATGATGAGTTTCGAGCTCAAAAATGCTCCATTTTGTTTTTCACGACTCATGGATAGGGTTTTAAAGGGGTGTGAAACATTCGCGGTGCCTTATTTAGACGACATTGCGGTTTTTTCCGACTCATGGGCGGACCATATGGTACATCTAAGAGCTGTACTGAGCCTTTTGCGTCAAGCTGGACTAACCGTAAAGGCCGAGAAATGTTGCCTGGCAAGGGCGACCGTGGACTACTTGGGTCACAATGTAGGTCAAGGTTTCAGGAAACCCAGCGAGATTAAGATTTCTGCGGTAGCAGACTACCCGCGGCCGAGCACGAAGACGGAAATTCGAGCATTCCTAGGTCTGACGGGATACTACAATCACTACATCCCTAACTATTCATCTTTGGCTAGCCCTCTGACCGACGCTCTCCGCAAGACAGAACCGACAAATGTAGTCTGGGACGAACAAAAGGAAGCCTCCTTCGTAAACCTGAAGGCTGTGCTGATTAGCCGTCCGGTATTGCGAGCTCCAGACTATGGCCGAGAATTCACGGTCCAGTGTGATGCCAGTGATCGAGGGTTAGGTGCTGTTCTCTGCCAGAGAGATGACGACGGTAATGAGCACCCCGTGCTCTACTTGAGCAGAAAACTGAGTTCTAGAGAGAGGGCTTATTGCGCGTCAGAGAAAGAATGCGCTTGCATTGTATGGGCCATTCAAAAATTGCAGTGCTATCTTGGAGGGGCCAAATTCACCGTAGAGACGGACCATTGTCCCCTGGCTTGGCTGCAAACTGCGACATCGAAGAACAGTCGCCTTCTTAGGTGGAGCTTGATTTTACAGCAGTACAATTTTGAAATAAGATACAAAAAGGGGAAGTTAAATGGGAATGCGGACGCGCTTAGCCGCTCTTTCTAAGCGGTCCGAGATGTTCCTCACCATGTATCCAAATTGATAATCAGGTTTTTTTTTTTCGTGCGCTTGTATATGTGTGGCTATGTAAAGCAGCACGTTTGGTTTTCTAGGAATACGTGGGTCCTGAACGTCTTGAGAGTGGGCTTTTCTCGAACAACAATGGTAGTTTTCTTTTGACCTGGTCTCTTCAGACGGGAGCCGAGTGCTTGCTTCGACATGTGGTTGAGTTTCAGACAGCTCGAGCAATTTGGCCTACAACAATCAAGACAACGCGACAAGCAACAGCGAGCTTCAAGCGTTCACGTGCAGGCCATTAAGTCGTCTCTTCATGCAGCAGCTGGGACTGCTGCCCTCCGAGACTCTTCTGGCGGGGGAGGAGGCTGTTACGACCAAGCATCCGCATTTGCGCGCTCTATTGTTCGCCTGTGGGCATGGATAAGTGTTGTGAATATGTGGTGATGGTCCAATGGCTCTAAGTGGGCCTGTTTCCAGGAATCCTGTTTTGTAAGCATGTTTTGCTTTGTGGACAACCTGCAAATGCCAAATTGACCCTGTCAAGAGAACGTCTGGAAAAACACAAAGAAACGTCCCCCTGCGGGAAATAGCAGGAAGTGCTTTCTTTCTTTTGTCCACCCTTCCAGTCGAGAAGTGCTATCCTCCAGTGATGAATGCCTCCTATCCAAAGGAGACGACAGAGTGACATGTCCGCTGACGTGCAGGACAAGAAAGGAGCATGACTCATACGGCCATTAAGTGATTTCCCGGGAATGCAGGAAAGATTTGCAATTGTCGAAAAGGGACCATGTTGGGAGCCCTATGCGGCGCCACGTGCACTCGGGTTTCTGAGAAGTAAAACCCCTTGTCAGAACCAGCTTGTGGTTTCTTTGCTGAAGAATAGAAATGTACCTCCTCTCCTCGCCGTTCCCAAGCTTTTCCCGCCAACAAGTGATCACGCCCAACGAATGAATGCCGGACCAGTCAGTGCTTCAGACCATCAGTGCAGTGATGTGTTCGATTGGATGCCGATACCTGAGGGGCGTGCCCTGGATTTGGTTGGTCAGCATCTTCAGAGAGGGGCTGGACATAGGGGGTTTTTAAGGACGCTGCAGAGCACGAAATGTCGCTCTGGGCCCTGGGTAAACGGCTCATCCAGTCGCTTCTCGCTATGAACTCTTAACGCTTGCCATTTTGCTGATGTACCCTTCTTTTTCATGTAAATATTGTAAATAAGTTTTCTCAAAGTGCCATTAAACCTGCTTGTACATATTTCACCAACTTCGAAGATTCAATCCTACTTCAACCCCGAGTCTCTGCACGCTACCAAGTGAAGGCCGGGTCGCCATAGCCCCAGCGTCACGACACAATCAATCAATCAATCAATCAATCAATCAATCCCCATTTCACTATCACAGAATAGAGTTCTTTCTCACATTTAAGATGTCAACAAACATGTCTTCTAACGGGACACCAGGGCTTCACAACGCAGCTGTTGGATGAGAAGCCATCGCGTTGCGTAAGGAGTAAAAAAAGTTGAGAAAACAAATCTTTTCGTTACTTCGGGCGATATCAGGGCCTCGAAGGCATTCGCTTACACAGGCGCCCGTTCTCAATGCAATAAACATGCGATAAGTGCGTTTGCGTGCCTTCCGCGCACCTGAGAGCTAGGTAGTGCTTCCGAAAGCTCGAAAAATTCCATCACCCGACGCACCAACGCCAAGCAGTAACAAAGAACGGGACGCTTACTTCCGCGATATACTCTCTCCTGTGGAAGAAGTAAAGCTGCGCACAGGGCGATCGCTGCATTCAAACAAAACCAGCCTCTCAGCCGCCTGTTGCATCCGCACGCACGACGAGCCCTTGAGGGAATCGCATTTCTTCCGCCGCCGGCGCCGTTTCGCTCAATAACCGAGGGTTTTGAAATTCTCCCGTTTCGTCTTTTCGCAAACGAAAGCGGTCTCTCCAAATCAGATTCTATCGACGCGAAGCGTGCGGGTTGTTTTGCCGAGCTAGCGCTGACCTCCTGGTCCTCTCCCCCTCTATATTTCTCCTTCTCATTACCTCTCGAGTTTTCTTACTTTCTCTTTTCTTTTTTCGCGCTCAGCACGATCGGTAGGGTAGGCAGTGGTGCCCGATGAAAAGCACTGAGAGGTTGAATGCTGGCGGTTGTTATTTATAGTGCGCACTTGGTGCGCCTTTCTGGACCAGTACAGATCGCTGCGTTGGTGTTGCGTATAGAAAGGTTGCGGTATCGAGCCCTTAGGCTCTATCGTTGTCCTGACCTTACGAGAACGATATAATGAACGGAACAAGAGGAAAAGAGCAGCTTCCGGGTTTGCTTCACGTCGGGTCCCGTACATCTTATTTTTTTATTATTATTTCTTGCTCGCTGCTGGCTTATCGCTTATGCAAGCACGTACAGAGAGACAGTGTCGCTTAAATTAAGCTCGCTAACCGACTCACTTAAGACAAAGTCAGGTAGAGAACGCGACTATCCAGTCGAACCGAATCAAATACTATCGATTCAGGTTTTTCTCCGTAGCTCGAAGTACTGGGCGGCGAAAATTTTGTTTTTCCCACGGTGATTTCGTGGAAAGCATTGTGAGAAAACAGGAACTGATTTCAGGGGCTTCACCGAACTCTATTTTTTGTAACTCTTCCCTTATGTTCCCCAGGACAAATTGTCCCCCTTAAACTTTTTCAAGATAGATGCTGAAGTATGAACAAATTTGGTTCTTTTACCAGTCAGCTCACGAGCTCAATAAGACAAGCGAGTGCTCTGTTCTTAACCTTAACTGACGGCACCACCAAAGTCACCGTTGTCGAGAGTGTGCGAGCTACGCGCATCATAATGATAGGAGAAAACGTTAACTAGCTGCGGTGCTCTTCAGAAAGACAGACAGAGAGAGAGAGAGAGTAGACGTTATTGGGTGTTTAGTTTTGGCCGATCATTTAGTCCGGTCCTGGTCTTACGGTGGATATATAGATCCTTATTACAAAAACCCGCACGCCGTTTCTGCCTGCTTGACTGGAGTCACCATGCTGTCGCAGAGTATGGACTCTTCCTCGCTGGCAAGCACACCCTCCCACTGAGCCGTACCCGGGCTGTCTATTCTATAGCATTCATGCTCGTAGCTTGACACTCGCAGGTTACGATATAGTGCATGGTATTGCTTCGCATTGAAAACATTCATTTATGTATCGTTTGGACACATTTTGTGCAGTTACTATCGGAGGAAGACATCTTCCAGTTTGTAGCCTTCCATGCTTGTCTAAATGTTTGTGTGGAACTGACTTCGCTTTCGGCTGCATCTGTAGTAGTGAAGGGTGCATACTAGCACGATGAAAAGAAATGCAAATTGACAGTAGAGCGTGTGGTTTTCCGCACAGTCGTAGCAGCCTAGAGTTGATCATCTAGTCCCAGGATTCGTGCCAATTCCGATATGCCTTGGCCCTCTCGTTAAGGGAATCGGCGCTTTGGACAGTCGCCGCCGTGGAGTCGAACTCTCATCCTGGATACGATGGGCTACAACTGTACTCTGGCTGTCACTATCGCGTCCCGTGCTTGTTACAAGTTCTAGCACTGGTCAGCGCAAAATAACTGTCGGCGCTTTGGAAACAGTGCTATGAGTTGCTTGCGTAACGAACGAAAGCAACTCATAGGTACAGCCTATGTCAAAAGTATAGAGTCCAGGGGGTATGCTTCTGAGCCGTGTAGTGGCGCTGTGTCGTGACGCTGGGGCTACGTCGACCCGGCCTTCACTTGGTAGCGTGCAGAGACTCGGGGTTGAAGTAGGATTGAATCTTCAAAGTTGGTGAAATATGTACAAGCAGGTTTAATGGCACTTTGAGAAACTTATTTACAAGATTATTTACACGAAAAAGAAGGGTACATCAGCAAAATGGCAAGCGTTAGTTCATAGCGAGAAGCGACTGGATGAGCCGTTTACCCAGGGCCCAGAGCACTTATCCATGCCCACAGGCGAACAATAGAGCGCGCAAATGCGGATGCACGGTCGTAACAGCCTCCTCCCCCGCCAGAAGAGTCTCGGAGGGCAGCAGTCGCAGCTGCTGCATGAAGAGACGACTTAATGGCCTGCACGTGAACGCTTGAAGCTCGCTGTTGCTTGTCGCGTTGTCTTGATTGTTGTAGGCCAAATTGCTTGAGCTATCTGAAACTCAACCACATGTCCAAGCAAGCACTCGGCTCCCGTCTGAAGAGACCAGGTTAAAAGAAAACTGCCATTGTTGTTCGAGAAAAGCCCACTCTCAAGACGTTCAGGACCCACGTATGCCTCGAAAACCAAACGTGCTGCTTTACATAGTCACATATATTCAAGCGCACGAAAAAAAAAAAAAAACCTGATTATCAATTTGGATACATGGTGAGGAACACCTCGGACCGCTTAGAAAGAGCGGCTAAGCGCGTCCGCATTCCCATTTAACTTCCCCTTTTTGTATCTTATTTCAAAATTGTACTGCTGTAAAATCAAGCTCCACCTAAGAAGGCGACTGTTTTTCGATGTCGCAGTTTGCAGCCAAGCCAGGGGACAATGGTCCGTCTCTACGGTGAATTTGGTCCCTCCAAGATAGCACTGCAATTTTTGAATGGCCCATACAATGCAAGCGCACTCTTTCTCTGACGCGCAATAAGCCCTCTCTCTAGAACTCAGTTTTCTGCTCAGGTAGAGCACAGGGTGCTCATTACCGTCGTCATCTCTCTGGCAGAGAACAGCACCTAGCCCTCGATCACTGGCATCACACTGGACCGTGAATTCTCGGTCATAGTCTGGAGCTCGCAATACCGGACGGCTAATCAGCACAGCCTTCAGGTTTACGAAGGAGGCTTCCTTTTGTTCGTCCCAGACTACATTTGTCGGTTCTGTCTTGCGGAGAGCGTCGGTCAGAGGGCTGGCCAAAGCTGAATAGTTAGGGATGTAGTGATTGTAGTACCCAGTCAGACCTAGGAATGCTCGAATTTCCGTCTTCGTGCTCGGCCGCGGATAGTCTGCTACCGCAGAAATCTTAATCTCGCTGGGTTTCCTGAAACCTTGACCTACATTGTGACCCAAGTAGTCCACGGTCGCTCTTGCCAGGCAACATTTCTCGGCCTTTACGGTTAGTCCAGCTTGACGCAAAAGGCTCAGTACAGCTCTTAGATGTACCATATGGTCCGCCCATGAGTCGGAAAAAACCGCAATGTCGTCTAAATAAGGCACCGCGAATGTTTCACACCCCTTTAAAACCCTATCCATGAGTCGGGAAAAACAAAATGGAGCATTTTTGAGCCCGAAACTCATCATTGTTGGCTGGTAGCTGCCCGTCGGAGTGACGAAAGCCGCGTATCTGCTGGCGCGTTCAGTGAGCGGTACTTGCCAGTACCCTCGAGTAAGGTCCAGCGTAGTCACATATGCCGCTCTACTGACCTGTTCTACTCTCTCCTCAATATTCGGAATAGGACACACTTGATCCCTGGTGAGAGAATTTAGCTTTCGGTAGTCTACCACAGGCCTAGGGTCTTTACCTGGAGCTTCTACTAAGATCATAGGCGAAGCATAATCGCTTTCCGAGGGTTTTATTACTCCTAATTCCAGCATGCGAGTTACTTCCCTATCCAGAATTTCTCTTTGCCTTGGAGAGAATCGGTAGCACCTTGATCGCACTGGCACGTCTGAAGTCAGCTCAATATCGTGCTCAGTCAAATCAGTCCTGCCTGGCCTGTCCACGAAACAGGCCTCAAACTCTGTTATTATTTCGCCCAGATCGGACAGCTGGGATTTCTTTAGTTCTCTTCTCTGCTCCGTCTTTCTGAGAAGCTCCTGAGCGTTGCTTCCTTTTCCGCTGAGGCAAATCAAGTTATTCCCAATCTCCTCAGGAAGGTTTAACGTTAGATTTACCATGGTTTCCCTCTGCTCATAAGGCTTCATAAGATTGCAATGATAAATGCGCACTGCTTTACGCCTATCGGGGATTTTCACTGCGTAGTTAGTGTCAGAAAGCTCTGCAACGACTTTAGCAGGTCCTTCCCACTGTACTTCGAGCTTATTCTTGGGATCATTGGCTTGCTCCATAGCTAAGTCCTCTCGGGTTCCACTTAGAAGTCTCGTGAGATTACTAGACACCGGCGGCAAGAGGTTACTCTCTAGAACGTCCTCATTCCGTGTCTTATCAAGCTCACTTTCTAGTTGACTTATCTGAGATGCCTCGCTCTCAAAGTTTTCTGACCTGCTATCTTCCGCATTTACCACTGTTTTAACTGCCGTTTCCTCCGCTGTGGATTTTTCTGGAATGAGCAGTGTAGCTAGTTCTCGCGCCTTTGAACGTGTTAAGGCTTGCACAACTCTGTCTCCGAAAAGGATGCCCCTCTTTCGCAGCAGCATGTCCGATTTGTTGGAGAACAAATACGGATAGCACTTAGGAAGCTTTCCTGAAACGGCAGCCTCGGTTGTTAATTCGCCGAAAGGGCCCTCGATGACCACGTTCGCGATCGGCAAGCACACACTCTGTTCCTCAACTACCTGTCGGATCCATGCACACTGTCCTGTATAGTCGGAAGGCGATACATACGCCGGATGGACAACATCCATCGTTGCGGCCGAATCGCGCAGTACCTTGCAAGGCTTCCCGTTGACTACTAGGTCATGCAGGTAGGGTTCTAAAAGCTGCATATTTTCATCGCAGTCCCTGACATACGAGAAAGCAATCTTTTCTTTCCGGCAGTTGACGGCAATGTGACCCTGCTCATTACACCTAAAGCATGTGAGCGGCTTCCTAGCCTCAAGCTTATTCTTTGTGTTCTGCACGTTGGTCACTTCCCCACTTTTCTCACTGCCGTCCTTTCTAGGGAATTTGCCTGAAGAAATCTTCATTTCTTCGTTTCCAACTCTAGCAAAGTGCCTTTCCTGACGGTTTTTCACACTGAACTTGGGATTGCGGGGCCTATCCACTGCTGGGTTGCTGAATTGTCGACGCGAAGCATACTCCTCAATAAGTTCGGCAGCTTCAGTTGCCGACTTAATTTCGCCTCGGTCCTGTAACCAATTTCTTTCTTTTTCTGGGAGGCAGTTATAAAACTGCTCCAAAAGAATTCGCTCGACTACAGCGTCCCTATCACTGTAGGAATCAGTGCTCTTTAGCCACTCGCCCAAATTAACTCTTAAATTGTACAGGAATTCAGGGTAACTCTCGTCCCTGGACTTAGTAGCGTTCCGAAAACGTTGTCTGAACGCCTCGGCGCTAAGCCTATACTTTCTCAGAAGGCAAGCTTTGACCTTCTCGTAGTTGTCCGCCTCCTCCTTGCTTAGCCGCGCGACAACCTCCGCTGCCTCGCAGGGCAGAACCGTCAATAATCTCTGAGACCAAGTGTCTCGCTGGAAGGACAGTTTTTCGCAAGTTCGCTCAAAGTTAGCCAGATACAGACCGATATCCCTTGATATCACATATGGCTGCATGTACTTTGACATCTTGAAATCTGCCTCCTTGTTGAGAAGAGGCACCGCTAGCTGGGGACAATTGCCCGACCTCTTGCTCAACTCTAGTTCTAATTTCCGGAGCTCAATTTCTAGCTCCAGCCTTTTTGCTTCTCTTTCAATTTCACGCTTCTTTTCCTCTTTTTCCCTCTCAAGTTCACGCTTCTTTTCCTCTTTTTCCCTCTCAAGTTCACGCTCACGCCTCTTTTCCTCGTTTTCCCGCTCTTTCTGCTGTCTGAGCTGCTCCTCCTTTTTTTGTCCGATGAGGTTCCATGCTTCACTGAGCTCCTCATCATCGGTTCCCAAATCAGTGATTGCTTTTATAATCAAGGGTTTTCGTGCCAAACCACTTGTATTAATTCCCAATTCCTCACACAATAGCAACAGGTCCGGTTTCTGCAGCTTTTGTAGGTCCATGATCGCTCCGAGTGTCGGCTACTTCCAAAACAACTGTGCAAACTACCAAACCTAAAGGCGTTTCCACACTCTCTTTACCAGTTCTAAAATCTAACCCTGTTCTAGAACCTGGTCCACATCAGAAGAAAAGCCAAGCACTCACCCACACATGCGATCGATGTTCCGAGCTGCTCTCTTGTTGGCCGATTGTTGCGCCTGCTTGTTGCTTGAGATGCCACCTCCGATCACCAGATGTGGCTTGTAGATTCTGATCCACCTCGAATCATCAGATGTTGTAGCTTGTAGATCCAGATCCCACCTCCAGTCATCAGATGTTGTGGCTTGTAGATTCAGATCCCACCTCCAGTCATCAGATGTTGTGGCTTGTAGATTCAGATCCCAACGCTGGTCACCAGTTGTCGTGACGCTGGGGCTACGTCGACCCGGCCTTCACTTGGTAGCGTGCAGAGACTCGGGGTTGAAGTAGGATTGAATCTTCAAAGTTGGTGAAATATGTACAAGCAGGTTTAATGGCACTTTGAGAAACTTATTTACAAGATTATTTACACGAAAAAGAAGGGTACATCAGCAAAATGGCAAGCGTTAAGAGTTCATAGCGAGAAGCGACTGGATGAGCCGTTTACCCAGGGCCCAGAGCACTTATCCATGCCCACAGGCGAACAATAGAGCGCGCAAATGCGGATGCACGGTCGTAACACGCTGATTTAGCATTAATGGAGCTCCTTGCCATTGGAGAGGGTAGGACAAAATATTCTTACCATCAGGAGATTCGGAACCATAGAAATGCATTATAAACCTCTCGAAGTGGCTCAGAAGCAGACCGTCTGGGCTCTGCATTTTTGACAGAGCCTGTACGTGTCTGGCCTTCACGAGTGTGTAGGTCTGCACAGAAAACCGAAGACTGGAGAAAAGTAGCTATGAGAGGAAAGGGCGTTCGGCCTGTTTTTCCTATTGGCCTACGCTATAAGGTGTAAAAGGTATACCGGCTCAAGTCTTCCTTACTTCGAAGTGAAAATTATGCTGCGTCAGGGCGCTTCGAAAACATAAGCGGTGCGATGCCGTCAGCCAGCCAGAACAAGACAGCGGAGCTACGGTTGCTCCGATCGAAAGCACTAGTTTGCCCAGCGCCAGCCAAGGCATATTGGAGTTAGACGCACACCCTCCAACTGGCTTGCAGATGCTCGGCTGCACTCTTTGTGCCGAATGCTGCGCGCTCCATTTTTCGAATTTCTTTTAATCGCACTACTAAGTGGGGACGGGTAAAGCATGGTGTGGGGTTTTGTTCAAATAAGGTCATCTCGGTAGGCCAGCTCGTCTGTCCGTTCGTTGCACCCATTCCTGCATTTCCCGGCACTCATGAGCTCCGTCTTCCATTATGGTGCTGCCTCTAGTATTTTCTTGGCTAGTTTACTAACCCTTACCAAGATGTATTGCTCCAGTCTTGCTTGGAGTCTGTGAGGATTGTTAGTGCCCGTCTTGTTTTAGTTTCCCTCTGAAGTTGTGAGTGCTATGGCCGCTTCCTTTGCTGCTCCTACGTCTCTATACTTCGTGCCGTTTCGCTGACTAACCCTTGTCCGTGCCAGTTAACCACTGTCGACAGCGTAGCGTCTCTGTCACGTTCTCTGGCCGCGTCCGTATATAACTTAAATGCTAGAGATTCTCGTCCGTGTAGTAGTTCCTCCAGAGCTGCTACCCTGATTTGTCTTCTTGCTTGATGCTCTCCAGAAAGAAGGCTTTCAACGAGTCCAGCCACACATACAAACGCCTGTCGGTCAGGCCCCGAAGAAAGGCTGGATTTACGGTGAGATGGCGAGCATTTTCAGCCCTTGTATTTCGAGTGAGAATTGTTGTATGGGAAAACCGCATTGACACCCCCCCTTCCTGTTTTCTTTTTTTCCGAAGACGATTCAGAAATGCTTGCCGTCAATACTTCCCTCCATACCTCTCCTCCACCCAACATTGGCCCAGTAAAATATTCTGCCGACACGGGTTCGCTCAGACCACAATGTGCCTCAAGGCCTACCGCGATCCCGCCGCCTGTGCTATGATCGATGTATGTATGGCTGTCGGTACAAAACGGCATACTTCAAAGACGCGGAAAAAAAACAAAACAAAACGAAGCAACGTTATTTCTGCACAAAACAGGAACTGTATTATTGTTTTTATTGTTTGCCTTGCACAGGACCTAGAGTCCCTGTTTATTGCTTTTATTCACTATAAACATCTCTGAATAGGCCTGTCCTCACTGTTCGTTCTACGTAAACATACGAGCGCAAACCGGATCGAACTATTTCTAACCTCTTGCTTTTTCTTTTTTCCTGTATCCTCTGAGCAGAACCGGAACTCGACCGTTTTCTCCTGAAGCAGATCGAGCGTAGGAAAAAAACAAAACAAAACAAAAAACAAAATAACCTAACATTTACGATCAAATGTTGTACCCGCACCGCATGGAACACCGCTAGCGCCCGCGCTCTCCGTATAGACTAGCGTGACCCTTCCAACCGCATAAGAGTATACGTCATTGAATAAGATCAGGCGCATCGCTCTATTCCAGGTACACTCGACTGGGGCCCAAAACGAAACAAAATAAAAGAGAGACCAAGACCAAAATAAACGGAATCGTCATCCAGAATCAAAAAAGTAAAAAGGAATAACAGTCGTTACGGCGAGTGAAAAAACGAAGAACATGCCCGCGGTATTGAGACGCGTTCTCTCGTTCCTAAGGCCACTGTTCCTTCTTCCAGCTTATCCGCGGTCCTTTCCTCCTCTCCTCTCCTTCACCGCTACTTTGCGTAATCTGGCCGATTTCGTATGCGCCAGACGTCCTATTAGGGGCCGGGCCGCTGCTACAGCGTTCTCCACGCGAGAAACCCCATTGCCCGACGCGCGCCCTGGCGCCGGGATGGAGCAGTGAATGTCGACTCTTGTGTTCGAGGTGTGCGCGCTTATGCCGCGGCGTCTCCATTGGTATCGGCCCGTGGATGATAAAAACGGCGAAGAGAAAACGACACCATCGCGCGCACCTCGGCAATCAGCCGCACGTGCTTAGGAATGGAGAGAAGTAGAAAAAAAGTAAATACGTACGCCGCGCAGGCCAGGGATTTTTAAAACGGTATCCCGGTATTATTAGGGTATAGACCCCAGACCCGGCACGCGGATTGAATTCGCTGAGGACCGCGTCCCGCGCCTGCTGAGGCGAACGGCATTTCCTTTCTTTCTTTCTTTCTTTCTTTCTTTCTTTCTTTCTTTCTTTCTTTCTTTCTTTCTTTCTTTCTTTCTTTCTTTCTTTCTTTCCTTCTTTCTTTCTTTCTTTCTTTCTTTCTTTCTTTCCTTCCTTCTTTCTTTCTTCTTTCTTTCCCCCTTCCTTCCTTTCTTTCTTTCTTTCTTTCTCCCTTTCTTCCTTCTTTCTTAAGTTCCTCTCTTTCTTCCTTTCTTTCTTTCTTTCTTTCTTTCTTTCTTTCTTTCTTTCTTTCTTTCTTTCTTTCTTTCTTTCTTTCTTTCTTTCTTTCTTTCTTTCTCTCGTTCTTTCTTTCTTTCTTACTTTCAATTATTTCTCTCTTTACCTATCCCTCGCGCTCGCTTCCCCACGCTCCAGCACTTGCCTCCTGTTTCCTTCTTGCCCGGAGATGCATGATTGCCCAACGTCACGTACATATTTTTTTATTAGATGACCCTTTTTCTTATTACCTTTGCTTTGAGTGTGTGCAGTTACGAATATAAATAAATGGTTTTGCAGGGCAAGTGGCTCTTCAGTCCAGTTGTCCCGCATCTGGAGATAAAGGTTAAGTGCAGGCGTGCCCTTATCTTGGAAGTCGTTGAGGAAGAACCGTTTCGCTCTTCCAGGTTAGGGACGACTTACGGTTCTGACACGATGCGGGCTGAGACCACCGGACGTTGACTTGCTTGTGTATATAAGGATCCATGCCATTACGAAAGATCAACTGCTAACGGAGATTACGTGCTGAGGTTACGCGTGTGAGCTCATTCGCGACGTCCTTGCGGACGATATAAATGCTCGCTGTGTAGGAGTGGCAACGAAAAGCGGCCGGTAACAAATTAAATGCATGAGAAGCATGTGACTGAATTGTGGTTCCTTTGTGGCGTCGTGATTGCACTCACACTACATTTCAGAGTAAGTTACATAGTTTCTTTCTATCATATCTTTCCTCTTTGTTTTTACTCCTTTTTTTTTTGTATTATTTTCCTGCTTAAAACTTTTTCAGCACGAACAGTGGTGTTCGTGAATTACACTTTATTGCCGCTGTCTGACGGCCCTGCCCCTCAAGCCCATTGGGATTTCGCAGACCTATCATGTATTGATTTGAAACTCTTGTGTTAATAAAGTTTATTTATATATGTAACTGATATATTGTGGTCAAAAACTCAGAACGGCTGATTATAAATGCTGACATCACGGCAACTAGCGATGTGCATTTTAGTTTTATTCTGCTTAAGTATTGTAACCGGGAAACGCGTGTCCAAAGTGTGTGCTCACACTTTGGACACGTGAAAAAGATGCCTTGGATTATTTACATGGAGCCCGCTACTTTTCCTCCATCGACCTTCGTAGCGGCTACTGGCAAACTGCGAGAAGACAGCTTTCGTCACAACCGATGGCCTTTACCAATTTAAGGTTATGCCTTTCGGACTTTGTGACGCCCCTGCCACGTTTGAACGGATGGACTCCTTACTCCGCGGCTTCAAATGAACGACTTGTCTATGTTACTTGGATGACGTGATTGTCGTCTCGCCCTCGTTCGAAAGCCATCTTCGTCGCCTTTCCCCCATCTTGGCACTTTTACGCCATGCCGGACTTCAACTGAACTCAAAGAAGTGCAGTTTTTGTCACCGCGAACTTAAAGTGCTTGGCCATTTGGTGAATATGCCACCGGCGTGCAACCCGATCCCGACAAAGTTCGCGCTGTCAGCGCTTTTCCATCTCCGCGTTCACCCCGTGATGTCCGCAGCTTTATAGGAATGTGCTCTTACTTTCGCCAGTTCGTCCCAAACTTTGCCGCCGTTGCTGGTCCTCTCACCAATCTGCAGAAGAAAGGCGTTCCTTTTTCTTGGGGACCAGAGCAGGCTTACGCATTCTCCACCCACATCGCGCTGTTCTCAGCAATCCTCCTATGTTGGCCCATTTCAACCCGCCTGCCACGACGGAACTTCGCACCGACGCCAGTGGCCACGGGATTGGTGCCATTCTTGCACAGCAACAACGCGGCCAACACTGCGTGATTGCCTACGCCAGTCGTCTCCTGTCATCAGCGGAACAGATTACCGAACGGGAGTGCCTGGCTCTCGTTTGGGCCATTGGAAAATTCCGACCCTACTTGTTTGGCCGACCCTTCACTGTTATTACCGATCACCACGCCTTATGTTGGCTCTCTTCCCTCACGGATCCTGCTGGGCGTCTCGGCCGCTAGGCACTGAGCTTGCAGGAGTATACTTTTTCCGTTGTATACAAATCAGGTCGGCTCCACCAGAATGCAGACTGTCTGTCCCGTTATCCTGTCGATCCCCCTTCCCCTACTGACCATGAGTCGGACCTCTGTGTCTTCTCTATATCCGACTTTTCCCACATAGCCGACGAAGCGCTCGAACCCAACCCTCAGTTCTGTTATCGACCACCTCCGCACACACAGCCGTGACTCTTTCCTCGCCCTGTTCTTCCTTCATGGGAACACGCTATACCGCTGCAACATGCGGCCTGATGGCGCTGAGCACTTGCTGGTCGTTCCCCAACACCTACGCTCTGTCGTTCTCGAACAAATGCATGACGCCCCTACAGCTGGTCATCTTGGCCTCTCATGCACATACGACCGTGTGCGCCGGCGTTTCTTCTGGCCTGGACTCTACCGCTCCGTCCAACGTTATGTATAGCCGCTTGCGGCCTCTGTCAACGCCGGAAGAAACCCCCTGCGCTACCACCTGAACACCTGCAGCCGATTGCTATCCCGACTGAGCTGTTTTCTCGTGTTGACCTTGACCTCATAGGGCCCTTCCCCGAGTATGTCAGGAAACAAATGGATCGCTGTGGCCACCAATTATGCCACGCGGTACGTGATCACTCGCGCCATTCCAACTAGCAGTGCCACAGACGTTGCTGACTTCCTTTTGTACGATGTCATACTTCACCATGTGCTCCCTGTTAACTACTTACCGACCGTGGCTGCTGTTTCCTTTCCCGAGTTGTTGAGGAAATACTTCGTTCTTACTCCGTTCGGCCCAAGTTCACCACTGCGTATCACCCTCAGACGAACGGTTTTATGAAACGTCTTAACCGCACACTCACTGACATGTTCACCATATATGTATCCGACAGTCATCACGACTGGGACATTAGTCTGCCATTTGTCACCTTTGCATATAACTCTTCGCGTCATGACACTGCTGGGTACTCTCCATTCTATCTTCTCTTTGGAAGAGACCCCTTACACTTTGCTTCCCGCCGCTGGCCCCGTCACAACCTATGCCCGAGATACCATCGCCCGAGCCGACGCTGCTCGCCAGATTGCTCGTCACAATCTCACCATCTCTCAAGAAGCTCAAAAACGCCACTACGACGCTCACCACCGCGATGTTCACTATCCTCCCGGATCTCTGGTGTTGCTCTGACTTCTTTGCCGTCATGTGGGGTTGTGTGAAAAACTTCTACCCCACTACACAGGTTCTTACCGTGTACAACGCCCAGCGACCGACGTGACCTATGAGACTGCACCGCTCGGCCCAAAGCCACCGACTGCTACACCCACTTCTGAAATCGTACATGTCTCCCGCCTCAAGCCATATTACTTCCCCTCCACACCACACGCCTAATACGCACCCTGACGTTGCCTTTTGCCGAAGGAATAGTGTTACGGGGAAACGCGCGACCAAAGTGATGTGCTCACAGACAAAGACGACGACCGAGGAACGTGGGCACGACAAAGCCTTGAAAAAGATGACGATGCTGACAGAATGGATGCTGCACGGCTACTGAAGTCTTAGCTGCGAGTTCAGTCTATCGCAGCGCCAGTTACATTAAGTACATCCCCGTAACAATATTTTCTCAACAAATGCCTCAATGACTAGATTAATAAAGTATTTTAAAGCATGGTGGTTTAAAGTCACGGCACCTTGAGGTGTGCAGCAAAATGACAAAGAGCGCGCGAGCCTGATTAGATTTATTTCGCGACAACAGCCTCCTCGTCTGCCTGCTTTACAATGCCAGGTAGACGAGGAGCGATATGCGACTCTCTAAAAAAAGGTTCATGAAAGATGGCTCATATTTTCTTCAAGTATCTTCATCTCTCTGCAAACCAGAATTTAGATTCTCCTTTCTTGATCGAGGCAAGAATTATGTACTCTGAAACTAATCAGTGAGGAGAAAGAAAAAGCCTATGCTTCTCTCAATATGCAAACGAATCTCCACGCATATTTACATAAATATATTCATGGCAGTCACCTTTCCTCCGAAAGGCGGAAGGACTTAAGCAGCCGTCTGAGCACCATCCTCGTAAACTGCTTCGTTCCTGAAGAATCTGTAATTCGGCGGAACCAGCCGGCCAGTTGCCCGGCTACACCGGCCGCATTCCTACACACCAATACTTGCCCGGATTTACCCGACAGGCCCCGCGAGCCGTCTCTCACAGCGTGCAGAGCCGACGCCTGCGTGCCCGGTGCCGAGCGTACAAAGCGGCAGCTCTCTCACTCTATTATCGGAGGTCCGCGAGAACGCGCTGCCGGGGTCGCCGTAGTCCCCCTCATCAATAAATTCGAGCACACACGTTCGGACGTACACCACGCCCCGGTCCGTCGTCGGCAGATTTGTTCCGGGGCGAGGGCACGATAAATGCATCCGCGGGAGGTCTTTCTAGTCCCCTTCCGCTGTCTACAACGGCGACCGCTCGCTCGCTCAGTCTCTCTCGTTCGTCCTCACTTCGGGATCGAGAGCACCTACATGCGAACAGCGTCCGCAGCTCTCGCGCCAACCCGTTTGCTCGCTAGTCTGTACTTCGTTGTTATTGCATTTCAGGCCGAGACCTTTGCGACGGCGTTAGTCGCCGCGGGAGAGAGGGCCTTCTCCGTCTCCTGCTGCTGTGGTTTGTGTATGTTTGTGACTGTCGACGGCCTCGCCTGATGCGGTCGTTGTGTTTGCGGCGCGGTTTCACTGACCGGTCTGTCCAGCGGCGTCGGCTTCGGCAGCCCCACAAGATTAGCGTGAACACCTCGCTGCAGCGCAGTGTCCGAGATGCAGTCGATGTGTCAGTCACGTGTGACCATTGTAGTGCCGTCACTGGAGATAGTGGGAAACTGCTAGCAGACTCGCCTGGTACAGTAACTTATTTGCACAGGAGGGAGCACGACGCCAACAGTTAAGAAGGCCGTGCTAGACTCAGCACGGTTTTCTGAGCGCAAGGAGGAGAAAAGGAAATATATTTATTTACAGCTCTTGTACACACGTAACGCAAGCAGTCTACTGGGGCCGTGCTCTATGGGAGTTCGCTCCAGTGAGAAGGTGTCCCTAGCCAAGAACGGCAATCCGAACGGCAAGCGAAGGATGGAAATCTTCTACAGCGATCTAGAACATCCTCTAAAGTCTAGACAGTGTCCAGAGACAATGGATTGATGGCTGAGGCACCTCGTTGCTACAGGTTGATTTTTTTTTTTTTTCATTCGTTTCTTAGAGCATCGAAGGTTTGAAGGTTTCGAACGATGAACGTTGGCTGGACGCACCGATAGCATTTGCGTTATCGCACGACCTACCTTTTCCTTCCTTCCTTCCGTCCTTCCTTCCTCTCTTTTTTTCGCGCGCGCGCGTGGGTGTGTGTGTGTGAATTGCTTCGCGGATTCCTATTCGGAAAACATCGATAATGACTAACGACATTAAAATCAAGTTAACCTAAGTAAAAATCAGTGCCCGGAATCTATAGAACGTATACTTTAGCTGTGATTCAAGGAGTAGGAAAAGTCCAGGCCGAGGCGGATCAATATTACACGGAGACGTTGACTTTGCATCGCGTAGCGAAGCTGTCGTTTTAGTACTGCCGAGCAGGCGTCGTGAGAACATCTCTGCTTTGTTTCCCTGCTGCTAAGTGTTACATATGCCTCGCGAAGGGGTGACGTCCTCTCTTTTTTTCGCATGAAGCAAGAACCACAGCGTGGGGCTTGCAAGGCACTCTGTCGTGGGTCTGGGAAGACCTAAAGGGCTGGTTTCACCCTTTCTAGCCCCAGTATCAGCAACATAGGTATGAAGTTCACAGAGTCAGCCCGTGCCTTGCGCTTGCTTGGCGATTCTCAATGAGCGCGGCTCCCATGAACCTCACGGCAGCTGTCTCTTCCGCCACCAGCTCGTCGTTCACACACGGCTGCAGGAGGTCGCAGAGGTGCCGCTGGGCCCAGCGGTTAGTTTATGCGAGGGGTGCCAGGCCACTTCAGTCCCATGCAGTGGGTACTCGTTCCGAGACACCGATGGGCTTCAGCAAGCGGTGTAACCACTGGTCAAGGATGGACACCGATGGGGCACAAAGCCAGACGCCACTCGTGAGAATACCTTGACTCTAATCTCTTCGCGGGCTTGCGGTGGCCGCATACAGTGGCTGTGGTAAATACTGTTCATGCACATCGCGGGGCTTTTATACTATGTTTGCTTACTTGGGCGTTGGGAGACATGCCAAGAGCGGTATGCACTCGTCTCAAGGTACATATTGGCGCCTGAGGTTAACCAAACCAGCAGACATTTATTTGCACGTTAGCAGAACTTTGCGAAAGGAGACGTGTTGCATTCAAATAAAGTACAAAATATAGTTACAGCATAAAGGTGCCAATTCTTTGAGAGCGAGAATCGGCGTGATCTACACTTTATGGCTCATCCAGCCGTTTATTGAGCCTAGCATAATTCGTTATTGCCCCTTTATTTATAATGGCCCTGTCTCTCGCCTTTCCAAAATCAACGATTGTTATATCAACCTCTGAGGGTATACGATGCATCGGGAGCGATCTGGCATGCTACTTCCAGAAGTTGTTTGCGATACGCAGTTTCTGCGCCCAAACTCTCAGCACCCCTATCACAACGAACATACCTGTTGCGTCACAGCTATGGTGTGCTTGACCGTCATTATTATTAATGCGTTAGCATTACGTAGGTATGTCGGCATTTTTGTGTCAACAAAATTGTTATCACTATTACGTTCGAACGAAATGAGTAATGAAAAAAAAAAGAATGGTTGCATTAGACAGAGGACCAAGAAATCTCGAAAGGGAAATAATTTGGTACATGTGGGTTAATTAAGTAATTAATCAGAGCCAATTAAGCTAATCAAACTTCGAAACAGTCTGGAGAAGTAATGGCGACGCGCAAATGGGGTCAAGTGATACATGATTTCCGGTGATGTATAGGCCTAACTTCCGGTGGCTGGAAGTTTGAAATGTTTTAACTTGAATGAGCGAGAAAGGGCGTGATTTTCGTGCACATGTGGTGGGAATGGCTATAAAGTGTAAAGAGAGGTAATCAAGCTACTGCAGTCTGCAAAAATCTGAGAGCACTGCAGAATCTGCAGTAGAGAAATGCAAAACCCTGAGCGTCGCTGCTGCACACGGTACATCGCGCGCCCCTTGTGGAACGCAACCAGCGTTCCGTTGAACGCATCGTTACCGGCGTTCTTTAATATGTCTACGGAAAAAGGAAAGGCGCAGTATCTGTCACTCGTGGTATCCAGCTGACACATCTCGCGGACAACACAGCAACGCTCAAATAATAATATTTGGTTCATAAGCAGCGGCGAACGGGGGATCGCGCGCAACAATCAGATAACATGCGCGGTCGGCGCCACGGAGGAAGAGGGGGCTGAAAGGGGGGCGAAGCTGGTTACGAGGCCGACGCCGACGCGAAACCCAGGAACGGGCGCCAAAGAGCTGAGCTCTAAAATCCTTGAGTTGAGACATTCGTCAAGTAATTGAAGGATTGTGGATATAGCTGTCGAATAGCAGTGGCCACGTACGCGCGTGCTCTGTGGAGTTGCCGTGAGGTCTTCGCCGGCGGCATCAAGATCAGGCCAGTCCGTGGCGAGAGCCGGTGAGGCAACGGCAGTGGCTGTGGCGCGAAGGAGAACGAGGGGAAGGAGAGAACTGGTTAGCGAAAGTGGACCGGTGCGTGTGGCCTTCGCCTTGGGAACGACGAAAGGCATACTCGCATCTTCCCTTCTTCGCCGCCGTCGGGGTCTCGGTCGGGGCCAGGCGGGGGTGAAGGCGCCGATTGGCTTTTGTTTGGGGGCGCCGGAGGAACGCGCCCGAGCCAGTCTGCCGGGGCGAAGTCGTGGCCTTTTGTGGCGGCGCCTCGGGAGTATACAACGGCGTGCCTTGCATCGGCGCAAACAATGGCGGGTTGCAGCCGTTGCCTTTCCCTTAGAAGGCTGGTCTGTTGCGTGTGAGCAATAGACAGGGCGGTCAGCTCGTTACTGCGGTGACGTATGCGAGGACACGCGCAGTTCATCCTCTCGGCAGAGGAGAAAGTAGAAAATGAAAAGGAGGGGGTATTAGCGAGTGGAGGCGAAGTTGGTTCACTCAGGTGTTAAATTTTCTGGTAGGCGATATGCATATCGCGCACCACGTTTAATGAGTTGTTATTACTCGCAGACTATATAAATAAGATTTTAGAAACTCTTGACAGCGTTGAAGGGTTTCTGTTTATGTGTTTCTTCTCAGGAGCTGCGCACTGTGTTTTTGAGAAACTGATGTAGCGATCTTTTAACCGCTCTTTATCATCCTGCGCATTCTGCCCTGAGAATTTTGCAAGCGTAATGAGTTGATCTTCGTGCTTGAGAGGATCCTCGCGCGCGATGTTAGTACGCGTGGTAAAACCGAAGATGCCACGCGTGAGAGCGCATTGATCCTAATATCGTGTTCTGTTTGCCTCTTGTGTGCTGTTGCGTGCTCTCTTCTTTTATTGCCGTCTTTTATCTTTCCTTTCAATCGCGGAGTAGATCATTCCTGTACTTGTAAGACAGATGGTGGTCTCGTTTCGTCGAAGCTATTCATAGGTAACGTGAGGCGGTGCCCCTAGAAAACGGCATAAGAGTGAGATACGGTGAAAAAAAAAATACCAAGGCGCTTTTTTTTTTCATAAATACCCGCATAGTAAAATAAAATTGATGCGTCGACATTTCGGCTATTCGCGCCTGCACGCGTCTGCAGCAGTGACAGCAAGATGGCAGATTCTTTTGCTCTGTTGTGTCAGTTGTCCTTGGCTCCGCGACAGTCATTCCTAAGCCTACTTGCCCCTATAATAATAACTGCATCTAGCAATCGCCTAAGACGCTTCGCGGCAGAACAAACTCAGCCTCCCGCACTTCTTGCCTCATCTTTTCGGGGGAGAGGCGAAACGGAGGAAAACAGCGGCGTACGAACACACGAGGTGCGTATGAAAGAGCCGTAAACTTCGCCGTCGCTCGAACGTCCCTTTTCTTCCGCTGTAAATCGCCACCGCTGCTGCACTTTTCCGCGAGAGACGCGAGCGCGCGCGCGCGCGGCGCGCGTCGGCTTTCCGGCCTCCTTTCCTTCTCAAGGTTCCGTCGCTGTCGCCCTCTTCTTCACGGGGCGCAAGCGTGCGTGAACAAGGCGGACTCCCAGGTCCTTAGCCTCACGTAATCCTGACGAATGTGCCGGGGCGTCCACAAGTTGCTCCTCCGTGGCTGAGGAGCCTCGAAGGGCCGCGTGGCGCAGACGCGCACACTTCAGGCTCGCGACGCCGGCGGCGGCGGCTTTGAGCGCTAAACGCGTCCGGGTTTTTCTGAACCAAGAATACGTCGAATGGAGTAGAACAAAGGATAAAAACTGTTCTGGATTGTTTTCTCCCGCTTTAAGAAGGAAGAGCTGGCCAGGCAGGCAGCTTTCAGCCACGCCCGTAATGCTCGTAGTCGTATATATATCTGTGCGCGAAGGCGCTGTGAACTTAAAACGGCGGATAGAGCGTGGCTCTTATTGTTTGCCCATAATGCAACATTACGGCGCTGTGGGAGTTCTGGGGCTTGTCGCGTTCTTTTCTCAGTGCCTTGAACTTTATAAATCATTTGGATTTCTTCTCCCGGATAAGTATAGCAATGCAACTTTTCAACTTAGCTCTATAGCCCTCGCAAAAAAGAAATGATAATAGAAAGAGAGAGAGAGAACATCCTACCTCGTGCACTGCCCTCATCTATTGGCGGTCGCGTACTGTGGCAGGATGTAAGGAAACGACTTGAGAAGATATACGGGAAAATTCGGTATACTAGTTAACTTTTAGGCCGAACTAAAGCGCTCAGGACGATATTTTCTCTCTGAATACGACTGGAAATATAAAAAGAGCTCTGCCTGGCATGAAATCCCATATATTACACCTATAACCGAGTGCACCTCTCTGCACTAGTACCAGCAAACTATTGCATCGAAACTCCAAGAGTTGGCGCGATTATATGTCACGCAACGCTTTAGTGAGTGGAAAGGGAAATGGCAAATTCCATTCAGCATGCAAGCGTCAAACATTACCATCACATCGTTGCACGTGCGCTTCCTAGATGTCTCTGCATTGCGCATTCGTCGCGTCACACAAAACGACGCCACCAGCCATGCAGCCCAGATGAAGTTAGTTCGTTTGTTTTCTATTTTCCAAAATATATGACTTATTGCTATAAGGCTATTCCGAAAGTACCCCGCCGGGGTGGCGCAGTGGTTACGGCGCTCGACTACTGTTCCCAAGGACGCGGGATCCAATCCCGGCCTCGGCGGCAGCTTTTCGATGGAGGCGAAAAGCAAGGCGCCCGTGCGCTGTGCGATGTCAGTGCACGTTAAAGAACCCCAGGTGGTCGAAATTTCCAGAGTCCTCCACTACGTCGTCTCTCATAACTTGAGTTGCTTTGGGACGTTAAACCCCACAAACCAAACCTATTTCGAAAGTGATTGGAAGTAACGTAATCTGTATCGCGAGGTACATAACGCGATCATGAGCTCAATATTTTATAAGAAATAGAGAAGCATCTGAGTAGCCACTAAATCAACGACATGCGCGCGCGATATGTTACAGTACGAACCACGGTTTCTTGAAAATCTTCCTTTTCGGCTCGACGTCCACCGTTGGCGGCCTTTCTTTGGCACACATAGGTGCAGAGAGGAAGTTATCGCTAAATGTGATTTAAAACATCAAGTTGTCTCAATACCAGTAGGGATGCCTCCTTCAAATAACCTTCAGACTGCAACCCCCCCCCCCCCCCCTCCTAAATGCAACTGTTATGTCCACTGGTTATACCGCCAGTGTAAATAATTTATGGTATGGACGGTGTAGATCAAGATCAGTGACACGGAGTGTCGACTTGCCGCTGGACGACGATCGAGGTAGGGGCTCTATACGGCACCACTTTCACTTTGCTTCACTTTGTTACTTCATCCCCCCCCCCCCCCTCTTTTTTTATTTAACGTTGAACTCGAATGCCATTTGACTCAAGTGAAAGGTCCTACAAAAGCGACGGTGAAGTTAGGATTCTTCAGTACAGCCGCTTCCTATAATTTCTCGTTGAACTTGATCAGTACTGACAGTGAGAACTATATAGCAGCGAAACTGAGCTGTCGGCAATAGATATTCGTCTCCGGCAGAAGCCCGTGTCCGCTTGTCGCGTGAAGTGCTTGTTCCGTGCTTTGTCACTCGCTATTTGTTGCTCCTGGTGTGCCGCTTTGACGGTGTAGAAAAGGGCTGTCTAATAAGTTACAAGAAAAAAAAAAAAGTAAAGTCGTAAAAGAAACGAAGCTGGCGGAACAGCTCCAGGCTGCTCGGGCGTCGTCTTTCACTGTCGATGGCACGGGGCTACTTGGAGGAGTCGAACAAAAGCGTGAAAGGGACACAAATCTTGACGGCCCCGAACACAAATATCGAAAATACCTTCCGCTGCCGCAGTCATTTTCGATTTCTTGGATGCGTCAGTAAGGGCTGTCAGTATGCCTTTTAAATCACTGGTTTAGTTTCATATTAAATTCAGTGGAATGTCTCCTCTTCAGTTTGTTCTCACTCCTCCCCCTCCCCCCCCCCCCCCCCCCCCCTTTTTCAAACACGCCTGTCAGCTTTGTTTGTTTCTCTGGGAGTAGGAAATACTGCTTATCTGAAACTACATCAAACGTGCTGGTAAGGAACTTAAATTACCAGTTGAGTTATATAAACGTTATTTTGTGTGTGACCCCGCACGTTAGAAAGTAAAACTGGAAAATAATAGACCCCTTTCATAAATGTTAAGTCGGCTTCACCTCTATGCTGCACTCCCCACTAATGGCAGAACTGCAATGTATTGAAACATTGTATTATGGCCATAATTCATATGATTTATGCATCAGAACATATTCGCATAACTGCCCTATTACCACTAAACGCATCTGTGTAGAAGCATTATGCGATTTCAGGTCTATATCGCCGTTTTTCTGGCAGCCAGTGACGCCATGTTTGGGGAAAGAAGCAGCGTGGGAAAGCCTACTCAACGATTTTTGTAAGGGGTCCATTATGTGGGAAGTCAAAATAAAGGAAAAAATTATGCAAAGGCAAAATTCACATCCTGTCAGTATACAACGACGTCGCATAGAAGAACGCGAGCACGACATTCAAGGTTAAACTGAATACAATATATCTGTTGCGATTGTGGTGAAAACTTTTCAATGTTCAGAAAGAGAGTTTGAGGGCCTGGATACCCCGCTAAATGGTCGGTATCCTTAGTTTGGGATACCGCACTACGAGATCCCGTCTAGCGCCTGCTTTACTATTGAGCTCTTTGGGCCTCCAGTGTGGAGCTGTTGAGGAGGGCAGTCTCCCATGCCTCTCGGGAAGGGGTAGGGGAAGGGAGAAGGTGGGGAGTCTGAGCACATGTCCACACGATGTGACAGATGTCAGATGATGCTTGTGAAGAGGTGATATTTCCCCTGCCAGGTATTGTCGGTGGAATCTATAAGGCAACTCATTAAGCAACAGATACTGAACTAAGTCAGTGAACGAGTGTAATCCCCCAAGGTATGGGGAAATGCAGATTACAGCAGTGGGTCTTTCGCAATGTGAAAGGATGTGGTGCGCACTTGGGCGGTGAGCTAAGCGCAAGATCAAAAAAAAAAAAAAAAAAGGAAAATGTTCGAAGACAAACTAAAACAATATTTGTTCTTTCTTTCTTGCTTTTTTTTTTTTTGCGTTGCTAAGAAAAGTTTACACTGCAGTTTACTTTGCTTCTTACAAGGTCATCGTACTCCACGTTAGTCTCACCGTTGCTAGCACGCGCTTTCTAACGGCGATGCTCAGCTCGCTGTTGAAAGATCGTATCACTAGATAAACAAACACTCAGGGTAAGGAACACCAGACGACTTGATCAAATTTCTTTTTTTATATAAAGTCTTAGCTCGTCGCGTGCGTGCAACAAAGTTCGAGATTCCACTAAACAAAGCAGCACAGCCTCGTTTTTCCGCTGTCTGCTGCACGCACTTTCTATCGGTTGCCCCCCGACCTTCCCGCACGCAACCAAACCGTACCCAGTTGCCGACGTTGCGCTGCACAGCGCGGATGGTTCGTTTTACTTTCATTCTTCGCCATGCCCATAAGTTCAACCGAGTGGGCAAAACACGGCCCATCGTTGTTTCTGCTGATTGGTGCACCTTCCGAAACGCATAACGGCATCGAGGGGTCGAAGCAAGGAACACGCGGGCGAAGAAGGGCACCAACAAAGGCGACAACGAACGGTCGCGCGCGACTGTCGATGGAACGCATGGCGGCGAAGTTGCAAGGGGCGGATGGGAGTACACCGCGGCGGCAGACGCGAACCTGTTTTTCGCAACGAATCCCAGCCGCCGCAAGCCCACTACCATTTGTCAGCCGGGAAACCCGAGAGACATTTGTTTTCCTGCGATGCACGGAGAAAGAGGGGGATGCCCGACACCGTGTGCTTCACTGGCTGGGCGCGCAGTGTGGCTTAGGTGGGCTTTTCTCGTGCAGAGAAGCACTTCCAAGGCCTCTCCGGAAAGAAAAGAATGCGCGCACATATAGTAAATGAGAACGACCGGGGAAGATTTCCTCGGAATGCATGCGCACCCAATATTATTCAGGGGTCATTTGGCCAGTTGGCGAAGCATTTCAAGAACGAATATTGCCCTTCAATATGCACGATGGAACAAAGGGGCAGACCGGACACACGCAGCCTTGATATAATTGCTTCGTGTGTCGATCCTCCCAGCTTCTTTCTCTGACCGGCCCGATATAACTCAGCTTTATTTCTTTAAATGCAAGTAGTACATGGTCGTCCACTCCCAGCTAGAACGCGCGAGAGCGTGGCTACGCTCTTGGAGCGGTCAGTGGATCCAATAACGCCGCGCATCAAAGTTGCACACGCGTAGAGGGACCTGGAACTCGCCCTTCTTGTATCTGCCGCTTCGCTTTCATACGCGGCTGCGGCTGACACATTCAGTGATGCTATGAAGAGCGCGGTCACAAGCTTGCGCGCTCCAGCTAAGCGTGGACGACAGTGTAGACCCACGTTTGTGTAACTGCGGTTGCGGTGCCGGTGGTGGCGGTTGCTACTGCAGTGCAGCACGCGGTATATCGACGACGCACGAGTCAGGCTATCACTAAGCTGTAGCGCTAAGTAGCTGGCTGCATTAGAATGTACGCTTATTGATATCACTAGTTTGAGCGAGACTTTTGACGGACGTCGCAGAATAGGACTGCAGACTGATTTCCACCACCTAGCGTTTCTCGAAATGCACTGACATAGCACAAAAGCCGACCATGATTGCATTTCACCTCCACTAGATGGCGGCAATCAGTTCGGGATTCGGTCACGCAACCAGAGCTGAGTAGCAAGAATCCATAGCCAGCCATCGTATATTTACAGCCGTTGGACAGTACGGGACGGTGTCGCAACAGATTGAACCATATACCCATTCTGCCGCTACTCTACCGCCCTCAGCTCTCCATTCATACCAACGTCGAAGATTTCATTCGAAATTACAATTCAAAAGTGGGCAACTTTCGCAGGCCAGGCGACAGGCACCGCTTACCACATCATGCATATATACTATCGGTTGCAATCTGGAACTCTGTGATTGCAGCAACCGTGGGCGGTTAATCTGAGTGCCGCACGCGGCGCGAAGGTTTCGAAAGTGGCATTACTGAATGTTTCTTGCAGGACCTATGGCACGCGCCAATGCTATGTTAATCACGTGGTGGTAGGAAATGACGAAGTTCGTTGGGCAATGCGTCCAGTTTTCGATGTGTTTTCCCGTTTTCGCACCTGCTGTGGTATAAGCATACAGCCTGCGGAGAGATTTCCTGAACTGGGAGTATCCTTCGCAGTTCGCTGAATTTGCAATCGCGGGAAAGGGAGGATACAGAGACATGAAATAGCTCAGCGGTTCCATAATAGCACCATGTCTGGAGGTCAGTTTTATGTCAACGGAATACCAAAACAACAGCCCCACAAACGCATCCATTTTCTCTCCGGCAATGTAGTACGGGAATAATGTATAGGGCAGCGCACTGTAGTTTCACCTTTATAGGCATTGTTCTTAATGGAGACAAAGGCAACCGGACAGCGCTGTTCTTCTTTATTGTGGGTGGAATGAAGGCAGAGGCAAATAGAACCCAATTGCTAGCTGCGAGCGAAAAGAAAAACAAACAAATAAAAAACTATAGCCGCTCCCCGGAGGCGCTGTCGTGGGTGAATGCTCCAGGCCTGGCAACGGAGACATTAAACACGGGGCCAGATTTTTCATGCATACTTTATGCTCCCTCCCCCCTTAAAAAAAAATAATAATAAAAGCCACCTCGATGCGCATTTCGGCTGCGACTGAAATATCAAGAAAAAGCTCTAAAACAGGAGCAAGCTTTGTTGTACAAAGGGTCGTTTGCGGTCGTTGTGTCTAGCGGCCTCTAAACGAGGTGCAACGTCGTCCCTTCGCTGCCTGCGTGAGTTCCGGGACGACGAAGACTGAGAGAGAGAGAGAGAGAGAGAGAGAGAGAGAGAGAGAGAGAGAGAGAGAGAGAGTAGAGGTGTAGGCGGGGGCGGGAATGGAGATTCCGAACACGATGACAAAACCTTCTGCCTTGCCGGGTGTGTTTCTTTACGTACAGCCTGTACATACGTTCCGTTTGTGTGTGTGTGCGTATGTGTATAGGTACAAGCAGGCTACGTGAGTGCAGCTGGAGACAGAGTGTGCGGCGTTCTAATGCGCTGTTCACGTTTTCGCCAGTGATCTGGCGTTTTTCCTGAGTGGGACTGCGACTGGCTATCATCTGCATTTTAAATTCTCGGGGTCTGAACCCCCTCGCGCGCTCCTTATTTTTTATTTCTTTTTACCTCTGGTCCCCGGATCAGACGGGCTCCATTTCTGTTTAATGTTTCACACCAGAAGGCTTCATGCAGTATATATTTGTCAATGCGTTTGTTTCCTCACCGAATTATACGTACATTTTATCTGTATGTGCGCTTTATAGAAAGGCGTGTTCGCTCATATGTACATGCTAATACCGAAGCGGAAACCTTTCTCATGTTGCGTATATGTCCCGTCGAACAGAAAACCAATTTCTTATTACAGCCTCGCTTTGCTTGCTTGCGTATAATGCTGGCGCACCTGTGTCTACTCCTTCAAATCCCTGTGTTTGTTCTTCAGGTTTTAACTGTACTTTTTAGAACTCGGCGAAAGGTGTACTCAATGACACATTGAACACTTTGGTCCTGCAACTTGCGTGAATTTATAGCAACGAACCGTCACTGGCGTATATTGACAGCAAATTTTCGGGCATAGCAAATGCAGGAGGATTGGACGCCCGTCGCACTGCGCAATTTTACAGCACATTTGTAACCTTTTTTTTTTTTTTTTTTTTTTTTGTAGAGATGTGCTGTACATAAATCGATGATTTATCTGTCCGAAGAGAAAACTTTCAATTAAAAATGCTACATAAAATTCACCACAAAGAAGAATAAAGTTCAACAAAAACATTTATTTGCTTCCACCGCATTTCCAGTCAAGTAGACTTGATCACGGTTAGAAAATTAGAGAAATTAAATGCAAAACTAACACTTCTCAACGCGCATATTTTTGCCACAAACAATTCATGACTGGAATCGGCTACCTCAACAGATTGTCTAGTGTAGGCCTGAGTCCATCGTTTTATGAGATGTTTAGAAGTGCGCAGTGGCCCTCATTCTGTACTCACCTGTCATGACCTGTTATTTTATTTATCGTTTTGCATGTGTATTGCATGGTGTGTGTGTGTGTGTGTGTGTGTGTGTGTGTGTGCGTGTGCGTGCGTGCGTGCGTGTGTGTGTGTGTGTGTGTGTGTGTGTGTGTGTGTGTGTGTGTGTGTGTGTGTGTGTGTGTGTGTGTGTGTGTGTGTGTGTGTGTGTGTGTGTGTGTGTGTGTGTGTGTGTGTGTGTGTGTGTGTGTGTGTGTTTTCTGGCATACGGATTTGTTCATTCTGTATCCTCCCCCTGCAATAATGCCTACTGACAGTGCAGGTATTAGAAATAAATAAATAAATAAATAAATAAATAAATAAATAAATAAATAAATAAATAAATAAATAAATAAATAAATAAATAAATAAATGGTGGTGACGAGAGCGTCCGATACGGCGGTTATTACTTTACCAGAATTTGGTGTCGTCTCTAGAATGTAAGGTTGAATGAGAATAAAAAAAAAAGAACTAAACATGCAATCGCCGCTTATTGCAGGGAGCCCTTCTACTCTTTTATTCTTATAAATATCCTTTTCCGCCTCCTTTTTTTTTTTCTCTTAAAGATGACCGTTAGGGAGAATTTTATGAGAACTACTCGCTTTCGAATAATTATCGTTGTTGCAAGATGTATTAAACATCATGCGAACTAATCCATTCTTGCAGACTTTCCGGTGGCTTTCTAAGCTGAGCAGTCACTTTATATTCAGTGCAGGAAACTGTAAAAGATTCACTTTGATCGAATATTCACTGCAGAGACCGACGCAGCTGACTTGGCTGAAACTATCGGACACGGCACAATTGTGCCTTTTGCAAGCTTAGTTGTTTCTTGCAAGTGAAAAGTGAATTGAAATTAAAGCAATCAAGTTTATGAGTATGGCAAATTAACCAACAGTGTGCCAAAAACGTGAATCCGAACCGAACCCCTAATGTCTCTCTTCTCTTCTTTCAGATCTTTCTTTTCCATGTTGACATTTGTTCAAAAAATATGATATTGGCACTCGTATAGACACAGGCTTGTAATAAGCACCATGTCTTCGCTTCTGTCGCATTTGGAGGTCACTGGTTAGTTTTATCCCCTTACATAATTGCCGACCTATTATTGCCTCACACCTTGGGAAGCCTTCTACGTTTCTTGCACAACTCTTCCTGCAGGTTGTTGGCTAGGAGTTTCAACAAGCCTGTCGGTGAAACTTTCCCAGCAAACAGGCATGGTGTAATTAATGGGATAAAGAGAGCAATTCTACCATGGCCTTGGGTATTCCTGGTACACTTGCATTCATGTTACAATAATAAAAGAAAGCCAAGCCGCGATGTGCATAGGATGTGTACCGCGATACCACGAGAGGTACGCCACAGACGACTTACTTTCTTCTCAACACCAGCTTCATAACAGCTTCGTACATCCTGCAGGTTTCTTTTAACTTTAGTTCTTCTCAGTATCACGCCAAAGTGGGGTGGCTCAACACTTTAAGCAATCGAATCACGATGAGAGAAACGAGGGGAATTGGGGTGGGTGGTGGGGGGAGTGTAGCATTTAACCGCATCGAGCTGCAAGAGCTTTCGTGAGTTCGCAAAGTACAACGCGTGCACTGGGGAAGAGCAACGGGCAAAACCGCAACGTGACCCTAGCACAGAGAGAGGAATGGCGGGTTGGATGGTCTGGTTCCGGCCCCCACGGGCCACGACCACCATCACCGTGGCCTTCGCCGGTACACCAGAGGAAATACCAAGAGAAAGAGAGAGGAGAGATTTAAGAGAGATGTGGAGGTGTTCACACGCAGATGCGGAGGAAACGGATAGGCGAGAGAGAAAGTTTAGAGGTACAGAGCGCGAGAGTTGAGGAGCATGCTTGTCAGACGGTACGCATAGTGAATGAGAGAGAGGGGAGTTGGAGGCGTGTATGCTGAGGGCACGCAGGGAGGCCACGTCTGAGGTATGTTCACGGGGTCTCCGGGTCGACCTTTGCCAGTGACCCTAGCCTACCTCCTGGTATGGAGAAATCCTGGAACGGACGCTCACACCAGCACGCTGTGCTGCCGCATCGCCGCCGCCAAAGGAAGGCACTCGTCTCCACACCGAAGCGGCCTAATCATGGCTGCCGTTTTTCGCAGCCTTTGCTCTCGCGAAAACCATTGTTGTTATATTCTAGCTGTTTTTGTTTTTTTTTTCGTCGACGAACTTGTCTTGTATGATTGAGGGGCACATTTTGGAGCAAAAATGAACCGACTCGCCAGTGCGGTTTGACAGGCAGCATTGCGTGAAAATCGTGCAATAATACTTGTATATCGGTATTTTATGTCCACAGGCAAACAAATATGAAAGCTATTTTGAAGAAAACAATGCAGAAATGATCGCGCATTATGTTTTATTCAACACTATTCACTTCGTAGTATGGACGATGCACGTCACTAATTTCCAGTGACGATCGATATATCCCTTGCTGGGGTTCCACTACCTCTTCAGTTTAGGCCCCTATAATGAAAGAAATATGTCTTGCAGATGAAAACTCGCATCTTTACTCTCAGTTATATTCTTTATTTATTTCTATATTTTCATTATTTCTCACGTACAAAGCCGATCTCCGCAGTGCAATTAGTTTACAACGCGTTGCAATAATGGTGAGGGTCACGGTTTCGAGTAACCGCGTATGCTAACCACGGTTACCCTGCCCGTGTAAAAGGCTATAAGTCAAACCATGCTTGCGTTTTATTTTTTTTTTATTTTTATTGACGAGTACTAACCCGGAATACTATTATCTAGAGTGTAGCACTAAATTTTGATCGGCGTAACTGGTGCCCTTTTTGAGGTTATAGCTCTCAAGCTGCTTGTTAGCACTTCTTATGAAAGAAAAACTTGCATCCTACGTTTTTCCTGTCTTCGTCTTGACAGCGTAGTATACTTCTTTGTAACGCAATGGCGGCAGCACTTGCGAGTCGAGTGGCTCCAACGGCTAAGTCTGAGATAACGCCATCGGACCGTTCTGTACAGCTTTCAGGAATTATTTTCCTCCTTAGCCTTCCGTACATTTTAAACACACCATTCGGCGTCATTACGCCCCGCAAACCTTTCGCCTTACTTTTTTTCTGTGGCGCTTCGAAGGTGCCCGGCTATATAACGTGCTGTTCCCGCAACGATCCGCGGTCGGCTCGCTGCCAAGCGTGCACAAACTGCTCCCCGTAGGTGCACAGCAGGGCGCGGTCAATTGCACCTCCTTACGAGCGGCCGGGCGTGTGCGAGCCATATACCAGATGGTCCTTGTTCCTGACGTGCAAGATCGCGTATACGCTGTACCTATGAGGGCGCCATGGGGAGCGCTTGGCTGCAACGATGCAGTTTGAAAGGCCGCCCGTGCCAGCCACCAGAACGCAACTCGTGACAGAAGGGGAAAAAAAAAGAGCAAATGAAAAATGACGAGCCTTCCGTGCCATTTCACTCGTTATTGGAAGGCCACAAGCAAGCCTACTTTCGTGTTCACCGATGCGTTTCTTTTCCTGGAGGAAAATATGACGGCCAGGCATGTTTTTTTTTTTCTTTTTCTTTTTTTTTCCTGCTCCTGTAGTTGCATTCGGTAAGCTTTGCAGCGTTGGCGGCGATGGTAGGCATATAAGCGCAACGAATGTGAGACTAACAGCCATTATACCAGCCCGGGAAGACAATAAGTTACGTAGCATTATTGCGTCAACGGAAGTCGCCCAAGCATGTCATGGTCTCCAATTGCGCGCTGAAATCATGCAGTCAAATGAAACTATAACCACGTGATGCGATATCGTCTAAAAACAGAGCGCCCCTACATATGCACGGCTTATAATAAAGGTTCTCGGCTAAATTAAGGAGATAGGAGTACATATTTATTCTAAAATGTATTCAGATAGATGTTTAGAAGAAGCCACATGCTAAAATCTTAGAAAGTAGCTTGATAATCGTGTGTCGTTTACCACAAAAGGAACAATGACTACAAGAGCGATGGCGGACCCCACACGAGCTGGCAACTGAAATTGTCAAACAGCGAAAGACAATAACAACAGGAAGGGTAACAACTGTGAGAATCAGACGTTAATAAACTGTTTACAAAATGCAATTTGAAATCATGTCGCGGGAGATTATATACACTAAGCTGGTCAGATTTACTACGGTCGAGAATATAACTTCAAAGAGTTCCAGGATTTCGCCCCCTGGCGCTGATGCGCGCTGCCTGTTCCCGCAGAATATAATTCTTTTCAGGTTCATACTTACTTCCCCCCCCCCCTTTTTTTTTTCATATTGAATTTATCCCCTCTTTAATGAAGACTTTGCATGCTCGGGTGTCATTGTTTCGTACTTTGTCCTAAAGATATTATAAACTGGAGGCTTATGGGGCTCCGAGAACACCGTACCAGTAGAATGACAAGTGATTATTGAGTTGGACGGTGGTATGCCATCAAGAAAAGTTAAGTAATTTAAATTGAAAATTCGATTAAGTGTAATGTGTGGCATAGGACAGCAGGAAGGAAAAAGCGACGGCAGGCTTTTGTGGCGACATTTCCTGACTGCGTTCCAACTGAGTGTCGGTTCTGAACATGGGATTCTTTTCGTCTCTTCCCAAACATCCCAGACATTACTCAGTAATTGAAATCGATTTGGCGGATTCCAAACACATGTGGCCAGGTGCACGGCTCCTCTTCGACCCCGAGCTTTCGCAGAAACCAGGAGCCGAACACGAGCCGAACAAACACCTGAGTATGGTCTCTACCTTTTTTTTTTTTTTTTTTTTTCGGAATTGCAGGCAGTGGCCCGAGGCCACCCTTGTTTCTTTGAAATCGAAATTGCTTTCCCTTGTTCCTCGCTTCAAAGGACACCGACGCTCGTTCCCGCATACGTTGCCGTCTATCGTTCTCGGCAATCTAGGACGATATACTGGGCACGAGCGCTTCATGTGACCTTTTTCCAATTCGATCTTCATTTCTCGCGGTGCACGCTGACATAAAACTGCGGTCGTCGACGAATGTAATCTGCATGGGGATGATTAATCGCACACGCCGCAGTCGGGAGCAGTTCCCCCACAAAGGGTAATTAATGTAGGCTTTGTGTGCGGTAAGAAACATACGCGGTTCTTTGTTCCTGGTGCAAATTCTAAGTTGGGTATTACTACTCTGTTCGTTTCAATTGCATCTAGATTTTTCTTTTTCCCTCCTTTAGTTATGTGCAGACCAACCTAAACGCGGATGTGTCTGAGCACGAACTATCGATAAACAGCGTGAAGCCGGTAGGGACAAGAAAGAGTGCATAAGCACTGTGCATTACGCTTCCTGCTTTTCGCTTTGTTGCTCTACACGATTAACGACCGTCTAGCCCGAACTCACAGTCATGATATAGAGCACCAACCCCCATTCTTGATGTTGCGAAGTATGCTTCGAAGTACCGTTCAAAACTTCAATTTTTGTGTACGTTTATCCAGATCAGTGTACCCTGAGTGCTTCTTTTGTACGGACTATATGTGCTCGTGCCTCCAGCGTGGCGGAATACGCAGGGCATTAAATGCGCTCAGCAATACAGCGTTCTACCTGCATGTGCCGTACAGCGCTCCCTTGATCCCGTTCATGCGTAGAGTTACATGCAACACGCGCCTTAACAGAATGTATGCTGTTCCCTCTAAAGAAATGTGATCTCCAATGCAGTATTTTGCATTAAAAGGGATTTCTGATTATCCATCGCAGCAGAAGACTGCATTTCAAGCTCTGCGATGAAAAAGAAACAGCGCACACTTGCATCTGCATAACAATTCTCACGAGATTTTTCGTTCAACGCGGCGTACAAAGAGTGACGCTAATGATTCCACTTTGTTTCTAAACTTGCCCCGAACACGGTTTGCACGGCGCTCGGCTTTATATGCAAAATTGACTGGCGCGTGGATATTTGCATTAACTGCTACAGTGGGGCGCCTGAGGAGTCTCGCAGCCGCCTGACAGAGACAAAGGCAAGCACGTCTGTGAGCCTAACACGGCGCGTTTTGGTAATACCTCTCATAGGAACGCTCGAATCTGCGCGCATTAACTGCTCTTTCCGTCTCATTTTTTTTTTCTTCCCCTCTTGCCTTGGCGATGGAAATGCGGCACTTAAGCCGAACTGTTCTGTCGATAACCACGTTTCGCGCTCCGGGAAGCCCTCCGGGAGCGGTGATTAGGCCGAAGAGGATTTTAATCGCCGCCATTCGAACTGGAAGAGGATGAAAAAGAAAGAAAATAACAAGAAAACGCGCCGGGATCTGCTGTTCTTACCAGTAGATTTAGAGGCTCCAGGGATTGAAATGAAAAGCAGTGGAATGATCGGAACCGAAAACGAGGTGCGCATATGAACGCCCTTATCTTTTTAAGTCGACAATGAGCGAGGAGAAGCACTGGGCTCTCATACCACCGTTTGCAGTACGCGAATTTCTTTCGGACTTTTATGACTCCCTTTATAAAAATGGTCTAAAGACTTTTTATATAAACTCTACTGCCATCTTTTCGACTTATTGATCCTGTCTATAGATTATCTATAGGCTAATGCCTATATGCATTTTTCATTTCCTTTGATTTAGAAACATCCCGTAGAGTATCAGAGACTATTCATAGAATAAAGTCTATAACACCCTTCATTTCATTTAGTCGCTAGATAATATACTGGCTACCTATAGACAGTCTTAAATTTGCTATAGACAGTCTATAAAGAATGGTCTAAGAAGATTGTACGGCAGTAAATCCATATGCCGGAATGGCAGCAACAGCGCAGAAACAAAGGTGAAGAAAAGCGAATGACAAGAGGTTTCATTGGCGAATAGTTAGTCAGCCAGTTAAGCCAAGCCAGCCAGCCCAGTTTTGCAGTTTTTTTCCTTCGTTTTCTTGCCCCTAGATTTTGCATACCACTCATGTAGCATAAAGCAAGCATGTTTCACAAGCTTGCTCGACAACTAGGCTAGAACATTTGGCAACTTTCGTTTAAAGAGACTTTACAATTGGCCCACGTTACGAAATTTGCTGTAATGGTTCAGACTTCCTCTAATATACCTTTCACTATTTTTTTTAAATTTTATTGCGCTTCTGAGGCGGTGACGCCATTGTAATCAGAAGCAATATCTGTGTCTTGTTAGACAGAGCTACGCATAATTTTCCACAGGTCTTTATTTGTTTTTGTTCCCTTCATAGTTTGGCATTGCTTACACCAGGGAGACGACTTGTGTCAAAAACTTGCAGAAAGATACTACGCGCGGGCGGATAGTGCTTGCACTCGGGGCAGCCCTTTGTGTTGCGATACACTTACGTGCCCGGGGCGCGCATGCTATGGGCCTCTGGAGTTTCGAAGAAGCTCCCGTGTAGAGGCAACAGAGGCCTGTCAGCTTACATACGCTTTTCCCGGGCGGTGCAGACGAGCCGAAAGCAAATATAGGACGGCAGAGGGGTAACCAAAAGAAAAAGAATAAAGCTGGCGAGAGGCATTCCCTTCTCCGAGAAGCAGCCACGCAGCCGGGATGGAGCGCTCAGTATAGAGAGGACACCAATGTGTACGGTGCAGATGCCGGCCTCGCTATAGACCTCCACCCGTACATAGGTGTATACACAGCACTGATAAATTGATGGCGCGATCCTGTCGAACGGGGTAGGCACGAGCGCTCAAGTCGGAAAAGCGAAACCATGAAATTGAATATCGACCGCGCAGCCCAGAGCACGCCCTGGTGCACAGCGCCGGTTGGCGGTGGCAGTGGTGGCCCCCGTGGTATACGAAGGGCATTTTTCTGCGAGGGATCACGAGGGGACAAGGTGGGGGGGTCTGATGTTTTTGTTTGCGCTTGTCCTGCATTCTTCGCCTATGGTCGAAGATGATCCGGCGCGGAGTTTCGGAGAGCTTGATGGAGAGCTGTGCTTTTAGAAAGCTGATGGGTGTGGATGATATACAGGGTGCCCTAAACCCGGTGGAGCCACCGTGCGCGAGGAAAGTTCCTTGTTTTTGAGCGTGGCTTATTCCGGGGGCTATTTGCATGCGCTTTCTGCGCTGCTGCATCTTCAATGCTGCATCCTCTCAAAGAAAGAAAGAAAGAAAGGAAGAAAGAAAGAAAGAAAGAAAGAAAGAAAGAAAGAAAGAAAGAAAGAAAGAAAGAAAGAAAGAAAGTGCTGCATCTTCAATGCTGCATCCTCTCAAAGAAAGAAAGAAAGAAAGAAAGAAAGAAAGAAAGAAAGAAAGAAAGAAAGAAAGAAAGAAAGAAAGAAAGAAAGAAAGAAAGAAAGAAAGAAAGAAAGAAAGAAAGAAAGAAATTCAGCTGGCCTGATATATTACCGTTCGTCGTCTTAAGCGTTGCGAAAAAAAAGCATTGTGAAACAGCGGCGTCTTCGAGGCTTTGTGGTCTTCCGCATACCCCACCATTTCACAATTTCATTTCCGCTCTTAGAAGCGCATTATAGATAAATACATGACACAGTTTCGGTTTTACTTGAAAATGAAATCGGCTGCTTCTTCTGGCTACGCTTGTGAGCTCCCGGCAGCGAAAGATGTGTTTATCGCTAAGAAAAATGCTTTCGAACGTTTTCCCTCCACTCGCCTCACTCGATGACTCCAATTACTCCACTCGGTGACTCCCACCGAAGGGACGCCGTAATCCCAGTCTTTAAGTGAATGGCAGCGTAACTTAGCGTCTGAGAACAACGCCAAAATAACACTGTGTCGACTCACCACGGTTTACTTGCTAAATATGTCGGTGGTGGCGATACTTGTATTTCCCCACTTGCTTTTTTTCTAGCCTTATGAACGACCCTGCTCTCATTGAAGGTACCATATAAAGGTACGCTGTGCGCTTGTTATTTTCGAGCATAGCACATTGTGTAGGACGACGGAAACAGAGACAATAAAATCCGTGTTGGGGCCTAAGGCGCCTGCGCTGTTCAGTGTATAGCAACAAGTGATACACTGGATCCTTAATTACAAACAACGTTACAGCTTGCTACATATTACCAATTAATTATGCTCACTAGCAACCACCAAGTTAAAACAGAAGCTTGGGCATGTTGGTAATCCATTGTGTAGAACAGCGCGAAAAAAAAAAAAACGACAGGCACGAAGGAAGACGACAAGACGAGCGCTGACTTTCAACTGACTGAGTCAGTTGAAAGTCAGCGCTCGTCTTGTCGTCTTCCTTCGTCCCTGTCGTTTTTTTTTTTTTCGCGCTGTTCTACACAATGGACAACCACCACCAAAGCGCAGCCTGCAGCTGGAAAGAACGAAACTGTGGCTTTGGCGCTGCTGTTATTTCTGCGCCAAGAGGTATAGTTTTCCGTCGCTGCCATATATGGTTGGGCTGAGGTGCTTGCTAATCGCTAATTACACCCTAATTAAAACCTAGTACTCCTTGAACGCTTTCTCCTTGGAACGGACTGCGGTACATTATCTTGCTTCATCTAGCTGCCAGCTGCCGCCAGTATGCCGTAATGCGGTACACGAGAAACTCTCAGCAGGGCTCCATCGTTGCAGCCTGGGAGGTAGTAAGTGTGCGAAGTAAATGAGCGACATCATCGACACCGAGTTGCTAGCGCCCCACAGCCATTTCTACAGGAAATGCGTGCGCGTCTTGCATTGCAAGGACTAACTAATTCATATATATAGTACCACTTCCAGTGCGTTACAGAGCGTGGTAGCGAACGTACCGCCCTCCGGCGGAGGCGACGCGTTGCATTTATTCATTACTGATTCGGCATTCAAACTCATTGCGGTTGAGCAGGAAACGAATAAGCGAGCAGGCGCGTGGCATATACATTCAACCGCACAGGTGAAACGAGAGGATGTATGGCGGTAGCGGGAGGGGATTGAGGGCGGGACGAGGGAATGGGTGACGCCAACCATACAGAGGTGCGGAGGCTGAGTGAAGATGAAAGAAAAGTACGTACCACCTCTTCGTTAAGTATACATGGAGCTTCTAATTGAAAGCACCCCACAACAGCGCGTGCGCAGATCCAATCGGCCACCTTCTAGAGCTGTTTTCATTGTTTTTTTTTCTTCTCCCTTTTCCCCTTCGGTGTCAACGTCCTCCATGCTCGCCTTTCTGTGGGATGGTTGCCGCCCTGTTGTTGCTCCGTTATAATAGTATTATACCTTCTATACCTTCGTAGGGAGGGGTTCGAGTGGAGGTGGAAAACCGGAGTGCACACGTTTGTGTTTCTCTGTTGCACGCTCGCGAAAGCTTGCACTCGCCGCTGGGCGACGCGCTCGTTCCATGAACGCGTGCGCGTGTGGTTCGAAGAACGGACCCCTGCCGGGCGCGCGCACACGCTCTCACCTCGTCCGTCCGCCCATGTTCGACGCGATGCGGTGAACCAGGCGTTTTGATCGATTCTCCGCTGTGCAAAGCCCGCAGGATGCCCGCTGCTTCTCCCATCTATTCGGATGTGTGTGTCTATGTATGTGTATAAATATAAACCCCGCCGGATTTCCCGGGCTACATGCTGGCAAAGCTGTCGCTCGCGTATACTGCTGGTGAATTCCAACAAGAGCTTTTGGATGGGTGTGCCGCGGGGTGACTGGGCTTAATTCCCAGACACGTTGATTGTCCAGACAGTGCATGCCGAAATGTAGACGTGGAAGGTTGAACAAAGAGTTGAGCTTGCGAAGAGTCAACGGTGGTTCGCACGATTGCTACCTTTGAGCCAGGTGCTTCTCCGGGGATTAAGTTAAGCATGGCGTTTTATTGGGCTAGTTTGTGGCATTTGCTCATATTTGCGATGCCTGAAATACCCTAAAGCGCAAAAAGGACAGAGACGTGAAACACAATACAAAGCGCTTTGTCCTGTACGCGTCTCTCTCAAGTCCCTGGCCTTTTTGAGCTTCAGGCTTCGCCAACATCAGCTTCGCTGGAGATTCTTCTATCGAGGCTGTCACAAGGTGAACGGAGGTTTCGCGCACGGCGTGACGCCACGGGAAGTATGCGGGCTGTAGCACACAATACTTTCTTTTCGAAAATTGCAAATAAAATTATAGGCTAAAGTAACAGCGTGAGGGACACACGGATCAATTGAAGAAAACGTCGCGGTATGAATAAAAAAAAAAATCTTGTTTTTTTATTTATTTTTATTTATTTTTTTTTTTTTGCCGCCGGACACACAGTACAAGCAGAATGCTGTTTTATCTAGTTGATTTTTTTGCACCAATGTTGAAATTAATCAGTCTGGACAATACAGTTTCCAGGCTGGGTATAACGGCATCATATTATTCAGAACCATGCTTCCATGACTAGTCTGCCCATCAGTCCCCGGACGCTATAGTTTGAAAGTGTATATTTTTGTCGCGTTCACGTAATGAATGCTGCTTGATCCACTCGCGCAGTTACGCACTGCCCACAGAGAAGCTTGCTCACTGGATGTCGCGCCTCGACCCATTTCTCACCGCGGTTTTACCTCATGAAAGAAATCTAGACTTTCATCCATCATCAGCACCTGCCACAACGAATCTAGATGCTCAACTCGGAAAGATCAGTCTGCGAGCGGATTTCACACCCGCTCGATTCGCTTTTCTGGTCGCGACTCTCCAGAGTGCCAATGACGGCGTTATGAAACGCCCCCTTTCACAGAGAGGCAAAAAAGTCGCAACCGACGATCACAAGCTCTTCCCGTCTTTTCCGTTCCTCGGAGCTCAGGCGTAAAAACGTCGTTCACTGCGAGGTGTAAGGGATGCGCTGACGCCTCCCCTGTCAACGAGGCGATTTGCACGCGCATAAACACGACGAGAGAGCTCGGCGAGGCAATCTTCCGAGGTCCCAGGGGTCCGGAGAATGTGTATGTATGGGGAGGGGGGCTAAGCGATCGACGTTGGTCCCTCCGCCCAGTGTGCACGGGTTACCGCCTCGGCAGCTGACGGCAGCCCGCGCCCCAACGACTACCGTACCGGGCTCTGCCGAGGGATAATAGGGAGCGAGGAGGAGGAAGAGGAGGCCGGGACGCAGTATGAGTTTTGATGGCTCCACGGAGCGAGGCTTTGGTCAGGACCGCGCGCCGTACGCCGACTGCTTCGATCGGCAGACGCCGACGGCGAAGGCGCCGATACATAAACACGGTACTCTGGGTTTACAAGCAACGCCCGTCAGTGCCGCTGTGTAAATATATACGCAAGTACGCCTACATCCCTCTCGAGTGCCTCTCACTAGGATTGCTTATATTGCACTTATGAGTGAGAAACGCGGTTATTGTAAAATTTTGTTCTTGTTGATGTTGTTTCACGTTTAGCTCCTTCCATCGGCCTTTTTCCCGGTAGAACATCCTTGAAATGTAAATTGCTATAAAACGCTGTTCGCGAACGTATAGGATGGGGATATCAACAGGACGCCGACACAGCGCCAGTTTAATGATTGCGTATTCTCTTTCATCACCAGCTGTGCCCGCTTTGTCGGTCGTTTTGAGATGCCCTTCGGTTGACTTTGTCGAAGTTTGCCTAGCGTTCTGGGCCGTCTTTTTTTTTAAATTGTCTCTTTAAACGTTAAAGCGATGTTTGTTTGTTGTTGTTTTTTTCAAGCACACTATGCCGACATAAAGAAGACACTGCGTTTCTTTCATGTGTGTGTTCGCTTCAGGGCGGCTTATTTTCTCTCATACATCCGTCGACAGGCCGGCACCGGTTACTCCGTTTTGATTGCCCGATCTGTTTGTGTATGTGTGTGTGAGTGTGAGAGTGTGAGTGCGTGCGTGCGTGCGTGTGTGCGTGTGTTTCATTTCGTTTCGTTTGGTTTCCCTAAGGAGCTTTCACGAGATTTCTACTGGCGGCAACGGGGTGCTCAGGTAAGCAAAGGCCTCTGTGAAAACTTTACTGATGCGGTTCAACTCCTTCCTTCCTTCCTTCATTAATTATTTCATTCATTCATTCATTCATTCATCTTTTTTTTTCTTTCGCGTGTATGATACAGTTCGCATTGTGCTTACTCGGTGCGGTCACGAGGCAACTGCTCGAATATCGGAAAGTGTTTCGAAATTTAACGGTGTATGTTTTCTGCGAGTATATCTTTTTTTTTTCTCTTAGCATGAACAGACGGGAAGTAAAAGGTACACCTCCCCATTTCTTCGCCCCGCCCATCTTTCTTTTTACCGTTCCAAAAAGAAGTAAACATGGCCTAGTAAATATTTAGTTATCTTTCCCCTAAACAGATTACATTAATAAGTTCTGTGATTATCTAAGTAAATATTAAAAAATAAAAGACATAAAGTGCCATCCTCAACGCTTTCCTTGGCCTCGCCGACCGTTGGCTTCTTTCCTTCATATATATATATATATATATATATATATATATATATATATATATATATATATATATATATATATATATATATATATATATATAGATAATATGCACCCCTGTAATCGGGCCTTTGATACCACTAAAGCTAAGTCGTTATCAAAGGAAAGAAAGGAAATTTATCAGTTTAATGAAAAAGAACAATTCTGGACAATATTGACTAGGCCATGTTTACTTCTTTTTGGAACGGTAAAAAGAAAGATGGGCGGGGCGAAGAAATGGGGATATATATATATATATATATATATATATATATATATATATATCAACGTCACTCACGACGGCGTTACTTATTAATCGCTCTTAAGCATCATTTTTGAATTAGTGGCATGGGATGGCGGACAGGTTTGTCTGGAGTCTCACCGCATTACCGCTAACGTAGGCCGGGATCGCCCAGTAGGTTTGCCCGACGTCATCACAGAATACACTCTAAAATAAAACTCTTAGCAATGCACACTGTTCGTTCATAAATAGTTATGTACTTGTAAATGTAGCATTACGCTGAGCACACATAGCTCGTAACTTCGTACTCAATGCACCAAATTGATCTTTGCTTACGCATACAAGTTGCGAGACCTTCCTTGGGATCGTTCGTTGAAAAAAGAAAGCGGAACATTTCACACTCCTAGCCCCGCCGTGCTGGGGCAGTGGCATAGGGCGCTCGACTATTATGTCCAAGGATGCGGGATCGAATCCCGGCCTCGGCGGCCGCTTTTGGATGGCGGCGAAAAGACCGTTTTAGGCGCCCGTGTGCTGTCAGCACACGTTACGAATCCCAGGTGGTCGAAATTTCCGGAGCCCTCCACTACGACTTTCACAAAGCCTGAGTCGCTTTTGGACGTTAAGTCTCATAATTAAACCAGCCAATTATTTCACTCTTCTATCTCTTGCTAGAGATGTAATCTTTGTTTGCGTGTAAATTCGCTTTTGTCTTTCAAGCTGATTCGACCTGGGCGTGGCGTAGACCGTTCCCTTCTGCGTAGCAGATCGTATGCAATTATGTATTATTTTTCGCAGAGCGTGCTGTCGATAAAAGTTTATTTAAACGCCCTTTTTTTTTTTCTAAATCTACGCCCTGTTTTAATGCGGAAGAATTTGCACACCATGTCGAAAAAAAATCAAATCCGTCTGCAGTGTTGACCGTTTGAAACCTTATAGCCTAGAAATATCCACAGCATGTCCCAGGCGGAGATAGCTAGCAAGTGAAAATTACCTGTGGTGTAGCTTGTGGTTAAATCTGGAGTTACGCGAGAGCAATCTGTAAGTCCACGCTTAGGTTTGGCTTGAGAGTAAAGACATGACTTTTGCACATAGTAGTTTACTCTATGGTTTCAGTTTTATTTATGTCATAGGGGAATCACTTCACGTAATAGCACCCCTTGCCTCTCATCGTTGACCATTGTCATTCGGGTGTAGAAGGCTTCTATTGGTATGACATCGTCTCTACGTCAAACTCCAGGGCACGCCGCCGTCACAACGTTCGAACGAACCTTCTGTCCTAGCAACTCGCTGTTGTCGCTCGTCTCTACCAACTACTGAGTTATCTGTCTTCTTCCTCTTCTTCTTCTTCTTCTATTAAGGCGAAAAGCAAGGCCCCCCGTGTGCTGCGCAACGTCAGTGCACGTTAAAAACCCCAGTTGGTCGAAATTTCCGAAGCCATCCACTACAGCGTCAACCTGAGTCGCTTTGGGACGTTAAATCTCATATATCAAACTAAACCAAACCATAAAACTAAACCATACATCAAACGAGCACTAACAAAGGTCGATAACATAATAACTTAGCGATCTGCTTCAAAGGTAAAGCTTACGCGTATATATGCGGCATGAATCTAAATGATCGTCCGTGACTTTTTTTTTTTTTTTTTGTGTGTGTGTGTGAAGCGTTTTCGGGCTCAGTGCTTTTCGGCAGCATGCGCATCGACCACCCAATAAAAAGTTCGCCAGATCCGTCGATGCCCTACGAATGCTCATCTTACGTGTATTCGGATTTATAGTTTAGTGTAACCGAGGTTTGAGCCGGTTTCTGACCTCACTCAAGCACATCAGGTCTGGTATATGTACAGGTATTATTCTTTTCTCAACTTTTTTTTTTTTTTTATTGCCACCGCTGGCCGACTTGCAGGCGTCGGCAGAACGGCCGCGTGTTGTCGCATAAGGTGACGACAAAAAGTCAATGAACAATACGGAAACGGAATATAAATAAAAAATTGTTATTATTATTCGATCCCAATATCCAGAGCGCTCAAGGACACGTGCGGGCTACGTATGTAAGACCCCATCGCGACATTAACTATATATATTTTTCTACTGATCTCTTTCATATTTATCTCTCTAAAACCGTTGACTACCGGATTTACGCTGTCTTCCCTAACGCCCAGAATTACAACTCATAATTGGCATTCCAGGCAAATCGTATAACCGGAACAAAGAAAGATGCGGAGAACAAAGAACGCCTGGTCGTGCGCAGCACTATACTGTGTCTCGTGGTAATGTCGCAGCGAGGACTCCGTAATCACGGCAGTGCTTATTACCCCATCGTATTATATCTATGCTCCTGTACAGCCTAATTGCGCTTATATTTTAGTCCCGGTGCTCTAATGTCGCGTCCGTTGTTGTCCGTCGCACAACTTCCGATGGGACACAGAACATTTCCTTGTCTTTTTCAGTTTCATCTGCACGGTTCCTCTATCATCAGGCTTTAATTACCCCTCTCCCCATTCTTCCCATCTTCGATCGATAACCTGCCTCTTTTGTTCGGCTTCTTAGCCGCGTTGCTATACCTGGTCGCCAGGTGTGGCGCCCAACGTTGTGCAGTAGTACGTGAACAAGAACGCAACTACAACCAGCGACGCATCAGCAGCAGAATGCGCGCATTGTCTTCCCCTACCTCGCCTTGTCCGCCGCTAATGGAGGACGATGCGCGCGCCCCTACCAGCGAGGCCACATTATGTACGCGCCGTTGTGTCTCCCTCGGAAGGCTGTAATCTCGCCGCGCGCGCTCGCTCGCTTGCTCGCTCGTATAGCTGGATAGGAAGCAAGTAGTGCGATCGGCACAGCCGAGCTCTCGAGCGCGCTGCAGGGGAGGGAGACTCGGAAATTTCACGCTAAATTATTCGACGTTCTTGCTTCTAACGACATTCCTCCTTATATCGAAGCGGACCGGCCTTCCCGACGACGCGCGGTAAATCAAAGCGGAAACGAGAGGCGGCGATAACATCGACAGAAGAGAAAAGAAAGTAGAGAGGGAAGGAAGGGAACACGCCTGTCGCTGGCTGCAAATTTGATGGGCTTAATGGAGGACCGGGGACACGCAGACGCGCGTGTTATGGGACGCAGGAAAGAGCGCCGTTCTAGGTTAATATCGTAATGACGCGCTTCGGCTGCCATTTGGTGATGGACGCCATAGGCACCGTGCGATGTACATCGCCTCGAGCGTGTAATCGATGCGTGGCGAAGCGTTGTCGCGCGCTTCGTATACAAGGCAACTGTGCTCCGTTTAGTAAGAAGTTTAAGCGCGCGCTCCTCTGGCCAGTGTTGCTTGTGTGAGCTTTTTTCCCAGATGCATGGTGTTGTAGTATTCGTGTGTGGCGGGACGAGGACGCTCGATGCTAATCGCATATTTCAACGAGTTTGTTCGATGTCGCCCTGCTTCGAACTCGTCGTTTCCGTAGCGTACAGGGCTTGCATGGGTGATTAGATGCCACTAAGTATGGGCTATATTTTTCGCTTCCTCGTAAGGGCATCATATTTGATGGTGTCATGATTCCCGCGTTTATAAGTCCTTCTTTGCATGTATGCCTGTCCGCACCGCTCTTTTAACGTCAGCATTAATATTTCAAGTATTTAGCCCGACTACAGTCGAATTCACGCGGTATCCGCTTGTTATTTAGACGTTTACTCTTTAGAACCTGTTCATTAAAACAAGAATGTCATTCCTCAAATGGGCGACGACTCTACGATCGCGGTATGATTTACGTGCAGCTCTTACTATGGAGTGTGTTCAGATAACAACGGTTATCGAGGTCCCATGACCATTTTTTTTTTTTGTTTCCAATGAGATTTTTATATGTGGTGGACAAATATCTCGACACAAAGAAATGAACCTTAGTTTTACAAGATATGGCGTAGTTTTCTCGGAAAAAAAAAAAAAAATTGTACGTCACTAAAGATGGAGAATGCCGTTTTTGTTACTTCAAAAAAGTGCAAGTTTGGAGACCTGCTGCATCCGCACTAAGATATTGTCATTTATTATTTTTTTACGCACTAATTCTATGCAACTTTTTCTTTTACAAAAATAATTAGAAACCCGTTTTATTGTTGCAGTTGATTTAGTAAAATACCGCAAACTTTGCTTCAGGAGCGACGCGCTGCAAAAATGTTCATATTTAACCTTACATAACTGACATGATACCTTAATCTGTCTGCACTAAATCTTTTTCTCTTTATTATGCGGGTTACGTTCTTAATTTCGCACGAAATTTGGAGCTCTAGATTGCTAGGTATACGTTCTCTACAAGGCATCAACATCGCCCGAAATTTGAAGACAGCAAAAAGGGGACACTTCGATTTGAGTTGAAAAAAAAAAAAAAAAAGATATGGTCTTCGTTTTTTGATAAAATCCCCCTCATTAATCCTCGGTACCTCAAAACTATTACGGACTAAAAGGTGTGTTGCTTTATATTTTTGAACATTATAAAATTAAATATAAAACTGAGCGCTTGTCCTGAAAGTTAGCAATATTCAGCCCTACATTCTGGCACAACTCAATAATGTGTTGCCACTGAAACACATTGTCTATATTTTCCAGGCCTTGTTCTTATTGCTGAAAAAAAATCTGAATCTCTAGAGTTGTCGGTCCTTTCTCCATATTATTTTGAAATCTGTCAAAATTCAAAAGTATCAAAAAATGGACAACTTTGATTCTAATGAAAAAAAAGAAAACCTACCCGCACTTCGATCTTTATCGGAATACCCTAAAAAAAAAAAAAATCCTAAGTACTTTATAAGTATCAGGCTCTAAAAGGTATTGCATTATGTAAAATAAATGTAAAAATAAATATAAATCTGTGAGTGTATTTTAACAGGGTGGAACACGATCAAACGAACGGTAAATAACTGACGAACGTGCAGTAAAATCTGGTTGTTATTTAGCGTCATGTTCCCCCTCTCTCTCCTTCGTCTCGTCGTAGCGCTGTTTTTAGCAACAGAGTGTGTGTATATATATATATACACACTACACGCTGAACACATAGAGCGAACTCTACCGTACGCGGAAAAAGGAGCAAGAGAAACGACAAATTAAAAATCTACCCATGAACTGAAAGCACTTCTCATATGCAAATGGGGTTGTGAACTGACCGAAGGGCATGCGCTTGTCAGTCTAAGAAATGCGCACTGAGTTGCAAACTTTTCAAGCAGAAAGATGTTGAGGCAACAGACAGCCAAGGTGAGCATACAGCGTATCACTGCCAATCACCATTTGTTAACTTAATTCAAGCGCTGTCCTCTCCAGTGGCTCCGAGAAATAGTAATCAAGCAGAAACACGCGACAGAATATGTATTTAAACCTCGACGCGTCATCCGGGACAACTATTCCAACCGAGACCCCAAATCTGCTCATGCCAAAATTAGCTTGCACACTTACAGCGAGTTCCTCCAAATGTCGAGACTGTTCCCTTCCGCGGGAGTGCTTTGACTGCAAACGTTCACCCTCGCGAACTCTTTGTGACATCGCAGTTCCCTGAAGACAGCCGTTCTGGTGCGATCCATTACGACGACTCCTTCCGCCTTGAGAGGCAGTCGACGAGCCTGACCAGATCTGACAGCGCCTAGACTTCTAAATTGCTCTTAACCGGCCGTCCATCGCATAGCGCCTTGCAAAAAACCTATAAGCGTTAGGTCACTGCCAAGGAGCCCATCGTCTTCCGTCTAGCGTGGGCCATTGCGGCTAGTACGCTATTAAGAGACAAATGGAAGTCAAGAGAGAGGAGGAAGAAAGGGAGGGAGCGGGGTCCGAAAGATGTTCACGTCTGTTATTACGCAAGCCAAGCACATTCTTCCGTCCACGGCGCCCCCTGGGCCAACTCTTTGTCCTGGCGACGACGATGGACTCTGCTCTTGCAAGAGCATCGTCGGCGACGTGTCGTCTACGCTGTCATCTTTCGTTGCGCGGTCTGGCGTGCGCGGTAATCGCGCAACAAGGCTTCTGCGGCAACCGCTTCTCGCACCATTGTGGCGGAGTTCAGGAGAGACGACGTGTGGATAGTTGGGGTCTTCGAGGTTGGAGTGTGCGCTTCAAGATCCTCCTGTTGGCCTCGAATCCGGTGGTAGCCGGAGAAGAAAGAAGGCTATAAGAGCACGCCGCTTGACACTGGCGGTCAAGCGCGCACGTTGTTCCAAGTTTTGCTCGTCGTGTTTTTGTTTGTTGCTTGAGGTCAGGATCCGGCAGGAAAAGAGGTGCAGCCCAGACGGTCGGCTCTTCTCTTCCGCATCTGTTCCTGCTCGCTTTCAGCGGGATGCTGAACGGTCGGGGAGCAGGGCCACCGCTGTAGAAGGGCACGAAAACGGAAGACAGTTACCGGGAAACTGCGGAGAAACCTCGCTTCACGGTTACTGCACGGTGTAAATCAGCGGAGCACACGGAGGAACGCTCGTGCGATGGGGACGTTTTAGAAGGTGGCAGATTCCGATGTAGCGAAATCCGGCGCCTGTTTCAGCCGAACAGGAAGACAGTACGAAGAACAAAAAGATTCTGCGCGGATAACCCGAAATTGCCACCGAAAGGCTATGCACTTGTAACGGTCTCACCTTAGCAGTTGACCGTGACGATTACTGCAGCGTTCCGTAAAAGTGTAATGCCGCGGAGAATAGGAAGGGTCGAGGATCGAGGAGAGCAGCGAGAGGCAGCAACACCAAAGCGAACGACCTCGTCACGAGGTCGCCTCTAGCTTCTCGCCGGCATGTGTTACGTTACCTTATCTTGCTGCAGGTCGACCATGATTCAGTGACGCTATGCCACGACCGTGAAAGAACATGGATGGGAGGGGGGACAGCTCCTGCTCCTGGACCTGGTCGCCCTCGGTAGCGCAGTAAACGTACTTCCACGGGGGTCGCGATTGATTGGAGGGTCGCTTCGGTTGACCACGGCTTTCGCCTATATATCTGCCGCACTCTTTAACTACTTCTTTTCGTTTTACTTAGCGCGCTGTAAAGTTTTTCGACTCGGATAGAAGATAGAAGGGGGTAACGGCTAAAAACACAGGGAAACTGACTTCCGCCTGCATTTCGCTGTAGCCCTGCCGCGAAGGTCGGCCGCCAAGAAGAATGCGCGTCCATCCTCCTGATGGTTTATGCACACGCGTGCGCGAGCACAGAATGCCTTTGGGCTTTTCGGGCTGAACATGATCACGGTGCGGAACGCTGACCTTTCGCGCTACTGCCGGATGGCGTCGGTCACCCTAGCCCCGTGTCTTCGCTCTTTTTCTTTCGATCTTAAAATGAAAGAAGGAATATAAGAGAAAAGGATTGAACTTCCGATTTCACACGTCATTTCATCCCGAGTCCAAAGGGGTAAAAGGGGTGCGGACACGCGGCCCGGCTGCCTGTCAACTGGAAGGCGAAAAGAAGTCTCCAGCCACTGTTGCGCTATAAATGCACCCGTTTCGAGCAGTCAAGAGAGCGATTATTTTACACTGGAGCAAAAAAAGAAAAAGAAAGAAAAAGAAAAACTAAGAACACGGCAGGTCTTTTCATGCGAATGTGAAATAAAAATGGTTACTCAGTTGCCGAGATTTGGAGCCTCTCGGCAATCTTCTTCTTTTCAGCTCGACCTTCGTTTCAAGTTCTGACCGTGGACGTGGGTTCGAGCGAATCTTCTACGGGATTTTGAAGACTATAGTTTAGAGACTGGAGAGATCGGAGCTGGCCTACAATACAAACGACCGGGAGGAAGTTCGTTTGTAAAAAAAGGAATAAGTTAAGCATAACTCATTTAGACGAATAGAAATCAATGTCAGAAAATAAGAATCACGTTTATTTTTCCAAACAAAGCTAGGCACCAATATGTGTCAACCCTGCGTAAATATATAGGTGATTGTATGTGATGCTTACGCAATTAACAGTGTGCTTGACAAAACAATACACCATCACATTATGAATCAGCTTTATACTCGAGCTTCTTTTGTTTAACCCGCCTTTTAGTCGATCCTGGATGTATCGAACTCATATACATCGAATTATTGCTTATATCGAATGTTCGGAATACCCGCTTGAAAATCACATGAAAAAGTATAGCAGCGATGTTCGCTTTTAGTGAACTCTCGTCTAGCGGACATTCAACATATCGAACTGCGCGCCGTGCCACAGCAAGGGCTTATCCCAACAGCTCTCCGACGATCCCCTTCACCGTAAAACACCTCTGTTTGACGGGGAGATATGTTAGCATATGCTTTACACATCGAATTATCGATATATCGAGCTATTTCGCGATCCCCTTCCAGTTCGGCACATCCAGAATTGACTGTTATTCCTGTTGTTTCGTTTTCTATTTTGCCAGTTATACACTGCGAGTGCTAATCACAATTTAAAGTCACGCTTAATATTAGTTCAGTGCTTCTTCCTGTAGTAGGGTCGTTCTGACACGAAATACTACGCTGTGCTTGCATATTCTTCGTTAAACATATGCTTGCTATCCATGGCTCGAATATACAAGGATGCAATATTTCCATTGACTATAGCGTGCTCTCTTGCTCGGTCTGTAGAAATGGCACTTCTGTCGATCTATGGCACGTCTTTGGTCCCCTACGAGACTGTGCATGGTGTAACTTAGCCCCATGCGTTAAGAACAGGAATAAATGACAGTGGACTGCCGAATCTTCTGTCGCTCGACAGCGGCTTTATTTCGATAATTTTCTTGTTCCTTATTTTAGAAACGCTTACGTAGTGTTCGAGAAATGGAACAAAAGAAAAAGCAAATAGTGTGAAGAAGGTTGCCAAATCTGCGACCTTCATTTGACGCTCTTGATCAAGCATACACCCGCTGGCTATTCATCCTCGAACACTAACCAGAGTCGCGTAGGACAGATGTGCGGCTCCCTTCAGCCGCGTGTAGATGCTGCATATCAGCCAACTCATAGGTAACTACGTCACCGGCATCACCGACGACATGCCTCTTCCGGAGTGTACCCCACTCCCCTTCGTCTTTTCCACCCCTTCAACTTCGATCGCTTCTCGGGCCCCGTAGAGGTCCCGATGACCCGTTGACATAGATGGCACGGTGCGTAGCGTCCGTTGACTCCGGACAAGAAGTGCCACGCCCGACTGCCCAGCGCCGCGCATGAATGTGCATGCGCCCGCGATGGCCATTGCCTGCATAAATATATCTGTCCCATGCACGGCAGGGGAGCAGGGTGGACCCGATCGTCTCCTGCCCGATGATCCCCGGTGGACCATTCGATACGGCAGGACTCGTAGGGCGGCTCGGCCGCACCGCGCGAGCTGCCTACTCTGTGTGGACCTGCCGCGATCCGGAAAAGCGCATCTTTGCGCGGTGCGTTCTTCGCGGTCTGCGGAGCGCGAAACTCCGCCTTTGTGCGTCGCACGGGCTTTCTTGCGACGCTTCCACAAAAGGATGGCGGCGAGTGCTTGTTTGCGCGCGCACAGCGTGGGTTAGTCCAACTTTGCGACGAATTCTTTTTCCCTTTGATTTTAGTCAGTTCCGACTGCCCGTGCATGGCGGGCTGTATAACTCTAGCCGCATAAACAGAGATCATCGATGCTGTATCCTCCGTGAGACAGCAGCCCACACAGGGGGCGCTGCTTAATGTTCCCTTTATTCTTCTCCGTTGCTGAGGAATGAAATAGAGCAGTTTAGGAGACGACGTATAGATGGAGTCAGGACTCTGTGTAAGAAGGGGGGGGGGGGGGGGGGTTGTCAGATAAAGCTGCATTCTGAACGGGTCATTGATTTGCGCGTTTCACTGTCTGGACGCCGCATTGAAGCGACGAAAAAGAAAGCAAGGGGTACATAAACGAACAGCGCGATGACACTGAAATCGGGGCAGCAACGGCCCATGTTCTAAATCGCAGCACCGTTACAATGGTAGTATGTCGCTCCCTAAATTTTGAGTCAAACGTCAGGCTTATAACATTTCGGAACTGAACAGTCTTCGAAGAGGGAAAATGAATAGACTTTATTGCACTTTTTCTCCGCCAGTCTGCGGGTCTTGTCACTCTGTGGTCGCAAATGATATGTGATTGGTACAGTTTGTGCGGTTCTGTCGTGGCCGGAACATCGCTGAAATTGGGCTCGTTGGGCTGTGGTTGGTACAGTGCTATAAGAACTGAAACGTGTATTCCTGTTCTGCTCCACACTCATATCGCTAAAAAACAGCTAAGCTGATTTTCATATCGTTCATGTATCTACGACACAAAAAGTAGCATTATTATCATGCCGTTGATATTTCCACCATCGGTGCATGTTTCGTTTTATGCGCCCTTATTTTCTCTGCCCTTTCGTTTTTCTGCAATGTTGTCAACTATAGAAAAATGTAGTCGGAGCCAAAAAAAAAATAATAAGAAAGACAGAAAGGAAGCGTCCAGAACGCCGACCGACAGCTGCGAACCACTTTTTAAAAGACTATTCCTCCAGGCAAGGGAAAAATGTGCTGTGGAAGGCCGTATCCACCACTTTCTTGATATCCGTCGCGCATTTTCTCTGGCAAGTGCTACAACCCAGTTATGACGTACGCCATGATGGCGCAAAGACTTGAACTTTGTTCCCCTCTTTGCCCCCATTAACATTGCAGCAACCATACATAGTGTCCACTGTATTATCAATGCCTCTGAGATGATTTCATGCTCTTCATCATTGAAAAATTACGCAAAACCTACTTTGACGTTCTCCTAAATTAAACAACATAGAACGAGAGGCACCGGCAGTTTCTTTATTCAAAGTTCTTCATTTACTTCCCAGCGACGACAATGGATAGAGGCATGCGACTAGAAGCATAAGCGTTCTTTGTTTCCCACACTGTACGCCGATTCCTCTCTTCACTTCGGCATGCGAGCGACATGGAATATCTCGCTCGACGCCAGAATCCTGTGCTAGCACTGATCGCATAAACTCCAAAAGCGCCGCGAAAGCCATCAAGTAATAAAAATCATCCTACGCTATCAAGAACAAAGAGCGGCCGGCGGTAAAAGATGAAGACGTGACAAGAAGTATGCGTCACAGAAATCCCTTTCTTAATTTGTTTAATTTTTTTAACGTTCGGGTTTCCTTCTGTCATGCATGCGCAAAGTCCCGCGTAACGGACATTCTTGGAGAATTAACACAGTGCTGAAAGAGTAAATAAAAAAAAAATGAAATAGTCACTTCCAAAAATAAAAAAAGGTCCACCCAGACAGTTCTGCATACGCACTCGTACGCGTAGTGAAACAATATAAAGGGCTTAAGAACCATTCTTATTGTCTTTATTCTCAGTCTCTCCGCACTTCCGATACGGCGACTTCCTTCGCTGAAACTGCGGTTTCTAGATTCTTAGCTATTTCCACTTCGCTACCTCACATTTTTTTTTTTCTATCTTCTTTTTCATTCTACTTGAAAAGAGATACTTCTTTTCACCATGCATAATCCAGAGCGGACCTTTTTTTCCGCCGCCGCAGTTTTCTTTTCTCTTTCCTATTCGTAACATTGCCAAATAGGAATACCTTGGCGTCGACGTTGACTTCCTTTGCTCTGCCGAAAAAAATGGAGGCGATTTTTGTAGACAGGCCCCCGCCGCAACGTCTTCTCTTTCTTTCTTGTGCCGTCTTACTCATCTTCGCAACCTTTTTAATGTGTACATATTGCTTCGGCGGAGGAGCGTGTCTCGTCTTCGTTTCTTCTTTTTTCTGGCCCTTATCGTGTTCTTATCGCGCTATCACCCACTGCAAAATGTTTGTAACGTATCTCCGAGGTCTATACCGCGAACAACAACAATAACAAAAAAACAAAAAAATCAAGGGACACTTATAAGATCCACCTCAAGGGGATGATCGACGCGGTAGCGTTAATGGGTTCTTTCGGTCACCTCAGGCAACACCTAGGTGGTGTTGCCTCAGGTCCCCTTTAGATAATACTTCGCAGACACGGATATTGTTTGTTTATTTCTTATTACCGTAACATACACAAGGCGTCCCTTTAACGAAGCCGAATGAACATGCCTCTGTGGCATGCATCAGCACTGTAGTCAGTGTTCCGAAAGCAGAGCGCTCTGGTACGGGGAGTATACAATGCTGCTCTGGAAGAGCCGCTTAGCTGGCTACCGCATCTCGTTACTCGTGACATGCGCCTGCCTGAATTTTGACATTTGTGACGACGGGGGTGTTCTGGGGTATTGAGGACTCATCTTGTTGTGGCACCACAGGGACGAGGACAGATACGGAGAAAGACAGACCAACTGCAACTTGCCCAGTTTTCTACTCTCGTTTTATTGAAGACTCGCATTATGCAAACCGCTGATTTGACGCACGGGTTATGCTGCAAATTTCCATTTTCGGCTGCATTCGTCATGCACTAAAGATAACAAAAATAGCTCGATGGCCTAGCCGCAGCGTATTTAACTCGCAGCGGCTAGATGAAGGCTCACAGGTTCGAAGTCCAATCCAATTGCCCAAATTTTCTTTTCAGGGCAATTTATTTGCATTTTTACATTTCATAATGACGTTGAGAGTCATGCTGAGACTTTATAATCACAATCTATAAGATGTTTTAATCTCTTGAAATTATTTTTGACGTCACGGCCCTCTCGGCCAATCTCGGTTTCCTCGACATGTCAAAAACTACGGCGCCAGATTTTCAGCTCCACCTGACCCTTGAGGCTGCTATTTTAAAATGATGATGAAGCCTATTCGCGCGCCTTTCTTTTACTTTAAGCTCCCTTTTCTTACCTGTTTGTATTTCGGGTGCCCCTGTATTGTCTACTATAGGCCGAAGAACTGCAGCACGCATTCAGGCGCTCTGACACACGCGCTCGAAACGCCTGACACATGCGCTTGATAGTATTCGATTTCATTCGATACGCTAGTGTTTTTTTGTTTGTTTTTTTTTTATCACCGCTTTCTCTCTCTTTTCCTCGGGTGCCATCGCTGAGCGGACGACGCGAGCGAACGCAAGATTTCCCGAAATCTCAATTTCTTCATATGATATAACGCCACTGACCAGCTCTGAAAAGGCAAAGCCAGAACCCAAGATGCTGCTCAGCGGCTCGCGAGACGTTACTGGAAAAAGATAGTACAAAGAACCATGCTTTCCTCCTACATATTGGCGCAGGCGACGAAAGAGACAGCTTGCTCGTCCAGGGCGCTGAAGCGGGCGGGAGCCTTTCGGTTCCGTTGTCTGCACTGGTCCCCTTATTCTTCGCAACCGGAAGGACCAGTTTTTCAGAAGGAAGGAAGGGGAGTGGGAGATCTACTCTTGCTTGGCATGACGGCAAAAATCGAATTCTTTCCTGTCTGCCCGTTTCTCCCAGACGAATGAAAAAAAAAAAAAAAAACGATACACTCGTTTCAGGGTGAAAACAAAGCCTAAGCAAATACCTCTTCTTCCATTTCATACTTCCCTCCCCCTCCCCTCCAACCTCCGACTTCCTAGCGGGAGATAGGCCTGGTGCACGGGAGCTGCTGGAGCCAGAGCAAAATATTTCGCGAACCAGTAAGAAGAAACTTTCATAGGAAACGAGATAAAAGCGCCGGCAGAGATAGACGTTTGAAGCAGAATAGAATAAAAGCCTAAATTTATTTCGTGCCCGTATTCTTACGATATATCTAACGGCGCACGTCACACATCCTGCGCTCTTCCAACGTGGGAAAGCGGTCAACCTTTCGACCGGACGGCTATATTGCTGCCTTTCGCCGCTCTTTCCATTCCTGTTCGCACACAGACAAAGGTTTTGGTTGATAGCCAGGCACTCCACGTTTTCGTTTACAACGACGTTAAAGTTCGCCTACCGATAAAGTGTCTACTCGGCCAATGTGCGTTCTTATCTTTCGTGCCTCTGGGTGTGGCTTGAGTCGAGGCATTCGTAAGTAGTTATCATCCTGTAGAACTGCTTCCGTACACGACATGACCACGCTGACAATTCTCTCAGTCCTCCACCGTCGGCCTCCAACGCTCGGACTCCATCTAATCCTTCATCTGTCCTTATGAGAGCGGCGTTTACAATGGACGTTACTGTTATTTATGTCTTCTTTGTATAGGTACCTGCCATCCCGCAACTTCTCGCCTATGCAGCAGTGATAGATGGCCACTCGTTAAGCGTCGTGGTATACAAGCCTGTTCGTGACGCCTACTCTGAGGGTCGCGCATTGTTTCCGTGCTCGGAATACGCCGCAACTCATGAATCGGACAACGCCACCAAGAAGGGACAATAGAAACACGATCGAGAGCTTTTGTCGCGCAAGGAGAGAAGTTCGTGGGCAACACTATTGGGTATTGATATTATTGATTTATCAATGCTTCCTATTTTGTGACAGAATGTGTGTGTGTGTGTGTGTGTGTGTGTGTGTGTGTGTGTGTGTGTGTGTGTGTGTGTGTGTGTGTGTGTGTGTGTGTGTGTGTGTGTGTGTGTGTGTGTGTGTGTGTGTGTGTGTGTGTGTGTGTGTGTGTGTGTGTGTGTGTGTGTGTGTGTGTGTGTGTGCGTGCGTGCGTGCGTGCGTGCGTGCGTGTGCGTGCGTGTGTGTGTGTGTGTGTGTGTGTGTGTGTGTGTGTGTGTGTGTGTGTGTGTGTGTGTGAGAGAGAGAGAGAGAACACTTATCGCTTACGGAGCGGTTTTGGTCAGAGACGATCAGCGCCTGGAATAAATCAGCTTTCCTGCGACTGTTCTGGGAGCAACATCTTCTATGAGGTAATTAATCTAGTCTACCTTTCCTTTTTTTCTCTCTCTCTTTTTATTACAGGTAAATGTGTATGTGACATATCTTTCCTCGCATGCGGTTCGAACATCGGACTTTCTGTAAAGTTTCACTCCTCTTAATAAAAGAAGAGTGACGATGCTCCTTACTTTTTCTCCACACATATCAACTCTGCACATGCTGATTATGCCGTTGCATCTTTCAGTTAACCCTGGCACCTTATTGTCCTATAGATGTACAGTGTTTGCAGAAACCGATGCGTTCTTGGTTGGGTTGCTGATGAGGGCAGTCGCGATGGATAAAATAGAAAATATGGCTTATTGAGAAAGTTGTGTTTATTCGGGAATTTCGAACAGACTTATCATCATCATCGTCATCATCAGCCTGATTATGCCCACTGCAGGGCGAAGGCCTCTCCCATATTTCTCCACTTAACCCGGTTCTGTGCTAGCTGCATCCACTTGACCCCTGCGAACTTCTTAATCTCATCCGCCCACCTAACTTTCTGCCGCCCCCTGCTACGCTTTCCTTCCCTTGGAATCCAGTTTGTTACCCTCAGTGACCATCGGTTATCCTCTCTTCGCACTACATGTCCTGCCCATGTCCATTTCTTCTTCTTAATTTCCACTAGAATGTCGGTAACTTGAGTTATTTCTCTGACCCACTCTGCACGCTTCCTATCTCTTAATGTTACCCCTACCATTTTTCGTTTCATAGCCCTCTGGGTTGTCCTCAACTTAAGTAGAACTCTCTTGGTTAGCCTCCACGTTTCAGCCCCATATGTGAGTACAGGCAAGATGCAACTGTTGTATACTTTCCTCTTGAGCGATACCGGTGAGCTGCTAGTCATTATCTGCGTGTGCTTGCCAAATGCACACCATCCCAATCTTATTTTTCTTGTTATTTCTTTTTCATGGTCCGGATCTGCGGTTACTACCTGTCCTAAGTAGACATATTCGCCTACTACTTCCAGTATTTCGCTACCCAATGTAAACTGCTGTTCCTTCCCGAGGCTGTTGAACATTACCTTAGTCTTCTGCATATTGATTTTCAAGCCTACCTTTCTACTTTTTCTGTCTAGGTCATCAATCATTATTTGCAGTTCATCCCCCGAGTTGCTTAGCAAGGCAAAGTCATCAGCAAATCGCAGATTACTGAGGTATTCTCCATCTACCCTTATCCCTAACTGCTCCCATTCCAAGTCTCTGAATACTTCCTCTAAACAAGCTGTGAATAGTACTGGGGAGATTATACAACAGAGTTATACAAAGCTTAAAAGATACGAAAACAGGAAAGTGAGACGATTCGCTTCAGAGTGGCAGACGGAAACTGAATTGCATGAGATTTGAGAACGTATTCTTACCAGCGCCTCAGCGTATCCACATGCAGGGTGTGCGGGCTAACTTTAGGCAAGAGTTAAGAAATAAAACATTTGAGGATGGCCAGAGAAACCACTTGCATACATGTGCCAGCAATCTGGCGCCCCACAGAAACTTTCTTATTTTGCAATTATCTAAGAATTTACTAATTATTACATTTAGACAATAAGTGTGACTTGCAAAGTTGGAGAACAGCTTCTGAAAGATTCATTCCATTTATATCCGCTGAAGAGAGCATCACGCGTATCTTTTTTTTTCCAAGCTCTAAACAAAGTCCGCGAAATACAAAAAAGAAAAACGATCACGTGACTAACCTGAAGCGGGCAAAGATTGGATTGGATTGGAAAACATTTATTGTCAGCAATGAGCGATTTGTGGGCACTACACTTAGATGGCCTCAAGTCCGTTGCTCTCAGCGACCTTATGAGCCACTCAGTAGCCCAAACTTGCGTCATCGGGTCTGAGCTGGCCAGTATAGCCTCCTACCGCTCTAGAGAAACGAACGGTAGTAGGTCCGCCGGTGGCGGCGCTTTTTTGAAGCTCCATAATATATGTTCGTACCCGGCTATTTCGCCGCAGTGTTTACAATTTGGATTGTATTGTGCTGAGTGCATGTGTGATAATTTAGATGGGCTGAAGAAGGCTCGCGTCTGGAGCCGACGCCAGGTTACTCCCTGCCTTTTGTCAAGTTTCTTGTCTGGTGGAGGATAGATCCGCCTTTCTAGTTTAAAGTGATTAGTGTAGTCATTAAATGAGATAAGTGCATCTCTCAAGAAATTGGGGGAATCAACCTGGCTCACTGCTCGGCTTACATAACCTCGAGTTATACTGTGAGCCAACTCGTTTCCTTTGTTCCCCGAGTCTGCCGGCACCCATATTGATTCCACCTCTTTTTGGTTCCAGTCTTTATATCTTAAAATTCGCTCTGTCTCTTTGGAGATCATGCCCCTCGAAAAATTGTTTATAGCAGATTTGGAGCTGCTAATTATGGTAACTGCTTTGGTTACCATACGAAAACGTGCGAACCATACCATACGTGCGAAGAAACCATCGCAGGCTTATCGGCCTGCCGCTGCAAGCCATGAAGCCGCGGCCACAGCTCGTCCACTCAAACAACGGTTGAGAGCCCCACAGTCGTGGCGCGCCAATGCACCAGTCACGTGATATTTTGTGTATTTCGCGGGATTTTTTTGAAGCTTGGAAAAAAGATACTAGTAAGGCTTTCTTTATCGAAAATAAATGGAATGGAGGTCTCAAAAGGTACGCTCCAACTTTGCAAATCACATCTATTGTCTAAAGGCAATAGTTAGTAAGTTAAAAAATTAACCTTAATTACTACCTAGTTAACTGCAAAATAAAAAACATTGGTGCGCTAAATGGCTGGCAGCTGTACACAAGTGGCTTTTCTGGCCTTCCTCAAATGTTTTATTTTTTAACCCTTGGCTATAGTTAGCTTGGACACCCTGTATAACACAGTAGGACAGACGTAGTATGGAGCTCGTCATAGAGAAATTAAAGTTGCAAACTAATCTCCACGTACAACTTACCAGCTTCAATTTTCACGAAAGTCAGGATTAACAATGTACGCGTACAGGCCACGTCACGGAAGTATTAAGGCATTACGCTCGACTAAAATTGTCTCATACGACATGTGCACGTAGCCCCAGTGTGACTGACAAGTGCATGTTCTGCGCGCGCACGAGGGACCTGCTTGTCACAGAAAATAAAAAAAAAATTAACGGACTTGGAATGAGTTTCATGATGCTCTGTTATCTTTCATAGTGAGGAGAAAAAATATTCGGCGCAGATTCGGCACAGTTAAAGAAGTTTGTAAGAAGCAGTCTCTTTGCACACAAGCGCAAAAAAATAAAGAAAATAAAACAGAAGAAAGTGAAACGTTGAAAGCCCCAAGGCCCAGTGAGTCTTGGTGCATGAACGCCCTCGTCAAAGATTCTCAAATCTGGGCTCTCCACGAGCGGCAGGTGCTAAGGCCCTCTATACGCACAAAGGAGTATAGAGAATCACTCCATTTGAAGACGACGATCAAACATTCCGTCGCACGTACAAACATATGAGCGCGTACTCTTTTGTTCTACAAAGGTACCCAGAAGAAAGAAGTAAAGAAAGAAAATGATGCATTCAACAAAACAGAGAGCTCGCTTTTTTTCTTTTTTTTCTTTTTTTTTTTTTTTACCCGTCCTCTCCGAGCGAATCCCGCCACCTCTCTGTCGTCTCAGAGACGATGTCGCGCGAGTGTTATAAATGTGTCTTTCGCGGCGAGCCTTTGCGCTCTCTTGAGCATTCTCTTTGAGCCTGTAGAGAACGAGGGCGGGATCTGCTGGGCGCAATATGAAGGGACGGCGCTGGACCGAGAGAGAGAAAGGCCGGACTGGCCAAGTCCTGGACGCTCGCTGTACGTGCCCGCGCGGTATTGAAGCTCACGCGCCAAGGGCTGGCCAGAAGACTTCATATCTGTCGTCGGGGAAGCTGGGACATGAGTTATTACTCTTGTTTTTTCCTTGTTTTTCATTTCCTTATTTTCCCTCTTTTGTACTTTGTCCCTTTTTTTCTGTTTATCCCCGCCCATACCGGACCTTCCTATATACTGTAGTGGCTGGTGTTTGCCTCCGGTATCTTCTTTTTCATTCCCATTTGGTGCTCCAGCAGTCGCACGAAGTGTAGCTGCCCTGGAAGGCCGTTCTCCGCACCACTGTTTGTTCATCGGTGCGAGCCCCCGGGGGACATCTTGGTACCCCGTAGAGGAGCGCTGTTTGCTCACGAACTGAACTTCGAGGAATGAGTCAAAAGACAAGCAACCTTCTCCATCCTTTCTATACAGCCAGCCATATTCGTTCTTCTTGCATGTGTCTATATGCAGCCAGACGATGAGGTCCTCCAGACCAGAAAAAAAAAATAATAAGAGACAACTTTATGGTTATGTGCTGGTCTTAATGTTTGCGCTCTAGTTATTTGCTGTTGATTTTCAGACTCATTCTGCTCTTTGCGCCCGCGCTCTTTGAAGTTGGCCCGTCGGGAATAGTAAATGCTTCTTTGGTGAAAAAAAGAAAAGAAATAGAAGGGAATTAATTTAATTCTATACTTCTATTTAGCCTGAAATCAAAATTTAATGTTATTCTAACGTGACATGCGGCGTAAAAGAACTTAGAAAATTATCTTAGAAAAGGAAAAAGATGTTGGAATTTGGATTTAGCAATTCACTAAGCAAAAATATTTAAATATCAGCAAAATAACTATTTCCTGCATTTCACACTGTGTTGTGGTACTCATGTTCACAACGAAATTAAAGCTTTTTCAAATAGTTTCACTCAGGGTGGTTCTCGAATGTCATATCTACGAATTTCAGCTACCTTCGAAACAAACGCTAATGCGTCCCGACTGTTGCGGCCGAATTTAATGAAACTTCCAACGAAGAAAAAAAGAAGGGAGCTGTGCACTCCCGGGAGCGCGGTTCTTCTCAAAAGTCCGTCCGATTTCATAAATTCCCCCTTCGCAAAGAAACCCTCTCCGATTATTTCGACGAATTTTGTTTCGCTTTTGTATATACTCCTCCCACAATTTCCCACGTACTAACTTTTCGCCGAGAGAGGGAGAGAGAGAGGGGGAGGCAGACAAAGGAGGAGACAATAGAGAACAAGCAGCAGCAGCAGCAGGAGCATCGCCTCGAGGCCAAATTTAATGACTCGTACACTGATGGAGCTCTGCTCCGCGCACCGCGCACTTCTTTGTCTCACCGCTGCCAGCCTCTTCCAGGGAGATGTACAAGAGAAAATAACAGATCACGGCTCCTCGCGTTCACCGGAACGGCACGCGCGTGCACCTACCTGCCTGAGCTGCCTTGTGCGCATCGCCGCACCCTCCAATGCTTTTCTTCGACGGAACCTCATTTATTCCTGCGCTATTCGCAACGAATGAGAGGGTACTAAATAGTGCTCTGCTAGCCATGCAAGGTATAACTGTCTCGGTCTGAGGGCGGTTCGCGAGTTTTGTCGAAAGAAGAAAAAGATGTATGCCGATGATAAGAGAGGCACCCAGCATGGAAGGCAGTATGCGCTGGGAGAATACTAGCGACGTTTCCTTCGTAAAAACCAATCTCTTCCTTTTCTTCTTCTTCGTCTCAGGGGACATTTCTCTGTTGACCTTTTTTTTTTTTTTTTTCGTCCTCGCTGTTTCTTCAGATCTCCATGCACCGGAATGCGGGGTGAAGTGTATTGCAACACATGGGCACTCGCGCGTGCGCGTTAGCTTGGAAAAATCAAAATATGGAGGTGAAGACGAGGCATAGGAGGAAGAGGAAAGGAGGAGAAAATGGGGGCGTCGCGCCAACAACGACGATGAAATTGAAACGAATGTCGTCCCGCTAATGGACCTTTACGCCGAAGCGGGCGCCGAAAGCGTTTCTTCGGCCACGGCTCGCGTAAGAGATCTGAGAGTGGTTAGGGAGGGGGAAGGGGGAGAAAATATACCAACAAGACCTCCTCACTTTCGTTTCTCCGTGTCTCTCCTCCCTCTCTCTCTCTCTGCCCTGCAAGCGCTGTTTACATCTTACAGTCTAAAGATTGGATGAAAAAAAGAAAACAAAGAGAAAGAGGTTTTAGCTTTCTGCGCAAGGTCCCACTTCTTGTGCCTTAGAGGAGGGAACCATTACTGGGTTTTCCAAAGAAACGAAAACGCTACATCGTTTATTACATCGTTTTCCCTTTTTTTTTTTTTCGTTCTGCCTTTTATCAGGTTGAAGAGGCTTTCTTTAGAAAATGCGGCTGTGTTAGCACTTTTAAAATGAAAAAGGAAAGAAAAAATAGTTGCAAGGGGATGAAAGAAACAAACCAGCATGGTGCGCCATGCTTTTCTTTGCGCACCACCCGGACTCTGGGTATATAGCACGCGGGTCCCTCTCCGGGAGGGAATCAACGTTTTCAGCGCTTGCGAAGCTCGAGATGTTGTGATTGCGCGATGCGTTTACGTTCAGGGCTGTATTACCGCCGTGCTGTATTTGATGCGACGACAATGAGAACGGCCGGAGGGTCCTTCTTGAAAGACGCCACGCACTGAGCGCGCTGCTTGAAGAGCGGCCGCTTCGTCGGCGTGAACGTTGCGAAGGGCGCCGACTCACAGCTTACATCAAAGACGGCGCATGGCTTTGATGCTGACGTCTTTTGCTCAGGCTTACGATGTTAACATTCCGCGATGAGTCAAAAGGTGGCGCGTATTAATAGGGCCTGGAGACCTTTGTAGAAGGCCGGATATAGTTGAATTGCTTGCAAATCTCAGCCTTAGCAACACGAATCACCATATTATGGAGTGAAATAGGAATAACATGTCCTGAGCAATCCCTTGTAGGGACAGGGTATTTTCCCCAAGTATTGGAATATATATTTAGCCACTAGAGAGAGAGAGAGAGAGAATGAAATAGAAAGGCAGGGAGGTTAATCAGGCGATGCCTAGTAGGCTATCCTACACGTGAGGAGGGAAACAGAGGGAGAAAAATAAAGAGCGCCAAGGGAAGGAGTGTATAACATATCTAGAGATCTATAGGGAAAGACGGTAAATACAATACGCGGAATGCCGTACTATTGGCAACAGAGACACGTCTTAAATTGGGAACAGAGACACATCTTAAATAAGACTCAGTTGATGTAGTTGGCAACGGAAGAATATTTTTAACCGCCACACCTGAAGTTGTGAGGTTAACAGTTGCAAGAGATGTAGTAGTAAGTGGTTTTAATGAAACAAACAAGAACGACAAGAAAAAAGGATGTTTGCTAGTCCCAGTATCTGCTATCTAATCATCTGAAGTACGTGGAGTACCTGGAGTAGGGCAGCGGAAATAAAGTTATAGTGAGGAACAGGAAGATGAAATCAAAGGGGTGAGCGACAGGAAGAAATAACAAGCTAGGTTAAATTAAGTTACAAGAGATTGAAACCTAAACTGAAATCTAGGCAACTGATAGAACTTCACATGTTTTAAAGTGAGAATCTTTTTACACTCCGGACTGTAGATATTCCCGGCTGTTGAGAATGAAAATGTGCCCCAGGGCTTGGGGAGCACAAAGGAATGCACCAAAGGACGCGTTGCTCCTTTTTTACTTCCTTATGGATATATTTGTTTACAGTACAGTGCACAAACCCGGAGTTATCTTGTTAGTACCCAACGATCTGTTTGTGCGCACGCGTAAACATTCACTCGGGCGATGTTACGCTACGTTACGTTCTGTTATGTCATATTATCTTAAGCTACGTTCTGTTACGTTGCGTTGCGTTAGTTGCATTATGCTGCGTTTCATTGCGTTGTTATGTTGTGTTACTTTATGGCATGTAAGGTTGTATTGGTCTTAAAGTGTCCCGAAGTTGCACGTGGCCCGTAAGAGATGCCGGTGGGGAAAGCATCGGATTAATTTCAGCCGCCCGAGCTTCCTTAACGTTCACTGACGGCGCACAGAATTCAGTCGAAACGAGGCTGCCGTGATAGGGATCTTGGGATCATTAGCCGAGCACTAAAGCCTATCACACATTGCGGCGGGTCAGTGAGGAAGAACAGTCTCTACAGTGTATTATAGGAGGACTAGTTTAGAATTTACAAAGTTGTCACTCCATTGGAATGATCACGTCGCAAAGCGAGATGACGCACTTGCTTTCTGTACGCTTTTCCATTTACTATACTTATGCCGACGGCCCAGACCAGCGCTCATGTATGGACCACTCTCTGAACTTGGGAGCCGATAATTAAATGGGGAGAGGATCCGGTAAGACCAACTGCAATTCGTCTATTTATACACACTTTCTTTTGCTACCCGCTGCCCGTCATTGTCACCTCCCTGGACGTGATTTGCAACCATGCGCTATTTAAAGCAGAATGCAGTCGCCTGTACTCTGAGTGGGTGGGTGAGAACGGTCGATCACGAAGTGAAGTCGGTATATGGGAATATATAATTTCAGACTGCCTTCTCACTGACTTTGAATTTGCTTCACGCGGAGCCCTCGGATATTGTTGATAAATGTTCGAATTAAAACGAATTTAGAATGCAATGGTGATGACCCAAGCACCAGTACCGGCATGAAATTCATGCAAACGAAGATCGCTTTATTTTTCATTTGCGAGGATGATGATGAGCCGCGCCTCAATGCCGGCGACAGCGATGAAGAAACTTGAGGCTATACGTAACCTGAAGACACACAACATTACACTGTATGACATAAGAAAAACTAAGGGGACGCTTAATTAATTCTCTTTAGGCGCGAAATGCGACTATATCAATAAGCAACGTTGCTGCTACAGCTAGGTTCTCTTATTGCAGCCTGACGTTTGAAGCCTGTCGTCGCTTTTTATATTGCGTTTTTTTGCTAATTATAGTAGGCTGTAGGTGCAACTCAGCGACTTCGGATTGTTTTTACACTACTAGACACTCGTAGGCTGCGACTTTGATTCGGGCTCCATTTCAACCTGATGCGCGGTGCTCTTTAGACAGCTCCGCACGCAACGAAGTGCGGCTGCCAACCGAACTCGACAATGTCACGTGACCGCGTATCTGCCAACCGCCGGAGCATCTGCAAACTCAGTGACGTCACGTGGTCGCATGACGTCACACGGCCCAGCGATTAGCCCTCAGCACTCGGCCATGTGATCTGCTAACCACCACCTGCCAGGGAACCTACCAACTCAGCCACGTTACGCGGTATCGTGACGTCGTGCACTTCGGAAACAAATCAATGTCCAGTCATGTCACGCGACCTTGTAACGTCATCGCTCTCTATCTCTCTAACCATAGGGGATTTCTTATGCCGCTGTTTTTTCATGATTTTGTGTGTGTGTGTGTGTGTGTGTGTGTGTGTGTGTGTGTGTGTGTGTGTGTGTGTGTGTGTGTGTGTGTGTGTGTGTGTGTGTGTGTGTGTGTGTGTGTGTGTGTGTGTGTGTGTGTGTGTGTGTGTGTGTGTGTGTGTGTGTGTGTGTGTGTGTGTGTGTGTGTGTGTGTGTGCGTGCGTGCGTGCGTGCGTGTGTGTGTGTGCGTGTGTGTGTGCGTGTGCGTGCGTGTGCGTGCGTGTGTGTAAGTGCGTGCGTGCGTGTGTGAGTGTGCGTGCGCGTGCGCGCGTGTGCGTGTGCGCGCGTGTGCGTGTGCGCGCGTGTGCGTGTGTGTGTGTGTGTGTGTGTGTGTGTGTGTGTGTGTGTGTGTGTGTGTGTGTGTGTGTGTGTGTGTGTGTGTGTGTGTGTGTGTGTGTGTGTGTGTGTGTGTGTGTGTGTGTGTGTGTGTGTGTGTGTGTGTGTGTGTGTGTGTGTGTGTGTGTGTGTGTGTGTGTGTGTGTGTGTGTGTGTGTCTGTGATAATGTGAACTGAAAATCGATCGTATAAAGGAAGCTGTATAAGCAAGGAATACATTGGCGGATCTGATCTCGAAATTGGTGAATTCGTTAAGCGCTGCACGGCTCAAAGCTTCCGAATAAAAAAAAAAAAGAAAAATATTCGGCCCCTAAAACTCAATTGCATCGGTATTTCTTTAGCTTTCACGTTCTTGAAAATAAGTTACTTTCCCTTAAAGGCACGGGAAATGGTATTTACTGAAGTTAAGCAAACGAACGATTCCGTTGCTTCTCACTCCAATGCAACATTTTATTTAGCTAGCTTCATTACCACCCGATATATCAGCGATAAAAAATAAGGCGCTCCTCCCCCCCCCTCTCCCCGCCACACATACACACAAATCTCATACATGCAAAAGAATCAGAAGGCACAAAAAAAAAACAAAAAAAGAAAGAAAAACAGTACAGCTCGGGGACTGGGCGCCCCTGACGTTCTTCCCGCACATTCGTCAGTCACTGTCAACGCCCCACTGCCTTCCTCTTCCTTCACGCCTGCGTTGTACGCCTTAATTGAAAGTTGGAAACGGAGCTCAAAGCGCGGCTCCCACCGACAGAAAGATGTGGCAACTGCAAATCGGAAGCCCATCGTGGCTGCAGCAAATTACAGCCTCCGGCAGCCTACCATTCACTGTGACGGTATTAGCGTGCCGTGCCGGTGACGTGGGTAACAGTTCGAAAAACCACCCCTACATGTTGACCAGTGGGCCCGCGAATGTAAATAAAAAAAAAAAATAGTAATAATAAAACGCTGTCTCCGTTCCGAGTTTTTGGGCGAGGGCTGAAAAGCATTCGTTCTACATACTGAACACTTTCACCACCAACATATGGGATCATAGTCCCTTTAATCAGCACTGAATTAGTCACTTCCATAGAGGACCGTGAGTTGCTAGTCAGAGGGTCCTTAAGGTGATCCCTTAGCGTGGGGCTTTATGACCAAATTATAATGAAGAAGGACCTATCGGTCACCAGGATCTGCTGCTTTAAAGTGTGCAACTCTCCCGTTGCCTTAAAAAAATGAAATGAAATGGTTTCGACCAAATGAGTGGACCTGTTAATGCAACTAACAACAACGTTCCCACTGACCGAAATATTCGCGTCTGAACGCAGATTCAGTACGCTCACTCTTCCGTTTCATAGCAGAGCACAGGGCAACCTAGCAAGAAAAAATAAAATAGGACCCTTCTACCTCTGGTATCAATTTAGTTCTGCGGTGGCCCTGCTGGCTAAGAAGAAAGCAAGGAAAAGAAGCAGGGGAGTCAAGCTCTTCTCAGTTTTGTAAATAGCGACTGAACTAAGCGGCGGAGTAAACACGAACGGAGAGAGGCGGAGAGGACCGCAGAGACAACAAGGGTGTTTCCAGAGGAAACGAACCCCTTGAACCATGACGAAACAAAACACGGAGAAGAAGCGATATGGGGCTAGAAAAGAACTAGAAGAAAACGCCAGCAAACATATCTCCTGCCCCCCTCCCAAACTCTTCCTGTTGCGTGTGCGTTTGTGTGTATGTGTGCGCGCACACGGAAAACACGAAACTGATCGCGAGAGGGGTGGAAGACACCACTCGCGCCAAGCGTCGCGCTTCACTGAGCTTCTTGCGGCCTTCATGGCGTTGCTCCGACCGATTTCGGGCTCGCTTCTCCCTCTCTCGTTCGCATCCCGCTGCGTGCCACCACCGATCCAACCTCTTCCCTCCCTCCGTCCTTCATTCCCCGGTCCTTCATCCAAAGCCACCAACAATCCCACCACGCAAACTTTTGGTTTTACCGTGTTGATACATTCTCCAGGTGTGGTCTTCCCGCGGTGGCTTCTTCGCTCGCCGCTGCCCGGTTCACTGCAGCTGTCTTGTTCTGAAGTATGGGTCACGATGGAACCGCGAGGAACCATCAGATCTGTATAGGGCAGCTCTTGTGAATAATGGTTGCTCGGTGTCAGTCTGTTCGCGCATTTATTCGCAGATGGCGTGAAACCTATTTGTTACGATTGCAAGAGTTGTGATGCAAGATATGGTACTGTAATATAAGGGAGTAATTACACACTAGCATCAACCCAAGCGCAGCCTTACAGCTACAAAGCAATGTTACACAGCTTTCTTAGGAAAACTGTAGTAAAAGAAAATTTCTCCCTGGTCCGGGGTTCGAATACAGGACCACCGCCTTTCAGGGGCAGTCGTTCTACCATCTGAGCTAACCAGAACGGTCAGCAGAACAGATGGTGGGGCGAGAGCGAATTGATCAGTAACTCGAAGTGGGAAGAGTGTTAGTTCACAGTTTAGGAGAATCGCCCAAAGCGGAGTAGAATTTGTAACAATTCAGTTTGAAGTTTAATAATCAATTTTTGGTACAAAACAAAAACATTCAGTAGAGCAGGAGCTAAAGGCATAGCCAAAGTCTATGTCTTTAAATGGGGTGATTATTGATTGGCGTCAACCTAAGCGCAGTCGAAGATATGGCATTGTAAGCGATAAATATGTGACGTCATTCAAAAGCGCAACAGCTGTCTACGTCGGAATGTAAGTGTTGTACGTCTTGCGACAAGCAGATAAGCGGAGAGTACTTTCAAGCTCCAGCTCGTAAGATTTGCAAGATTATCGTACGCTACTAAACTGGACGATATAAACTTAAAGGGCACAAAGACTATGCCAAGAAACTATATATAACAACATGATAATTACAACGTTAACGCTGACAATTGTCGCTAATGCATCATAGAGAGAGAATGCTGGAGTTGTATCATTAAACACCGGGCACTGAGTGGAAGCTTGCAGATTTCCTTATTCGCCCTTTCTTGATCTAGATAGGTTAGAACGAAATTAATGGTTGGCAAAAAGCAAAGAAGCCCAGGGCAGCATTATGTTCTTATGACCAAAGAAATGAAAAAGGAGATTCGAAATAATAGCATTTTCAACGAGGGGCATTTACAAGTAACTGCGATGAGTGTGGACTAAATGTTGGAGGCGATTTTCTCTAGTCCAGAGTATGTTGCACGTAACTGATATTGCACCAGTTCCCCCACGACGGAATTCAATGCTTGAACAAGTGAGCGATATAGTGAATGAGATGTGAGGAAAAGCAGCAAATCTAGCGAAATATATATGGCAGACTTTTTTTTTTTTTGTCGCCGCTTATAACCTTATAACGCATTTGGGCAATCTTATATCAATTGAGAACCCTATGACCTTGATGGGGATGACCTTAAGGTTTCTAAATTTTTTTCTGAAAAATGGCACGTGATCGAAAGATTAGAAAAAAAAAAAAAAAGATCTAGAGGCCAGATATAATCTTCGGTCAAAATTGCGAACTTTTTTCGCGTTTCTGATTTTCCTTTGATTACCTTGAACAACGCTTAGAAGTAAAAACCCGAATGAAATGACAGAAGCAGCGCGTGGCACCGCCGGGCACATGGAAATCGAACTTATGATCAGGGCAATTAAAACAGTTTACCGTGAAGAAACAAATTTGGCTCCTTGTAACTCCTTTGCTGTAGGCATGTTATAGTGTCAGTTTGGTCTGAGATAAGCCGACCGACATACAGCTGAAGCTCTCCAGTTGAAACCGAGGTCTACAAACACTCTACTGACCACAAGGATAATAAATTAGGGAGAGACAGCAAGAAGGAAAGGCGAAGAAGGGAGAGAGTTCGGAACAAAGTAAAGCGTTGAACAGACACACGCATGCCAAACACCCATTTGTGAATGCAAACAAACCAACCACCGCCTTCAACATATGTGTTTCAAGCATTAGTCTCCGCGGACGCAAAACGAAATGCGCGGCGCCTGGGTCTCCATTGTTCCGATAATGCAGACCATTCGGCCGCGAGGACGCGGAGCCGGCGGGTGTGGAGACGCAATGGTACGTAAAGCACGGACGGTCCGACGCACAAGAGCAGCCCATGATGCGCCTGCGGCGTCCACGTATATAGTATGTGCGTATACTATAGACGCTCGGCCGTCGCCAGATTGCCCAGACCGGACGATTCGGCGAGAAATTAAGGGGCGCTGACCCGTGAACTGCCGCTGCAGCAGCAGCGGTCTGAGAGGGCGAGATGTTGGTGTTGGGGCCAGTTCCACCTCCTATGAAGGCGGAGGATTTCGGCACCGCTCAGTCGCGTCCACGCTGTGGCGACGCCTCGGTCGCTGATGCCGCGACGCGCCGCACGACTGAGCCGGAAGGGCATAGACGCCCTTCCTGGAAGTGTTTACGGTGGTTCAAGGCGAGGGAGGTATACTTGATGATAACCTTTCTGAAGCCTGTCAAATGCTTCTGATCTGGGTCATATATCGCTGTTTTGTTGCTGTTTTCGTTGTTGTTTTCTTTATTTCGCTCTGGCTGATACTGGGCGGACGCTAGGAACGAGTGTCACGGTATGGAAGATGGATGGCGAGGGCGCTTTTTCCGCAAAATCCCGCATGTGCTTGCCGAATACAGTACACGCACTTTAGTGGACGAGATGTGGCCAAAATGGTAAACCCGTAATGCTGGAATGTTTTGGGCATCTTTGGCTGGGCGCCGCCGTGATAGGACGTTTAGCATGGCTTCTTTCTCTTTTTCTCTTTTTCTGTCTTTCCGGCTCCTTTTTGTCGCGCTCTTCCTTCCGCTTTCTGTGACGCGTGCAGTAAATGAATGATGTGGTGATAACGGGGGTGTAGTGGGACGCAGATATTCTTTTTAAAACTCTATCATCAAGGCTCTCATATAAAGCAGGGCTGAAGTTCGTTCTTCAATATTTTTTCCCCAGTCACATAATGACCAAGAAAGGTGGGAATATTCTCGGGACAGGGTAGCTTTATGAGCACAGGTCCACGGTGGCAGCTGGGTATGCGACGGGGGTTGAGTTCCTTATATCCTACTGATATCCCCCCCCCCCCCCTTGAAACAAAAAATAAATAAATAAACAAAATGGGGAACACAACTGCGCAAGCGCGGGTGGCGACGACCACAGAAACGAATTTCCGCCGACTGCGGTGCCGATGGGCGACAGATTATCGCATCCTTTCTCTGCTACCTTCTTCTTAAAGAAGTTCCCATATATTCTATCGGCGATTTATAATTATTTTTTCTGTCGCTTATTGACCCCTTCCAAGATTGCCTAGCTGGCAACCCGGTTAACCCACCTTTCTATTTAGCCCGTCACATGCCTGGAGTGAACACTTATAGGAACACAGCTGTCCTTCATTTCGAGCTTAAATCTGCATTTTCATCTGAGTAAACTTCATTCACATCTCTTCGATACAGCTGCGTGGACGCAACACGGGTGTGGCGAAATCCAGGCGTCCAGGTCCTAGAATATCCCAACCTTTCTTCGCTCTCTCTGCTTCGTTCGCTCTTGCTGTTAACACTAGATTTATAATTCAGCTTCAAATAACGTGTGTGAACGAGCGCGAATTCCATTCTTATGAAGTCAACAACTGCGGACATTTCTGGCGGAGATTGCTTATCGCAAGCGTTCTTTGATAAACGATGCGTTGCTGAATGAGCTCTAATTCCTTCGCTGCAGCCCGTCTCGTTTACAACGTGTAACCGTCATTTTTTTTTTTTTTATCTTTCCGTCTGAAAACCTCGCAGCCTGGAAGCTTGTCAAAACCCCGCACAAGTTCCGATAACAAGCCCTTTCTTAGCCTTCTGCAGTATTATACAAACTCACCTTCTGCGCAGCACCGATTATAGGGCGACCGCGAGCATGCCGTCCGCGATGGACGGAAGTAGACGTCCTACGGCGTCGCCAGCACGCGTGTCTTCCGGCGCCCAGCGCCGGAAGTTGGCCCGACATCATAGAAGGGGGCGGTGAATGGAAGGGGAGCCATCTGCGTGGCGCTCAGCCTGAGACGCTTGGGTGCCCCGGCTGACCCCGCGCGCCCAATTTGCCGCCGCCGACTACATATACTCGGCGAGCCCGGCACTGTTAATTGACGCGGGCCGACTAGGGACCCAGAGGAGAACGGCCTCGCTGGCTGCCCATCGCCGAGCCATCTTCTCCACTGCTCTTGGCCAACTGAGAGACGGTGGCAGCGTATGTCGAGAAGAAAAGAAGTACGCCTTGGAGAATAGCTGGGGAGAATTAAGGGGCCCTCGTCGCGCTAATGGGTCACTTTGCGTCGAGACGCAAGGAGATCTCTGGAGCGGCCACTGCCGCGCGCGGTACGCGAGCTTCCGCATTTACTGACGTGCTTCACGTGTAAGAGAGAGAGAGAGAGAGAGGGGGGGGGGGGGTGATGGCACTGTATCAGCCTCGCTCGTCTTTACGTAAGCGCAGGCAACGCGCGCTTAGAATCACTACGAGTGGCAGGCTTCCTTGGGAAGTATATGTGGCGCACTTTCGTCATGTGTGCCCAAGAATAGAGCTTCTGCATATTCATTTTACATGCACTCTTCGTTTACCACATCTCGCACGTCTCTCTCGAATTCCATGTGGGGCGCGATTCGCTTATTTTAAGCCAGCTTTGCCAGATAATTAGGTTTGTAGTTCATAGGTATATTGCCGCGCATGTAAGCGCTTTAACGTTACATGTATAGACAAACGCAACGATATTCGTGTACAAAGCATACGTACGTCTCCGAATTCATTATGACATAATACCAGAGACGAACACTGACAGAAAGAAAGACCCAGTACAGTGTTCGTCTCTGAAATTGCTGCTATAATAAATCCTGAGAGACCGTAGTATCTAGCCCGCTTTCAATTAAGTTCTTTTAAAACATACGCACCTATTTACTAGCAAAATAAGCATGGAACGTTTTCCAGTGATAGCAACGCATATCGCCTTGACTTCGATAGTTTTGGATCTGTGGTTTCAGTTTTCATCGCAGCCTGATATGACGTCCGTTATGATTGGGCTACGGACATGTTGCATTGTGATGACGCATTGTCATAAATCGGCAGCATCAGCAGGGATAGGAAACCAAGCTCGCCGCAGTGATCTTTAATCATCGTTAATGTCAAATGATAGAATCCTCTTCTTTTACTGCTAAATTCATTGCAATGTATAGGTATACACGCGACATGTAGAAGGTTGCGTGAAAGGGTTTGGACGGACGGTGGCTTTTTGCGAGGCATTTACTTTTTGTTGTTACTGCGGCCTTTGTAGGAAAAGGCACACGTCGATGGCAGGGGGCTATCCACAGTCTTTAGTGGTCCTCCAAACAAGTAATTCCAAGAATAACAGTTCCGCTTTGCAAATAGAAGCTATTAAGCAGCGCGCATTTCACGGGCGAACACTATGCTTTCTCTTCCGTCTATCTTTGATGCCTTTACAAGAATATCGTTGCTCAATGCCTAAGCGTGCAATCGACTCATGTAATACGGCTGGAATGACTGCGTTCTTAATGCCCTCGTCGCTACAGAAACATCAATCTTTCACCTTTCTTTTCTTTCCCAACGGTACATCTCGTTCCTCTCCAAAGAACACGAGCGGCTACAAAGTTCCTGTCAGCGATCCTACGCCCGAAGCTGGCGACCGGTTACACAACGACTTTAGCGCGCTCTCGTCTCGGAGCCGTCTTGAGCGATCGTTGTCTTTCGTGCTCGCTTGTTTCCAGCCTCCATCTGACGCGCCGGCGGCAGCGAATGGTGACAACAGGCCAGCCGCCGAGACTCGTTCGTCACAGCGAGCGTAGTGCGCGAGACGAATCGCTTGGCTTCCTTTCTCTCGGGACAGCTGCTCTCTTTCTACACAACACCGGGCAAGCGAGCGACGCGTTACGCTTTCTGACAGTCGCGTACGCGGTTGGCGTGGCGCGCGGCGAAGTTGAAGACTGTACGCGCATCCATTAACACCTCGCGTCAGTGAGCTATAGCGTATACACTGCATCGGCTTTAACGTAGGGTAACAAAAACTAAACTTGGCTAAACGATGAAGCACATATCTCGATGATCAATCATGCGAGTTGTTTATAATTAATGAAGCTCTAATGGTTTGTTTAATTAGCTGCGGATCTCACAGGTCCCTCAGTCCACTGTGCGCTCTCTGCATGCATGTTAAACCGTAAAAGCGTATAGGGGCTTGAGCGACCCTGGTTGTCCATCATAATTTACCGCCCCTCGTTGTGCGTACCTTTTTAACGCAACTCTCTCTCTCTCTCTCTCAAGGCGAGAGGAATATAGCTGACTTTGGCATATTCGGTCGTTTTCTCTGTGATGCATTTTAACAAATACGGTGCGTTACTGCACGTCGACCTTCTTGAGGTAAAAACATAATGTGTGCGACACTTGCAAGGCGAAGTTATTAACAAAACGCTAACAATGTGCTCCGCCTGACTGAAGTATACTGATGGTGCTCGGATGCTTGCTTTTTCGCTAGTGAATTAACGCTAGGACGGTCGTTGCCGCCTTTACTAAGCTTTACATCCGCTGGTGTTCTTAGCAGTGAAAGCATAAAGGACAATGCGTCACCCTTGCAAACATAATAAAGCACATTACTCAAGCGGTTTGAAGATTCAACCTAAATGAAAATGGAGTAAAGACATCAAGATAGAGAGAGAGAAAAAAAAACGCCACGGTACGGTAAATAATTCAAGAGGACACCGACATACTATCTCTACAGCGACGAGCAGCGCTGGGGGACAGGCCTTGTAGCTGGTACGCCGTCCAAATTGGGGGACGCACCACCGCCACGCCCCCCTCCCGTGAGAAGTACAGAGGATTCCTTCCCCTTGTTCTTTCGGCGTCGATCCCTTCTCATCCCTTTCCTGCCTCCCCAACTTCCCCCAAATCCTCTTCCTCCGATCCGAGCCGCTCTTCGGCCGAGTAACGACTTCTTCGGTCGCCGGAGGGGTCGGTTCATCCCCAAATGAAAATGTCAATCGATCGCCCCGTACAACAACGCGGTGGCCGCCGCTGCACTCCGAGAGAAGTTTCTTGCTCCCCACCTCTTCCTCTTTGTAACCCGCTCTGGCCATTCTTCCCTTTCTCTTCTCCTCTATCATTAGCGAGCTTCGGGGGTCTGATAAGAAAGCCCGGCCGGTCCCGTCCGCCGAGCTCGCCGGTGCTTCTTCATCGGGCGTTATGAAATTTTGTTCACTATAGAAGTGTCGGTGTCATCCCGCGTTCCCCAATATACACTCTCGTGTCGGCTATATCTCGCTATTTGGTTTGTCCCCTTTTTGTTTTTAAACTTTTGCCGCTCTTGATCAAGGGCATGCCAGCGAGTCACTGAGGAGGCAGAAAAGGAGGGGCGCGAAATGAAGCCCCGCAGAAACCGTTTCATCACGCTGTACGGGCCGTCGAGAAGATCGGGGACATCCCTCGTCTACACACAGGCAGCTTACCAGGAAATGGGGCAAGGAATAAAGGGAAGCGAGGAAGCAAAACGAGAGCAGCGCATCCCGAAGAAATGCTTCTCCGTTATCGGGACGACGTTAGCTTTCCCAGATCGGTCGACAGTGACTTGTTGTTTCTCTTGGAGCATTTGGGGCGTTTATTTACGTGTCTCGCAGAGAGTATTTGCGTTAGTAAAATGTATGGGCGCGTAGATCGTAGACCGTTTTCGGCTTGTACGGGGACCTTAAGCGCACGTCGAAAGCAGTCCGGAGCGCATCGCTCGCTCACAGACCGTTCCCGTCCCTTTTGTAAAGCGTGGTCTTTTCTGCTCGAGATACCAACCGGCGTACGTGGCCCATAGAAGAGTGATGAGCAAACAAAAGAGATTCTCCAATGCCGCGCATTTTCACGCTCGGTAGTGGTGTGGGGCTTTTTGGGCACACTTTAGGTAAGAGCTGCGCCATATATTGGTGCGCCTGTCATCGCGGCCGAAATTTTAAGCTTACACCAAAGTGGTCTAAGATTTCAGGAGTCGTCTTTTTTTTTTTCTTCTACTTTTTGGCTCTTTATTCCTACCGGCAATGGGAGCGTGGTTTAGACAGGCGCCGAAAGCTTTCATGCGCTCTCCGCAGCAATATACGACATAATTTAGTTATACGACCTTTATGTTTATTTGTTGCGTGTCGCCGTTTTGCTCAAACGTGCTTGAAAGCGATGCAACTGGTGCGAACAAGCCATTTTATTTTTGTCTGCGAATATGCTACGCAGTTTAGTTATTCGCAACAGGGATTTTATAAGCCTGTGTGACACAGGATGAATCGTATGTGCATGTGGGCTATGTTGCTACATTTAGCTGTATATATCCTAAACTTGAACTACACACGCGCTCAAGACGCCCACTGCAGGCGCTTTGTTTTTGCTTCGTTAAAGAGAATACAGGGGGGAGGGGGGGGGGGATAGTCGTTAAAAGGCAAAAGTTGCCGGGGACAGCTAAGAAAGGCACCCATCGATATCGCCACGACGCTGTGGTTTCAATATGTGCGAAGTAACCCGTCTCCCCCCCCCCCCCCCCCCCGGCCTTCCCACTGGAGCATTGGGAGAGGGGGGGAGGGGTGAATAAAACTTCGTAAAGTGCTTACCTGCTAGTTCGCTACGTGCACTCGCTCTGAAGTGCAGGACTGAGCTGGTTCGTCTCTCCTACTTTATCATTAATGCTGTCAGCTTCACATTTATTCAATTATATATGCGGAACTGCGTGGAATGCTACCAAAGGATGGCGTGGTACCGAAGTTATACGGTTGCAGACATTCCTTACTGCAAACAGGCTTAAAAAAAACTGAGGTCTCTGAATTGTACGAAACTATGTTTGTCATCCTGAAAAATTGCCGTCTTAACACTTGGAGTTTATCCGCCTCTCGTGAGAAAAAAAAAGTTAAAAGAAAATAACGGTTATCCAATTCTTTCTTCTCCTTTGTCTTGCCACTGCTAGCATCTGGAGAGCGTCTAAATAACTTCTCGCATTATATTAGTCTTTAATTTTTTTGTTGTTGTACGTAGTTATCTTATATTATTATTTTCTTTTCTGTTTGATCGAAGGCACTAGGTGATACCCAAACCGGACGTCTGAAATCGAACGAGCTTCATGTAACTCGAATGTTTGCGTTTTCCCGAGAGTTCGACGAACTCAGCCTTGAAAACTCTTTCTTTACTCAAAGTAAAGTGCAAATGAACGATATGCACCCGTGCTATCGGACAAGGAAGTCCGCTGAAAAAGTCTGGAAGAAAATGCACGCCCGACAGCATCTGCTTTTCGCGTGCAGCCAAGACGAAAACTCGCTGCCTACCAGCAAAATTGGATTGGGTGACAGATAAGCTTAGCGAAAGCGAAAGTGCTTCTACAGAAGAACAAGATAAGGTTCATCCTTTGTGCTTTCATTCTTTTCTGCGGAGAAAATTAAGGAATATCTTGGGAGATAGCCCATTACGCGGCAAGAAAGCTAGCTGCCTGCAATAAGGTTGTTTGCGCGTGGCGCCTTGGGGTGGGCATCTGCAGTAGACGGCGCGCTCCTTAAGCGTGCCAGCCCGAGAAGCGTCTAGATGTATCATATCCGACTCCCAGAGATATGTATCTTACACACGCATACGCGATGCCGTTACGGTGCCTACATAACTCATCCTGGAAACGAGTTCTTCTACCGTGTAAGCGAGCTACCGTGACGTGTGCCCGCAACGCATGAGGGAACGAACAAGGCTCGCATCTCCTCGGTGAGTCCGTAGAAGTCTGTGCGGCGACGACAACCTAGACGAGAACAGAAAGAAAGAAAAAGACTTCTTGCGCTCTATTCTCGCCGAAACAGAGGGCCGACTTCGAAGCAATGTTGGCGGGAAGCAAAGCAGATATAAAGAAAGAAAGGAATGAGTGGCACAGAATCGAGAGACACGAGCAAGAGAAAGATGGAGAGTAGACCAAACGGGTGCGTAATATTCCAGACGGAACGTTATGGAGCATTGAAGGCGCTATATACCGTCTCTTTTTTTCCTCGCACTTCATAGACATGTACGCAGATATATATATATATATATATATATATATATATATATATATATATATATATATATATATATATATATATATATATATATATATATATATATATATATATATATAATACCGGCGAGCGTAGACAGTGCTGTCTTTAATTTCGTCCCTGTGCCAGCAGAAACGACCTGCTCCAGCAATTTTCTCCTCCGGCGGCTGCACTCTGCTGCGGCCACGAGACTGCCTGCAGCTCAGGCTCAAAAGAAGCAAAATGAAAGCAGTAAACGAAGGATGCTACAGCAATAACCGCCATACTGCTTATCTTTGTGTTCGGCCTTCGCTATTTTTCTGTACCTCTTCTCCCTCTCAGTCTTCCTTGCGCCGGTTCTTCTTTAATTATCCGTTTAATACTGGCCGCCACTTTTTCGCTTATCTTTCCCGTAAATCGTACAAGACCTCACTAGACGTCTAAAAAACGTCTTCAGTTCTTGGGTTTGTATGTATATATAACGCAGCATGGCTTCTCTCCTCAGCGCGGCTATAGGCGTATGCGAGCACGGAACCGGAAAGATTTCTAATTGCGATTCTCCGGAAGGGACAGGTTTTCGAGCAGTGAGGGCAGACTAGAACAAAAGGAGTGTTTCAGAGGGAGGGGGGGGGGGGGAAGCAAGATGGCGTCGAGCACGCGCTGGCGATCACCAGGACGGCGCGACGGGCGCCGGTATTATAGCCGAGACGGCGAAGACGACACACTTCAGGAAGCACGCGCCTGCTAGCCAAGGGCATTTTTTTTTTCCTATTCCTCGCTGTTATTCTCTGTCCTTTTTATATTCTCCTCTCTCGGTCGGTGGCTGGCACGATACCCCGGTGTCCTGCATGAAGGGCGGCATCCGACCGTGAACTCGATTGCGCGCTTTTGTATAATACCGCGCGCGCGCGCGGCCGCCGCCTCGGCTCCCGTGTGCGCAAGCATGCGTCTGTGCGCGCACACCGGCCGCGTTTGCGCCTTATCACAATGCATGTAAAACTGTTATGCTCGCGCCGCTGAGCGGTGGGCGGTCCGTGGTTATCTGTGGCGAGAAGGCAGATTCGAGATACGGGTGAGCATCGGTGACTGCTTTTCAAGTGAATGATCGTTATAGCGCGGTTTAGGTAAATGGAAATTCCTCTCAAAGTAACGTTGCGAGATATGATCGCAGCAACCTGGTGTGGTGGACTGCGGCGTGATTTCCATCGCCTGGGTGCGCCTGAACATGCGTCGCAATCTACGTACATCCGAATTTTGTATTTTGTTTCAATGAAAAGCGGATGTTCACGGTGTGGTCCAACTCACCGTAAATTAATGTCCAGCAGTCAAACGCCGTAAACATGCACTTTTTCAAAGGGGTTGGTCATGAATAACTGAGCCGTCTTGAGAGCAGCATATCATTACGCGGTATACTAAAACATCTCTGGCAAGCATTTCATTAGACCATCCACAGAGTTTCTGTATAGGTTGCGTAAGAGATTTAAGGAATATTTATTCGGAACGACCATTGAGGAATTAAATGGCAAAAATATACCGGGTTCTGAATTCGTTTCAGTACGGACTCGTAAATGCCCTTGAGAAACACGTCCGAAACTCGCAAAAAAAGAAAAAAAGAAAAAAAGAGAGGTAACTACAGCCAAAACGTTCGGCTCAAACTAAACAGCAAATTTCAACGAACTCTGAGTTTCGAAGCAATTAAGCCCCTTTCCAAGCCCTCCTGCCCCGATACGGGGCAAGAGACACGTTCCCGTGGGATACAACTGGCTGTTTTCAGTTTTAAACGCGCCGTCACGGTGATCAACGCGTTACCCGGTGTAATCCCCTCTTCATCCCAGATAAACTTCCTCGCCCCTCCAACGGAGCACCCATCCACTATTCCTATTGTTTGTTGTTATCGTTTCCATCAACCTGCTTTTCAGGATCGTGCATTTCATCGAACCAACTATACCTGCAGACCGACTATGCCCTCTAAAGGACCAATTCCAATGCTGGCCTGCTTCTTTTTTTTTTTCTCCTTTAAGCTGAGTGCTGTTCGTAAGCGTCAGGCTCTTGTAAAATGTCGTTCGTGTACAAGCAGCAAGCAAATGCAGGGAAGACGTGGCTCGAGCTATTAGCGGGGGAACACCCGGCTGTTCCTATACTCACGTTGCAAAACGAGATTAAAACAAATGGAGTTGCAGGGGAAGGAAGAGGGTGGGGGGGGGGGGGGGGGATAGCTTGAGCAAGGGGATTGGCTGAACAACTTCGTCGTGAAGGCCTCGTTTATTCTCGGGCAACGGATAACAACGCTACCTTTAATGGATTTTGGGGACTCTCAGCACGAAGGCTGAGAGCGGGATGCCTCGGGTGAGGATACGCAGTTTGAATAGGGCTCCTCTGCGCTCAACAGTGAAGGACGCACAAGACACACACACAAAAAGTAAAAAATAAAGATAAAAAAATCAAAGTTGGGAGGAGACGGAGCGAAAGAGATTATCGACGACAATCGACGGTCTTTGTGCATAATCGGCCCTTACGCCACGAACGCGCTTTGGAACGGCTTTGTCCGCTCGACGCGCCGGTGACTGTTCCATCATAACTAAAACTAGCACCAACGTGAAGAAATAAGGGCACTGTTGAAGTGGGTTGGTATGGTTACGTACAAAAGAAATCAATGCCCTGACTGACGGATCCTGATTCGAGGTTTATCTCTATTGTAGTGGCTGGTAATACAAGCCATTACCAATCAGATCACGACAACAAAACGCACCTAATTGTTCTGCTGCTGGTTCTATGTTGGCGCGCAGTTATGGCGTACTCGCCCCGTTCGATTTTGGCGCAGATACACAGTACAGCGTACGTGCTCCAAGAAGCCATGGCGCCTAAGCAGGAGTAAAAAATAATAATTAATACTAATTCGCCGGTGTAGTCATGTCCCAGTGAAGCAATTCTGGTAGTCGCCATGAAAAAAACAACAACAACAAAAAACAACTATTATTTAATGCAATAATATCTGTACATGATTATAGCGCCCCTCGCCATGGCGGCTGGCGGAATGAGGAAAGCGATTCAAAAACTAGTCGAAAGAAAATAAAGCTGCACCGGCCGTGTTTCCATATTGGCTCACCATTTCATTACTGGGATCAAACCGCTATAGTTTGCGATACAGCCCATACGGTTCTAGCCGTACATAGCTCTAACACTGGAACCGACCTAGTATATGAAACACCTTCCTTCTGTTTGGGCCAGGGCCCAGGAGTCGTCCGATTGTGCCATTCGCGTTACCTGCTGGAAAGCAATTATGCCACAGGAAATAAGGAAAAAGCGCTTTTTCGAGTGCATCGTTGTCGATGCGCATTGCGAGCTGCTTGCCGTAGATGCGTGCGCGTTTCTTATATGTACAGTCTTATGGGAACGGTTGAAAGGCTTGTAGCTATATGTTACACATAAAGGAGCACGATCTATGTTCACATCGCTGGCCAAAACTATCAGTCCCTCCCACTTCTAATTTTGTGAGATTCAATTTACGCTCAATCCCGCTCAGTAAGCAACGCAGTGTAACGACGCTCTCCACAGCTAAACTGACTACGCTTAAGCTCGCCGAGAACGAAAGTAAAAGCTTTTTTTTTTTAAGATATCTGCTCTTTTCCTTCATTTTTGACCTCTTCCTTCACGGTACAGTCCAGGCGTCTGCGTGCTGTAAGTGCTGCAGCATATTTCTCTGTAAAAACGCGTGCCCCTATCCGAGACATCACGGAGCGTCCTAGGGCGTTTCGGTGCATTCAGCGGCGTCTTGTGGCAACGCGTCCCAACCGACCACAGCGAAGTTGCTCGATGCACAGAACGCGGACCACGTGATCGATTACCTTTGGCAACCTAAGGCTCAGTGCTCTCCCAATCTCGTCCTAATCACAGTATACCGCAGAAACTCGCGCAAATTTCCTGCCTCCTTCATTCGTTCTACGCGATGACTTCACCCTGTGGATGTCCACTGGCAGTGATGGAGAGGTAGATGACATCCTGCTACGGGGGGTGCACTATAGTGTTCCACATCTCAAGGGCAGGACTGGAATGCTCACCACAAAAATCAGTTCTATGTAGGCGGATTCAATATTAAAGAGGTCAGGACTGTCCGGGTGCTGCCGATGCTCAAAGTAATCGCGGGAACTCGGAAACCTTCTTCCGGCTAACCGCCCAGGTATCGGCATCCATGAGGCTGACGAAGCGTTTCGGCATCCGCCAGCAGGCTATGTTTGATGAAGGCCTACCTCTGCCTCCTTTTGCAGAAATATTAACCTAATAGTCTGCACTACCCTCTAACTCTATAATTATCACGACTGTCGAACGGAACAAGGTGGATATGCACTTATTTGCCAGGTATATCACGCTTCCCTCCGTTTACTACACACTTCAGTGACCAGACTTCTGGTATTCGGGGCGCACAACACATTGTACGAACTCTGCGAAGTATACCTCACGTCTGAACAAGATCGTCTTTTCTGAACTCAGGCGGGTTGTCCCATCCTTCATCCTCAATGGTCTCAAAATTGGACACGAATCAGATCACTCGAATTCGGCGGTCCCATCCCCTTTTCACATCCACCGAACACGCGACATCCATCCCCTAGCTACTCCGTATAACATGCACTTCAAGGGCGACGCCAGGCAAGGACCAAGTTATTACGTGAGAAGTGCGGGCAGTGCCCCTCACGAGAACGCCTGGAATCCGCGGTGTTAAACACCCCGACACACTCGGCCTTTGCGCTAGCCGCGGCAGCTACTGGGACCGCTGTGCTTGCGTCCGCGGCAACAACGTATGCTACATCGCAAGGACAGGTAAAAGGAGTAGCAGTAGCTTTTAGTTACATCCTAGACTAACGACGACCTCAATCTTGGCGACTATAAACAAAGCGTACGCAATTTTTCAACATGTCGAGTCTATCCCGCTCAGCCCACCCCATCACTATAAGGGTGGCGGCCCCTTCTTTATTTCACGCAATGAGTCCGCCCACTATATTATGCCTCAGGATTCGTCAGCCGGGCCTTTGGCCGATTCTCCATCCCCAATTCTACAACAGCCTCGAAAGAGGCTAGCAGTGTGCTCGAAATAAATAAATAATAAATAATTCTTAAATTCTTCTTACTGACATTCTAGTGGAAACCAAGAAGAAATGGGCATGGGCAGGACATGTAGTGCGAAGAGAGGATAACCGATGGTCGCTTAGGGTAACAAACTGGATTCCAAGGGAAGGAAAGCGTAGCAGGGGGCGGCAGAAAAGTGGGCGGGTGAGGTTAAGAAGTTCGCAGGGGTCAAGTGGATGCAGCTAGCACAGGACCGGGTTAATTGGAGAAATATGGGAGAGGCCTTATTTCTTCAGTGGGTATAGTCAGGCTGATGATGATGAATTCTAACGTGTGGTATTCGAGGAATTGGCTGGTCTCATACTACGGCATTAGCCCGCACACCGGCGCCTCCTGCGATAGCTTCACCCGCCATCCCCCCAGCCCCTTCCCTTGTTCTTAAATAAGTCCCAGGCAAGCACCTGACATCGCCTTCAAACCTGTTTTTCCCCTGTCAGTTCTCTCTTGGTCAATATTCCTCGAAATGCGCCGGGTGCTTAGCACGTGCCAGCCATCCTGAAACACATAATCTGGTCTTCTTCCGTACTTAACATAGGTCCGAGCCATGGGAGGCTGTGTGCCCAGCTCCAGCCAGGAGATTCAGCTCCAGACTGTAGAGCGAGCCCTCAAGTTTGCCGAGAACCAAAAGTACACCTAACGTGGTTTCAAGATCACCCAAACTGGCCCCGCAGGCTGATTAATGAAAAAAAAAAAAAAAAAGTTCATCTTTCTGCTGGCAGCCGGCTATTGTCAGATATAGCTACCCAAGAATAAGAATGCACGGCAACATGTTTTTTTTTTTTTTGTTTTGTTTTTTTTTTTTTCGTAGCACAGCTCTTTGAGACCCATGCTTTACTAAGAACAAGACTGTCTCCGCGTCTTCTGAACAAGTATATTTTGCAAGTCAAATTGTTTTACAAATTTCAAAGGATCTTAACTTTGTTTATATTTTGTTTTTGTCAGCGAGTTGGGTTGGGCATATTCCCTTTTGAATTATGATTTGATGAACTCCTCTTTTTGTAGTAACGTAAGTTAATTGAGGGAACGGAAGGAAAACGAAGGAATACTAATAAAAATTTCCTCCATTAGCGCACTCATATAATATATTCAAGGATACGTTTCCTCCATTTCGTGAGAAATCAACTTAAGTGAGTTTTCATGTCCTGAGGCATCCCGGAACACGGGAAAGTAGGATGCTGCCTGTTATCAAAGCATTTGCATGTGCTACACCGTGACATGGTTAAATCATTACGCGGGACCACATATTGCAAGGGACCTGGCCTGAGCGCGATTCCATGTTTGCTCTGTCTGAGCTGAAATGCCAAACTGCGCGCGATGTCGAGTCAAGCCTGTGCTATATATACTACTACACGCGCACATAATTTACGAAGGATTAGAAATGACTGCAGTTGTGAAGTGTAATGCGCCTTTTGAATGTCTCCTATTCAATGAAATCAAAGTGCACCGTCTCTTCTTTTTTCACCAGCATCTCGGTTTCTGTTTCCCGCCGTAATGGGCAGCAGCAAGGTGTAAAACAATTCCTAGCACCGACAAAAACAAGAAGCTGATGTTCTTTAAGGTGCTTCTGAAGTTACCTATAACTAGGATTTGTGCTTACGCCTCCCGTTTCTCGCTTTCTTTATATTTAATACGATGGTCATATTGTGGCGGACATTTCAGAGCCCAATTTTCGGTTAATTTTGGCGAATATTGTTTTCTAGGCGTGAATTATTCCTTCTTTACTATTCGTTAATGCAATGTGTTACAATCGCATGAAGTCAAAAGTAACTCCGGATATACTTTTATTTTTTTTCAGTTAAAGCAGTCCACTTCACAGCAATTAATGCACAAGTGGATGTAGTTAGCGTTCGTAGCGATGTAGGAAAGGTTCGAGAGCGACACTTGGAGCATGTGATTGAAAATGATCAAAGATTGGGTGGGGGGGTAAGAGGCTATGTCAACATGCACTTTCAAAATTCCTTAACTTAGCTAAGACCCGTCGACGTACCAAAATTCTAAGCATTTGCAGTTTCTGAATAGAGTCGAACATGAAATAACGACACTGTTCTAAAAAATGAACGCTAAATACGGAAAAGTGTTTGAGAAGGTATCACCCAAACTAACAGGTAAGTTCTTTGCGCATTTTTTTTAAAGGTGACTTCGAGCAAGTGCTGCATCGAACAGCTCATTGCCTGGAGGAAAGCGCACGAGCCATGGATAAATATTGTCATAACTGCCAGTCGGCAGCTTCATGAGCAGTGACTCGCACATTCCAGTGTGTATTCCCACCGAGAAAAAAATTCTATCGTTGCGGCATTTCTGCTGTCGAAGAAAAATGACACGGGCCGTTGCTCCCGAGGATAAACTCTTTTCACTTCATTTTCACGTTTTTTGAACAAGAACAAAAATTCGGGACAGACAAGAATAGCCGTCACGGAGAACACACGCAGTGACGGTATTTTCAGCTCCCGCTCAGTTTTCCCTGAAGTTGCATATGTATATAGTAGACGCCCCTCAAGATGCGGATCTTCGTGACACACGCAACACGGCTTCTGTATGGCCGCGATTCGCGAGTCAACGGCCGCGCGCGCGCGCAGCGGGTGAAAACGGAAACAACGAAATTCTCCGTGTCTAATTAAATGGAGTCACGAGCAAGCTACCTTTCAACATGCATTGTTATCCTTTGCCACTTGAAGCTGATCCAAGCAGCTCAAGGGATGCAGTTTGCGGCAATGTACAAGTACTGCTAACGCCATTTTCAATTTTATATTTGTTGGAATTCGGTAGCGAAAACAAATCACAGGAGATTGCACCAATGTAAACGATTTTGCGACGCATGCCTTCAGGCATTGCATGTTCAAAAAGTATCTTGAGTCCGCTTTGGAGTCTCATTTATGTGGGCTATAAGTAGGTCAAACTAGATGCCCACAGCCCTACTGACAGTTATTAGGTTACGCATAAACGTATGGTAGCGCGTTGATATTCATCAAAGATGCGAGTATCGATGTAAGTTTCGCGTTTTGTTTTCTTGCCGAAACTTCGTCTCCTCGAAAAAAAAAAAAGAAAGAAGACACTCGCGAGATTCACACGGTAAAACCGACTTCCTTCAAATGAAATGTTTATGTTGGTAGTCACGTGCACACATTTCACGAGCACACATTTCACGTGCACACATTTCAAGTGGCGTCATGTCTTCATGATGTCGAGGGCACGTCCGAGTATTTATTCACATATCTCCGAGCGCTCTTCGAAGGATCTTCTAATTATCAGAACGCTTCTGACTCCGTATTGCACTCTGTTTAGAGTAGTGTCGTTACATTTAAAGACTGACAAATCGTGTTAACTTTCTCTCTTGTCTGCATCGCAATTCGTATATAGCCGCCATCACTTTTCGCCATCTGGCCTGCCGTGATGATTGCGTTGATGAAGCTCACAAAAATCACCACACTACGTCACTACAGTTGCACTGCAGCCGACCGCACCATGCGAAGCACCACGTGTATTCGACGTTGACAAAAACTTATGAGCCTGTAGTGAAGAAAGGCTAACGTCCCATTCCACACCAAAGTGTCTTAGAGAGGAAAGTAGACAGGTAACTTACCCGCAATGCAGCTGCCAACGAAAGTCCATACAAGAAAAGCGGCGATCAACCTCCACTTTGGCTTCATGACGACAAGAGTTGACGTTGATGAGGCCGAAACAACTTAGCACAACGAACTCCAGAAGCGTGTTGTTTCTGGTCTGCAGCTGGATCGAACTATCCCTCCACTTCCTTTGGATTCGTCGATGAAGACTTGGTTCCGCTGAGCCGGACGTCCCGCACAGTGCGATGAATTCGAATTCGAAAACGCGGCTCTTCTGTCGCGTTCGGCAACCAGCCGTTCTGCAGACACTCGCGTATTTCTAGGAATGCACGCGCGTAAAGCTTTCCGAATTAGAGCGGTACACTTATCTCCAACTCGATATATCTGCTCGATAATTCGCAAGAGTAACCCTTTGAGAAGTGATGACAATTACTATTGCGAACGCGGTGAATCTCCAGCAGGGTGCAATAAAGTCCTCAGAGCTAAGTTTTGTTGTCTTGGCAAGAACGCAACCGATCCGTCGACACTCTACGCCGCAGGTGAGCACAGGCTTCAGTTACACGACATGCGCCACACTAACCGGCCTCACATGCAACTGTCACACACTTCGCTCACGACACAACTGTCAAAGGCTGTCACCACACCGTTGTCTACCGGGCAGTCGTTCGCGCACGTAGTACGTACGAAACGCTGGTGATGTCTTTAGAGCAGCGTGGGGGCCACTGTTCCGCGTGCTCCGAGCAAGAGGAGCGGAGAGGAAGCGCGCGCGTTGCGTTCCCGACTTCAGCGCGGAGCGCTTTGAGAGCACGATGTCGTCTCCGGCTGAATCCCGCGGCGCCTCCCGGGCGGACAATAAAAATTGGGGGGTGGGAAGCGAAAGTCGGGGAGGAAGCAAGAAGAACGAGCGAGAGGGCGCGGCGCTTTCCTCCCTTCCTCCTCCTCCTCTCTTCACCAGGTGGGAAGGAAGGAGAGCGGTGTGGCCCGCGTCGTCAGCTGCCGCTGAAGCCGCCGCCTGGAGCGGGCCGGCGCCTCAGGAGGATCCGTGAGCACGCTGCCGCCGCCAGCTCGCCAGAGCGGCTCGCGCGCGAAAGAGAGGGAAGAGGAAAAGGAAGCGCTGCTTACGAGTCCACTCTCTCGTACTTCTTCTCTCTCAGGAATATGTTTCCTTCGGTCTCCGGTGCTCTGACCGCTGGCTGTCCGAGAGAGGATGTACGGAGCAGGCGACAGGAAAGAGCGGAGGAAGATGCTCCGTGACGTCACGGCGAAGTGAGAGAGAGAAAAAGAAAGCCAGCGTGACGTTACAGTCGACGTGAACAGAGAGCGCCATCCAGGCGACAGATCGTGAAACTCGCGCGCGTGGTTGAAGCTCGGGAAGGAGGAAAGTGAAGGGGACGTCGCGGCAAAGAGCTTGTGAAACATCGGGTTTTTCCTCCACGGGGATAGTGGTGGGAGTTGGTTGGGGTTCCTGTGGCTATTTCATCTAAATATGAAATCAGACAGTTTAGCAGGCAAAAACAATTTGGATCACTGATCGGTACCTGATGTAAATATGTCTGAATGTACAACATTGTATTATACTGTTTTACCTTTTAATCTAAACTGTCCTTTCTCCCTGTCGCTCACCTCTTTCATTTCTCCTAACCTGTCTCCTTGCTATCACTTTATTTCTGCCGCCCCAGTTCAGGTGCTTAGCTCATATTGAAAGCAGATACCGAGGCAGGCAAAAAATATTTTTTTCCTGCCTTTATTATTTTATTTTATTTTATTTTATTATATAATAAAACCACCTACTACTACCTGATCACTGGATCGTGAGCTACAGTGAAGAGTTTTTGAGCGCATGGCTTTCGTCTTGTTCACTTCTCTCAACCGCACTCTTCTTGCTTTGCAAGTTACCAAGCGCAGGCATTATTAACATCTAGCGGCTAAAGCTGAGTGCGGTAACGCATTTCTGTAATCGGTAAACTTTTTGAAGTGACTGATGCTTACCTTTTTATCTACGAACGCTTGTTAGTAAAACAGTCACAGTTTTCACTCTGCCAATAATAGTGGCCTGTAAGAGTAGATCAAGGGAAATATAAGAATTACCAAATGCACCATTTGGAAGGAAGCAGCGGAAGAGGACATATGCTTTCTTGGAATGAAAGGTTAATATAGGGTTAAACAGGCTGAAGAGGACGTGTCTGCAGAGGACGCTAAATACAAAATCGGACTGTGCAAAGATGGTTAACTTAACATCACAGAGAAATATTCTTTCAGTCTTAGGGGCATGGTATAGAGTTAAAGAAGGCCGGAGAGGGGTAGATGTGTCGAAAGTCACCAGAAATAAAAACCATCACCTAGGCAGCTCACTTGCTTAATCCGTTGAACGATGATAAATATATGTAATTGGCCGCTTAATGGGTATTTGCAGCATACGCGTAAGTTCTAAAGATGTATATCTCGCTTCCGAGGTGCGGGTAGGGAACTCACATGCACGACTTTTGTTTTCCATGTGCCCAAACTTAAAGTTAGCGCCTATTTATTCTTTAACTCGCACCGTGGTTACAACTCTTCCTTCTTCACTGTCTCAGTCCAGACTTACCACTTAAGGCCAGCTACATCCATATTAGCAACTCTTAGGGGTTCGATATTTTGTTCCATTATAAGGTTACCGACCTGACTTTGGTCGAATATCCCCGCTGCGAAGTTTAAGGACTCCACCATCAAAAACTACCCGACTGCTTCTCTGGACCGTTTTGACTATCCAAACATTCATTTGCCCGTGCGCTAACGTACATGGGTAGAAAAAGACTGCGCTCTCGTGAACTACTCGTGTGTCTCTAATAATATTTGTAATATTTCGATCGAAATGCTTGCATGAAATGTTCACTGACCTACTAGGCCCAAATACATGCATGGTATCTCCAGTGTGCTCATTTTTTCATTTAATTTGGATTTGGACGAGCATTGTACCTAGCTTAGTTTAAACAGTGCAAGTACGTTTTCGTCCTGTTGTTTTCGAAATATTTTTATTTCGTCAACACAAAAAATTTTGAGTAGTTGATGATGTGACACTACTGCTAAAGTGCACCCCGCCGGTCGTTTTTACACGCAGACATAAAATATTGTATGTATCTTTCTTGTCATCAACAGATTTCTGATGATTTGTTTTTCGCGGCTTTTTACGCAGGCGCATATCAAGTACCTTTTACCCAATAACCGTAGGCTCAAACCTTGTATTTGTTAGCCATATTGGACTTCACCTGCGTGCGTTTTCACTAGCTCTCTGACCTTGGTTGTTGCTTCTTCAAGCCTTATGTGGTTCCGTTTCTTCGTTTCGTAGTCGCAGTAGCGGTGAGGTGACATGTTCGTTTAATTTTTGTTCAGTAAAACTAGTTGAGAAAAACGAATATTGGAGATTTGCAACTCCCCGGTATCTTGTTGCATTTTTCCACAGCACATAAAAGCTTGACGGAGGGCGATGCACTACTGTAGCGTATACATTCGATGTTGGGCCTGCACTGCGTTTTGTGAGCAAAAAGTAAGAACTATATATAGACACAGCCCTGCATTGCGAACCCCTCACAAGGGACAATGGACAATAGTCTCTTACGGGGTCATTACGTTTAGATCTGCGCGCAACTCGTCAGGGCCAGTGACGACCGACTGCAAGCAGTCGCGGGGAGGAACGTTTTATAGGGTATTACGAACTTCCAGACATGCCATCATAATACATATCGTCTTATACCTGCGCGTCGGTCAAGCAAAAATGTGCACTGCCCTCAGTTGACATTGAGAAGTGCGCACACCAGATGGCCCCAATCCATGGGAAGCGCTCGTGGGAGCAGACTAGACTTACTTGTCCACAATGGCGTATGGAGGGGCACATTATCAGAAAATACAGGCAAATCACCACCGCATGTGACAAGAGCTAAGGCCCTTCATGCCCCTTTCGCTCCTCGCTGGCTATGCATATAGACTCCGATACTGCGACCTTGGGAGCCTCTATGCTGTCGTTTTGCTTAATAGTCTGTGGCCGACGCTACCGTGGTCGCCTGAAGCGATGGTCGGCGAAGCGGAGAGTTTGGGCAGACTCCACTTTTGGGCCTTATAGCTTTTCCTCTGTGATTTACATCAGACACAGTCAGTCCTCTTTTGCTCCTACTGACTCGTTCCCAGGCCGCCGTTTCGTCCTGTTAAAAGGTCACCAAGTGACTCGGATGGCATTTCGTTGCGGTATGGTATGCGTTTTAATCTGCCAGAGCTTTGCTTGTAAAATTCTCTCGCACGAGGCTACTGCCGTGCTTCACGGTTTGCCCGTCTTCCGCGTTTCGCTACGTCTAGATTTTTGTTTTGTTTTTCTTGTCCTGCTTTACATTGTTTCTACTTCTCTGACAGGAATGCTTGACTGACCTGGAAACAAGTGCTCTTAAGTAGGTTAAAGTCTCGAGGAAGTGGATTGATTTCGCCCTGCGTGGCAGACAGACTCGCCCATAAAGCACTGTTAGGTACTTCCTCAAAAAAAAAAGTCCCTCAAAATAGCAAAATAATCTGCAGAGAAACGGTAGTCAACCATTTTAGTACCTTGAGGAGTGCGCCTCACAAGCCAAGTGTAACAAAGGGACTGAGAAGACATCAGGCCACTCTACTACATCGAATTCGCACGGGATCTGCTCATACTCCTGCCCTGTTCTCTGTGCGGACATAAAGAACATTAGATTATGTGCTGTCCAGAGTACAACGCGGAAAGGTGTGTGATGCTAGCTTCCTTCAAGAAGACAGGAGCCCTTCGCAGTTCACTTATGGACATCGTCTATCCGAGTGGAAACCAGGCATGCAGAAGGGAGGCTTCACGCTTTATTTTACAATTTCTGCAGGGCACTGATCTTGACTCCAGAGGGTGACAGCTGGAATGGACTATGTTCTACTGTGAGTGAACGTGTGCGTAGATGGTGGCTTCTTAGGATGGACTATGTTATACTTTGAGTGAATGTGGGATAGATGGTGGCAGCTGGAATGGACTATGTTTTACTGTGAGTGAATGTGTGCATAGATAGTTATGCTGAAGTGGAATATGTACGCTTATAAGTGACTGTGCGCATAGTGTGGCAGATTTCACAGATATTAGGACTTTTTCTTAACTCATACGGGACGCTACGGTGGAGAAATTGCCGACAGAATAAACAAGGCTAATTCCACCTGTAGCATACAACTCAACTCAGCCCTGCTTGGCGATGCTGACACCAGTTGACGAAAACTCATCAAACATGTCAGTGCGGAACGAAGTCATGCAGTCATGTGACAACGAGAGTGGCTGCGAATTCCAGTGATCCGCCGCCATTGCGAACCTCCGGTAGATGTCAAAGAACATATGTTCCAAGCGTGCTCCTCACTCATTTGTTCATGCATTTGTCATCACGAGGAACATTAGGCTTATTTATCTCAGCGGGTGCTGTTACTTCACTACAAGGAGTGGCGTCCTTAGGAAGTTGACTGAGCCTTTTGGCTCAATGAAAGGGGAGGTTGTGCTCTGTCAGCACGCCAATAAATTGTTGGAGCTGGGTTCGAAAATTCGAAGCGACAAATAGAAGTTTAGCTCTTTAGTACGGCCTCACAATAAAAATGGCCTTGTGTTGACTAGGTTCAGAATCTACACCCAAATCCAGTTGTCGTAGTTGGCGGCAACTTCAACATGAGCCACACCGAATGGAGGTCGAGGAGAGGCCTTTTGTCTCGTGCGAATTCTCGGTACTGCCTTAGTTGACTTTTACTAAGCGGTGGTGTGGAAGTTAACCCAGGGTCAAACAAGTCTACCCGTTCCAATACGAACGCTACCTGTTCTTCAGTGAACGAATCTGAGCCCTGACAACCCTAGTATTGTCGCGTAAACGAGGCTCAGAGTCCAGAAACAGCGTTAGAGCTCAGTCTTGGAGCTAGCGCACTTCTTCGTTCTCTCACACCTCTGCGCGTCTTCGTCGTCAGCGCATGCTACATTAGCGCCCCGTTCGAGAAGCATCGGCCCGATGCTAAATTGAAGCGGGGGCAGTGTAGTATAGTCACTGTTGTCTGGCATGAAAAGGCTTCAGCCGGACCACGTGGACCACTTCAGAACGCTTGGGACGTCGGGGTTCTGGTTCCTCATGAGGAACGACTACATAGTCCAGATCACCAACACTCCGAAGAACGCGGTAGGGACCGAAATAACGGCGCAAGAGTTTTTCACCGAGTCCGCGTCGTCGAATAGGGTACCAAACCCAGACAAGGTCACCTGGAAGATTATCTTCAGTGCGCCGCCGCAGGTTGTAGCGTTCTGCATCTCGGCCTTGCTGCTGAATTCGTACTCGGGCAAGTTGGCGGGCCTCTTCGGCACGCTGTAGAAAAGAAGCGACATCGTCATTTGGAATTTCGTCTATATGAGGCAGCATGGCGTCGAGCGCGGTCGTCACTTCTTGTCCGTAAACTAGGCTGAACGAAGTCATGTTGGTCGTTTCTTGAACGGCAGTATTATATGCAAATGTTACGTAAAGTAATAATTCGTCCCACGTCTTGTGATGGACGTCCACATACATCGACAACATGTCGGCAATGGTCTTGTTCAGACGTTCCGTTAGGCCGTCTGTTTGGGGATGGTATGCAGTTGTCCGGCAATGGTTGGTGCCACTAAGAATAAGGATATGCTGGATGAGCTCTGTAGAAAAGGCTGCTCCTCTGTCTGTAATCGGGATCTCTGGTGCTCCATGTCTCAGGAGAATTTGAAGAACGAAACATTTCGCAACTTCAAAGGCGGTAGCACAAGAAATAGCAGCGTTTTCCGCGTAGTGGATCAGGTAGTCAGTAGCTACTATAACGTAAACGACGTATAACGTATAGCGTAACGTATAACGTACGTATGGCGTAAACGAGGCTCAGAGTCCAGAAACAGCGTTAGTTGTTGTTGTTCTCCTCTAATTTGATGGCACGTACCCACACAGGGGGATCGGCCAAGAATTGGGGTGCATTGATATTATATTTTGAGATGTATAATTACATCGCAAAAAAAAATAAATAGAAATAATTGCTAGAGAATAGCGAAGGAAATGCAAATATGAAAAACCAAAATAAAAATGGTAATTACTAACGCACGCTGTAGGAGAATACTGAGATTTATATGTACATAATAAAAATTCAAAGCATATTAGCAAGGCAGACGTTTTGTTTCTATTAAGAAGTTTTGAATGGCGTTTAACAGCGTTAGAGCTCAGTCTTGGAGCTAGCGCACTTCTTCGTTCTCTTGCACCTCTGCGCGTCTTCGTCGTCAGCGCATGCTGCCGTATTCAGTCTATGTTTCCCGAATTACTGAAAAATCAGAAAGATATCGCGCAGGACATAACTGACATTAAGCAACAGTTTCATGCTCGATTCGAGGCTCTGGAGTTGAGAGTGTCCGCCATTGAATCATATCGGGATCCCAGCCCAGCATGTGTAGACATGCAATCCCAAATCTCGTCAACCGCGAGTGTTGTGCCTGTTTTAATGAATCAGATCGATGATCTAGAAAACAGGTCCCGGCTCAACAACATTTTTTTTTTCAAGGAACTTTATTGACAAAACCAAATAAAATGTACAAACACTGTTTAGACCGATAGCTCAGTAGGCTAGTGGCCGGTCCAAATACAAATATTACTCTCAGGTTCAGCCATAGAGGATCAATGATTGAAAGGAACAATAATGATATAAACGCAACATTACTGCTACAGTTGCGTACATAGGCAAGAATACAGCAAACTGCAAGTAAAATAAAATACCCACATAATTATGAGTACCAAATAAAATCGATAATGAAGAAACAATGAAGAAAAGGAAAATTAGAAAGAATATGGTTACAAAGTACAATAAAGTGCAAGCGAAGTACACGATACACTCACAAAAATTATTGCGCACACGCTATTGCATCTGCGCAACAACAAATACAAGTGCAAAGCATGTTTCAAAAACTAGGCTACATATGGGAATTTCACTAAGAAAGAAATTCAGGCAGAATTTGATTAGACTGGTAATATAGTTTACATGTCAATTTAAAATTTCTGGCGGCTTTTACCTCGATCGGCAATTCATTCCATATTTTAACACCATTGAACTCCATCAGTCGTTCACCATACACATTTCTACATTTGGGAAGGTTAAAATTACAGTTAGATGCCTGCCTAGTATTACGCGAAGGCTGGACAAATAGGCTTAATGGAAGGGGGGAGTTAGTGCTAATTATATTGTTGATCACAAGCGCAACTTTGTAGTTACGCAAGGTTAGGTACGATAGTATATTGTTGGCATCAAAAATGTTGCTGCTGGATTGATCAAAATTACTAGTTGTTATTGCATTCAATGCCCGCTTTTGAAGACGATGTAAAGGCGACAAATATGTTTTATATGTTTGACCCCAAGATTCACAGCAGTAACTGATATGTGAATGGAAAAACGAGAAGTAGAGGGAACGTAGTATATCGTAAGGAAAATAGTATCTCGCCTTAATGAGCGTGTGGCACCCAAAGGCTAATTTTTTGCATACGTTGTTAATTTGTTCTTTCCAGTGTAAATGGCAATCAAATATAACCCCTAAATATTTAAAAGAAGAAACTGGTTCTCTATTATTCCCCATAGAATTATTCTCTATGGCCTTTCGGAAGAGGTTGAAGAAACTAATGACTCCCTGTTGACTGGCGTTTCTGAACTAATTGTGGACAAATTAAATATCTCATGTTCCCAGATAGAACGCTGTCATAAGATAGGCAGAAGTCGTGACGGGCAACCACGGCCAGTTATTTTTAATCCCTAGAACTTCCGGGAAAAGTGTATAATAATGAAAAATGTCTCAGCTTAAAAACTCACAATTTTGTATCAAAGTATACTATTCTTTTGGAGATCGCTATATCCGTCAGAACCTTTGCAATGCGTCGACTTCTTTCCGCAACAATGGTTCATCTGTCCGCTTGCTACTATGCTATCATTGACGACGTTCGCTACACATGGGACGCTCAGTCCAACTCTTTAGTGCCTGCAAATTATAAAGCCGCGAACCATGCTCGTAGAGCTCCGGTACCTTCAACAAACTCTACATCTCCACCAGAAAACCTTCATTCTCATACTGATACTCCTCACTGGCAGACCTCCAATCCCGACAAAAACCTCACCCTTTTAAATTCAATGCGAGAAGCATCGTTAATAAATCTTCGGACCTTCTTGCTCTCGTTTCTATATAATCTCCCCGAGTGCTCTGCATCACCGAAACATGGTTACATGAGGGTGTTCAAGGCACGAAATTCACTCCTCCTGGCTATGTTGCATTTAGAGCTGATAGGCAAACTGGTAAAGGAGGAGGCGTGGCTCTACTCTTCCGAGCTGATTTCAAAGTCTCTCTTTTGCCTAGTCCTCCTGATACCGAGTCTGTATGGTGCAAACTCAGATTGTCTAAATATTCCATAGTAATGTGTGCCTTTTGCAGACCTCCTGGCTCCAGTATCGATAACATACTTAGCCTCAACCGATTGATGTTCGAAAGTAACTTTAGTGCATCTAATTGTATCTGTATGGGAGATATCAATGCGCCAATTATTCAATGGCTGTCTAGCAGCCTTCTGAGAAAGAATCAAGCGTGTGTAGGTAATTGCTGAACTTTTCGTTAAGCTTTGGACTTATCCAGGTTATTACGGAAGCTACTCGGCAAAATGCTCTCCTAGATTTGGTTTTTCTGTCCACTGATATAACTACTAAAGGTTACAAATATGAAATTATTGGTGGCATCTTTGATCATAAAGCAGTTATTGTGTCTATTTCATGCGACATTTATAAACCGCAGTTTCGTGTTACTTCTTTCGTGATTTTAACTAAGCTAATGATCTATTCATTACTGACTATCTGTCTAATTGTTTTGATGATTTTTTGATGCTTAGCACTGCAAATGATATTGATGCTCTTGTTAGTTGTTTTGGGGGCATTGTTAAGACATGTATTGACCGCTTTGTTCCTCTTAAAACTAAAACGAAAATTACCAAGCTGTCATGGATTAACTGCGATAGTTTGCACTTATCACGGCGGGTAAAAGTCTTAGGCATCTGAAATCAATAAGCAATCCAGACAGTATCATTCAGTTTAAGATAGCAAAATACGAGCTCCGTGTTGCTATCAAATCAGCGAAGGAGTTATTTTTTCGTGTTGAAGTAAAGAACTTCCTAACCACTAATCCTAGAAAGCTCTGGTCTAGTATTTTTCCTAAGGCCACAACATCCAGTACATTCCTAGACAATAACGAGATAATCCAATGCCCTAACAAAATTTCAGATGCTTTCAACACCTTTTTTCAGTCCATTTTTACTCATGATAACCGATTGTTGCCATCATTCACTTGTATACTTCTCCAATTTCCAACATTGTAGTTTCTCAAGAGGGTATTCTGAACCTAATACTTGCCCTTGACACTAAGAAATGAGGTGGCCCTGACGGAATTCCAAATCCATTTTTAGCGCGGTATTCATTATGGACAGCTCGCTATCTTCACATCATATTAAAAAAATCACTCACCTCGAGCACTGTTCCTGCTTCTTAGAAGCTGGCGAAAGTTCCTCCTTTCAAATCTGGTGATAAACAGCTTCTATGCAATTATAGGCCCATTTCACTCACATCCTCATCGTGTAAAATGTTAGAACATATCATTTATAAGCATATTACAGAGTATTTAGAAATTAATAACATCTTGTGTAATGTTCAACATGGTTTTAGACTTGGCTTTAGCACAATAACACAACTGTCAAAATTTGTACATGATATTTCTCCTAACTTAGATTGTGCTAACCAAATTGATGCAGTATTTATTAACTTCTCTAAGGCTTTTGACACCGTTATTCATTCTAAACTTCTTTTCAAGTTAAATCTTATTTTTAGGAATCCGTGTTTTGTTAATTGGATATCTAATTTTCTTGCAGCCCGCTCCCAGTACATAACACACAATTCTGGTGAATGCTATGCGGTCCCGGTTTCTTCTGGTGTGCCGCAAGGCTTTGTATTAGGGCCCTTACTCTTTTTACTTTATATTAACGACCTCCCGAATAACATCACATCTAATATTCGCATGTATGCCGATGATTGTGTTATTTATGACATCATTAATTGCCCAAAGAATCATTATCAACTTAAAAGTTTATTAACTACATTTTCTGAATGGTGCAATAACTGGCAAATGAGTATTAATTTTCGTAAGTCTGTAGCCATGACATTTTCTAGCAGCTCCTCCCCTTCTTTTTCGTCTACTCATCTAATAGCATGTCACTGGAAAGGGTCTTTAATTATAAATATTTGGAAGTTATTTTCAGTGCTAATTTATCTTGGTCTAAGCATATTGATTACATTTGTAGCAAAGCCCTCATAAAATTAGGATATTTAAGACGTACTCTAGCTCAAGCTCCAAGTGATGTGAAGTTACTAATGTATAAATCATTAATCCATCCCGTACTAGACTATGCATGCGTTGTATAGAACTCTCACAAACTAACTGATATTACCAAGATCGAAAAGTTCAAAAGAAAGCCATTCGTTTCATTTGTCACCAGTATCACCGTGATTTTTCACCTACTTCTGCCCTTATTTCTTTACAGCTTACAACACTATCAAGTCACCGGGATTTGGAATCGTTGAAATTCTTGTATTGTATCATTCATGCTCATTATCGACTTTCATCTAACAGTTACATTACTCTGCAGCCTGGCCTACTACCTTCAGATATATTATACCATGAGCTTAATATTGTCCCCTACTTTGCTCGACATAATTCATTTAAAAACAGCTTCTTTCCTCGTACCATCGCAGCTTGGAATAAGCTTCCTGGCTCACTTCGCTCCTTTCCTTTACAGTTTTACTGACGCCATCGCACACTGACTATTTCACACAGTTAAGTAACCTCTAGTCATTATTAGTGTTGTTGCATTAATTAATTAATTAATTAATTAATTAATATCTAATCGATTACCATGTGCCTCTGTTATCTCAGTATACAGGATTAAGCTACAGCGTTATGTGAAAGGTCACCCGACATAGATTGAAGCCCCGAATTAATCGAGCATTACGAATGCGTCCACCTGATCTAGAGGTATGTCGTTCATGACTGGGATTAATCCAATGGCATCGGAGAGATCGATTCCCATTTAAACCCATGATCTCAATGGAACCGCCCGAGTTGGCAGCTCCTGCCATCTCTGCCATGTCACGTAGTCTCGTCTCGTGACGTCGCGCAACCCACCGACTAATCACTGCTCAGCCATGCCACCTGACGCATGGCAGCAATTGAATAACAGGAGTGAAATTACTGTAATTCGATTACTTTCTCGGTAATTTGTAACGTAATTAAATACTTTTAGAGGTAATTTCGCAGAAAACGTAATGAATTCCCAACAAAGTTATTTTATTACTAAATGGAATCACTGCTCTTTCAGTAGACAACACTGTCTGTAGAGTGCCTCGAAAGAAGGGACGATGTCCGGCAAGCCTGGACCAGCGTAACGGATCCTCAGATAAAACAGAATTGAGAAGAACTCTGCGTCTGAGACCTCCTGTGTCCTGTGCAGTCGGGTCACCTAATGCGGTTGTCCTTTGGGTAGTTGCAACCATTCCCTAAGCAGCAGGATGTAAGACGCCAAGTGATCGCCGAAGGGACAGATGGTTGAAAACTGCCGCGAAGTAAAAACTAATTGGCACTCATCGGTTAGGCCACACGGGCGTCTGGTTGCACTCTTCACCACGAGGGTGAGAGAGAGTGGTGATAGTGGGAGACAGGAGCGGAAGGGTCCGTAGCGTGAACATTACTGAGCGCAATGGGCCGAGATAGATTCTTGGGACCACGGAAGCAATAAATTACCCAGTTTCTTTGGGGCCTTAAAACGGCGGAGATGCTCCGGGCGAGCAAGATGCTGCCTTCGCCGCTTGTTTCACGAGCGACAACCGGTCGCGCAGCCTTCTTGGCTCGCAAATGTGAACTGGGCCTTAATGCTGCGCTCACCTCAACTTCGAGACAAACGTATTTCAAGAATGGCTCCGATCAAGAGATGTGCTACCGCTCCCGAAGACCGGCGAATTCTGCTCACGTGTTAGGGACTGCCAGGATCTTTCAGAGCTATGGAGATTAAAGCCCGCAGAAGTTTCTGTTGCGAATCATGTGTCTTGTTCGTCGACCCTTACCGCCCTGTGCATTTATGTGTGATTTTCTGACAGGAGGTCTCAGCCGTCGGCTTTGGGACCTCATCTTGTATTTACTAAATATTCACGTATATATATTCATCATCATATATTGCAAGCTATTTCTGATTTTGAAACTGACGGAACATAACACATGTTTCCTTCGGCTTTAACTTGAATGCCCTTCCCGCTGGAACAGTGGGGATATTCATTGCTGTTAGTCAGGCTCTGGATTACAGATAGGAGCGAAAGACGTCACAAGTGGAGTTAATATCCCAAGGACAGACAACGGGGGCAGAGTATTTGTGGACGGGCGGGTCAAAATTTCGCGCTGAAAAACCGTGCTAAGTTTTTTAAAACCGTGCTAAAAGGTGCCCAGATACGCCAGGACAGGGCCTGACGTAATTCAATGTCGCGCTGACGAAATGTATTAGTCATTACGGTGGGAGGCTAAATTACTCTAATTTGTCTAAACACATGGTCATAGTAGCAGATAGGAACTTCTCTGAGTGCTTGTGCGAGGGTTGACAAAGCACTGCTTGGTCACGAAACTATGCCTAAAATGGTGCTCATTAATTAGTTATGTAAATTCCTACAGACAGCGATCGCCGTAAGTACTAGGCAGGGCTGATCATATGTGCACACTTCTTTATCTCAATCTCAGCTTCCAATTCTTGCTGTCGCTTCGCCGTGGCATCTGAAGGGTTAGGGCGCTCGACTGTTAACCCAAAGATGCGGTTATGAACTTATGATCCCAACCATGGCGGCCGGTTTTCCCTGGCGGCGAAAAGTATGGCGACTCTATAACCCGCGATGTAAGCGCATGTTAATGAACCTTAAGTTGCCGGAACTGCCGGAGCTCCAAAGGGCGGCGTCTCTCATAGACTGAGTCACTTTGTGACGTTAAACCGCGTAAACCAAACCAAATCAAACCATTTGCTATGGTGTTCGGCTCCAGCGAAGCGTCTTTGTCGAAGAAGATGATGCCTACCCGCAGCTGCTGAACATACTTGGAGATCTTCACCGACTGGCTTTTATATTGCCGCGCTGGCCTTCAATGGTTCCACACTTTTTTTATTCAAATATATCACTGCACAGTTCTCGCAGCGTTCTTGGCGCTTAATTATGAAGTGTGTACTTTGATTAGCACAGTGTGTCATCGTGGAACTTCCCCCTAAATGCCATTTTTATATCCCAGTTTGTGTTCGTCATTTAGTATTCGCCTTAATTACCGTAGTACAGGCATTTAATTTCACTGACAGAAAACGAAACAGAAAAAATTTGGTAAGAATTTTCGTTTAATGGAAGTAAAAACACGAACTCACAATCACAATTCACATGGAGCAATAAAAAAAAAATGGAAACCGAACATGGCAGAAGTAGTACCGATCATACCTTCAGCAGCCTGAACCCCTAAAATGCTGAGCGCACACGCACCATCTTTACAGTCCCAAGGCACGCTGATACAAAAATAAGGTATATTCTCGCCTGCGCACAGTGTACATAAGATACTTCTCGAACTTGGCTAATTAATGAAGCACATGCTGGACGAGAACGGGATATATCGATTATACTTGAAAGGCTTAACCGAAAGGCATCTTTTAACTAATGACATTTGATCTATCTAACAGCTCGCAAGATTGTGGGGCAGTAGCTTGGAATGACTTGTGCGATACTGCTTAGCTGTAAGCAAAATCAATGCGCCCGAAACTTCCTCCTTCTGTACTAGGCCACTGATGCACTGCTTCTTTAGCTTTAGGAACTGCTGTACGTCACTTTAGCCATGCTTCACGGACAGGTGGGGAAAGATTGCATAGTTTAAGGCAAGTTACGGAGCGTTCCACAACTGCACCGCTGTACTTATGGGTGCAGGCAGTTCATCGAATTCTGCCCCTCGCATTCAGTGAGCGCTCAAAGACCTCGACATGAGCAGTCTTCATCTTGCGACAGTGGGGCACTGTAATTAGGGCAATGCTACTTCAGCATGCACGGCGCGTTTCGGAACTGTAAATTTCCGATTCGTGCCATTTAGTAGAAGCAGAGCCGCTGAAGGTATGTACATACACTCATGTAAAAAACAAACAAAAAAACAACAACAATAAAAACGATTCGCAATGAAAAAAAAAAATGACACATGCACACAGAAAGAATGGGAGGCAATTAGGTAAGCACAGACAGCTATTTAAAACCACAGATACGCACAACACCACCAAAAATAATTGTTTGCCTCCTATGCGCCTATGAAAGAAAAGAAAAAAACACTAAACACAAGAATGTCGTTCTCGAGACTTCGGTCCTGCGATCGAGAACACAGCGACGATATTGGAGAAATAAAAACCCACCACGAACGAACAAGTATAAATGAATACTACACTTCGGAAGGTGACAAGAGTCATGCTTGCACACATTATGGTACAGATCTTGTGCGTCAAGGTGCTGCCACCTTTCATCACACGTCAGGAGAGCAAGAAAAAAAAAAAGACTGAAGTACGTGCCTGCACGAAATTTGCGAATGTGCAGATGATGTAAAGGCTTGCTTCAGCGCCCGAGAGAGGGCGCAACGCGTAAGTAAATGGAGGCACACTGGCGTATGTAGAATATGCACAGCATACTCAGGAGACCATCTTGCACGGCGACGACCTCACATGGTCAGTAATGAGTAATACACTATATGGCTGACCGAAACCGCCCCGCGCGAGTGATACCTGGAACCTATAGGTTACTTTCAGGATCCTTACACTGTCGCGAATATGCAGCGAGCAGAGTAAACAGGGCAACCCAGTGCAGAGTGCTCTTACACTCGTTTGGCTCCAAAATGCGCTGGTGTACACTTTGTAGCGGTGAAACGCGTAGGTGCACGAAAACGACTGTGTGCTGTGGCTGACCCACAGCAGTTGGCGCAGGCGGAATAGGGCACAACCGCGAGGATTTAGTCAAATATTAAGTCATAGGAAATTGGTGTACACCTTTTCTTTCAGCTGAGTTAGAATAGGTATAAATGGGTATAGTTTGCATTTGCTTTTACAATGACAAAGCACTTTATTTTTTATTTAACAGTGTAAAACAACGTCAAGAGGCACTTGGTTGTTGTTGTTGTTTTCTTTCGAAGAAAATACACTCATTGGTCTGAATTGGTCCAAGAAATATACTCATGGTACTCGCGGATACCATGAAGTCAGCCATGCTGTGATAGAGCAAGCTAATTAAAACGTAACTGTGTTATAACGCTTTGCAGAAGTTAAGAATACGTTAGGGGGGACGTTAGCGCTGTTTGCTGTTTAGATGCAGAACTTCCCGTGCTTTGTCAATATGCTCTTAATTTAGAGGCTAGTTATTAACCTCACTTGCTGCGCTACGAAAAAAGTAGCCGAAAAGTGCACTTCGGCTGTCTTGAATACGGTCACTGACACGGTTCCTTGGCAAGCAAAACGAACTCCGCGGGTACAAAAATAAGGTGAGAGGCGAGCGCAGTCTTGTCGAAGTCGCGAACCTGGCTCTCGTATCTTACTTGCTTTCCCTGTAAACTCTCTAACATGATTCGTAACCGCCTGTGTGGTGTAAAAGGTAATGCTAGCAAAAATAATGCTGTTGTGGCGCAAGTCATCATTTTGGCACCATGCAGAAAGGCAGAAACGATTCGTCCTGCAAGCTTCTGAACATAGGGAGAAAAATATCACGGTTCTGCCTTCACGTCCCCAGAGTTCGCCACCAGCTTCTGCTGGTTCTTCGGCTATCAGATATTTATTGCTTGCTACAGAGGGTGATTTGTGGCACGTGACTGCTAAGCGGTGAGCTTCATTTTCACTAAACGTTCTCTTTGAAAAGCCAGTTTTTGTGACCGGCTTTACTAGCCAGATATGTTGGGGAAATAATCGAATTGTATTTAAATTCGGAGATGGAGTGAAGCCTTGCAGTAAACTTGCGATGAAATGGCGTCAAGCCACCGGCAGCCTTTTAAAGTGGAACGTGCAGCAGTGCGATAGCTGTAGGACCTTTTCCTTCAGCACAGCAAGATCGCGTTTAGGCATTACTTTATGAGGTAAGGCGCTGTTTAGTGTCGTTTACAGGTAAAAAAAATAAAGCAGGGTCCTCCTCAAACTTTATGCTATCTCTAGGCGGCTATCACAGAACCTATACAGTTACATCAGGGGGCAAGAACGACGTGCAATGTGCTGCTACATTAAGTACAAAACTGCAGGCTCAGAAGCATCGCTGTTTTGCGTTGGCAAAATTAAAATCTTGGGCAGCACAGACTTTCACAAAAATATACCCTATTCTAGCCCCCGTACGGAGGGTCTCTAAGGACCTATTGTCTGTCTTCCATTCGGGGAAGCGTCAGTTTGGAATGTCCTCTAAGTTGGTCGATGCACCGATAAAAGCGTCACGCCACTAGGAATGTTTTCGTTACTTGCTTTTCTTCGTTTCTCTTCTGACAATAAAGGTCAGTCGCTCGGCATGCATTTTTTGCCGATTGCATATGCAAGGCTACTCCGTTGCGGCTTTTCTGGGCTCGCACCTGAGTGGTACCATGTCTGCTTATGAGTTACATCGGCTTTCCATGTTTATTCAAGTTGACCTTGCGTCGGTCAATGCAGGCGCCTACTGTTGTATATCACTGTGCGCCACTTGCCTCCTTTGTTTGCATAGTAACCATATGGAATGAAAAAACGCGTGCTATGGAATGCATAAACGCCGTTACGCTTGCGGATCGCCGTCCGAAAATGTATCACTCCCACCATGCGACGTCCGATAACCTTTGAGCCTAGATACAAACCATGTAAACAGAAGGCAAGCTAAAAGATACTCAGTGGGACAGCGTCTTAAGTGGTACAAAGGAAGTTGAGGACCTGCGTAGCTGCCACATCTAAAAGGCCGGTCGTGTAAGTAAAAATGCTGGATTCAAGCATCCATAGTTCCGTCCCGGTGAACACGCTCTGCTCACAGTACGGGTGAAGCGCTGCTACCGTGACCGACACACATCGTGCACGCTAGAAAAACCGAAGAGAAAGAAAAGGAAACAAAAAAAAAAACACGACCAGAATGACCAAGGAAGAAAGCGTGAAAGTCGCGTACAACAACACCCGCGTCGAGCTCTCTCCTCGCACTTGTTTCGTCCCGGATAGGCGCCATTTTTTGCCGCCTTGTAAGGAGACGAGACAGGCGCGAAGTAGCAGTTAAACAAAGAATACAATAATAATTAGGCAAGAAAAAAATGATAAAAACAGCGCGGTATACACGCACAGGCACATTACACGGGCAAAAACACACGCACACACACGCAGATACGTCACGCACACAACACTCGCGCGTTCCGAAAAATCCACGCGTCTTCTCTCCGGTCGTTGTCGTCGTCGTCACCCACCTCCGCCGTCGCATCTCCTCCTCGGCATCACGCGCGCGCCGGCACGAACCGGCGTTTGCACACAGTCTCGGCAAAAAAAAACACCAGCCGGCTGCAAAGAGGCTCGGTCTCAGCGCGTCGAGAGGGCCACCATGTGGTAGAAAAAAAAATTAATAAAAGGAGCGTGCCGTCGTCAGTTCACAAGCACGATTCAGGCACTCGGGGAGGCTGGGAGTCTGACACAGCACAGAAACCTTCCTTTTTCCTTCCGCAACGGACGCCCCAGATGCGTGATGGCTGCCGGGTTCTTTGCTTGCCGTCGGGGAGGCCGGGCGAGTCTTCGTATTTGGCCGCGTGTCGCCGTCAGGGCCTTAATTCCGAAGCAGTGTCTCCAGAGTTCTTTGAAGTGTGTGCCATCAAGTAAGGCTCGCTGTACAGGAGCCAGCCAAAGAGTTTTGAGGAGCCGTCCGGAAAGAAGAGTTGCCCACCCTTCGGGTCGGTGCCGGCTTTCTGAGAGCGCTGACAAGCCGCGCCCGTAATCTTTTGTGGAGGGCTTTCTTCGGTGTGCCTCAGCGTCCTGTTGTGGCCTGCGGCTGGTGATAGCTGTCCACACTGCAGTCGACTGAGCGCTGGCCTCTTGCTCCAAGAAGACGCCCCGTACTTGTTGCCTACACGTGTAATATGGCAACACGACGCAAGGCTACGGACACAAAAATGGCTGCTGTCAAAACCTTACTCAGCCTCACTGTCAGACGCATCGTATAGGCGAGTGTCCGTACTCTGATAAAGCACAGTTAACAGAAGCAGCGTGCCGGCTAACTGGGAAGTGAACGAGCCAGTAGCATAATAGCGCTGTCTGCTAGCGTCTTCTTTTCACTTTGTGAGCTGCTCAGTGAGCATCGAATACGAAGTTGCCCAGAGCACGACTTCGCTACGCTATATAGCATCACTATAACCTTCCAATGAACTCTGGAAACACTGCTTTCTGCTGGTCGCCGACTACCGTTGGGGAGGTGTGCTGAGGGCCACAGTGATAATAATAATAATATTAATAATAATAATAATAATACACGAAGACGGGTGGAACTAGGAAGGCGTCTCTCTCCCTGGCGGCGGGAGTGGGAAGCTAGGGCGGCCGTGGCGCCGCCTACCGCGTCCTGAAGTAGGACCGGTTCATTCTGAGCAAAAGCGGTGCCTGCGGCTGGCACTCCTTGGGGTTGCACTTGATCATGCCGCTGGCGTCGCAGATGCACTCCAAGCACGGACCGCTCGCCTTCTTCACCACCTGGCCCACCTGGTAGAAGCTGCCGTTCACGTCGCAGCCTGCACCAGCCACGGGAGGTGAAAGCGCGCGGTTAGGAAACAGCCTCGGAAGGCGTGTCTTCTCTGCGAAACATACAAGCCCTGCGACGCTACGACCGTTAGCATAAACACACATCTATTGATGACCATAATGCTCGGTCATGGTCATGTGCCCTCGAGAAGCACAGATCACGTGGTACTTCGTTAAAGACCTACCCCTAGCTCTAAGAGACGCAGATATTGCATGCACTTTCCCTTCTTTGAGGTTGCAGTGTTGAGTAGGAGTTGCGTGCTGTGCCGCTGAGCTCAACTTGTAACATACAGGCACTGCATTTTGCCTTAGGAACTTCCGTGGTGTTATTTGATTCGAGACATCAGGTCTGTAGTAGCTGTCCGAGGTAGACTAAGTTTGGAAGAGGCAGACAAAATGCACGATTAATCAAAACCATCCGCTTATTTTTACAGTGAGTAGTGGAAGAGAATCTTAAAGCAGCGATTTGAGGAATCTTTCTTGGTTTCTCTTAACACTTTGTATATGAATATCGTAATCATGAGTAAACATCCAACGTGGACTGCCTAATTTTATTACTTCCGCGTCGGCCAGTATTCAAGGAATACGTCTACTGCCAACTGTTGATGAAAAAATTATCATGATTCATGAAAGAAAACGTGTTTGTTTTTCGCCTGATTTATCCACAGCTACTTTCTTTCGCTTGTATTCCTTTACCTATTATTTCAAATTTGGCGAACCAGAACAGCAAAAAAGATGGCATGTTAAAAGGTCCCATGCTACTAAATGTGCTGCAGTATTGTATGCGAAATTAGGCACATCTTTTTAAAGAGATTATTGACACCTATGACTCGTTGCATGTTTTCTTCTCCCCAATTGTATGTTAGTTATTAAAATATAGAGATCACCAGGTTGTTTTCATTGCGACTGCTGTGTTCTTGCATTGGTGCTATTTCGGTTTCAGCTTTTTCAACCGAACGATAGCTTTGAAGTGTGAGAATATATTAGGCTACGTGAGACTAGAAAATAAAACTGGAATATAATCACTGAAAAACAGTTTTAACTATAGTGGGTAAGCCAGCCTGCCTCAAGACACGGAATGGCAGCAAAAACAATATCAGCAGTTATTTTGCGTTTTTTTTTTTCATGTCACAGCCACCGTTCGGTTGATCAAACCAAACAGCGCCAAGATAAGCGAAAATTAAGTTACAAATTATTTAGCGTTAGTAGGCGAATACCACGCTCTAATTGAGGCCTTTTTGTTTTATCAGATGCGCAGAATTTGAAGAAAACAAACAAAAAAACAACGCAAGCGGTATATACTAAGTTTGTGCAATATCTGCACAGATGTTAGTGATAGCATTCAGTCCAGGCTAAACTAAATGTTTGTTTCCTTACCTTTTACTTCCATGGAAGCTTCGAGCAATTGCTGCCCAAACCTCGGAGCTGGTGTCGTTGTGGTGGTCGTGGTTGTCGTAACGCTCACATTCTTCACTGTCATGTGGACAGCTGCGAAAAAAAAAAACGAAACAAGAATTCGCTTTCTAATGTTTGCGATAAGAAAAAAAGACCTCAGGAAATAAGCGAGAGGATGGAAAGAAATTGCTTTTACGAAGCTGGCGCACACGTCTAGAGTTTCCGACTAGCCTAGATAACGGCCTAACTGAGTGTCACACGCTGGCTGGGAACAAATAAGGAGTCACTTAACAAAATGACACTAAGAAAACGTATGTTCGGGTTCAAGCACGAATCCTTTCACACTTTTTCTGGAGAATAAACTGCAGTCACCGCGACTTCACAACCGTCAGCCTTTCACGCGTCTTACGCTACTGAACGTTCACAGGCGCATAAATTGCGTCCTGCTGGAAGTATTAGAGGCTGAACACAGTAATTTCTTCCTCATCTGCCACTTGTGACGAGCGATTGTTACCTGGCGATGTTAATTTTGTATTTTCTGCCCATGAACAGTATATATCTGCTATTTCGAAAAGTAGGAAATGCGCTCAACAACTCCACTCACGGCACTCGTATCGCGGGCAGCAGAAGCCGCTGATGGGCGTCTCGTAGCACTGCGGGATGGGCGGCGGGCAGGTCTGCTGCAGGCAGATGATGTCTCCGCGGAAGCAGAAGCAGAAGTCGCAAGGGTCCGGCCGCGGGATCTGCTCGGCCGACTGGTATACCTTGGCGTCAAAGATGCAAGCTGCGCGCAAGGAAAAAGAAATGTCAGCGACGTTTCTTGTTAAACAAGAAACGTGCGATTATGCGAATAAAGGTAGGCCAGGAACTAATACGCGTATTTACACGCGAAAAAATCAAATAGTCAATATATTTTTAAGTATGTTTTTGCGAAAATTAAGGTGCAGTATCTCTCTCTCACTTTTCGGTGGATACCTGAAATAAATTGTAAATTGGCTTAGTATACGGCTCAGTATCGCAGTTCTCTGTGGACACCTGAACGCACCGTAAGGGAAGGGACTTCGCTAGCTACAGGCATCCATCTTTTCTACCATGTTCGGAAACAACTGACAAAATCCGACAAAACCCAAGCCATAACTGGGGCACGACGGCAACGCTGTAGCGTGAAAGAGCACAAATAACAGGCCAGAAGGGGAAGGTGTCTACAATAACAAGACAAAAATTTGCCATTTCTTTTGCGCAGCCGCCTACATAGCTTTTGATGGCTAATGTGCCTTGCCTAATACTTACTAATACAGCTTATTTTAAGGTAGGCAATCGTGAGTGGCTGTCCAATAATAAAGAGATCTGCGTCGTGGGCCTATAGTGATTCTCCTGACTGTTAAATGCACAGTATGCGGCGAACGGCAAGGTTGTTTCACTGCACAGAGACCTGATGTGAGAGAAAGCCAACTCAACAAATGTCGAACGATTCTTTATAGCTGCTGGCAAGGTGGCTTCACTGCACATACACTCTTTATGAGAAAAAGCTGACTCAACAGGCGCTATTTTCTGAAAAGAGAAGCCCACTTTCAGGAACCACGATATGAAGAAAAATTGAGTGGTGGTCACTTAACAGCTGCTGCCTATAAACTGTCAGTAATGAAGGTCACATTTCGTCTAACTTTCCTGCATAAAAACATATTCTTATAGAAGAGAAACACAAGGTTTATAGGTGGTACTCACATCCTTCCTCAATTATGATTGCTCCTTCGGTAGTTGTTGACTCTGGCTCTGCAAAGAAAAAAAGAAGAAACCTTGTTATAAATTACTCGTGATACGTGCCAAAGGCCAAATGATGAAAATTTAATATGAGCGTTTCCCTCCGGTTTCTTTGCAAACTGTTGCATAGCCCTTTGAGAGTCACTGAAATTTATTACTGAAATTACTGAAATTTGGGGCGTTGACATAAGGTGGCGCCACCGATCTCCACTATCGCCTGAAAATGAAGCTGCCGGATGTAAGCAGCCTCTTTCCAAAAGCCAATTTTCGGCAGTGAATAAAATGGGCCATCAGAGCGGTTTTTCTCTTACAGTTTGTTTTGTACTTCGCATTTCTTCTCTTCTTCGTTCTGGTCTTTTCCTTCAGTAATTCGCATGTGTTGCATCGCAAGTCGCATGAGAATACCAGCAAAGTCATCAGAAAAGTGGTTTCAGAGAAAACCGTCCTTTGCGTTGCGATTGCGCAACACGAGCAGACGACAGTGCGTCGCTGCACACGACGCGCGCGAGGCCTCGTCTGCTCTGCGTCGTCCCGTTGTCATTGAGGTGCCAATTTGTTGGGCTTCATTGTTATGCGCGTTACCGTACTCTAGGCACAAGTTATGCCCCCAGTGGGTAGATGTAAACATTATCCGGGCAGCCGACGGCTGTATCTAGTTGTGTTTCGATCGAGCAAGATTGAGGGCGCGGCTAATACCTAATGGTGCGCCTACGGTACCGGCTCACATGAGGACCTGCAAAATATATAATGTGGCTTGTCCAATGAAGGGCATCAAAAAAGTAATGTCTGAGTGGACTTTTATTCGTAATGCCCGTGCAGGGAAATTAGAACAGCGGTTTTCTAGCGTTCCTCTCCTTCGTCGGCCATTTTCCTCTCGCGCTATGCACCTGATGGCTGCAGTCCGATAATTTTGAATGCTTCTGTTGGCGCACGTTAAGTGTACAAACGTTACTGCGCAATAATGTTAATTAGAAGCTTGCGTCTGCCCGGTAAATAATGTCATCACCAACCATCGACAGGATAAGACATATCGCCTGCTTGCAAACCGCACCACTGGGTCCGTTCGAAAGATGGATTTCCACATTTTCGTCATCTCTCGCGCCGTTTGCTTGTTGCGCGTAAATTCGGATGTAAAGATATTGGCTCAATTGTCACTAATTAGTGCCGTTTTACAATTAAAATACAATAACCAGACAAGAATATAGCGTATTATGCTAAGTAAACCCTCACCGTCGTGGAGCTGAACTTGAGTGCCTATTTTTTTTTCCTGTTCTGTGTACTTAAAAGGTTCACCCACAGTGCGTACATCTCTTGCTTACAGTTTGCTTGTTCCTTTGATATAAGAGGGGATATTGTATGAGAAGAACACTGGCAAGCTGCCAGAGAAAGGCCTAAAGACTTTCTTCATTGAAAAACACGCCAGACACCAGAATTCCGGAACAGAACATCGAACTTCCGGTGGCTTCACTAGCGCTCGCCTCGGAAGCGGAAATACTGCACCCAGCAACTTAATGGTGATCAGTGGGTAGCATGTACGGCTGTTGTCTGAAGATCGAGCGTTGTAAAGTGGCATTAGGATGTTGTAAATACGACATATTGCAGGCACGTGGTTGTCCTGTATCACGATGCCATATTCTGCGTTATTTTTTGTTTTTCCTAAATTTTCGAGGCTATCGCATCTTTCCGGGTCAGGAAGACTGCTTCCATTTTATAGACAATAGATGCTCGCTGCAAAATAGGTTTCGCGGAGCAAAGCATACTTATGAACATTGTTAACAGAAATGTTGTCTTTTAAATCTTCTGGAACATTCTTGGTTCGTTACATCGAGCTAGCTCAATAAAGGTGAATTTTATGTACTAAGTCTACCTTCTGTAACCGTTGTAGGAGTCGTTCCTTCCTCCAGCGGTGTCTCCGGTACCTCCGTAGTAGTCACTCCTGGTTTCGTCACTTCCGTAGCTGGCGTGGTTTCCGGAACCGGTTTCGTTGGCTCCGTCGCGGCACCGACTGTCGCAGCAGCCTCCGCTGGCTTCTCCGTTTCTTCCGCCGGCTTCGTCGCCGTGACGCTGGGCGGCTCCACCGGTGCGGTGGCGTTTACTTCCGGTGCCTCCGTTGTCGACGCGCTACCTGTGAAGAACTCCATAATGGTAGTGAACAGCGAGGGTGACTCAGTTGTCGGCGGCTCTCCCTTCTTGCCTTCGACGGGTTCTTCCTTCGGGACCTGAGGTGTCGTCTTATCCTCGCGGGACTCTTCCGGTTCCGTGGTGGATTCCGCTGTTGAGGCTTCTGTGGTTGTGGTGAAGTGGACGAGTGGCTTGGTAGTTAACATGGCAGTGGTTGAAGTAGCATTTGTGACTTCCGGAGCCTCGGTAGTGAGACTAGTGGCTTCCGACGGCTGACTAGTGGCTTCGGGAGCAGCTGTTGTGGCCGATTCTGCGGTCGTCGCTTCTGTGCCTTCTTCTGGTGCCTTCGTGGACGTGGCTTCCGGCTCACCTGTAGAGAGGTCGTGTACCGGAGGCTGCGTTCCCGGAAGCTTGGTCACAACGTCTACGACAAAAGGCGTCACTGTCGTCGCTGGCACAGGTGTCGTAGTGGCGTTCGCACCAAATATCTTCGTGAGATCGACCGTTGTAGGGCTAATCGTGGTGAACTTGAACACGGACGGCTTTTGAGTCACCATTTCTTCCCGGCCTTCCTCGTCAGATGCTGGAAAGAATTACAGAAAGGCGGTTTGGGGGAAAATGTCTCATTTATGCAGTTTTGTAACCAAGCCTCCAAACCATCATATAAACTTCAGAACTATAATGCCAAGATATAAAAAAACCTTAGCACGCAATTCTTTCAAAAGTGTCTTTGAGCGAACCACCTCACAAATTTGTATTATAGATCCATATTAAGAGTATTACGGCCAACTTCGCCTGTTTCTGACGTCAAAAGTATTGTTTGACTTAACAAACGTGTACGTCTTGCAAGAAATCATAGCTTTCCTAATATATATAGCCACATCTCGAAGGAATGCAGAAAATTAAAATAATGTTCCTTTAGTTATCGATATTGAGCAGACTGTGCTCAGGAAATTGCGCGTAATTTTATGAAACAGGATCAGACAGCATTGTAGCAAAGAAACTATATATTGCGAGTAGCTCTTAAACGATTAAATATTCGGCGTTAGACTTCAACACACCTCACCTGCTGCTTTATATATGGCTACTATGCCAATTTTCTACAAAGGAAAACTTAACGAAACATAAACATGACACCAGAAATGTTTGCGAAGAGAAGAGTAAGCAGAGAGAGTTGCAGAAAACCATACAGGTCTGCTTGGTTAGTGAGTACCTGACGTGTTACTTATTATATTGAAATGAAAGGGAGGGGACAAAGGAGGATGTGGAAAACACCTAGGAGGACACTTAAGCTCCGCCTTTAAGGGTATGACGTGATAGCTTAGTCGACCACTCAACACACAAAGCTCCATATTGTCACGTAGTGGTGACAAGGCCGTTGACACCAAAAGAAGACACAGGCTTGATGGTACTGAAATTAACTCTTTATTGGGCTGACTTGCGCCCGCAAAAGAACTAAGCAACTCGGCGGCAGCGATAGCAACAAACGTGCTCGTCGATCGTCGAACAAAGAATGCCCGTCGCACTCGTCAACGCTCAATTTAAAGGCTGCTCAGAACAATCTAGATAACGTCGCAAACAGCTACCAGCACAGGCTGGAACATAGTAGAAAGACACACGAGTGGCCGAAATCTTCGAGACAGATCTCGGTGCGTCTTGCGCTACAACGGAACTGATAAAGGTGCGACTCGCGACATCGGGAATTTACAAACAAAGAATACAGAACTGATACGCGATCCAGAATCAGAGTGATAAGGCCGCATGCCGGCGGCTGGTAAAAAATAGCAAATACAGTTTTGAAGGTTTCGCGGCAATGTGAACGTGCCTGCGAAGCCTGAGGACATCGTGCCTGACTCAGCACCCAAGAGCACTAGAATGCTGATTGTTATTCCACCTTCCCACCTTCAAATGAACAACCCGAGTTGGCTGCTCCTCCCAACCTTCTGATATCACGTGGTCTCGTTAAGTCGTACAAACCATCAAAGAATCAGTGCCCGACCATGCCAGCTGCCAACTACCACTTGTCAGCACCACGGAGGTGACTTTTCCCACACAACGCAGACTCCGGACTATCTGAGTAACGGGACCTGGGACGACTGAATTGTTTTTAAGGAAGTTGATTGAACCTAATAGGCTGTCGACATGCGGCGATGAAATACTAGGAGGAACTATGTAGTGAGAATACAGAAAAACAGCAGAGGACGACCTAAATTCCAGGACAGAGTACAGTAGAGGTGCATACAGGATGAGCAGGATGAGTCTATAGATGGCACAGAGCAAGTCCCGCCTTGTTGTGTTTGACGTCACTTCACTTCAAAGTTACGGACACCAAAAGCGCACTTACGACAGATGAATGCTTCGGCACAGCACTGTTCGGGTTTGATGCCCGTTGGCTTGCAGCCTGGGCGCGGAGGCTCCTCGCAGATGCGCTCGGCACAGACCATCTCGCCGAACGTGCACTTGCAGAATGTGCACGGGTTGGCGGTCTGGATTACTTGGCCGTGTTCCACCGTGGTGCCTTGGACATTGCAAGCTGGAGCGGAAGGAATAAAATGGTTAACGTACAAAGCCTTTACTTCAGCATGTCGATCAGTGATGCTGATAAATTGCATTGCAAAGATTAAGGCGACGGGACGGACGCTGGATTGTATCCGTCTTTTTGCCGATCTTTCTTCGTTCCATAGTTTCTTGTCCATTGATAAAAATACATTAAAATTGTCCTCTGATGAGAATAGTTATTGGGATGCATATTTCTGTAATTGTTTTACTGCTTATTTTTAGAGAGTCTGTTCTAACTTATTTCCGGCCCCCTAGCAACTGAAGGCGATTCAATATGCTGCAGAACACTGCTGTTTGGCGTCATCAAAATGGAAATCTAGAATGACAGCTGCGACAACTATCAAAGCGCTAACGGGAAATGTTTTTTTTTTTATATATATATCACCACTGAATAGCAAGGACCGCAGAGTTCTCCACTGTACTTTCGTAAAACACAATCTGATGCACTCAGGGCGTTGACTATACTGCATGGGAGAATGACCTAAAACCAAACGTACTCCTACAACGTTCCATTTCCTGTAGGGGTGGATTCAGAATTTAACGAATGCGTTACGCAACTAACACTTGATCAAATTTGCCTCGCGAGATAAGGGCCTAACATTAAAGAGGTAACACCAATGAGAGAACCTGCAATCAGAAAGGCACGTAGGGGATGGCTTCATTCAGAGAGATGCACAGGAGGAATAAACGACTTGATGAATTTAGAGATAGAAAAAACAGTGCAAATCACTTTTATTTCACGTATCTCACTTTTACACCACATCTCATTATTCCCTGAACGGCGTTAAGCATCTTCATTTTTAAGAAGTGCAATTAGTCTTTTCGGCATCCATATTCAGGTCACCAAAAAAGTAACGTTCGTATACTCTTATCTCGGGGCAAATGTGTTTAATGTTATTTCTCTCTCTGTTTAAAGTTTGTCGATATGATGGGAGTCGTGCCCTAAGTTGCAGCAAATCTAGCGGCCTGTTGATACTTTTAAGCTTTGTTGCGCCTAAATTAAACACCGTTAGCGACGGTAACGTGTTCTAGCTCAGGCATCCTGCGCAATAGTTATTTCGCTTGGTAAGAGCTTACAATAGGCATCAAGTTGCGCAAACAGCGTTGACAGTCGGCGAGTGCTTAATCAAATGTACTTAATGCAAGCAGACTAATTTCCCACCTTTTCTGGACCGATAATCACAAGGGCGGCCATGTGGAGTCTTCACAAAATATATCCGAGCTATAAATGTATGAGTGGAGTTTTGGGAAGTGCCCCGGCATAAGTGGCGTTAGTAGCGCGTTTGAATACTTCCGGCGATATTGTCTTAATTTTATTTAATGACGTAAAAACAGATATGCACTTCGAACAAGCATATGCCTTCTTTAATTTGTGCTTAACTCTCAATCTCTCTCTTTCTGTTTTAATTTTCACTCTACCATTAGATTGTCGCCTGAACCACTGCAAGGTGTGAAAATATTTATGCCACTCCTTCGGGAGTGTTTTGAATCGAGGGATTACACGGGTGTAGCCAAGTGAGATGCTATGTAGTGTGTGTTGGTGTTGTTTTCTCACTTCGAATAGAACGTTGCTGTATTTGTTGTTGTCGTTATCGTTGTTGTTATATACTCACGTTTTGGCACTTCTTCCTCCTCTCCTTCCGCCTTTGTCGCAGAGGGCGCTGTCACTGCTGGTGTGGTTACGCTTGGAGCCGCAGTCGTTTCGGGGAGCTTCTTTCGCCCCTCCACGGTAGACACTGCTGCCGGGGTCGTAACGCCTTCTGCAGCAGAAATTAGGCCATTGGCTTAAAATGAGCGTAAGGAGAGCCTTCAGTCATTTTAGATCTCTGAATCAGATTCCACATGTTCGCCAGGCATAGACGTTTTAACCCAACAATAGGTAATTTCGATTCCTGCAATGCTGCATGAATGTAGCCTCGATCACGTAATTAATATGAAGCGTTTTGGAACAATAAACTCGATTAGTACACACACCTAAAGCAACTAAAGCTTTGTTTAAGCTGTGTCAGGAAGCGTACATTACTGTCACAGCGGAAGGAGAAAGAAAAATTACGAGGCACTTTAGCGACGAAAGTAGTGAAAGGCGAAAGCCTGAGTGCCGCATTCTGCTACGCAACCGTTGCGCATGTAGCGATGAATGCTGCTACGAGTAAAGTGAGCGACTACTGTTTCACATTCTGCTATTGCATTGAGCTGTCAAGTGGTGACGAGTTTCGACAATGTTCCAAGCATTGTCTACACAACGTATAGAAACGTCTAATTTTAGATCATTAATCAGTCATTAATTAGTAATTGAGCATCAGGCGTGGATAAATGACAATTAGACATTAATGATTAATTAATCATTAGTCATTGACAATTGCTAATCAGTAATTTATTAGTCAGTAATTAAATTTTTAGTCAGTAATTAGTAACTGATCATCGAGTGGCATAAGGCCATATAAGACACGCATTTGCGCATACTGTGGCGGTGCTCTGTGATTGGTCGAGACTACTTCCATGACGTCATCCCGTCTCGACCAATCAGAACCGCTGCAAAAGCGGGACACATTTTGTCCACGACAGTATGAGCCATTAAAGGCTTTCGCCTTAAAAGCGGTGTTAAGTGCGATGACCAGAGTTAAGAAGGCACGGGACAAGGCTTCATCTTTTTGTTTAGTTTTTGCTTAACATCCAATCATTTATTTTTGACTACGTAAATATCCACCTGAAAAACTCCCTCTGCACCCCAATTCTTGATCGATCCCTCAGTCTGGGTATGCACCATCTGATATTAGACTAATAGAAACAACCACATCTGAAGATATGCACGGCTTACCGCAGTCGTACTCGGGACAGCACTGTGCGGGGTCCTTGGGCAGAGGCTTGCACTCCGGTCCGGGAGGACGGCAGATTCGCTCGGCGCAGATAACTTCTCCTTCAAGGCAGTTACAGAAGTGGCAGGGGTTGTCGTCTGGGACTTGATCGCCCTCTTTGTAGAGCTTTCCGTCCACATCGCATTCTGTTGAAACAGCGAAGAGGTTAAACTAAAATGCTCACAAACTACAATGCTCGCACTGACCAGCGCAGAGTAAGAACATCATAATTTTTAGCCTGACTTTGTTGCTCTTGTTTGAAGGTAAGTTGTTTTCAGACGTTTAAGAAGCTGCTTCAGTAAGCACCGCCATTTCTTCTCTCCTGCGTGCACATTTCAACCGAAGCAATTGGCGTAAGGAACTAATATTGGAACATCAGCACGGCTTTCAACGTTTCATCTGCGAGTCGTTTTAGCAGGTTATTTCACCGCAAAAGTGCAAAACAATTGAACTGATCTGGATGTACGAACGGATATGGACGAAAGTGTTTTTATCCTAGTTGAAATACTGGAAAAAGTTGTCGTTTTGTTGAAATCGTTGACACAGAAATAGAACCGAGAAGGCATTGATTACCTGTCGTGGCAAAGCGAAACATTAAAGTAGTTACCTGTCGGGAACTCCTCCTCTGACTCTGTGGTAGCCTCTGGAGCTGGAGACGTAGAGGTTTCAGCAGGTACAGATGCCGTATACACTACAGGAGTAGACTCGGTCTTTGTTCCTGTAGTGCTCGCTTCTGGGGTTGCCGCTGTAGAAGCTGGTGTGGAAGCCTCGGTGACTGGTGTCTCTGCTGAGGTTGACTCGGGCCCGGCCGTCGTCGATGCAGGCGTGCTGGCCTCTGTGGTGACTTCCGGTGACGTAGCGGAGGGACTCGCCTCCGTAGGCTCACTGGTCGCTCCTGTGGTGACCTCCTTGGTTGCTTCTGTTGTTCCCTCCATTGTCGAGGCAGGAGTGGCTGGCGTGGTCGAACTTTCGGTAGAAGCCGCCTCACTTGGCGTTGTTCCCTCGGTTTCCTCCTTTGTCGTAGCCTCTGATGGCGTCGTAGCGCCTTCCGTAGTAGCCGCGTCTCGCATCTCAGTCGGACCGGTTCCTTCCGTGGCCTCTGTAGAAAGTGGTGTCTTGGGCTCTTCTGTACCTTCTGTTGAAGGCGTAGAAGGCTCTGAAGCGGCCGTTGCAGGAGTGGAGGGAATCTCTGTCGCTGCAGGTGTTGCTTCACTAGAAGCTGGTGTTGATGCCTCTGAGGTTTCCTCTGTTGCTCCAGAAGTACTCGGTTCGGTCGCTTCGCTAGATGGTGTACTGGCACCCGTTGTCTCCGCCGCAGTTGTAGGTGCAGAAGTGGTCGTCGGTTCTTTGGTTTCTTCCGTCACTGATGGCGTCGTCACTTCTGCAGAAACAGTTGATGCGGGTGTTGTCGCTTCAGAAGAGCTTGGCTCTACGGGTGTGCTAGCTTCAGTAGCTGCCGACTCTGATGTGGCCTCAGTTTCACCGGGCGTTGTCGCTTCAGATGTGGCGGGCGTCGTGCTCTCCCGAGTTGTTTCTGTCAGACCGGATGTCCTGGCCTCTAGCGTTGTGGCAGCTGCTGTTCCGGTGGGTGTGGTGACTTCAGGACTAGATGCCTCAGAGACGGCTTCGGTCGTCGAAACTTCAGAAGTTGCAGGTGGGGTTGAAGCTTCAGGTGTTGTGGCAGCTGATGTTTCCGGCGTTGTGGCCTCAGCGCTTGGTGTCCCAGTGGTTCCAGCTTCAGGAGTCGATGTTTCTGGAGTAGACACCTCAGGAGTAGACACTTCAGGAGTAGACACCTCGGGAGTAGATACCTCCGGAGTAGACACTTCAGGAGTAGAAGGCATAGAACTAGTCTCTCCAGGTGTTGCTGCTGTCGATTCTGGCTGCGTGGCTGGAGAAGTAGGTTCTTCGGATGCAATGACAGAGGGCGTAGTCGCTTCCGGCATTGTCGCACTAGTTTCCGCAGGCGTGGTCGACTCCGCTGTGGTGACTTCGGGTGTTGATACGCCTGGAGTAGTTTCGGCAGACGTGGTGGCGCCGGGAGTGCTACTTTCAGGCGAAGTGGTTTCTGGAGACATTGCAGCAAGAGTAGCTGCAGCAGTTGGTGTGCTCGCTTCAGGAGTTGTAACTTCGGAAGCTGTTGAAGCTGGAGTGCTTGTCTCTGCTGTGGTTCCCTCTGGAGAGGTTGCACCAGGAGTGGTTGCTTCCGGCGTAGTACCTTCCGGAGATGTCGCCGCGGGTGTGCTGCCTTCTGGTGTTGTGCCTTCTGTAGATGGCACCTCCGGAGTAGTAGCACCAGGGGTAGTAGACTCTGGCGTACTTTCTTCTGGCGAAGTTGCAACGGGAGTGGTAGCTTCCGGTGTTGTGGCTTCGGGCGTTGAGGCTTCCGGAGAAGTAGCACCCGTCGTGCTTGCTTCCGGTGTACTAACTTCTGGAGTCGCTGCACTCGGCGTGGTCTCGCCAGGACTACTGGACTCTGGTATAGCGCCTTCGGTGGCTGGAGTAGTCTCTACACGGGTGCTAGTTTCTGGGGTAGTACCTTCAGGAGATGTTGTAGGCCCAGTGGTCGCCCCAGGCGTAGTGACTTCTGCCGTTGTGCCTTCAGTAGACTCTGCAGCAGGTGTAGTGGCACTAGGAGTGCTGGACTCTGGCGTAGTAACTTCGGGAGACGTTGGCTCCGGGGTGGTGACACCAGGAGTGCTGGCTTCCGGCGTAGTAGCTTCCGGAGATGTTGCAGACGGAGTGCTTACACCAGGTGTGCTGGCCTCAGGTGTGCTCGATTCTGACGTGACACCAGGTGTAGTAGCGACAGGAGTACTTGACTCAGCTGTACTAGCTTCGAAGGATGTCGGAGCAGGTGTAGTTGCACCAAGAGTTGTGACTTCAGAGGTGCCAGCTTCAGGTGTACTGGACTCAGGAGTGGATACCGCGGGTGTTGTGGCTTCAGTAGAGCTAGATTCCGGTGTGCTCACTTCAAGGGTTGTACCTACTTCAGGAGTGCTAGTTTCTGGCGTGCTAGGTTCAGTAGAACTCGATTCCGGAGTGCTGGGTTCAGATGTCGTTGCTTCCGGAGTACTACCTTCCGGAGTACTGGCCTCTGGTGTACTGGTTTCCGGAGTGCTTCCTTCAGGGGTGGTAGCTTCAGGGGAAGTTGCTGATGGTGTGGTTGCTCCCGGCGTGCTGGCTTCAGGAGTGGTAGCCTCTGAAGAAGTTACAGATGGTGTGGTAACTTCTGGAGTACTAGCTTCTGGTGTAGAGCCAGCAGGTGTAGTTTCCGGAGTACTTGCTTCTGGTGCTGCACTTGTTGGCCCGGTTTCAGCTGCAGTCGTTCCTTCGGTACTCGTTGCCGCATATGTTACTGCGCTTGGTGTGGTTGCTTCCGGTGTACCGGTCTCTGGTGTCTCTCCCGGAGTGGTGCTGGCTGCGGGAGTTGACGCACCGAGAGTGGTCGCAGGCGTTGATGCTTCCTCTGTTGTCACGGGAGATGTAACGCCTGGAGTAGTTACTTCGCTTACACTTTCCGTTGAGCTGACTGCCTCTGATGCTGTAGTTGTCTCAGGTGTAAAGGCTTCAGTTGGGGCAGACGTTTCGCCACTAGGAGTTGTTTCAGAAGCTGGTGCAGATGGCTCAGTCGTAGCACCGGTTTCCGCTGGCGTCGCCTCTGACGCTTCGGATGACGGCGAAGGAGTCGTGGAACCCTCGGTTGCTTCGGTCGCTGACGGCGTTGTTGCTGCCGTGGTGCCCTCGGTCGGTGCTTCTGTGGAACCTGTCGTCCCCTCTTCTGGTTTTTCTGTTGAAGGCAGCTTCTTTCTGCTCTCTACTTCAGGTTCAGTGGTCTCTTCAGCAGTTGTTGACAGGCCGGACGGCGTCGTTGACGGTGGCTGTGTGACACTTGGCTCGGTGCTCAGCTCAGTGGACGCCGGTGATGTGCCTTCAGTCGATGTCGCGCTCACTTCCGGTGTAGTTCCCGCTGTTGGTGGTTCAGTCCTCTTGCTAGATGGCACAATTGTCGGAAGTTGCGTGGTACCAGGCATTTCTTGGCCATCTGCAAGAAATAAAAATTCAATTCATTGAACTGGCATGCATTTCAAGAGAATAATGTAGGAAGTTGCCAACCTGTGACTTACAGTGACGGTAAGAAAAAAAAATAATGAAGAGCCAAATGTCAGCAAAAGCAACCAGCAGTGAAGTTTTGAGTACAGCGTCCTTTTAAATTATAGATGGGTGTCTTGCCTAGTTGCCTTGCGTAAAGCACCTGCCTCTTTAGAGAATGAAGACAGGAATGCGAGATATCTTCCTCACAAGCTTTCTACTAATGTCTAATTATATAGAAGTTCAATAAACATAAGGCGGCCCGGCAAAGACCCCCCTTTTTTTTACATAGCTAAGAAGGACAATTTGCGAATGCTGCTTGTTTGGGACACTGGTTTGTGAGAGTTTGAAGGCACGTATTGATGTTATTTTGACAGTACATACCGCAATTGTACATTTCGGGGCAGCATTCTCCGTCCGGTATTGGTCCAGGAACGCAGTTGGGGGCCGGTGGAAGACACACCTTCTCCGCGCAGATGACTTCTCCGTCGAAGCAGCGGCAATATTTGCACGCATCCGGGGGTGGAACTTCGTCGCCAAATTTGAACGTTTGTCCTTGATAAGTGCAGTCTGCAGATAAGCGAGATACAAAATGAAAGTGGCTGTAGGTGTTTTGCTATTTCACATAGTAGTCATAAAAGCAGCGCGAAGGAAAATATGAGAGCCTCATTTTTTTTTTTAACTTAGAACTCGCTAAAAATTGTCGATGAAAAACAGAAAAAAAAAGCGGAAGACGTTGTTGGCTGAGTTGAAATATTTGTTTCTTTTAATCTAGTTGTAGTCCTTGGAATTGGACATGCTTCACAATATAGGGTCTGTGGGCTTCCCTAGTACTTGTTGATTTCGGGAAATACTTCAAAAATAATATGAAATGAAGCAAGCGGCGAAATGATTCCAGAGTGATACTGATACGTGCTTCCACTTCCATAAAGGAACTGCGTGACAGATAAGCAGAGGCCAATTCTTGCGTATACTCCACACTAAACGATACCTATGGAGTTATTTTTTAGGACGGGGCTTGAAGTTTGCGCCTAAGTGTGGTAGATGCTATGAAAATGCATTGTCAAGTGGTTTGTTATACATACTATGTGGATTAGTGTAACTGAGAAGAACAGGTCGAGTGACTCGGAAATAACCACTCTCAGCTGCTCATGCCGGTAATTCCAGTATTGTCTCAAGTTCAGTTTAAAATATGTGTGCCGGTTTTTTTATGTAACCTTCAGTCAAAATTATTTCATTGTCGAGCATTCATCATCTATCCTTCACAAGATCAGATATGTTGTCCCAGTCTGTTGACGTCGACCGTTTCACGTATGCACGTCAGAATGCATTGGCCTAGATAGTACGTTGTCCGCATAAAGGCTCATACCAGGTTCCTCCTCCGGTTCAGGTTCTTCAGGCTCTTCTGAAGTTGGTTTGTCCTCCCGGCCGACAGTGTCCTCCTTGGCCGTCGATACAGCTGGTTCGGCCGGTGTTGTTGCCGATACCGGTGGCTCAGTGCTCGAAGGCAGAGCTGCGAGAAAAGAAAATTGACACGCTCTCTTAAACTGGCACGCTGTGAAGTAGCATCAAACATTTGAGCATAATATAACGACCTGCTGCCGAAGGATAACAAACAACAATTCGAAGCCTTGATTTCCTTTTATTTTTTTACATGGGCGTATAGAGAAGGGTCGTCCGAAACATGATCAAAACTCGTTTGTGTTATGATTGCTGTCGACTGGTGAGGTTTTCAATCCGTTGTTCACACTGAGATATCTTTATGAACAAAATCGTTAAAATGACAAGATGCTACGACAAAAGCAATGCGGGAAATGCTACCTGGTGCCTGCACCAACGTGACGTACACAAGGGTGCCGTGTTTTGTTTCTTAGGTGAATCGGTCACCGGATGTGGTAGGAACCTAAGTCTGCGCGGTTCTTTCATTGCGAAAAAAAATTGAACCATCTGTCGCGTGTGTACCTAGCGATTTCGTATAAATTTTCACTTGCCTGTGGTCGGTGTAGTAGCCGGTTGTTCTGGTGTCGTGGTTGTTTCTGGTGTAGTAGCTTCTCCTGGTGTCGTTGCTTCTGCTGGCGTCGTGGCAGCTTCTGAAGTCGTTTCCGGAGTCGAAGCCGGTGCCTCCGTCGTTGTTGGCAGCTTCCTGTGGTCGAGTGTCTCAAATCCGGTAGTGCCAGTGACGGGAGCTTCAGTGACGATGGTGGGTTTAGGCTTTTGTGTCGTAGTTGCCTCTGGCGTCGTCTCAGGCCCGGCAGTGGTGGTCACCTCCACGGGCCTTGTTGTGGGCTGTTCCATTTCTTCGGGCACTTCAGATGTCTTTGGCGCTGGTTGCTTGCTTGTCGGCTCCACAGAAGCAGGTGGTGTCTTCGTCTCGGTTGTAGTTTCTGGCTTAGCCGTCGTCGCCTCAGCGGGAGTAGTCTCCGCGCCAGTGGTCGGCAACTCCGATGGCGGTGTTGGTGTTTCCTTTGTCGCGAACGGAGTGGTACCTTCCGTGGTGCTGGATGTCTCTGCAGCTGGCGTTACTGTTGATGACTCCACGCCCTTCTCTCTTTCTGGTGTTTCAGCCGTGGGTCCTTCGGGAGCCTCAGTGCCTAGAGTTGTGAGGATGTCACTCGGCGTCACTGGTGCCGTTGTCGCAGGCACCTCGGTGGTGCTTGCGACAGTAGTAGTAGTCTCCGGCTTGGCAGACGCTTCGGTAGTGGAAGCTGCCTCTGCAGGAGTGGTCGATGCCTCCTCTTTTTCGGTGGTGGATTCTGCAGGGGGCTGCGATGGCGTGTATTCGGGAGGTACTGGAGTCGTAGCCGGGGCCTCTTCATCTCGACCAGCATCTGGCGCCCTTGTCCCTGTCGTAAAGTATGGAGTTTCTGTAGATGTTGCTTCTGTTTCAGGAGTCTCATGCGTGGTAACCGCTTCTGGAGTGGTTCCAGACGACGTTGTCGTAGCTTCAGGTGTGGCACTTCCTGTCGTCGTTGGGCCAGTCACAGCTTCAGTGGTAGATCCTTCAGTGGCAGCGCTCGTGGTCCTTCCTTCCGTAGTCGCCGATGTTGCGGGCGTCTCTTCGGTTGCTGGGGTGGTCGTTCTCTCCACCTCAGTAGGCGTTGTTACTTCTGCCCCCGTTGTTGTTTCTGACGGTGTAGTAACGCTCTCGCTGACTTCTGGCGGTACAGTGGTTGAGATACCAGGGGTGCTGCTTTCCGGCGTAGAAGCGACTTCCGTGGTGGACGGTGAGGTCGACGCCTCTTCGGTTGTATGCGGAGTCGTAGGCTCTCCTGTTGTCACTGTTTCCGGTGTCTGACTTTCTGATACCTCCGACGTCGTTTCGGTTTCGCGAACAGTACCCGGAACTGTCGTTGCTTCACTTTTCGCAGGCGCTGTAGTAGCCTCTGTAGACGGGGTTACTGGCGCTGTTGTCACTTCTCCCTCTGTTGCCGCGGATGGTGTAGTAACCTCTGCTGTCGAAGCCGGAGTTGAAGAAGCTTCGGTGGCACTTCCTGATGGCGTCGTGGCTGCCGCTGTAGGTTTTGTTTCTCCTTCGCTAACACGTTCTGTTGTAGCTGAAGTTTCTGGAACGCCAGATGTGACCGGTTCAACTGTGGTGCCTTCTCTCGTGGTGCCCTCTGTGACTTCATGCGGAGTTGTAACCGTTGAAGGTGCTATGGTTGTGCCGGCTGCATACAGTGGCGTAGTCCTGGGCGTATCTTCTCTTCCAAGTTCAGAGACGGTTGTTTCTTCTTCGGCTGGTTTAGACGTAGTGCCCTCAGTAGCCTGTTCTGTTCCTTCCGTGGAAGCGGCAGGACCTGTGGTGACTTCCACTGCCGGAGTTGTGACTTCTTCAGTGACTGCTTTGGAAGGCGTGGTAGTTTCAGGTTTTGTTGGTGTGCTGACCGCTTCTGTCGTAGTAGACACCTGCGTAGGTCCCGCTGTTGTTTCTTCAGTAGCACCGGTGCTAGGAGCCGCTGTTGTTGAGGGCTCTGTGGAAATGGCTGAACCCGTGGTGACCTCTGCTTCCCTGGTACTGGTTTCTTCGGTGACCTTTTCTGAAGGCGTTGTAGAACCGGCCTCTGTCGCCGTACTGACTGTCTCTGGCGTCGTTGATCCTTCCGTGTGCGCCGTTGTGCCTTCTTCAGTGACACTGGTGCTAGGAGCAGGAGTGGTCGAGGCCTCCGACGACTCCGTAGCTTTGGGTACTGTGCTCACTTCCGGAGTTTCGCTAGAAGCCTCCTCCGTAGCAGCCGTAGCCGGCGTTGTCGTAACTTCTGGTGTCACTGGCGTTTCTTCAGTTATCTTTGGCGTAGTTTCTTTGGCCTCATATGGAGTAGTACCTTCCGCCTCCGCTGACGTAGACGGCGCTGTAGTAGCTCCTGCTTCCTGCGTCGTGCTTTCAGCGGCAGTAGTTGGGGCTTCGGGTGAGGTAGTAGTCACTGCGGGTGAAGTTGAGGTCACCTCTTCCTCCTTGGACGTCATGACACCTTCTGTGGTTGCCACTGTTGTTACACCCTCTGTGGTCACAGCAGGAGTAGAGGTGGCCGGCTGCGATTCGGTGGTCTGCGGTCCCTCATCCTCGCGTGGCCCTTCGGCAGTGATCGGCTTTTCGGTCGATGGCACTTCGCTACTCGGAGTCACGGGCTCCGTGGTTGCTTCTGACTTGGCAGTGGTTTCAGGCGTCGTCTCCTCAGTAACTGGTGGCTTCGTGGTAGTCTCTGCAGTCGTACTCGAGGCTTCCGTCGATACCTCTGATACCGAAGGTTCAGTCGTTTCTGTAAAAAAGAACAGAAGGCTTAGTGACTAAGAATGAAAAAAAAAGATACAAATGTATAACGCAGTAGAGACACGTAAGCGCAGAAAAGTAAGGCGGCAGAATCTATGCCCCGTACACTTACCCTTCGCGCCGAGAGTGGGTGCAGTGGCAGTGGTAACTCCCGGTGCAGCGGTCGTTGCTGTTAGGAAAAAAAGAAGCAACTCTGTTAGTTAGAATACAACGCTCTTTTGGTACGCTGAAGGACGATTGCTGTGGAACTCTGCTGTGGAAAAATAAAGCTTATATAACTTTTTTAAGCGTGACGGGAACGCGTCTGTGTATCTCGCACTAACACAGAGAGCTAAAAATTTAAATGTAGACTGTGCTGTCGGTGTCGAAAAGCATCACGCATTCGCATTATGGAGTGGTTCATTAAAACCGTACCCGGAGTGTCACTTTTCGCGTTTGACAGCTGCAGGTGTTCTGGTTCACTCTATGTGGTAATTTACATACTGTATCTGGCACAGCGCAGAGCAAGTAAGTTTCAAGCTCGTATGCTCCCCAGTTCTTCCCTGGCTTTCCTTTTTTTAACTGCTGTTAAGAACTTGAGCGCAGGCTGTTTGTGTAGACAAGGACCGCAGCATATAAGCTGACTAAGTTTTGCTCGGTATTATTACGTCTGCTTTTGCTATTCTGCCTGTTATCGCATGTACCGCGGCACGTGCGGATCTCACCAGAACTTCAATATATGGGCATAAGCGGAATATGTTCGTTAAACTAATCCGACGCATGTTGTGAATGACGTGACGACTGTTGTTGCAAAATGTTGCCTATTTTTTGTATGTCCGTCTGTGTCCTCCACAAAGACGCACAGTGGAACAAACTAAACGACATCTGGTGGGCGCATGGTTCTAATCTTAGAGCACCGTCCTTTGAATAATTATTCTCTATGATGATGGATACTCACGACACTCGTAGTGCGGACAACAGGCTCCCTCTGGATGCTCGACACGACACTTGCTGACGTCCTCTTCCGGCTCGTGGCACTTCATCTGGTCGCAGTTGACCATGCTGTTGGCGCACGTGCAGTTCACGTTGCACGGGTCCTGGGAGAAGATCTCGTCTCCCGGCTTGTACATGCGGCCCTCGAAGCGGCACTGGCCTGAAATGGCAATAAAATGCGCTATCAAAAAACGGTAACTGTTTCTTTCGTTGTGTGCTCGTCTCGTCTCGGTGCATAATTACGAGACCTTCCGCCATTTCCATTCCCCTAGGGGCATACGGCAAAAGAAAACAAATTGAAGAAAACAGTACTTCAAGTGTGTGCCGAAGAAACTTTGTTGATGCGACCAAAGCTGCAGTAAAGTAAAAAAAAAAAGCGTCAAAGAATGTGAAGACCACATTCAACTAGACTTCCTGCACTAGCTAAAGATGAGCTTACGTCAAAACACTTTGAGGCAGCGGTCGGAGTAAAATGCATAAAAAATCAAAGCATAATCACAGTGACGTTTACGGCTATTAAAGGACAACAGTGACTAAAACAAAATGAAAACAACGCGAAAGTTTAGCCAAGCGTAGCAGCCTGTTATTACCATCGTCTTCAGCGTCGGGAAAAGTGAAGTTCTGCCGACTTGGCATGTTCGCGCAGCCTAATGGCGTGATTCTGAAACCGTCGTGATAAGCATACACGTTTGCTTTTTCCTTCAGGTACGTGTCGCTTGTGGCAGTGCGCTCCCTATCCCGGAAAGTTTCCTCCGAGACATCAGTCTCGTCAAGATCCCTGCCTTCGCTCTTCAATATTGGTTTTCAAAGCCAAATAAAATAAACTCATACCCTGTCTTTAGACTCCCATATCAAAGCATCCCCGAAACATCTGTATTTAAATCTGTCTGTATTCTTTTCGCTGTTCTTCTTCTTTTTTTTTTTGTATGTGAGATTTTGAGCTGCTACTCGGAAATGCTATGAAGCTAGAAGATACAGCTACATGCTTGGTGTAACTTGCATGCTTAACTAAGTGATGCTGGTTCGTTTTAAGCTTTTGAAGACGCGCTTCTGACTATCCTCTCTAATGCACTTGAGAACGACTGAAACCGACGGTGACCCTAAGTTTCACTAAAGGACGAAGATTAAGTTACTTATAATGTTGAAGAACGGAACTAAGTAGGAGAAACGGTTACCCAAAATATTTTAGGACCCTTCGGTCAATCTGAGCACTGGCGCTCACTCTGGCGGTTCCACGTACCTTCGCCGGGAATGCCCGATGGGAACATGACAGCCATTGTAGTTGTTGTGTAAGGAACAACAGTTGTGGTAGCAGCGGTCGGCGTCAAGCCCTCGCCCGGCACGCCCTTCTTGCCCTCCACGGTTTCAAGCGTCGACGGAGTCGTGGCCGCAAGGCTCGTCGTCTCTGGGCCCACTGTCGTGGTCATGTCGGATGCTGTGCAAGAATAGGAGAGCGTTCACGTCGGTTATTACAACACGTCGGTTATACATACAATTTAAATGAACGAACAGTCTACGAGTCGATGGCAAACGGTTAGGGATATTTATGTTTTTATGTTTTGTTGTCGATATTGCCAAGAATGAGTCTTGTGATGATTTTAGAGAGAAAAAATATTAAATGCAAAGGAAGGAAAAACAACGCGCCGTTGGTGGCGCGTTGTTTTTACCTCGTACCTATCGAATACGAGGCGGATGCTCTATCACAAGGCCACCGCTTCTTTCCTTTTTTTTTTTTTTTACCGCTTCGGCAGCGGACCATCAGCGAGAGAGAGAGAGAGAGAGAGAGAGAGAGAGAGAGAGAGAGAGAGAGAGAGAGAGAGAGAGAGAGAGAGACTGCCAAACAGCTCCATCGACCACTGGGCTTTTTGCGCTTGATATTAATCATGCTAAGTCGCTTTTTCTCTTGTCATGTGATGCGCCTTTTCTTCGATCTTCTCTGCAATTTAATATCACCATTTATAGCTGTGGCTTCTTTTTGCCATATATTGAGTTCATGGCACGAAACTAGTAATTTATGGACGCCGACATAAGGGAAGAAATACGGGGACAATAAATAATCGTGCCACGAAGCTATATAAAACATAGCATAATCATTTCAGTCAATATTTTCACACCTCGGGCAACACTTTCAGCTCTGTACGTTTAAACCACCGATGAAACGAGTCCCCGTCGAATTGCATGGTCTGCATTCCGCAACGTCTTTTTCCATCGTATGCTATTTTCAGGTGATACTCATTGCATGATTGATGCGAAAGCATCATTAGACTATGTTGGCGCCGCATGTGTTCTCAAAATGTGTCGCCGGAAGTCGGCCCGTTTGTGACGTCATCACTCAATGAGCGGATGAGAGTTGTAAGCCATGGTATAAAGAAGTGCTCTATTGTCAACGAGTCATGAGTTATTAGTCATGTGACATGAAAGTGTCGAGCCATGTAACATGAGTCATGTGAGTCGTCAGTGACGAGTCATGGTCATGAGATAGAGTGCCGAGTCATGCCATGTGGGCAGATATACGTAGAAAGGCGTCTACTAGGACCCACCAATGTCGCGTCGACGCTAATGCTTTCGCATCCTCCCAATGCAGTTTCTGGAGTCATTTCTAATCTTTTTGTCTCGGCTTGTCACTTTGTAGTTGCGCCACTCTATTCCCTCATCAACTGCGATGTACAGAGCGGCCGCAACTCAGACCTAGTTTTGGCTCTCTTGCCGAGTTATTAAACAGTTAGTCTGCGCGCGAGAGAGTTTTTCAGAGCCCCCGTAACACTCACGGCATTCGTATCGCATGGGACAGCAGTGTCCTGGTTCGGATGGCATGGCTACGCATCCGTCCGATGGTGCTTTGCAGTCCTGCACGGCGCAGACCACTTCGTGACGCATGCAGTAGCAGTGCTTGCAAGGCTCGGTAGAGGGAACCTGCGCCCCGTCTTCGTAGAACTTTCCATCGTGCATGCAACCTGTCCAAGGAAGGGGGGGGGGGGTGAAAAAAAGAAGCGAAATGGTATTAGAGCGAGTTTTTGAGAGCCTCTTAGTGATATATTTGCTTACGGCCCGCATTTTTCTCCTGACTGACATGTGGCTTAACCAAACAGGTGCAACCGTTGGAATTTGGAAACCTTGTCTCCTTGGTTTATGTCCCCTTCTGCTTTGCTCTTCAAGTATATTCCTAATGGTTTTAGTACTGTCATACGAAATTTATATTTTATTGTTACTTGATACCTAAAACAACTAGCAAAAGTTCACTGAGCTCCATACCAGCAATAAAGTATAACGAAAGGTCCAAGTGTAAATATTGAAGTATGACACAAATGATGTTGGCAGCGCTTCAAAATGCACTCCAAAGCTTAAAAAAAGAGTTTGTGCCTACTCTTGCAGGGCCTAGCCACGCATATTGCGCCGTGTTGGCATTTTGTTGAGCATGCATGTGTAGTCGAATGTGGACAACATGTCGCAGCATGGCTGACGCTGGCCGCCAACTCACCTGTTGGAGCTTCAGTTGGCAGCAGGCCTGGTGGAACTGTAGTGGCTGCTTCTGTGCCTGTTTCAGTAAAAAAAATGTGATTCGTTTAACGCCTTATAAAGCTAACCGGGCTGTAGACACAATTATTTACTTCTGATGTGTTCATTTGGACTTAGAGCTAGGAGTAAAACTACCCTTGCCTCTGGCCTTGTACAAGACGGCATTATTTGCGCTCTTCTTATGCACTTCGATAAAAATCAGTGTCTGAAGTGTAGGCTGCTACCTGACCAACACAAATGGAAGGCTGTCGGCTAGATCCGGTAACTAAATTTTTCCCGATACTGCTCAAGTGCATTTGTAAAGCTGTCTTCTCCTTTAGATGACTCTTTATGCAAGAAAGCCATCCTAAAGGACGTCTATTTCAGGCATTTTTAGTGATGCAGTAGAATCATGGCTTCCAACGGAAAATAGGAAGCTAAAGTATGTGTAATAGTTTTCTTTTTAATTCTTATTTCAATTTTAGTATAATTTATTTTATCTATTTCAATCAATGTATTATATAGACTGGTGACCTGTAGAAAAAAAAGTTTTCTTTTTTTCTTTTTTTCGTCGATGCTCACTCGTCACCGACCAGTTTTCGCTGTGAACTTCCATTCCTTCCTCGTTTGTAACAAATGCGCTGCCGCTGTAGTGCCAACGATAGTTTTACTTGCTTTTATGTGGCCACATTCATTCAATAGATCAGCCTCTTCTGCATTCTTTTGGTCACTAGTCTCCAGATAAAAATAAGCCTTAAAACCTCTCCATTAGCGAAAAGCAGCTTTAGCTCTCAAAGAAAAAAAAAAGACAGAAGAAGAACGCGACGAAAGAAGCAAACGCACTGCAGTTGTATCTGGTAGGGCAGCAACTTGGCCTGGAGAACACGGGAGAGCAGCCGTCCACGTGAAGTTCACAGTCCTGTAGCACGCACGCGCTGCTGTTTCTGATGCAGTAGCACACTTCGCATGGCTTCTTGGGGTCCTTGGGCATGCGGGCTCCTTCCGAGTAGTGCTTGCCGTCGATGTAGCACCCTGCACGGGCAAGTCAGGCGCAACGGCTGTCAGCACTGCTGCGCGTCCTAACAGTGTAATGCGTGTTCTCTTTTGCATGCATTACTTCCACATTGAAAGCTGAATCATGCAAAAAACTTTTTTTCTGGTACACGATAAGCAGTTAATTATTCTTCTAGGTCAAAATGCTAGCCGATGTTTTATTTGCCTCGCGCGTCGTAACCTAGGAGACGAGCGATACTCTCTTTAGGATGCCGTTCCACGGCACTCGTAAATAACTTAAAAAGCGACTTAAGCACATTACGTCGAGAGCATGTAATGATATCCGTGGTACTCCTGACTACGTAGGAATGTTTCCGGTAAGAGATTTTTCCAGCTCGGGAGGTCATTTCTGAATTTCCTTTCTTGTCGCTTTGCTAAACGAACGTTTTCGTACACCTCTCTAAAAGAAGTGGGCATTAGCACATTGAGTTCCTTGAAACTAGTGGTCGACCTGCTCAGCTCTTCATTAAAGCGCTTTCCATTAATTAGCGCTGGAAATAGAAAGAAAGGCAGAGGAAAACTGGCAACCGTACCTGCTCCTTCGTCGGTGAACGGCGCTTCTGTTTCTGGCTCGTAGAGGGCGGTAGGTACCGGCACTGAAACGAAAACGCAGCAGCGCAACTGCCGATTGCAGACGCTTGCCTCCTTTCTCCGAATTGCCTCGTCCAAAAACAGCGCGCCCGCATCTCCGCATTGTCTAGACATGAAAGTCGCATCAATGGACGTTGCTGGTGGTATTTACACTGCGTAACTTGGGGTAAAAAACGTACCCTTGCATTCTACTACGTATAACTGGGGCTCAGACTCATGCTGCTACTTTCACTAGCAAAACATTTCGGGAAAGCAATTAGATATTGGAATTGATTGATTGATTGATTGATTGATTGATTGATTGATTGATTGATTGATTGATTGATTGATTGGTCGATCAGTCGATCGTAGCTTCGACATCATTGTCAAATGAGTGTCATTAAGTAGTGGCATGTGGTCAAGCTGGACGATAGTAATTTTAGTTTAATATTTTATAAAAGTCTCTTCATACTGCTATAACTCATGCCCAGCTTCATTTAACATTGGTAATCCTGCGTCATCTGGTGGGTGTCCGTAGCGAAACGCGGACAACGCAGTCTTTATATTAAAACTTGCAATTTTGAGAAATCTGTCGTAGTTGCGAGAGATTTCTGCTTGACAATAGTGACCATCATGGCCGAATTTTCCTCCTGGATGCGACATCTGGCATATAAATTGCTTCCTGCATTCACACAATAATATTCGATGACTATGAAAAATAACAGGGTTATATCAAATATTCTAAATTCGAGGAGTAATTTCAATTGCAGCCTGCAAACTAGAATCGCTTGTCAACATTTGCTGAGCTTGCTTATGTTTTGAGGACTCATTAAGCTGAAAGAGCGCGTGCGGCATGTACCACGTGCCGGTGACTTACCTCGCACTTTTAGGCACACCAACAACAACAAGAATCAGCAGTAACAGCAAACTTCATTCATAGTTTCCACTTAAAAAAAAAAAAAAAAAGCAAATCACATTTGGGCGCATAATCAAACACCTTCACGAGCATCTCCGAACGGATGTCTCTTGTATCTCTTAATCTGTTACTGTATGGTATCTCTTACTGCTGGCGATGCTGCCGCTCCTGCAAGCTCTACAACCTTTCATCGCCTCATTCGGATGACCTTTCCTGAGTGATCCTGCAGGGTAGGGTTAGAAGATCAAATATGCATGATCTTTGCGTGCGCTGCACCTAGTTCGTTTTGTGTCGTATTTTCGAGCTTTTCTTTTGCGTACGACAACACTGTCTAACCTTTCCTTCTCGTTCCAGAGACTTTGCACGTGTCATTCTTAATGGACAGTGCATGTATAAAATAGTAGAATGTGATAACGGGGCCTTATCCGGCCCGTCTGCACTGCTTAGTATGTCAAGGACACTACTCCTCTGCGCACCGCGGAGGAGCTGCCTGGAATAGGAATTCTAGGGAACAAAATTACAATATAGCCATCGCCGAGCAGAGGGGAAAGGAAGGAGGTGTCTCGCGTGATTCTCGTGAATTAGAAATCGCACGCCGCGGCGGTCTCGCCCTTTTCATATACGTCTGGGCGTCTCCCTGCAACCGTTGACAAGGTCGGTAGGTCACGACTGAGCGCCCCGCTCTAGACAAAACAAACTCACGCCATTTGGGTATAACGTTGTCAACGTGTTATAAAATGTTTGGAGATACATTAGTAGAGGAGGAATATCGCCGTCATTTATACGCCTGAACGCCTCTTAAAAGCCAGAAGCAGCCTTGGAAAAAAAAAATAAAATAAAACGTCGCTTTATATCTTAGCCACGCGGTCGGCATGCGAACGATTCTGTAACGCGAGGCCAGATGCGCCCAACGAGGCTGTATTGCTGCTGCATGCCTCGTCAGCTTATGATCTTCGTGTCTTCCTCCATAACGCCCTCTGTGAAATGGCCGTATTGCTACCAATGGAGTGGCAGCCTTAGGTTTTCCTTGTTGTTGCTGTTTCCTGAATCACACTTTCTGCTGAAAATAACAAATTTGCACAAGCACTTCCTCTCTGGAGCAAGAGTAGCGCGCTGCCATAGTTAGCATTTCTCTTTCTATCCTGTTTTTATTTCCGAGGAAAGTTTCTTCTGACAAAACGAGTGAAAGAAATGCAAACTACTATCCGGCTTGTACTAGAATGTATTGCGCACCACGTGTTGAGGTAAAAAATTGTAATCACCAGGTCAACTAAACTGCCGCCTATCGCACGGATTGGTTCATAATTTTCGCTTAAAGAAATGCGAGGTTCTTAAGCCGGACTCTTTCTCGAGTTGGCATAAGTCCTTTGTGCGGATTCAACGCTTGGCAATTTTCTTTTTCTGTTCCCCTAGTGTTTGTTGGGGAAGATCCAGGTTTCCTGATTGTGAGAAATGATGGTTTGTGCATTTTTTTTTAAATAATAAATCATATCTTAGTGATAATACTACTAGCATTGTTCAAATATATTCCCAGAACACGGCCCGCTGAATTTTTCATTTTTTAAATTAGCGCGGTGAGTTTCATCTGTTTCCCAAGAGAACATAATTTCGCTTCGGTTTTCCTAAAAAATTGCCCATCCATATAATATAACTTTATGAGTTCACACTGAACCTTCTTTTCCTTTGATTCTCGACTTGGCGCTGTCATCGTGGGTGCTAGAGCAGTCATAAAAATAAAAAAAGTGCGCTCGATGATGTTCAGTGATCAAAAGCTATGTGCGGTGATTATTACTTTGAGGAGTGAAAGACACAGCGAATATGCATAATGGAGACGCGCTTCATCTTTAGAATCTTAACGTGTAAATAACGTTGCTACAAAGATCGTGTTTCTGTCTGCTGTAAACAGGCCAGCAAAAGCTATTTCTAGAATCGTTGAGGACTTAGGACCTATCTTATTTCGTCCGGGAAATGTTTAAAGATGGTGCAGAGTACAGAGTCCACTTTAGGAACCTCCGTTCTGCGCTTAGTGAATCGTTGCTATGAAAATGGCGCTACCTGAGCCGGCCAGTGTGCGCGTTACGTCCGGTCCACGCTAGGCGTATTCCGATTGGGAAGCCAGCGCTTTCGCCTTCGCGGAAGGGAACGATGCGCTGTGCTTGGCGGTGCCTGCGTGTCGTCCCTGACGGCGTGAAAGCACGCAGCACGAGATCCCTGCCTGGTGCCTTCAGGCGTGCCTGTTTGATTTCCCATTCGTCACGTCTAACTTCGCCTCCGCATGCCGCCGTTTCCAACGGTATTCCTACTCCTCCTCACCACGTCTCCTTCCATACTCAACAGTTTTCTACTTTTCATCGTTTTCTTTTTCGACTGAATGCGATCTAGACACCTGCCTGTTGCGACGCTTTGTTGAACGGCATCTTTTCTTGCTTTTCATGCCTATAAGAAGCGTAGTAGGTAGAGAGCAAGGAGAATAGAACTCTCTGTCAGCCCAGACTTAGAGAATTAGTATTCTACATATAATGCGAAGACAGGTCCGTTTGTCCAAGTTTGCTCCGCTAGAGGGATAAGTAACCCGGCCAGTACACCTGTATCTACGTTCTAGAAGACGGGATATAAATTTATCGACCAAGTTGGCGTAAGGATGGTCTTACATACGAAAAGTTGTACCTCGTGGGAAATCTTCATCAAAGCGGGAAAGTTTTAATGATGATGTAAAATCTAAGTGAACGAATTATGTCCACTCAGAAAACGAAGGTCGCGCCTTGCGAGGCGCGGCGCTGGGGGCCTTGCACAAAATGGCGCCGTTAACAATTGAGTACATCACGTCGCTCACCTGCGTTCGTAAGTGTGTGTGCGTGAGCTTTGTCTGTCATCATCATCATCAGCCTGACTATACCCACTGCAGGGCGAAGGCCTCTCCCTGTCTGTATTTTTTGTCTGCACTCCACTCCAACGCCACCGTTCTCACTCAGAGTAGCTTAGCGGGCTACCATTGCCTCTCCCCCCCCCCCCCCCCCTAGCTTTCTAGCAATCGCGGTTAGTTCGTTTAACAAGGCAACATAGCTGTTGACCTGACTGCACATAGTTCCGTGTTACACAGATTGACCAAGATTTATCGGTAGCCATAGGGGTGGAATTGAGAAGCTGTCGATGAATTTTTGAACCATGAAGTGCCTAGCTCAACCAATTCTGAGAACAGTCGCGCGGATTGCATAGCTGCTTTCTCTACATTGTTGTGAAATGCTGCTCACTGAATGGCGTCCGAGGCACCACGGCGTTGTGCGCACTTGTAGCTACACACTGTTCCCAGTCTCGACCCGAACTGCGGCCGCCGATCAGGGCGAAGCTCGGCGCCCCATTCGCGGATTTGATGCTGCAGCTGCAGCAGTTCCCGAGATGCCTATCTCGTCCACAGGGCACGTTCTCTCGTGTATACCTCGCCGCTCAGGCCGCGGGGCGTTTGAAAGTTTGGCGTGGCGTGTCCGGTACGAATTTATGGCTCCCTTTCTCTTTGCATCTTCCCTCTCCGCTCTCCTTCCTTCCACCTAGCCAGTGGGGCCCCGCTGGCGGCGCGCGTTAAAAGAAAAGAGCATTGACCTTCATAGTCCGCGGCCCTCCATTACACGGCCGCACTGAGGATGGGAGCTCCGGTTAAGCGTCTCGACCGGCGCGGTTCGGGTCAGTGCAGTCTTATCGAGCGGACTGCAATTAACGAGGCTCGCGCATTTTCCTATAGGCTACGAGTCGCGTTCTTCTCGCGGAGAAAGGAGTGTGGCTTGCTACGCCTCCTCCTTGTCTCCCCTACACTCCCTCCCACCTCCTCCTATTGCCGCCCTCAGTGTGCTGTGCCGTTGGGGCATGCGTCTGTCGGACCGTCTGGTGTGGGGCGGGCGCGATGTTCGTGTGTTACGGCTGTTGCGTGGCGACGCACCACTGGCCTCTCTCCATGGGTCGGTCGTTCACTGGGTGCGAGAAGCCGACGATGCCCTGTTGCATCGCTTCGCTGCACCATTCGGTACAGCCACGTACGAGGCGGATAAAAAAAAAAAGAAATAAAATAACATACAAAAAGCGATGAAAGTAGTGCACGAGTCAAATCCTCCTCTTCCTGCCCTCTCTAGCTCTGCGTTCACACTTACTGTTTTCCTTTACTACGAAGCGAGCGGGATCCTTTTGTCTTCTCCCTTTCGCAAGCGTTCTGGAATCCAGGGAAGCGGATGTGTATTTCAGTGTACTTTTAGATTTTTATTTCTTAATTTTCTTATGAATTCCATGTTATGCAAAGTCAATATGTCTTTATAATGAGCTTCTTTTTTTCACCTACATATTGCGCAAGCACGCTCAAATTTCGGCTAGTGAAACCGATTTTTTTTCTTGACCTTGTAGAGCACAGCAGGGACATCAGCAGCGCCAAAAGCTACTCACAGTACTAGCAGCATCTTGTACAAGCAAAACAACCTCTCTGACCACCGTTGAAAGGTGTCACGTTCAGCGCAGTGAAGGCGTTTTCCCAACTTCGACAAAAATGAAAACGAGTGCTTGCTGCATAACGTCTTACGCAAGCGCTCGAGCACACACACGTTTTGTAGAATCAAGCTGTTCTACGCTGCTACGCTCAGCACAAAAGAAACAAACCAACTACTTGCACCTTAATTTTATACGATATCAACATCGTTAATGTGCTTTACACATTGCTACACTCATATCGCAGCACGGTAACTTTCCCTAGCGCAGCAGCGAGATGCAGCAAAGCACGTTGCACCGTTCTAAACAAAGCATCGCGTTTGTGGCAGTTTTGCTGAAGCCTTGATTACCTTGATTAGAGTCTAATAGTTAAAGTATTAACCGCTTTGGTAATCTAAGCAGTGTTAAAAGCTGCTGTGGATCTCAGTGATGACTGTGATTTCTCACTGATTTGAAAATGAGCTGCAGCCTTGCGCCAAACATTGGTGCAGACAGCTCCACGTTTGCGACGTTTTTATCATGTAGCGGTACTGCCAGGTTATATTAGTTATCTCTACCATGGGTATACTTTATCGCATCAGCATCATGTTAATCGCCAAAGCAGGAGGGCTTAAGTAACAAAGCTGAGATTCTGCAAGCAGCGAGCGGGTTGGCACTCGTCTTGTGTAGTTATGCTATGTATTTAACCATCAATTTATAGCCCTAGCGACGTCAGGGTTACCAATTCGCGCGTAGCACGCCTTAGTTCCAGTTGAATTTGACATTTAAATCAACGTTCCACGGCTTGAATATAATGCTGTGAAATTTGCTTGATTACTGTAAAACTACTTCTTTCAGTTAAACTTTTTAGTTCTCGTAACGTCAAGGTAGCAATGGCTTTGCAAAACAACCACGCATGATTTGCAAAACGCGTGTTCTCTTCGTTTTCAGTACGATTTGCCACCACACATCGTATCTTCCGACTAGTACCTAGGTTGGCAGTGCAGTTTTCATGCAGAGCGGGGAACCGTGTCTCTCTCATTGTGACTGGGGTGACGTGGTTAACACATGTGCGGGGGGAGCCGTAAGCTTCGGAAGTGGCCTCTCTCGTGCAAACAATCAAACTCGGCTGAAAAAACAGAATCATGCCTTGTTACTGTCGACGCATGCACATGCAAGATTGGCATGAGACACTAGGCCCATAGTTAAATCGCTCACTTTTTAGTTTCTTCAGCAATAAATACTGGATAGTCGCTTTGTTCGTGCTGTAACTTATTGCCCATAAAGTTAAGTTACGCTGGGGGCTACTTCAAGCTGTCTTATGCAGAATTTTGCCTAGTGTCTTCTCCTCTCTGCGTAATGTGAGTTACAGAAATAAATCTTCAGTTAAAACTGATACCTAATGTAAACATTTGCGTTCACTCCTGCCTTGTATGTGACAACTGTAGCCGCTACTATTTTATTGTAAAAATTTCTTGCCCCCCCCCCCCCCTCCCATAAAGAAAGACTGAACACCCTCGTTTGCAAATAATCAACGCTACTGCATACGGAAGCCAAATTAGTTGAGAGAGTTCTTGAAGTACGGATGACTTTAATCATGCTATTTTGACTTGTATCTACGAAAGTTCTAAGGCACGATACTTTTCTAATTCCTGATTTATTGCAGGCATGAGTGAATCAGTTCTTCTCACGGTTTTGATAATGAACGCTTGATAATGAACTTTTATTCCATTTGGCAGATTTCTGCTATTTGCGCGTCATATGTTGTTTAGTTTATAGTAGTTTTAATTTATAGCAAACAACCTCTCAGAACGTGCCTCAAATTGCTCCTGGCAGTGCAAAACGAGCACATCGATCGTATTACTCATGTTTCTTCAGCCGAGCATCTTTTGTTTTTCTTTAATAGAGCAGGCAATAGACATACGTCATACGTGCAACCAGCAGCACATCAGACCTGTGTGCCGTGCCAGGGAGGTGAACAGTGCTCAGATACCAGCTGGTGCCAAAACAAAGGTAACATAAAAATCCATGCAGTTAGTAATGGGTGCACCGGCAGAGGATATAAAGCACGAGTGCACCTCGCTTCGGGGACCACAACGCTTGAAGTTTTATAAACGATGCTTTCGTAAATTTAGACTGCTGAAACACAGGCGAGAATATCATATCGCTGTTTTCTTTTCTTTTTTTTTTTTTTTTTTTTTTTTTGAAGGAGTAAGCTGCGATTACTGTGAGTTATGCACCTTCATTCTGACTACATCTTTAACAAATAAAGATGGTCCTCGTTATAAAAATGCCAACGAGGAATATCCTGACACTGAATAGTTTCTTGAATAGTTGTTTGAAACTAAATAATTTCGTCGAACTGCTTTTGGTTTGTTTGAAAAAAAATTCGATATAAATTCTCAGTACAAAGTGACTGCCTGCAGCAGTTGCTGCTTACTGTATTACTAAAATTATAGAGACTAAGGTTAGACGTGGTCTTTATTCTTGATGCAACTCTGTCTTAGCGCTGCTGTAAGAACGACAAACGATTCGAAAAGTGAGCGCCTGCGAGGTTTGTGCAAAAGCGTTGTGCTCCCTCGAAGCCATCCATTCACGCAAGACACCGCCCAGGACAGGGGAAGACCCAAAAGGTCGGCACAGGAATCGGGCCCGGGGTTGGTCCGCACATTGACACCAGGGTGAGGTTGTGCTTTGGGGAGAGGGATTTGCAAGTTGACACCGCAAGCCACCTTACGTCCCTGAGCAGATTTGAGGCTGGGAAATGCACATCATCACGAAATCTCTCACTTCTGCTCTCTCTGCTTTTTTGTTTCCATTTGTTGTGTTTTTTATCCGATGAGCCTGTCCATAAGTTCTGAGGGCTAAACTCAAGGCAAGCTGTTGTCTACGCCTGTTACAGGAACAAGCTGCATTAGTGTTAGCATATAAAGATGAGGTATCCGAAAGTGTATGTTCTGCTTGAATTTCACGAAAATATTGCTACACGGTCCGGTCTCGTCGCTGACTTTATCCGTGCTAATATTCTTAACTCACTTTCTAATCGCGTATTTGATTTTTACTGCTATCAAGGTGATCAACTAAGATATGTTATAATTTTGTTCCTAGCTTTTCTTTTGTTGTGCAACAGCAGCCGATTAAACAGCCCGATATTTTCCAGTTTGTTTAATGTCTGCTCGTGAGGTAGCTAAGCGCTCTACTTGATAGCTGCATTTTCGAAACACGTTCGCTATTCTTTAAACAACCATTATTTCAGAATATTTTCGTAACGGTTTGAATTTTAAAGAATTATCAGTGCTAAAATGCGGCATCTCACTTTTTTTTTTTCCGATAAGAAGGAAAGCTGAAAGAACTAAGCAAAATAAAATTAAGGACAAATGTAACCCTCGATTTGGAACGCCCTCAATTAACCTGACAAAGGAGAATGTACATTCCGTCAAGGTTGCAACATTGAGCATGTCGTAGGACTTCAACGAATGGAAGATCCGCTCAGGGCGCAAGGTGCGACAGCAGTTATCCACTAGTCCCCCATGTGCGAGGACGTGCTGGTGATGGTGAAGGCAAAAAAATAAAAAAAATGGGGGGGGGGGGGGGGCACGAAAACAGAGAAAGAGGAAAATTTGGGAGTGGGTTCGTCTTTTGCCACCGCTCTCCGGGGTTTCGTGCGTGCAAGGAAAGGAGGGTGGGATCCACCTAGGTTAGTCGAAGAAGATACGTGCTTCGTGGTCCGTACCATGCGCCCCCAAAGTGTCTGGCCGCTCGGCGGACGTACCGGCCGGACAGGCGATGTCGGGGCAGCACTCGCCGGGTCGCTTCGTCACCGTGCAGTCGTCGCCCAGCTGCTTGACGTAGGGGCACACGCGTAGGTAGCACATGAGCATGCTGCTCACGCACGTGCAGTTGAGGCACGCCTCGTTCGTCTCGATCTGTTCTCCGTTCTCGTAGTGCTTCAGCATGAAGTAGCAACCTGCAACAGAGCGTCATCATTATCGCCCACACGTCGGAGAAACCCTGCCCATCACGAGCCAACATCTATTTCTCTCTTTCTATTTCCGTGCTTAGCAGCAGCCGGGAAGGGAAAGATCTCCTGCACTTAACGTTTCCTATGTGCATTTTTTGTCTAATCCGGTTACTTGAGTGCGTAGAAGTCTCGTCACGTACGCGGCGCGATCTGTTTACCAGACCTAACCTGCGGGTACCTAACTGTATACCTCCGTTACAAGGACGCGTAAGTGGTTTGCTCGGATGCCTCCGTCGGCGTCAGTTCGGTGAACTGCGGACACGGGAAAACTCTGAGTCTTTGTCTAACCCGCCACGTGAAGTGTGATATGTGAGCAGATAACGAGACACGACTTTTCTGGCATTGTCGGAGGCGCTGAAAGGGTGCTCAAGCGTCTGCTTGAGCTTTCATGCAAAAGCAAGGGGCCGCAGCAGAGTGGCGTTTACTATTGCTTAGAACGGTTAGGGCGTGGAACTGTGCTCAACAACACTGCACTGACGTCATAGTCGCAGCTAATTTCAGCCCGGGATATTCTTGACCCCACTTTCACGCTGTGAGAGTACAGTGTGGTATGCATCCGCTACTTAGCACGAGCTTATCTGTGTCAGTGGAAGCCTTCACACAGACCCGTACTTTCCCCGTCTCTTGTCCTCGAAAATTCCAGCTTCTCTCAAAGCTTTTCACCATTTCATCTCTCACACTCTCTCTTTTGTCTTTGTTTGTACAGTTGTCTGCTTTTAGCGCGCCTTTCGTCGCCTCCACTCACTTTTGGTTCTTCGACCTGAAATCACGATGGTTCAGAACACTCAATCGCATTCCCCGCAGTAAAAGACGCCTCCATTATCTGCCTGCACTTGCGCTAATTGCGGTAAACATTTTACAGGCGCCTTTCCTTATGCTTTCATGGGAAGCTTATCAGTGCCCACTCAGTGGCTTCTCTGTGTTACTTTTCTTGCCGTTTCTAACAGAGCCGAGACGATCGCTTGAGTCACGCCTCTGACGCTTATCCGAAAGTTTACGAGTCTATACACTCGCGTCGGAGCTTAGCGTCAATTGAGTGAATCTTCGTCCTTCGCCGTTCACGTCGCCTGAAACGAATGAGCCAACGACGTCGTCGCTTCTTCTATTTTTCCTCGCACTGTCCCTAAACTCGCGACCGCCAGTAAGAGGTTTTCAGAGGCTTCAAAGACCTGTCAAGCGGGGAACAATGGTCAGCAAAATTAATTATACACGCGCAGCAGCCGGCCGCGATAGTGACCGATCAAGCAGCGCGGCGCCGACGCCACCGGCCGGACGACGCTATTGGGGCATTGTTTGGGGGGCCGCACACCTGTCGTCGCATGTTCGACAAGTCGCAGCTGCTGCCACCATGTTTAAAAGTCATACGTGCGTTGCTTATCCTATAAAGCGCTGGCTCCTGGTAGCCGAAGACTTGCCAAATAGCATCGAAGAAGGAAGGGTCAGCATTGCTTGAATTAATAACGAGGGGACCTTGCCAGTTGTTTGTGAATCTTCTTGTTGGTTTATCTGGAGGCCTTGTTACCTTCTAAAGGCATTTCGTATTTGTTTTTTGTTTTTTTGTCGCGACAAACAACTTCTGGCTCAGTCGTTTTAACATACGCGCTCAAGTCAATAGAAAATTACACATTTTGTTTTAACTTGTTTCGCTACGAACCTTACGTAAATTAAATAGGAAGCGCATAAACTTCAATTCCTACTAAAAAAGCGTACGAAAACGTCTCTTTCTTGGCTTAAACTGTACTACTTCTCGAAGAATACTAACCAACTTTCACTTCATGGCCAGTTGTGTTTCAGCTCAAACCTTTTGTAGCAAATGTTTTTCACATTTCGTTCAGTTAACTGCAGGGGGGTACTAATTTTCAAGCGGTAAACCTCAATATGTTTGTTTGACTCCTGCAAACACTTCGAGCGAAGCTCAGCCTGGCGAATGCAATTGATCAAAAGGTAACGACGACGAGGAGCTGCGAGTGTGGTAAATCTTCATTCGCTACTTGATTTGCCACTTAATATGCGGCATCAGTTTTCCAGACACTGCTGCCTTAATGACGTAGCTTTAAAGTGCTGCACTTTTTTACCCTTTCTGGCTTAGCGCTGTTTTTAGCTCACAACACTGAACGCTCACCTGAAACTTTTAAATCAATTTTAGTGGCTGATTATTCCTTTTAAGGTTGACCACTGCTAATTTACTATATACTGCCTGACATTCTTCTTCTTCACTGAGATAAAAAAATCTAAAAAGAGCTTCAACTCGAAACAGAAATTTTGAAACTGCTGTATCCAGATAATATATAAACGTATAGATAATAAAACGCTGTTAAAAAAAAAAAGACATTCCCGCAAAATTTTCCATGATGCCTAGTACTAGTAGTGAGTTCTATGTGCCCACTTTACGAGACGTCTGCACGACACGCACTCACACGCAGGCACACACAAACAACAACAACAAAAAAGAACAAGCTTCTTTGTAAAGCCGGCGGATTTCGCTTTCTCAAGAAAAGCTCGGCATTATTGCCTCCGTCTATCCGGTTACGTGCGACAGCCGATATCCGCCAGTTTACTGCTGCCTTGTCCTGGCTTACAGTAATTCAAGCATTACCAACGACGCGAGCACGTTTGTGCGAAGGTGATAGCACGAATCGGGTTGCGTTCCTCGAGAAGAAGGCCTTTAAGAGAGGAGAAAGCTGTAGAAGAGCAGCGCACAGTCACGAGTGTCTTCACGCTCCCAACAGCTAAGCTCAAGTTCCTCAATACGTACACGCCGCCTCCGACTCGTACTTCTAGTAGAGTGCACATATTTCGCAGCTACCGGTGCGCCGATGATGGAAACCGCCGGCAGCGATATATTGTTAGCTTTTGTTTGTCTCGATTTCTAGAGGATACTCGCACGTCTTTTCTGGGTATCAGGCATGGGTATGAAGGTCTTCACTTACCCCTATCCCGCGGAGACCGGACTTCTGATGAAAGTGGTGCTGGAAAAAAAGAAGAAAAAAAAAACACTCTGGTAAGCATCCTTTTTGAAAACATCGCTTTCCACTCCCGAGAAATTAAAAAAAAAAAATACAGCTCGAAAGTGCCGCTTGCGCAGAACGCTGTTCCGTAAATTCTTAGGTGAAATTCAGTGCGTCCTCTCACTCACTCACTCACTCACTCACTCACTCACTCACTCACTCACTCACTCACTCACTCACTCACTCACTCACTCACTCACTCACTCACTCACTCACTCACTCACTCACTCACTCACTCACTCACTCACTCACTCACTCACTCACTCACTCACTCACTCACTCACGCATGCACGCACTTCTATCAATGTCAGCGAGAGCCCACAAAATTCTTCATTACTTCTGATCAATCATTACAAGTAACTTAATCACTGAAAGAATGACTCGCCTCTCGTCAGCATGTCAGCTCGCAGGCAAGAAAGCCGTCTCTAGAGCTGCACTGCGACTTTGGTTCCTGAGCTTATATCTGATGAAATTCAATTGCACGAACTCATGAAACCTTTCGTACGTACTGGGGTTTAATACTGCAGATTCGATTTAAAAAGAGCTCCTGGTAATCATGACCGAAAAGACGTTATTCAAGGCGGCTAGCTCTATCCTGGACGTGCACACTGGCTGAAACACCTTCACAATTTTTCGGTATGCAAATCAGCAATTCACGGTGCTCGTCCACAAACCATCCAGTCCAATTTTTTTCGTCCTAAGAAGTGCGTTAGCCTGTTTGACGACGTAAGCAAAGAAATATCCACGTTTGGAGCTTCCCTTCAAATGCCGGCTCAGAGTGCTTCGTCTCGGCACGGATCGGGTCGACTGAGTAGCCTTGCGCGCGGGTCTCCTCTAAGCCTACAGACATTCCTTCAGCACGCCTTTTATATGAATCGTGTGCAGACGTGCTGGCAGGCGGGCAGGCTTGAAAGCCTGAAAGCGCTCAGTAAAATGGCCACCGAGCTACCAGACAAAACTAACAAAACTATACGAAAGCAAGAAAGAAAGTCAAGGAGCCACGAGGCGACGCCGCGAAACTTCACACGCCAAGCGCCCTTCCACTCTTATCGTTTGATCTTCTAAATAAGGCTCATTATCGGAAGGGGGAGGAGGGACGCAGTGTGTGAGCACGCGTGTGCACACAATATACAACAACCTCCCCATCGAAGCCGCCCGTCCGGCCGTTGTTTGACTGAACAACGGAAAATAAAGCGGCCCCAGCAGACGGCGGGGCTGTTCTAGGAGGAGGGGATAGAGGGAGATGGGAGGAGGTGGAGACGGCGGAGGAGACGCGCGGAGAGCCTCCCAGCGCTCCGAGTGCTCCTCTGGCTGACAGGCTGCTGAGGGGAAAATTGCTCCCTTGTGAAAAATCCCTGCTCGTGAACAGTGGACTCTGATAGATCTTGGTGGCAGCGGTGGCGGCGGCAGCGGCGGCTCTGTTCCGCGAGACGTGGCGAGCGGCATCTTGGCGGTAAAGTGCCCCGCCGACGTTGTCGGCTGAACAGCCCCAGACTTGCCCGGGTTGTTGAACCCTTCCCATCTCGTCTCTGGCGCAGACCTGCAGCTGCTGTGTGCGCGTGCCCAGCGTCGCTGCTCGGTTCTACTTTTGTCACCAGTGGTGATGCACGTGTGTCTCAAAGCGCAGTGTTGTGCAAAGCCCTTGTGGCGGCGACGGTTATTCGCAATGCAAGAAGTTTGCTCCCGATTTCTCGCATTAGGAACACAGCAACTGGGCGTGGTATGAAGGAGGGCACACTATGAATGCCCAGCAGTGAACTTCGTCGTTCTGCCCTTCTGTGCCTCGTCGTCTTCAAGAACTTATTCATCTGGCTCTTTACAGAGCACCGACAAACTTGTTACATGGCAGGCAATTTTCTTCTGAAGCTGGCATGGATCGAGATTGCACCGGACATAGAGAAAACACAAACCTGCACCCTGCTTGCCCTTTGACGATGTCGCACCATTTGTCCCTCCTCGGAACTCTGCGTCGTATCGCACGACTGCAATCACTCTTGTGCTCGGACAGATCCCAATAGGGCTATTACAGAGCGGCCATAATTCGGATGTGCGCTAAGAAGAACGTAACAACGCACCGCTGTGATTTGGTCGGCACAAAAACTTAGGCGGAACGTTGGAAGTACTGACTACTCAGTTATCCAGGACGAGAGCATTTATATTTACCAAGCGCTTTTGCCAGCGCTCTATTCCTTAATGGAAGATTCATGAGAGCAACAAGAAAGGAGGTGGGGGGGGGGGGGGGGGGATTTTCGTCTCGCAAAAAAGTACGACCAGCAGTTATTCCCATGCGTCTCCTTGATTTTAAATGTGGTATGCGAAAATAATGTGCAAAGCAAACCTGCGTTGTATGGTCGTTTCCTATTTATTCATATAAGGCCACGAGGTAATATTTAGTTTTGGCATGTCGGCATGTCGGGTCGGGAACTGCGGCAGCCGCGTGCCATATAGCCTCGTGCTAGTATACCAAACAGCACATGTGCCGCCTGCACACATATTGCATTCACCGTTGACCCATGCCTGATGCAAGTTTTTCTGACTGCAACAAGCAACATCAGCAGTTCCGAAAAATACCACTAGTCAGACTGGCCTGCGCGGGGCACCAGCGTCGGAACACTCCTGGCACTTCTTGAGCAGTAGGAGTAAATAAAGAAGGGAAAAAACAAACAAACACGGGCTCCCGAGACGTGTCCGGGCTAAGTGTCAGGTCGGCTTTTATACAGTGTCGGAACGTGGCGATGCCCTGCCTCCGAGCGTTCCCCAAAGAAAACTGTGTACATACAGCCTGCACCCGCATGGTTGGTGGCGCTCAGGCACGCGGTCGTTCGAGCTGCACGAGCAGCAATTTTCGCAGCGACTACGCGGCGCTTGCTAAGTGCGCGAAGAGAGAGAGGGGGCTAGGAAGGAGGGAAAGGCTAAGGCGCTGAGGTGCGGCAGGTTGCTCGTTTTGGTCCACTGCGTCCTGGCGGGGGCCACACGCGCCCGGAATGTGCGCTACCAATGTCTTCTTGCCGCCAAGCAGCAGCAGCAGCAGCACGCGCGCGCGCACGAGCGGCCTTCCCCTTCCTCTCTCCTAGTGCTTGCCCCTCGCGTAACTCGGCGCCTGCCGCATAGCAGTGCAGCAGCGATGGAAGGGGGAAGTGTTGCTCTCGGTCTTCTTCTTGTCTTCGCTCTCGGAGGTCACTGTCGAGGACGGAAGAAGAAGAAAGCGCTCGGCCCCGGCCTGTTTACGGGGCGACCGTAATAACCTGGCGCTGTTCGCTCTCTCCCTCTCTCACGCACGGAGATGCTCTGGGGCGCCCCTCGTTGCTGCTTCCGGGAGAGAAAAGAAGAGGGTGGTGGAGGAGAGATAGAAAAAAAAAAGAACAATGGCGGAATTAAGGCGAGAGACAAAGAGCTTCGTTGCGGCCTGTCGTGCGCGGATTGCGTGCTTTTGCGTGCTTGTGTGTGTTGGTGTTTGGGGTTGCTCTCTAAGGTGCGACCGACATAAGGTTTAGAACCAAGCTCGGAAAGAGCTCAACTGCGAATGAGAAGCGAGTAACCACTTAGCTTCACCAGGTCGCCTGCTTTGGTAACATACTCCGCTTGCCCTGTATTCAGTATAGACGCCACAATTTGTTGTTAGGAACATAATACGAGTTGCAGTGCCCTCAATTCACACTCTTCGCTGTTAACGCGAAGCATCTTTCAGTTGATGAAATCCTTATATTTTTATGATAGTAGCGCAAATAGTGGTTAGCATTGCCGTACGCAGAAACTGCGGCGTTACAGAGTATAATGCAATTGAAATGCGAGAAGTCAGCGTAACAGTAATCTTAGTTTCCTGTTGCACGAGCGGAACTCGTCTTCACGCCACCTCGAATAATACTCCCAGATGCTAGGATTCGCGAAGAAAAACTTTAATCTGTACCCCACGCTTTGCAATCTCACTTGGGCCTCCTTAGGGGAACCCTGACCTTAGTAAGACTCGCGCAACCCTTCACTCATTTATACGAAGGTGCGTGACCGAACTATGCAACCTGCCGGCGGGCCCGATGCCGTGAACCGATTTTTCTTTCTCAACTCACGCGCAGCGGATTCAATTTCGCTCCTCCAGCCTGGCGGGCCGACTTCCGGCTGCGCCTTATGAGGTGTGCACATGCGGTGAGTCACTATAAGGAACGAATGCGCGCATGAGAAACACTTTTTCGCATCCGTGATATAAATCTTCGGCGCGGCGGCCGTTGCTGGGTCCCGCCAGCAAACCACGCAATTCGCGCGAGGCGGCGGCGGCTATACGCGGCTTGGAGGATGCGGTCAGCGCCGGGTTGCGCAAAGGCGGTTAACACATTCAGATTATGCGCGCGGAGATAACGGCCGCGATAGACCCAGACCCGACATAGCCGCTCTCGCGCGATGCATTGTGCATGCTGAGCGCGTCTCCACGGCGAGATTCTTCTGTAGGCTGACCGCCGTTGGTCCGCGGATGTTTTTGTTTTGGCTCCTCTCAAAGTCGAGCCAAGTGCGCACTTTGAGACCGCACGCGGAGAAGGGAGAGCCGAGGGTGGTAAGAAGGAAAGGCAGGATAAGCAAGAGCAAGGAAATGTATGGAGGGGATGTGAAGAAAATAAGGGAAGATAGAGAGGTGGTACCGGTGAGAGTTATACTTTGTTGGCGAAGAGTATATGCGGGAAACTAATCTGCGGTTAATTGAAAACAAAGAGAAGCCCACTTTTCTCAGCGCATCCCAGCGCACCTTCCTCACCCCCCTCTCCCTCCTTCTTTCATTCGGCTTTCTTCTTGTTTCTTGAACAAGCTGAACGTGAGCAGAATGGAATCCGCGTCATGGAGCACGTCGAGGTATTTGGGACTCCAAAGAAGCGATCGTGTAGTTCGCCAATCGGAAGCATCTTTCGGCGTAAATATCGGAGATCTAGCATAAATCCGAGCCAAGATAAGCGCGGGTACTTTGCCAAACGCCTATTTGCCCAAGAACTAAGCGGCTTCCGCGCGCAGCCTACGAGTGCATGTACCTTGCACGCCGAACGATGCGACGTATATATAACGACATGGTGGACCCATCAGGATGAAACTTCGACCTGCTTCCCCGGAGACAGTCAGACAGTGGCAGAGGTAGTAGAAAGTGTGGGTCAACCTACAAAACAAGAAATGCCCCAACTTAACTCTGCAGGGAGATCATTGTGAATTACTAGCCCGATGCAATCGCGACCTCACGACAACTTGCGGCCCACGGTTTAAATGGGGGTTGCGAGGCAGGCAATTCGTGCTCGCGTATAAGTCCCATAACAATTCGTGTGACATGCTACTTCCGACTGATAGGATCTTGAGAGTCACTGCGGTAGTCGACCGTTGGAGGCTGTTTGTTGGGCGTATTTACAACCTGCCAATTTCGGCGCCAATGCTTGGCCAGTACAATAGCGATGTGCTCAGCTTTGCTCGCTTAAATGCGTGGCGCTAGGCGGCGTAACTCATGTTCCGCGTAAAACAGCACAGCACTAAGGGAACATGTCGTTCATTTAAAATTATTGCCCAGAGCAACCGTGTTTCAAGCGATCAGGGCAGTTAGACTGAACTTGTCATCAAGCAAGGATGTCAATAAAGAAACAAACGACGTCATTTAGAGCAATCTGAGCTTTGATGGCTTTTAGAAAGCAGCAGTACTCGTCCCTTCGTGTTCATCATGTATTTCGAGTGACTGATATTAGCGAATTGGCTACGCAGGTGTACTTCTAAAACTCTTTAGCAAGAGAAACGCGTAGAACAATGGGCGTATTGTATAGTCTGAGACATGTTTAATGCAGCCCACCCGTAATCGCTAGCGCGGTAGCACGTCTCCGAGGTGTGCCTGTCCGATCTGGTACTGGAGCTTGCATTTCGTAATCATGCTTTACAGGATATTAGCTTAAGTTAGCAAGCTATAGAGTGCGGTATTGAATACATCCTCTCCCCTCTTTGGTCGGCATTGTTTACTACTCGTGCATAGTTATAAACGCGCTCGTTCACTCGCACGTTCCAAGTTCGACAGCGCCGCCAGAACTGAACCTCCGCGCTGATCGCGGCCCTGACACCGAGTAAAAATATTAGCGATAAACAGGAAATAAAAATCTGCCCAGCGGTTAAAGCCCTTTATTGTTGAGGGCCTCTTTATTGCTCTCAAAAAGCGGAAGCGGCCAAGCGAGAGCCGCTAAGGCATCTCGCTTCCTCGTGTCCTTCTCGCGCCCCGTTGAAAGCCGCTGTCTTCGGCAACAGCAGCACCACCGCCTCGAAGGCACTGCGACCACTCCTCTCGGAGTCCGAGGAAAATGGCCGTTTCGTGTGTGCGTTCGTGCAAGAGGCGGAGAGCCAGGAACGTTCCTTCACGCAACGTTTCACCCCGCCTTTTGTGACGATTGGCTTTTGGACGCATTCCTTCACTTTCGATTGCATCACCCGCACACTGACGCCCAGGAGCAGCTCTTGGCTCTCTTTCTTCACCTCGACTTTCGGGGCGCTGTTTCGTCTATTCTGTTCCTTTCTTACGCGGAGGTCCTTGAACCGTTCAAGTCATCGCCTAGGCAGATGACCGACCATCGCCCAGCAGTGTCGTTTGCACAGATCACGAACCGACGGGTGAAGCAACGAACAGCAGCTCACGCAAGGTAAGAGAGAGAGAGGTGCGTTTCTTTTTCGATGCGCTTCTGCTCGTTGATTGAAAGGAGCGAACTGGAAACGGACTGCGCAATGACACTGGTCAGGGCATCGGCGAGATTCGTCTCTGCGCTCATCGCTGGGCTGCCATGATGCGATCGCATGCACGGTTCGGCATTCAAGCGGGGCAGAGATTTCGCCAGCCGAATGGTGGGCAGAGCCAAAGCGAGAGGCCCTGGGGGCGAGAACAACGAAGAACCGCCGATTATAAGAAAGAAAGAAAGAAAGAAAGAAAGAAAGAAAGAAAGAAAGAAAGAAAGAAAGAAAGAAAGAAAGAAAGAAAGAAAGAAAGAAAGAAAGAAAGAAAGAAAGAAAGAAAGAAAGAAAGAAAGAAAGAAAGAAAGAAAGAAAGAAAGAAAGAAAGAAAGAAAGAAAGAAAGAAAGAAAGAAAGAAAGAAAGTGGTTTCGACAAGTTATACTAGGTAGGAAACATACAGAATAGGCATCATTGCTTACACGCCTTGGAACCGCGCCGCTGCACAGCAAGAGCACCTCAACGGGCTTCGTATTGCTTGTCAGAAACTACAAATCGAAATGAAATGGGTGAGGCCGGAGCTCTCTGTTCTGCAGTGTAAAAAAAAACGCTTATGCCTAATCATGATGCACATCTCTCAGCTTCGTCTTCTCGCCAGTACTGAAATCATGGAAGAAAGACAGCGAGGAGGTTCCGCATGCGCTGGCAGAAAAGAGATAGCGATCTTGTTCAAAAAGGACGATCCAAGATGTCCCAGCTTCGATCAGATGCACACATTCGCAGGTAGGTGACAGTATTCACACGTAACTATCCGGGTCTTATCACCGTTAGACAATCCTGGTTCTCCCGGTGGCCCTGGCCGCCTCTTTCGGCTGGATAGAAGTCAGTAACTGCGGGGCTCATCCGGTTATATTTCACCAAATGACGGCGTACAGCTCGCTTTTAGCATCTGCTTTTACAGAAGCTGTCGCCTTGGTTTCCTAGATCATCCTTGCGTGAATACTTGTCCCAGTTTCGTTCAGCAGCACTCGTCTCAATACGGAAGTGTCACTGCAGTCAAGAATCATTACTCCGTCTCGTAACTTAATATGTTCCGCATTCCCGGAACTCGCCAGAGCAGAGGTATACAGGAACATCCGGTTCCAGTTCCAGAAACAGGGTGGTCCCAGTATATTAGTAAACGGAAATAAATAAATGATGTCTCTGAAGGGAACTCTACTTACTTCACCTCTTTCGAGCATTTCCGTGAAGAAACTAGCTACTTATCAAAATGGCGAAGATTATAAATACCTCATGAATCTTCTAAATTCATCGCAGCGCACACAGCGAGCGTACGTAACGACTTCGCTTCGTGCCCGATTCCCCTTTTTCTAAGACGTATCACCGACTAAAGCCCCCTTCCCAGCATCGCCTAAACGAGTGCCGCACTCCATTGTCTTGACGTCCTCGCTGTGAATGCGTGCTCGGCTATAGCTGCTCTTCACTCGGTTCCCCTCCTTTCTCGCGCTGCCTTTTTCATCCGGTGCGCGCCATGTGCGATTCCTTCTTCCATCACCATTTCCGCTCCACTCCCTCCGCCTCCGTCACCATCACCCAGTCCTCAACAGCGGCCGACTCGGTGTCAACGGCCGAGGTAAAACGATGAGACTCACGTGTCCAGTGGGCGCTGCCTACGTTTGCGTGCGGGACAGCATCGACGCACCCAGCGCATCTGTGCACCCTTATCCTGTACCTCTCCTTATTGTCTTTACGGAAGTGGCATTCAAGTAATGATGTGCACAGAGGAAGGAGGAAGGCTTTTAAGCTGGTGGAGGGAGGGGAAGAACGAAATGAATGTCTACGTATACAGGATCGCACTGTGACGTGTGGAAGTTCAGGGGCACGCCGGTCGAACGAGCCGTCTCGGCATCGGTGTTCGTGGATCTCCTACGAAGCTTAGCAGACACCTAATTGCGGGTCGACACTGCTACAGTCGGCATCCGTCAGATGGCAGAAGAGGCGTGCGCTGATTGCGCTGATGTGCGCTGCGCTCAGGGGAGCCTTCTTATTACGGTCGATCGCCTTCCTGTTCTGGCGTCGCCGTCGAAGGTCGGACAACTCACCTATAATGCAATGCGGGCTCCGCGCCACAGTAAAGCAGATCTGGGGTGCGCCCGACGAGAGCAGGTATTAAAAAGGCATAAAGCTTGGCTGTTTTCGTTGAAAAGTTGAAAGAGATAGAGTTAGCTCTCAGTGTTGAATTTAATTGTTTCTAGCTTTGAAGTGCGGTGCATCAGAGCGTAGACATGTATGGCTGTTTCTCTATATCGCAATATGTGATTTGCTGTATGCCTACTACACTGACATGGAGCAAATGTTATGAAAGTAAAGCAAGATTTCATGGAGCAAGCAGCTTATAGGGCAGTATTTTCTTGTTGTTGACAGGGAACCGAGACGAAAAAGGCATTAAAAAGATACGCTGTTACCCGATCGCTCTTCCTGTGTTTGCATTCCGACTGAATCCATTCGTGAAATAACGAGCACCTTTCAGCCAGGCGTCGCTTGAAAGCTCCGCAAGTTTGATCAAGCGGAAGGAACGTCCGTCGAGAAGACCACGCCGCGCAGAGACCGGAAAATGACTCAAGGTATCGTGCACTGATAGGCGTGCGCCAGTGCTACCAGGATAGTCAACGAAGTGGAAAAGCCTGTAAGTGGTTTACCTACTTCCTTATACCTACCAACACTATAATTTCTCGTACAGCGTCAGTGTGACAACGAATATATAGCGTGCAACTCGCCAGCGTCAGTGTACACAACTGTTGCGCGTGCGAAACCTGTGACAACCGTCTCTGTTAATGTGATGGCCATACTTGTCATTGCTTCGTTTGATTCATATGCATGCTTTTACGCTTACATCAACGCACATGCATGCTCAAGTGCATTCCTGCATCGTTTAGGGGCTCTTTGTTTCACTTTGGAACAAACTGTCTTCCCTTGTGGCGATGCCCATCCCATTACCATTGTATGTCTTGTACGTTTGTCTTTCTTTGCTGACGTTTAGAGCATATATGCCCTAGTTCTTTCACGATCATCCTGTGTTTTCTTGCCGAATAATTATTCTGAGTCCGGTTCTATATATCAGCGCATAGTTTCCTTTTTTTTTTTCCGTCTCTAATTCAGGGTAGTCACCCTGTGGTCTTTAAATTCTTATTGGCTTTGCGCTCTTTGATTTTCCTTTCACTCTGTCCTCCGCTCTCCTTTCCCTCCATCCGCCCTGTTCTTCATTTTTTCACTTGAATTTCGAATACCGCTGCACATCTCGTTTTCCCTCCTTTCGTGCAATGCTTCTTCTCATTTCTACAATTTACGGTTTTCGTTCGATATCCCTTGTTCTCTAGAGAATTGCGAGAGCGCATTTTGCTCCGCTCCCCTCTTCTTGTTGTCACTGTATGTTTCCTGTTCGCAGCGCGTTAAAGAACAAGAATGTGTGAACAGGCGAAGAAAGACGACAAACGACATCGACGCAGCGCCCTTTCCACCTCGTTAAGGCTCCAAGCCGGGAAGGAAGGTTCCGGCTCAGACCCGCTGTGACGTCAGCTAGCCGCGCATTGTTCCTTTCTTCTTGTCCGGCTCGGTTCCTTCTCTCGGTTCTTCATCCCGTGTCAACCTCCAGCCCACTTCAGCCACTTCTCTCTGAGCTCAGTTCTCAACAAACGTTTGCTCATCGCCCGCGTGTTTTTGCGCAAACTTCCTCGGTCCTTGGGAGAAGCAGCGACGCCGCCGCGAGACGAGCGTGACCGCCACGTTAATAATCGCCTTGAAGGATCGCTGCGTCGCCGGTCAAATGTCAGCCGCTGCGCGCGGCTGCGAACGGTGAATCGATGACTCAGCCGGTTAACCGCTTTGGGCCGTTCGTCGACTTTGCACCAGAGCCGCGCGATTTTCACACGGTTGCTGCCGGTGGTCGCCGGGCGCAGAGGGCGAGAGAGATGATCGATTTCCTTAGTTTTCTGGGATGTGATTCACTTCTAGGTTTGGCTCGTGCGAGCTATCCGAGTTCATACGTTACCGCTACGCAAATTGAACGGAGTTTTGTTCTGTGGCCGATGCTATAATATACCTATAGAAACACGCTTGATACGAGGTGGCTTATCCGGCTAAGACCGTACCGATGAAGCCGCTGTGTGTTGAAATGAGACGGGTTAAACTTCCGTTCTCTTCGAAATGCGTAATATTAACCGCAAGGAACAATGAATACGAGTGCGGAATAACAGTGCCTTCACTTCTACGCGACAGCGTACGCAGCTCGTCCGGTCAGAAAGCCATCGCCGTACCCCAGTTTCTGTTCTGGTTTTGTCGGATTCTGTCTGAAATGGTCGGAACGTGTAAATGTAAACTGATTTATATAGGAAAGTAAAAAGCAGTAAAGGCAATAAAGGACTTTGCCTTAAAATATTCATTAGCAACCGGCGTCACAAACCATTTCTGAGCACTACCTTTGCTTTTCTGGGCTTTAAAGGGCAGGGCAGAGTAAAGGAAAGGCTTATGGCTTGACTCTCAGCGCGCCAAAAAGCAGATGAAAGTTTCTTAACTAAACAGAACTTGACTACGAAATCAGTGAACCAAAGTTGGTTTTTTCTTCTTCAAAGTCAGATACTGTCGCAAAACTAATTCTAAGACGGATCAGGGTTTATGCGAGGGATGAAATAAATATGTATTGCTCTTTTTCCCTTAGTTTACGGAGGCGTGGCACTGTTGTGTCTTGTTTGGGACATTCAGGCCTTTTTCCCTATTGCGATGTAACGGGAAGAACTGTAAGGGCTAGATGGGTTAGTGTCTGTGCACTAATTGGTTTTCCACAACAATCAGTGCCTTTGAAGGGAGCCACTGCTTCCTTGGAGACTAATTTCAGAGGAACATTACCCGCATTTAATCTTCCTACGGACTAACCTTTTGTACGCAGAACTAAGCTGTGTCATCAGTTTAATTCCATCCATTTTTATCATAAACGACCACCTCCCAGTGCACCTTACGTTGTCTGGCACAATTAATCCATTGAGAACAAAGTGAATGCCGTTTCTTTCCGATTACGACAAACGATGCGCCGAATCAACGCCAGTAACCTCATAAAAAGGCCGCCTCGTGCAGCTAGCTACCTTGACAGGGCGCACGGCGGCAAGGGGCTGTCACAGAAGCCTGTCCCCTTCTGCGTACACCGTCTCCGCCTCTCATATACCTGGAAACGTACAGCGGTACAAGCTCATGTCAAATTTGAGACCCCGTCGGCTAACCACAGGCTTCTGGCTTCGCTTGACGTGCCTCTCTTACTAGGATGCTCTCTCTCTCTTTCTGTGTGTTACACGCGCTGGTGGAGCCGCATCCTGTTACCGCTACTTTCATGCCTTCCTTCACTCACTGCTGGTAGCATTTTTTCCCCTGCGCCGAAAAGAAGGAAAGAAAAAAAAATACAAGGAGGCGAAACGCACAAGAAAGCTGCAAACAGCGAAGACGCGGTAAAGCGTGCTTCGGTGGCCACTTCCGCCATTGTTGGGCGCTCTGTGCGCGCTTACGCGCTGTCACGAGCATCTCCCTTCCAGCGACAATCGGACAAATTGCGCTCCAACGCGTTCTATGGGGGCCCGTTCCGTTAACGGGCCCTTCCGAGAAGAAGCAGTCGCCGCCGATGCGCTCTGCGAGCTGCATGCAGCCTCGACTCCTGTTCCGCCTCTCTCTTTCTCTTTTTCTCCTTCTTGGTTTCCCAAACCATTTCATCTTTATTTTAGTTTATGTTTCCTTCGTCAAAGCGCAAGACGTGACGGACGCTTGGCACGATGATATGTACACAGACTGTCTCGTCTTCTTCGATTCGACTGAATGGGCGGGCACATCCGGATTGCCGTCGTGTATACGCATTCACTGTACGTTACATACTGCATCCTGAATAGTCCGAGGAAAAGAAAGAAGCTTCTGGAGCACCTTTATCGGCTTTTTCGCGTTGCGTTATAATGGTAGGTAAGACCCTTGCCGGATGACATCATCTTTTGTTATGACATGCGCGCGAAGTGGTTATGGGCTGGCTTTTGAGAGCCATGACGTATACACTAACGGTAGGCTGCGCGGTCCTCCTTTCCGATCTGGGAAAGGAGGCTGATGGCTTGAAGCTGTAAGGTGCGGGGCACATTTCATAGATGTCGGCAATAAACTTTTAGCACATTTGGTGTCCAAACATTGGTCCAGTGTGCACCATTTCAGGCGTCAGTACAAAAGCAATTCACAAAGCAGTGAGACGAAAGATTGTCAACAGAAGCAATGCACAGGTATATAGAAGCAGTGCTATAGAAACTCTGTCTATAGAAACAGGGCTTAGGTAACTCGTCTGCGCTGGGGCAACGGGGTCTGTTTCGTGAATATTCATAGAGAGACCAGATTAACCTCGAAAGCAATAAACACCAAGCATACCTTTTCCTGCTATGAGTAAAGCCTGGCGTGCGGCTACAATTATGTTCATTCTTAATCCTCTGTCCTGATTCAAAGAGTCACTTTTTTTTTCCCCAGTGACTCGAGTCTGACAATGCAAGTCGCGTGAAGTAAGCATCCGCAGATTAAATGTTTTCTCCACCACCACCCGTAGATTGTATCGTAGAAACAATCTGAGTTAAGGCAGAACGTTGTGTAAGTCTTCTGGCTTGCAATGGAGAAGTAGAGACTAACTGATACAAATGTAGTCGTGGCAAAGTTGCACAACAGGTGTTTCTTTTACATATCTCTGCATGGGTGCATATAATCCGAGCTGGTGATTTGTCTTGGTTACAGAGGACCAAATTGGCTCGTTATTTAAATAAAACATGCACTGACCCGACGGTTACGCCGAACACTTGACTTTCACTGTTACCCGCAAAAAAAGGCAGCGTAAATCTCGCACGATTTCTGGACAGGCGAAGCCGGACAGGAATTCCAGCACCGCTCGAGCCAGACGCTCCTTATGTGCCGACGTTCACGTCCTCCTTGCGCAATGGTGCCGCTTCTGCTGCAGTGGTACACACTTGCTGTTCCCCATCCTGGTTTCAAATCCGCGTTCATCGCCGGCGCTGTACGATGTGGCCGAGTGGTCCATTTATCAAACGGGCGTTACACCACACCACCCCCTAACTAAGTCCCTGGATGCTTCCTCTCTATGTCCTCCCTTGCCCTCCGTTTCCTGAAAGGCGTGCCGCCTAACGAGAACTCGAACGCCATTTCTTGCGTCGCCTGTTGTTCCTGTTGTTTGTTGTTGCCGGAGTCGGGCTTACCTGTGTAACCTCCCAGCGTGAGTTGATGGAGAAAGCTCGACGCGGCCTTAGGGCGCCGACCATGGGGCGTACGCGCCCTCTGGCTTTCACTTTCTCCGGCCAAAACTCATACGTCTAGGCGTTTATAAAGCTGACCCCCCCCCCCCCCCCCTCCCCTTCCCGCAACCCGCACGTTACAACCACCACACAACACTCGGACACTAGCCACCCAGAACGGAAAAAGAAGAAATCCTAAAACAGCACCGCCCCGCCGCGCCCTCTCTCGGTCGACCCCGGCGGCGGCGCGCCTTCCAAAATACACGGCAGCGCGCGAGAATTTGACAAATGGCTAAATGCCGCAAGGAGGATAAGGGCAGTCTGTGTTGCTGCACGAACTTGCGTATACGCAACAGCGCTCTCCACATTAGCTCCGAGTGGCGTTGGCCCGAAAAGGACGCGCAACACTTTCACTGGCATTCGCGGCTTTAATTGAGAGTCTCGCCTTCCTTGCGCACCACCGTCCGGCGGCGCTATTGAATACAGTGGTGTCGGCATAAAGCCGCCGCTTGGAGCAGTTTCGCTGTTTACGCGAAACAAAGACGACGGGCCAGTGCTGGCAAACACATGGGTGGCGGGCAGTTACGTAAGCACTGTACTCCTCTTTCCTTGAATTCACGTTTATTTCTCCCTTTCCGTTGTGCTAAGCGCTGGCTGGATGGGTTCGCCTGTAACGCATTCGAAACACGTTGGTGATGTCGGGGAAGATTTATGATGCCTACCGTACTGGTCTGTCGCGGGCGGGAACAATATTCAATGCGCAAGGGAGCAGTTGTTCGGCACTTCTCTTTCACGTAGAGCTGCGTGCATTTTAGAAACTGTAAGTGACGCATTAAAAACATGACTTCGTGCACCGTCTCTGCCAAAAGTAATGCGGCTGCAGTAATTTTTTGTGATATATCCTAAGAGAATCAGACCGCACAGCCTGCTCACTTTCGGCAAAACGGTACACTTCTTCACTTGTAGTGTCGGATCCCCTGGCACGAATCCTGGCGCATATGCTAACTGCGCTTGCACTTTACGATGCTATATCCTGTTTTACCAGCTACAAGCATCGGCTCGTTAGAGAATTTCCTTTTGTTCTTGGGCCTGAATTCTGAATTAAGGCTTCCCTATAGCGCTCTGCTGCGCCACACACCATCATTCTTTTTTTTTTTTTTCTTTTTCTCTCGGGCAACCGGCTTGTCTTCTACCCCTAGCGAAAAAAACCATATGAGTCATAATAACCTCATACAGATTTCCCGTACTAAACGCATACCAAACTCATACAAACCTCATGCAATCTGATATATTACTCATACGTTGAATGATATTTGTATGAGATTATATTAGATTTATATGAGCTTAGTATGAGTTTAGTATGAGAAATCTGTATGAGGTTATTGTGACTCACAGGGCTTTTTCACTAGGGGTACTCGTCTGGGCATTCCTGTTCTTCATGACAAACAGATTTTTAATCCTCCACGTTCGGTTGCCGTATAATTTTAATTATCGCGTTACTGCCAGACGTAATAATGCTCAGGTTATGCTCATGATATCTCCATCGAAGAAGGTAGTCCAGAATTTCACAGAATGTCGTCTGGTCAGGTAGTGGCATATTAGAGAGAAACTTCGGCATGACAAAAATGCAATGGACGCCGAACACGATCAGCAGAACAAAATAATATTTTCAACCGCCTAGGCGCAATTGCGCGCTTAGTTTAAGGCTGCATAAACCGCTTCTTTCACAGCCGGTTCTTCGTCGTGAACTAGGAACTCTTACCGGCTCCAAAACGTCAACTAACGCTCTTTGACATGGCCAGTGACCGAAGCTTCTTTATACCCCAACAAAGGATATTCATCAGAGACATCCTCTCCCCGGTTAAAGATATATAGGCACCTGCTTATGTCGGCACTCCTGCCGTTAAAGTACTGACTGATGTTTCGAGACTTGTGCTTCTCTCACATCAATATAAAAGACGTATGCCTTTTTTTCTTTTTTAGTGTTCATGCATCCAGAATAGACATGGCAGGCTCGCCGAGCGTCTGAGGTTTCTGTCTCAAGACTGAACGAATACGTGACACACCTAGAAAACGCATAAGCCAATAAAGATAGCTGGAAGACAGCTACTTATCATGCCGGTGGAACAGCCATTGCAAACTGCCCCTCAGCTTTTCCATGCTTTAGACACAAGGGGTGAACGTATATAGCAAGGAAGAGGGACGAAGCGTTCTGTAACCCACCGACAACGAACTCTGGCGCAGTCCTCTGGGGCAACAGGCACACCCGAGGGCTTGGTCAGTGTGCCAGCCATGCCAGTAGCTAGCCGCACGAGAAGGGCGGGGAACAAGTGCAAGGGAAATGGCAGTTTGTCTGGCACAGTGACGGATGTTCGTATTACACGCCGTGAAAGATGCTCTGTCACGGCCCACATTGCCCACCGGGCCTGAATGCCTTAATTGTTTTTTGTTTTTCTTTCGGGAGCGACGCGCAAAAGCTTAAGTCCTGTCTACGCGGTGTGCATCGGTGTTTCAGAAGCGATTTGTTGTTATACAATTGGGAAAGGAGGTACGCGAAGGATGGCGCCAATGGTCGTTACGAACCGGCCGCGCCTTCTTTGTCACCTCCGGGGCCTAATGATCTATGTAGCCGTAATAAAACTCTGTTACACAACCCGGAGCCCTGTGCTGTCAGGCGCCGCTTTCAAGGGTGTACAGTACTTCTCGGTGTCGGTTACGCAATGCAAAGAATGCCTTGCACCAACCACTTGTGCCATGGTAGCTCCGGCATTGTGTGAACCATCCCCGCCAATTTTATCGGAGTACGTTTACGCGACTCGGGTCGCAAGACAAGCACTGCAGTCTGTTGGACAATAAAAGTATTCCTATCTTGCCTTATGTAACTTATAAGTTACGTGTAGAACCGTTTATATTTGAGCACATGTAAAGTTTGCGCGCACTAACGATTCGCAAAGAACGAATTCAAACTCCTGAAATGGCGATATATGGGGTAGACGCACCAGCTAGGTATATATCCGATCCTGCTGTCTCACAAAACGTTCAGTCACTAAAAACTGGCCGGAGCTTACTTTTTCTTGAAAATTGTAAATTCTGGAGTTAAATTTAACGTCTCGCAGCGACAGGTATGCATGGGTTATGAGGCGACCCTTTGGAGATGTCCGCATTAATTTATACCTCATGGAGTTCTCTAATGTGCGCCGAAATCGCACAGCACATGGCTATTTCTACCACAGAAATGCGACCGCCGCGGCCAGAACTCTGTCAGACGACTTTGAGATCTCCATGCCGAACGCTGGGCCACCGCGGCAGGTCTTTGCTCGTTCGCTGCCGCCGGAAGGCGTCGTCAACGGCTTACGTTGATTCTGCAGTGTTAGGAGATAAGGCGCACACTCACTCGGCTCAACTCGGTGGCATAGGCGGAAAAAGAAGGCGACTGCGCTAAATTGATGTGAATCCAACACCGCCACGACATAACATGTATGCTTGAAACGAAAGCCTCGGCTGTCACCAACTGTGTGCAGGCCTGTGTGCTTAACACGGTTATTCTTACAGGTGTCTGTAAGCTGCCTATTGAACTGTCTCTCTATATATATAGGCTATGTTCTAGAGTTTTTACGAATGCTTGCGCACGACCAGGCCCTGTGAGAACCATAACAGCCCGGTGTGTCTTCCGTTCGAGCGAGGTGACCGTGCACCATCCTCCCTCGCGCCCGCAGTGAAGGACCCTCGTGCCAGTGTCAAGACTTGCCCGAAGCACCTCGCTGCCGAAGGTTGGTCGTGCGCGCCGATCGCAAATGAGATGCCCAGGTGTGCAGATTCCTCCCTCTCTTCGCTAGGCCACGGCCGCCAGATATTCAGTGGCCGCTCATCTGTGAGCTCCCTCCCTCTCTCCATCGCCTCTCGCCGTTTCACGCCTTCCCATTTCCAACCCTGCATCTTCCTTGCCACTACCACTTTCTCCGTATGAATATGAAAACGCTCACTGTACTTGAGCCACGCGCATATAGCCAACTACCTCGACCAGGCGGACTGTGCATGGGCAAGGACGATCGACCCTGCCTTGCTAGCCTCTGCCTGCAGAAGCGGCCGTCCAACGCGAATGCCGTGACATAGACGCTTCGAGAAGCGTCGCGGTTGTTTGCTCTTTTCGGCGTGAAATATCCGACCGGTGCCGGCGCTTGGCCTCCGGCGAGGCCGATGTCTCGAGGTCGATTTGGGCGACGCCGATGTATGGGGCGATCGGAGGGGTCGGCTGATGGAAAATATCAGGTTTCATTTTTTTTTTTTCTTTTTTGGCGCCGGGATGTAATGTATGACGCCGAATCTCCAACTTCACGAAAGAGACAGAATCGAAGCGCTTAGGGTGGTGTATATAGATTTTCGAGATTGGACAGGGTGTGTCGGACCGTTCACATGTTCGGCCCGGACAGGACAAGGGGAATGCAGTTGGCACGTGCGTGGAACAGGAATATACGGTGCAGTAGGGAGGCGGGTGAGGTGGCGATGTGGTACCGCAAGTTGTGGAATGCTTAAAGTGCGGACGACTAACTGAAAGCTGTAGGGGTTACATCGCCGATTTTTATGTGTCCAACCTCAGTGTCCGTTCGTGGAACCCTCTCCTGCTAGATCATGTCAAACATTTACCACAGCTGCATATAGGAGCGCGTTGGCTAATATCACAATCTCCTAGTCGGATGCTATGACATTTATCTGCTAGGCGTTCAACTTTTTGCGAGTCAATAACAAAACTCAGCGTCTAAGAAAACTGTGACGGGTGCAGAAAATAACACCTCTTTTCAGCTTGGTTTCCAAAAGGCGCATTCGAGTGCTTCACAAGGCCATCACTTTGAGGGCTGTATCTGTTCTTGGACGCATAGAGCTTGCAAACATAGGTAATACTACGTCCCCGCTGACTCGGAATAAACGAACAACTTTCCCTAAAAGGCGGAAAAAAATGGACATATATTTGTCATGTAGAAATGCTGAAAAACAAAACAAAAAAGAGCTTGTCAAGCACGAGGAAGCAGCGCTATCATAGTGTTGAAACAAAAAAGATAAAGAAGTAGTGCTCGTACAAAGAATACCTCAATTTTGCCATGAATATACATGAACATTACGTCAGACGACCCCCGAAGACTATATAGGAAGGGCGCAGTTTCGCGCGCTATTCTGCACGTTGTTCGCTCACTTTGGAGGATAAGGAATGAAAGTACTACGTATAATCCACCCAGAGCCCGAAAATCTGCGCGGCGCCGACCAAACAAAGAGAGCCTTGGACAATACGTGCTGGATAGCCCCAACATCGTTGCTGCCAAGAATGAATAAACATGACGCCCGGGTCTCGACCTCGCGTCTGTGTGAGGTGACGCATGAGATTTCAGCGAGCGCGCGTGGCAGAGAAAAAAGAAGAAAAAAAAACGCATTTTCGCACCTATCGGGGCTTTGTTTTGGCGACCATGCATGTACATACCCAATGCGTAATTCTGCAGGCGCATATGCGTGCGGTACCTGTGCAAGGGTTTACGTTCGGAAGGCCTTTGAACATTAGGAAGTACATCCTTGAACCGCCAAATGCTGGGCTTCATCCGTTAAGACTAGGGACAGCGATTTCGCTTCTTCTTTCTTGAGAAGGAGAGACGATCGGAGCTCCTTCTTGCGATTTGCTTCAACTAGGCAGCGAGGGTTTCCGCGAAGACATTTCCTATTGTTTACACTCCTGTAGGATGCCTATATTTAATTGTTGGGAGCGGCGCTTAGCGGATGTCCTCTCTCGATCCTTCAGGACTGCCAATTGCTGCCAGAAATCTGCTCACGCGGTGACAGTAAAATTATTTAAAGAGGCGTATTTACAAGCCATTATAGTTTCTAGGCGCGCTATTTTCAAGCGGGGGAGCGCTGGTTCCGGCTTTGTCGCCAGACTCATATTCCCAGCGACTTAAGGTAGCGCGTCGTTTTTTGCCCGTTAGAATGAAAAGCGCGTGCAGAAAAACAATAAAATATATTTGAATTACAAAAAAGCGTGCGCATGTCTGCTAAGCTAGTGCATATATATATATATATATATATATATATATATATATATATATATATATATATATATATATATATATATATATATATATATATATATATATATATATATATATATATATGCTAGACCACTGTAAAAGCATCGAGTAATGCAACCACCGGAAGGCGGCCGTCGAGTACGGTCTTTAATACACAAGTATGGATCAGGTCCTGGCACGTTAGAAACCCGAAAGAGCAGCTTTTACAGCTGACTAGATGTTGCATTTTCCTTTATTTTACAGTTCGATGCATAGCTGATGAGCCAACATAGTCGCCTTGTCAGGCGACGCGCTTTTTTTTTTTTTTAAACCTTAACTGCCACATCCACTCCACACGGTTCTAGCCTTCTCGAACGAAATGACGCGTGCGCGCGAATCAGATACCAAAAGTGAGCGAAGAAATACAAACGGACGAGAAAAAAAAAAACAATCACGCGGTAGACAGCCATCAGCGTTCGTTCAGTAAGTTTCTTCTACTCTTGTAGGTTTTCCTCTAGCTCTTTCTCGCTCTGATGTCCTGGGGGTAAGCTCCGTGCGCCCAAGTGTCCCAGCGCACGAATTCGTCGCGAACCATGAGCCCGAAGTAGCAGCAGCAGCATCGGTGGCGTCTCCCCACTTGGCGACACAAACGAGCACTGACGACGACTTCCCCCCGCGGCCGGCCAAAGCGAAAGCGGGGCTGAAAGCGAAAGCGACGACGGCGGCGCGTCGATGGAGGAGGAGGAAGAGGAGGAGGGACGGTGGTCGGCCCGCAAATGGGTCAAGGTGCAGCGACCATGACACTCGCGGCGCCTTTCTCTTCTTCCCGTCGGTGCGTTACGTCACTCCACCGCCGCCGGAACGGGGAAAGTGACGCCCGCGACGACGTCGGACGGGCCGCTCCGCGGGGAGTCCTCCTGTTCGATACCTGCCTGCCGCCGCTGGCCACCCCCCGCGCGCGCTCACGATTAAGCGGCTGTCGCCGCACGGGGGAGTCTTTCCAAGACCGTTCGGCAGAACGACGATGCATGGGGGTCCGTTTTTCTGCGCCACTCGTTGGCAAGCCCGAGGAGGGGGGAGAAAAAAGAAACACTGAGGGACGGTTTGGCTCCCCCCGCCAACATATAGTATCTTCGAAAGCACATTCGAGAGACACGTTAAGGCTGGAAAACGTAGAGCGTTCTTACGGCGCCAGGCCACCGGCACCGGTGTGTTCTGTATCCATCGCGCACGAATGGAAGTTGACGAAGACAAACGACATCAAATAAAAGCGCAAGAGAGGGGCAGTAAACATACTGGGTGATCGGATGCGGCGATAACACAGGGCTCCCCTGCAGTGAGTGGCCAGCGAAACTGATCTGTTCAGTTCACATTGAGGCGGGATCGAAGCCGAATCAGGGCCACAATTATTTTTCTTTCTTCCAAGGTCACTTGTTTTCCTAATCGCCCAGCTTTTGCATCTTTGGTTGTGAGGTAGAGAAATTAAGAAAAAAGAAGTATTTCTCTTTTTCTATAATTATAAGTATAAGACTGTCAGTCCACCTCATAGTTTGTTTCCTTTGCCAATCTTTCTCTAGTCTACATCATTTTTAGCTGTGAAACAACTGCAGAATATTCCGACACTGGCTAGGAAATGCTGTAGGGAATGTTCAATCTTCAGACGCGTACCTAGACCTGAGCTCGCAGCGAGCGGGCAACCGACAGGATAAGCTTTCGACCACGAAGATCAGAAATTAAACAGTTCCGATGAGGATCCCCAGATATACTGATAGTTATGGTGCAATCTTACTGCATGCCAAAAAAAAAAAAAAAGGATGAGATGATGAAAACGGCGTTCATAAACATCTTCACGCTGAAAAATCCTCGTGTCTGGAATTTCTGGGGAGTTGTTCTTGCAGTTGCTGGCAATCCCAGTAAAGTAAGAACAGCGCTGCTTCAGGCATTACCAGAGAGACGAAAAGCGGAAAAAAAAAAAAAAAAGGAAACGTTCAACCATGCATTGCAATAGCGGAGGTGGTCCACACAACGAATATTGTGCAATGAACGCGCTAGGAAACAAGCATATCTTTGACGAGCTATCAACGATTGCTTTGACGTTCTGTTGCTTTCAGGCGACACAAAGATGCTTGCAGCAGTCCTTTGCTAGTCACAAACACTAACAATACACCTTCGAAGATTAACGTCCACAAAGGCGTGTCAGTCGAGTATCATTTTTATGCTCGGAATTGATAAGTGCATTGAAGATGTCGGTGCTATTAAATTCTTCTGACATCCCAAACATATGTACGCTGACTTCTCTCTCTCTCTCGCTCTCTAGATGCTCAGTCAGTGATTTTCATCCAACGGCAAATTTTATTTTTAGCACGGTTCGAGTGACAAGGCGCCTAGCCGGCACACGCGAACGAAAAAGAAAAAAAAGCAACCACTTGCATAAGATGACAGCACAGACTCCACTCCAAGAGCCTCCATTACCAAACCGACTGAGGAGCAGAGCGCAGTTACAAAAATACAAGGCATAAAGAACTCATAAAGAGTGCGCCTTTGGACACCGTGCCACAGTAACACCGTGCGCCGTGATAGAATGCCGCACCACTCCACCCTTCTTCCGCGCGGGTCAGTTCATCCGCTCATGCGTGCTACAATGCGCGTCACGGGTCACATTCCGTGTACTAGACTCCGTCTTCTTCTTCTTTTTTTTTTTTTTTTTTTTTTTTGCCGGCGCGCATCATTTTCTGCGAAAACAGCCGCGTTACTTCTCAGTGCACACACAAACACAGAAAGGCACGCGCTAGCACGAAAAACTCGAGATAAAGTCAATGCCTCGGCGGTATATCCCTTTGCCCCTGCGGCAGCGGTCACTACCATTGTCATCATCGCAGCAGAGGCGCCGCCCCCTGGACCAGGTGCCATCGTCCACGTAACGACTCCTCGACGGGGTTATTCCGAGACAGGCCGTACACACAGTGGGCCTTCGTAGGCGACAACGGAGAGCGAGAGTGCATTAGACGCCGCATCCGCAACGACAACGATGTAAGAGGAAGGTTTTCCTCACTACGCCTCCCTTCCCCCCTTATCCCCGGATGTCGGCTGCTAGCTGTTTGTGTACCGCACTTGGCCATGATCAGCACCCCACTGGCGAGCGTTTCTGGGTTGCTCCGAGAGAACGGGGTCATTCCACTGCCTCCTTTTCTTTATTCTCCAAACGGCGGAGTCGTTCCCGTCGCGCTCGGAACACCTGACCAAGTGAGCAGAGAAGGGTGGGTTTGGCAGGACATCCGTGGATGGAAAAGTACCTGAATGGGCTGCCGGCAATTGTTGTTTTGATTTGAACTTCTTGTTTATGGTGCGGCCGTATGGTCGTTATAACCTTTGTTTGTTTTGTTTGTACTGGCAAGGAAAATATTACATCCATGATCATTGAGCTACATGAAAGTCATGCGGTGAACCAGGATTCTTCGTTCTTCTGGGCTGACCAAGCTGTGTATCCAATTAGTGTGCATCGACCATCGACCTTTCTTTTTTGTAACTGATGACTGTTTGCCAGAACTTCTTTCTGGCCTCCCTAGGCAGTTGGCCAGGCAGTTTGTCGAGGTCCATCGCCATTCTTCCGAAAGGTGCGCCTTTCAGGACAGAAAGTTTAATTCGGCTGCACCTAACAGAATAGCTTCCCTGTTCTAACAACATAATGCACACCTTGCCGCTCATTTCAGCGTATACCGTTCTGGGCACGCTCGCTGTTCACCTACCTCCCTAAATGATAGGGTCCCCCAATTCTAAACCTCACTAATACTTATCGAACACTTGAATTGATGTGCATGGTTTCGGTTTCGAGAGACGTCCAATCCTAGTATAGCAAAACGAAGTGTAGAATTTCGTTTCGTGGTGTCTTATTTGGAGCAACGATTAGGGCAGGCGAACACTCATTTCCCTCTCGCATATCTGCGCAGCAGCACGCTCGGTCAAGTGCGGCAGATGCAAGCAGAGCGGTCGATTAACATGCCGGAAGCAAATTAGAGGACATGCGTCTTTGACTCTCTTTGTTTGCTACCACACGCGCGCGCTGCCGCCCCTTGGATTTCGCCGAGAACCTAAGACACATTGCGCAACATTCGCAACCGAAGACGCCCTGATAAGCTTCTCGGGCGCGATGATAGGGCGCTTGCTCGAACCCTCCGGCGTGTTTTCTGGCGCTGATAGCAGAAACTCGCGGCGTAGTGTACGCACGTAGCGTGCGAACGGCTTCTTACACGCACGCCGTGTATGCGCTGAATGGGTCGCCCCCGTCGAGGTCTCTCCCAAGTGAACGCTTGTGAACGTGCCACCGAGGCGGCGCGGTCGCACGCCTTCGGGGCTGGTCGCGTCGGTCGACGGGGCATAAAAATGGCCGACTGTCACGCACTCTGCGTGTCAGCAGCCGAGGAGGCGACACGCGACTCCAAGACGACCAAGAAGAAGAAGTCGCAGAGAACGCGCGCCCGCGATAATGGTCGTTGGAAGAAGGTTAGACGGTCGCCGACGCTCAGCAGCTCTTCTGCCACCACGCACCTTCGCTTCCTGCTTTTCCTTTTTCCGCCTCGCACCATTTACGGGGAGGCGACGCTCGACGACCTCAGCTGGCCTTGGACGTCACGAAATGTTTGCGCGCGAAACTCACGACGATGATACGTGCCCCAGGAAGCAGAGGAGAAGTTATTCTTCTTCACAAGCGCGACTCGTCGCTCACGACTCTGTCCCAAAATGCTTCGTATGCGCGGCTCACCTGCATCACTTGCAGCACTTTCTCTCTGTTTCTCGCTCCTCATTTCGTTTTCTCTTTTGGAGGAACTGAATTCTCTCTTTTTTTGCTCCGTAGAATGATCACCCCAGGAACCAACACCTGCTGGAGAAATGTGGCCTAGTCGTTCGGTGACGTGCACATCGTTATTGCCCATCCTATATAAGCTCACTCACTCACGCCACGGAGTATACGATGGTGAATGTTCATAGTGGTTGGGGTAGACATTCCACGTTGCGTAAACTGGCGCTATGTAGTGAGTTTCGCAATAAACCGCAATCCTAGCTCCCTACGGTCGACAATTAGGGAGCCTGATTGCAGCGATTGTATATTATATGGAAGTGCGAATTTTCGAAATCGACGTTCAAACCATCAACTTGCGCGGTTTTATCCAGTGAAAAAACTATTATAACATTATGTTCTCGCGATAATGCAGGGGCATTAAAACATTCAGGCGTTTCCAATTACAGCTCAAGTGCACATTCATAACCTATGATTTAGACTCGTGCTGCAATTGTACTCGACCTACATAATCGCGATATGCGCCTCTTGTAGTTGAGAAGGTGCTTGTAATTGTCAAGCTATATACCGGCTTGGATAGCACATAATAAGGTGCTAAGTGGAGGCGCAGTAATCGTGCATCTCCGTTCGTTGCTGCAGCATAGTAGTATGCATATACAGCAGTGGCCGCGCAGCAGAAGAAAAGAGAACACGTGGAATCCCTAGTGAAAAGAACCCTATGAGTCACAATAATCTCATACAGGTTCCTCATACTAATCTCGTACAAATCTCATACCATCTCATACAAATATCATTCAGCGTATGAGAATTAAATATATGAGATTGTATGAGATATGTATGAGTTTAGTATGAGAATCTGTATTAGGTTATTGTGACCCATACGGGTTTTTCGCTAGGGATGCAGCGACTAACTATATATGTTGTGCATGCATGTACGCCAGCATTGAATGTGCGGTGTCCCAGGTGCTGTTCTGCGCGCGTGCTTCAGTACACATGGAGGCAAACTGATTTCTTGGGCCTCAGTCTCACCTGATAAGACTGTGGATATACAGAAGGCGGATAGGAGGGCCACGCCGACCAGCAGCGTGGGCCCAGCTATGAGGTGTCGTAGCCCCATGGCCTGGCCTGGGGGTCTCTTCGTCACCTGCAGAAAAGAAGGCAAGGAACAGTGTTAAAAATAACCGGTGAAACATCTTTTGCAGTTCGCGATGAAAAGCTGGCGAAAGTTTAACATTAAACCTGGTTACAAAGGGCAAAAACAAAAAAACACGCCGCGGTGACTCAGTGGTTAAGACGCACGGTTACTAAATACCTGTGGTCAATCCGCTGACGTACTTTTTTTATTCTGAAAACACAAGCAACAAAGCTCGGACCCGATGATTGGTCGGTGGTGGTGAGAGTATGAATGCTATCGCATCAATACAAGAAAGACATGCTACTGCAGACAAGAGAGAGAAGGGAGTGGGGGATACATAATAGGACAATATATACAGCAATGACAAAGAGAAAAAGACACAAATATATAGAAATAGCCGCAAATAAAGAATCCAAACACAAAGCCATTAATATCACTACCTTGAACAATTTCGCTGCAGGATGGCGACCTCAAAACGACAAACTTCAACATTACAGCAAAAACAAACCAGGGAAGTTCTTGTAAATTGTTGTAGCGACCATTTAATATTTTAGAGCGTGCACTCCACTTCTCCTATGCTAGACGTCAAGGTCGGCTCCGAACATTTGACCTTGAACTCGGGCGCTGTGCAGCCAACATCGTTGTCTCCATTCTAGGTAGTGCGCATGCGACAGTTTCGGCCTCGCCATAGCTGCCCCGCAAAAACATTGCCGCGACTGGGTTTGGAACCCGCGCCAGTACTAACAGAACAGCTTCTCCGGTCCAGGCACGAGAGCACTATGAGATCGCACCGGACCGCGCCTCGTGGAAAACTGCAACACACTCTCGCGCTGTGCAGTGAACATCATCGTCTTCATCAAGTTCTACCTCCGCCACCCCTTTATTGAACGTAGGTAAAATGCGCCCTATACATGTGCCTCCTGGGCAAGTGCGAGCGACGTCCGCGAGCTAAGTGTTTGGAGAATCCACCAGGCGGCGTGAAAAAAAGTGCTGTAGACGAAAGCATTGCCTCTAAATAAAGAGATCGCAGCTGCGCGGGGCAGACCATCGAACGAAGTGAAGTCAACGGTCTACCGTTCCCGAGAAGTTTATCAAGCGCGGAAGCGGGCCAGGATCGAAGCGGCAGCAACGGCTGCGGCCAATAGCATACGTTCGTGAAACTTGGTTCATAGATAGCTGACCCTCTATAATTTTTTATTTTCTCTAATTTTCACAGCCCACAGAATGCGTGCTGCATAATGGCACTATATTTGCAGCCAGTAAAGCTGCGCCACCACAAAGTTACCAGTCCCATATGTATTTCAATATTTCGAAGACTCCACTCTCCTCATGTATACAGATTATCTGTCCCTTAACGAAATCGTGGTGGGGGGTGGTCGATTCTTAATTCACCAACGTATGAAGTCATGAGCACCCTAATTTAGCATGCCCTTGAACCTTTACACTGATACTCCTGGACTTAAACCTCTAACCTGCAAGACATAACAGCCTCGCCTATAACCACACACCTTTTTCTTGTGAAGTTTTTGGTAATAACGTGTGAGTCGGAACACTAGTTTTGGTGTTTCTTTAGTCACCTACGTCTTTGTACCCACCCCGCTCTTGAACGGATGCCCAACCTTGACGGAATACACATAAAGCAAATAAATATAGAATACATTGAGGTTTTACAGAGAGACAGTAGCTGCGCTGCCAGTTTGTCAGTTCACAGATAAATAAGTGTCACTGTAAAAAGAAAAATGCAAAAAATGCAAAATGCAAAAGTAAAAAGAAAAAGGCAAACTTATCAAGAGTACTAGCATTAGATTTGTAAATCTGTTTATGTCAGCCTGCTTCGAAAGGGAAAGCTATAACATTTTAGCAAGTCAAAAGTGGAACTGTCACGCCGACTTTCGACACACAGCTTTGCACTCAATATCGGCTGTTTTTCGCCATCTTAGCTTTCTCTCTTCAGGGACGCCATCCGCATGGCGTTGAATGCGATTTGTAATTGCTATGCTGCGACGAGTCGCGCGTCGGCACAGGTGCTCACAACAGCGGTCCTCCAACGACCCCTCGACGACACTACGACGAATGCCAAGAGCTTCCCCGGGCGATAAATAACAGAGGGAGGACCCTCCTCGTGTCACCGCAGTCGTTGTGGGGCGGGCATAACAGCAGGCGATACGAAGTGCTTGCTGTCCAGGTTAGTGCGGCGTGAATTATACATTGAGGATGTTTCTGGCGCGCGCACGCGACGGCGACGACGCTTCGTGTGTGCAGAGCGCGACGCAAGGTGTGCATGGGACGTGACGCTGCTCACCTTCAAACGCATCGCCTGTTGCTTACTCGTCCGAGGCAGTCACTCGAGTGTCTCGGGATGAGACAGTGCGTGAATCGCCCTCACCGACCTTCTTTTCTTTTTGCCGCTTTCTATCTCTCTCTCTCTAGGTGTATACAGCATTGCACTTTTCAGTAGATAAAATGTTCCTTGAAGTCTTACAAAAGGGCAGAAGTAATATCGCCTAATATTTCTTCATCCGCTCGCTGCATGCAATTACTGTTTTCAGTTGTCATCGACGAACACGCAATATTCGCCTCATAAAAGGCTTTTACCTGAATCAAATACAAGCAAGCCCGTCTTTCGACCCCGGTATACTTATAAAAGAAAACAATTCGAGAACACTTCGGTGACTAAAGTGATGAAAAGCGAAAGCTTGAGTGCTGCATTCTGCTACGCGACTGTTGCGCATGTAGCGATGAATGCTGCTACGATTAAAGCGAGCGACTACTCTTTCACATTCTGCGAGTGCATTTATTCAGTGAAGTCAGCTTGGCAGCGACGAGATCGCGCTCCTTGTATTTTTGACTGTTATGTGGTTGATTTTACCAGGTGCGCAACATTAATTCACACAAGTAATTCTTCAGAAGTAACTGTCACTAATTAGTAAATAAATATTGAGTAGCAATTAATTAAGTAGTCATTAACTAAAAGTTATTAATTAATTGCTTATTAATTAGTAATTGCTAATTGATTGGCATGTGGCCATATAAGGCACGCATTCGCGCATACTGTGGTGGTGCTCTGTGATTGGTCGAGACTTCCATGACGTCATCCCGTCTCGACCAATCAGAGTCGCCGCAAAAGCGTGACACTTTTGCTGACGACAACGATGAGGCAATGAAGGCTTTCGCCTTAAAAAAGCAGAATTTCGCGGCTGTAATGTGCAGTTCTTTCTGGTTGAAGCATGCAGGGCATTGACTTCTTGTGTAACGGCTGACTTCACTTCAGTTTCGTTAATAGCCCCCTTTGGGGTGTTACATAAAGGTTGCAAAGATTGCGATATACACATGCACCCGACAAAAGTCAAGCAAGCCTCCTAATTAGGCCGCTGTTCTTGCAGCTCGTATCTCATTTGGAGCGTACAGTCACAAATCCGGTTGTTGCCCTTATTCTTATTTTACCCCTAAAAAAAGTACTGCAGAAAGTATCCGTATGCATTTTTTAAGTATCAAACGTTTCAGACAGAGCGGAACGTCCGCGCACATCTGCGAGTAAAGCACGGAAAGCTGTCACCACGAATTCATCGCAACTCTTCCTGAAAACCACGCCAGCCGACATCGGCAGCAGCAGCAGCAAAAAGATGTTCATAAGTTCTTTGCAACAAAGCTCATGCACTCTCATCAAAGCAAAACGAGGGTAAGCTTGCCACAAAGAGGACATTACACATCACAAACACACGTACGCGAAAAAAGCTCTCCAGAAGGGAGCCAACTTATGTATCTCACAACGAAGCACCTAATTTTACTTGCACTTGCTTTCTGACAATCTCTTCAGGAGAGATATGCACGACAATGCAAAATCTTCGTAGCCGCAGTATCCTGAAGTGCGTGTTCGTGACAAGAAGGGTCAGTGTGCCCTGCGCGACTCGATCTCCTCTGACACCATGTCGCAGAGTAACTCTCCAGGACAGAGTAAGAGAGAGAGAGGCTATAAAGCATCGGTCACTGAACCAGACCAGCTGGCCTCTGAAGAAAAGTCTCGCTCATTCGCTCAGCACAACGTGCTCTGCCGTGTGCCTTACTCTCCTCGTCCGAGACACACAGACGCACTGTACTCGGCCCTGCTTTCTTCTGTGGCCCGCGTGTTCCCCACATAACAACTCCGCCGACGCCGGCCGTGGGTACCGCCCCGTTCCGGAGAGGAGCCGGCCCCGATGTTCCGGTGCCGCGAGAGTCGTCTCGGTGGCCCCATCTTCCTTTAAGGCATTACACGATGCCCGAGTGCACCGACACGGAGCTGGCTGATGCAGCGAGAAGCGTCCAGCCGTGAGCACATTTTGCGCTCGGTCGTTTCGCTCCTTCTTTGCCTTCCACATCTCTCTCTCTCTATTTCCCTTGTACAGCTCGGAATTAAATGCAAGCTCAGACCGGGCGATTCATTAAAGGTGCTCTCACTCCACCTCTCTTCCTCTCACAACTTTTCGTATTTCCACTCTGTCGCCGTACCTCGCTATTTTCTTTTCTATTTGCTCTCCCCCTGCGCGTCCGGTGATCGGGGTCGTTAATATCCCTGCCTCTCCGCGGGTTCCGAGTGATCAAGATCGTTAATATCCTGTCTGGTCGGGAAGTTCTTTCTCACCGAACGGAAGAGTCAAGGAGGTCCTCTACGTACTTGCAGTGTTGAAGGTATCTGCACCTCTTTCTCTCTCTATGCATCTTAGTACCGAAACCGGTATGCGGAACAGAGTCGGTCCGCGCGACGAGAAATCTCTCTCTAACGAAACGCAATCGGACGGAGCTTGCCGCCATTGGAGACGCCTCCGGGGCGTTTGTAACTGCCGCCCCACGGAGCTCGTGAAACCACTTCGTGCCGCGGCCACTTCGTGAAAGCACGCGGCGCCAGCCGGGTGCTGTAGTATATACTATGCACGCACACGCGTTTTCAGCTGTTCGACGCCGGTCGAAGCCGCATTGGCGCGGCTCTCGGAACGGATACTCATTTCGTGGTCTGGTGTCGTTTGCGAGTGAGTCTGTTTAAGAGAGAAGGAACAAAACGGCGATAGTTTGGTCTCCATTTTATACTGCACATACCGGACCCACTAACGAAAGTTCTCTCCCATTCAACCTCCTCTCTTTCACTCTCTCTCTCTCTCTCTATCTTCCGGCCGCTGCGCAATGTTATAGCTCTGAGAGGGTTCGCGTGACTCTTAAATGCCGGACGATTACACGGGCTATACATCACGTAAAAGGGGAATGGCGCGATAGGAAAATTGTTCTGGAACTGGCGAAGATGCGGAAGGGGAGGGGGATGCGCCCACGTACGTGCACGCTGTGCAAAAAAAAAAAAAAGAAGAAAAAACCGTCTCTTTCTCTCTCACTCACTCACTGGGCGCGAGCTCATACAAGTCTAAACGCGACGGCGCCTGATAAATGACGGCTGTGCTCGGACGCTCTGTTTTAGCGCATTGTTGACCGCCTCTGCACGTGTGCGTACAGGCTGCGTGCGAAGGCGATCCTCCGCTCTCTCAGTGGACAGAAAGAAAGCGAAAGTGCACTGCTCCGGGATTATAACCTTCTTCCTTCGTATTAGTTTATTGTCTTCGTTCCTCCTCCGGTACTAGTGGTTGTCGGCTTCCAAGGCGCGCGGCTCACGGTCAGAGTTAATTGAAGGCGGTCTAATGATCTAGAAAGACTGTCCTGTTACGGCGACTAGCTTTGTTATACAAAACTATCAGGCGGACATGAGCCGACGCCGTTTAGATTAGTACCTCTTTCTATTGGAAGGTTTCGCCCTCATGTCTGCAGGTTTGTTGACCTCCATCGTGCTTGCTTTAGAAGCGGCCGTGATGCATAATTCGTTGCCCTAAGACTGAACGCTGAGTTTGGCTCCCTGCACGTAACGCGTGTAAGGGCAATAATTTACACGTGTAAGCATGGCCGGCCTGGCAAATTGCTTACCTTCATTACAGAGGCAATTACGTTACAGTAGGGCTCTCGAACGTGGTTAACGAGCCCGCTGGGGTACTAAACCTTATTTAGAGTTCTACTGAACTAAAAGGCACCGCGACCAATTGGCCACTGTGTCAAAGGAACAGGATATATTGCTGTTTCAAGCGCCACTACGAAGCAAAAATGAACTGATGTGCCTCAGATGTGCAGTAGCAAAAGTAATTATAGGCGCAGCAATTATTGCAAAGCCAGCGTCAAGCCAATGGAGGCACGAGCCAGACCGGTAGTTATTTAGGGAACCAGGTGATATATCTTCCAATCACTAGCAAAAGGATCCTAGAAGTTTTTACCTTTTGAAATTTTTTTTTTACTCCATATAACAACTCGTGCATTGTTACAGTGCTTGTCGTCTTGATTTTTACTAGCGCATCGACAGTGACCCGTAGACGAGGGAAAGAACCGAAACAACAAGAACCCAGAAGCTTCTTCAGCGAGGGTCCGCCTCCGCTGCGCTTTCTTTGCAGCATCCCATAGTATCATCGCGAGCGAAGTTCCACTGCAAAGGTAATAGCGAATATTGCTGCGCGAACATCACGATGTCCTCACTCAGCGTGAGACTCTCGACGAGCGAACTGAGAGAAAAAGAATCCCGCGTCCGGGAAGAATCGAGCGCGAATGACTTCACTGCCGAAAGTGAACGCGCGGAGCTCCGTCCGTCCGTCCGGCGTCTCCGGCGAAGGGTCAGCGATCGCTCGCTTCTTTCTTCTCTCGCAACGGCGGCTGCTGTCTGGGCGTCGTTGTCCGCGCACACAGGCTCACACGCACGCAGGCGCGCTCATCCCAGGAGCCAACGCGTCCTTTGTTTCGAGACGACCGACGTGGAGCCTAGGCCGAAAGAGAGCCTTTGTTCGCCCATGCGAATCAAGAGCCGCCGGTCAGTGCACGAGGTGCGTCGCGGCTGGACAAACACGCGTGCAAGGCGATGCTCTTCTTGGAAATGCTAGGTGGTACGTCTCAGTTGTTTCCGATGCACTGCCCCGACCACAGCGAAGGACGTGCTCAGTTACAAGGCCTGGTCTGGGGACAGGGTGACGACAATCCAGTCCTTGCGTTTTCTTTGTCCTGGGAGAAGCGGTGTTCTAAAAGTAGTTTAATCAGCTCTTCGAGTGAGCGAGTGTGTCCAGACATCAACGGTCGATACTATGGGCACTTCTGTATTTTCCTCGAAAATTAGTCTTTGGCTAGACAAATTTGGTTGCAGACAGTCGGATTCTTTTAGCCGGTAAAGGCTGTGGTTATGTAACCGAAGATGACTGCCGAAGGAAAGAACCCTCCATATGACTTCCTAATCTTATTAAAGAAACTTAACGGGCCGTATCTTAACGTCACTTTGCACATCAATGTCGGCTTTATTAAGCAGTTATAGAGAATTCTGAGCGTATGAGAATTATTTCGCGGTCACCATAGCAACCTGCGGAAAACCCTCGTGCTCCTCGTTTTCCCTTTGTTTTTGTTTATGGATCTTTTTTAAACCGGTGCCCCACGCTTTTGTTATGAAGTGTTCAGCCTGCTCCAGACACAATGGCGACAAAAAAGGAGGTAAAAGTTTTTGCCAGTGCCTCAAAAAAAAGAAAAAAAAAATCAAGGCTCATCTGAAAGAAAAGCAAAAGGGACACTGACAGCGTTCGCTTTTTGGCCTGCCTGCGTGCAAGGAAGGTAAGGTGGTACAGATATGTGCTCTCCTGTCTCCTTAGCTTCAGATGCAGCACCAGAAACAGCAACGAGACGGCCACTTTCACTTTCTCGAGTGCGTCCGGCGTTCTTTCTCTGCTTGAGGGACTTCGGAAATTGTTTCCTGACGAGCAGCTCGCATGCTCCACTGATGGCCGTTTGTACACTCCCGCTCTCTTTCCCTCTCCTAGGAGGCAGCAGAAGAAGACGACGATGACCGAGGCGTTGCCTACCTCCGAAGAGGCGTGCAAGCGAGTGGACGCATCATGCGTCCGCCGGTGTGCATGACCTCTCTGAGGAGTTCGAAAGGAAGAGAGCAAAGCAGAGACAGAAGCCGAGCGGCTTTCACTGGCCTGGAAAAAAGTGCCGTCGTACCGAAGCGCTTGGTTTGGTATCTCGCGCTGTTTGTCAAAGCTCGACAGGTTCTCTCGGGGCAGTCGTTTCGTTCTTCGACCTGTGGCAATCGGAATTCAGCCAATGAAGTTCCTTTACGAGCTGCATGCGTAGTCCACAGCGTTCCAAGTTCGAAGGGTTCCTAACTAAATGTACGGTACTTTTTCCCATTTACTTAGGCTGGGGAAGCACGTGTAAAATAATTTATAGTTAATGGGATGATATACTGCTTCACACAAATCATTGCTCGAGCTGCATTCGACCACTTTAACAGTTTATCGTAATATGCGAGAACAGTTAAAGCAATTCCATTGTCTTGTTGCGTTTCAAAGCTATATTTTTTCCTGCTGTTTGTCTCGGGAAAACGGGAAGGTTGCTGAAACTCGCGTTGTGGAGTAGGGGGGGGGGGGGGGGGGGGGGGCATGTTCTGTTCAGTTTCCTCAGGGTGCAATGGGCAGTTAAGTGTAACTTCATTCACAGGATAGTGCTTGCAGGAATTTCGCGGGCCAAAGTTTACTCAGAGCCGAAAAGCATTCCCTTGCGACCGTATATAAAATTATAGTGCGCGTTTATGCAGTGGACACTTCTGCCCTCATTCAAGCCCCTTGAGGGCCTTCGCAGATAAAAAAAGAAAGAAAAAAAAAACAGTTAAATGGAACGAAACAGTATTAACTTTTGCGCTAGATAAACGGCGAGAAAGCAAAGAGAACCATGAAGGGTTTGCAAAAATAAAAATGTACTTTCACCTCTCTTTCTTTTGTTTTGTCACATAAACTGTCCTTTGCGACTTTCGCGACGCCAGCATAGCGGACGTCACGATCTCCCTTCTCACGAGTATAGTGGTTCACTCGCTGGCGAGCGAGAGGAACCCGCGAGGAATGAGGAAGAAGCGTCACCTCTCAAAAAAAAAAAAAAAAGAAAGAAAGAAAGAAAGAAAGAAAGAAAGAAAGAAAGAAAGAAAAAAGAAAAGAAAATGCAGCGCCCGTTTTTGCCGCAACCTAAGGTGAGGATGAAAAGAAAGAAAATATATATTTAAAAGAAAGAGGAGAACGAAGAAATTAAGCTGGTGCCAGAAATTTCCGCGCGTTGCGAAAAAGAGAGAAAGCTCATTCCCGAGTGGCCGCCTTTACGCCGAGCGTGTGTTTATACGTACACGTAGTACGTAGCGGCAGGTTGTCATTTCTCCGACGCGCCTTCCGTCTTCTGCACGCGGGTCTCTGTCAGCTGACGAAACAGCCAACACGCCCGACTTGAAGGCGCCCAGCGTGTACTATCGTTCTCTCTCTTATTACAATTCAGAATACATAGCTTAGGAGGGAGAGGTGCGGATTGTGCTAGCTTTGATGACGGAGAAGGAGGAGAAGTAGCTGGTCTGTGAAAGCAGAAAGCTAGATGCCGAGAAAAAAGCGTGCAAGTTCGAATGAAAAAGATAAACAGACACTCGGGGAATGAAGTAACGAGCTCTGTCCAGGTGGGTTCTCCGACAATTACGTAATTGGCACAACGACCAAGACAGCGACATGGCCAGAGCGGACGCGTTTCCCCGCCCTATCGTCGCCGCATTAAGTGTCTCCTCTTCCTTTGGCCGTGCTCCAGCCCCATAGTGGGTGCGCGGCATGCAGGCAGAGCGGCGGCGAACGCGCAAACAGGTTTGCCGCCACGGAAGGTTCCTGTAGCGCTGGCTGCTAAAGCGTGCTCCAAGCGTGGCGCGGGGTGATCAGATAGAATCTGGTGATTCCACGCGAGCTTGTATACAACCCGCGGTGTAGCAATCTTACCGGCTTGGCAACGATTTATTAACTAGTATCAAAACGATCGCCCCCATCATGTGGCCACTCGATTGAGTCGTTAACGACGCCGCCCGTGAGGAGCGATTATTTATACACACGGTGGAGGCGGTCGTCGTAAAGGGTCAGTATGTATCAGCCAGAAAAGACGTGTCATTAAGATTGAATCGCAATGGCTCGTTGAATATGAGATCGTCCGTGAAAACACAGATAAAGACGCTCAACCATGTGTGAGGGGACGTGAACGATCTTGATCTTTCCAACAGGCGGATGGAGCTTTATGGTGATTATAAGCAGATCAGAAAGTCAACGTGGTTGGTTTTCGTGAGTATCATCTTAGCAATTGACCATAGATGCAAGATTCAATGGAAGTGAAATGTACTAAGCAATGCTTCGTGTTGTATCTCCCCTTGTTAATTTTCCTGTGAACCGATTATTATTATTATTATTCCTCTCGCTGAAAGAAGTGAATACAAAACAGATTCGGTGATGGAACTTTGCGAACATCAAACCCGGCGCTCTCAGGATTGCCCTCAAACGCCCTAGGTTCACCACTCTTTAAAAAAAAAAACGCATAAGAACTTGGAATAATTCATGGGCAGAGGCTTCAATGCACAACTTCTGAAAACAACAACCAAACTTATCCATCAAGAAACTCAGCTACTATCTCCTACATCATGTCACACACATTATATGAATAACACCACACTTTTCTATGTTTCATGGGTGTGTGCTAACAACCTAATACTTTAATTACAGCCGATACACCTTATGAGCAATGGGAGGCTTTAAGGTCCACTATCCAGGGTATGACCTTTTAAGCAAAAGAGCCCAATGCATGATCAAGTACCTAACCTAACCTAACCTGATATTTTTTTTTAGTTGGATGGTTTAGTTGTTACATGGAAAGGAAGGCGCTGTATCAGTCTCACTTTTCGGTGGACGCCTACACTTGCATATAACGACATACAGTCGGAGGTATATGTGTTACTGGCTCCAGTATAAAGGCGGTTGACTCCTCCATCTGCAGGACCCGACGACTCGGTGCGAAACCCCGGTCATGACAGCCGTAAGATTTCCTTGTTCTATGGGATGTCAGTGGATAAGGCAAACGCTAAGCTGATCGAAATTAGACCGGATTATTTCACCACCGTGTTTCTTTCTCCCTTTCTTAATTCTTCATCTCCCTTCTCCGTCATCGCCTCTCTGACGCCGTGGATCAGGTGTCCTCAAAGAATAAAACAAGTGCTACGCTTTCCATTTCCTCATAAGCAATCCTATGAGCGAACACGGTGTTTCTGCATTAGGCTGTATTAGCGCGTTCGGGATCAGCGTTCTTCTGGGCGTTTTCAAGCGTGTACAGGAAGCCTTGCGATGGGGTACAGCAGCCCTGCCCGCCACCGGCGAGTCCGGCGTCAGTCGCGTCGGAATAAGCGTAATTGCGGCACATCGCCGGCGTCCTTGGGGGTCGAGCACGCGTTGCCTTCACCCCGGCCCTTTGTTTTGCCGTCGGGTTAAGACGAAGAGGGAGAAAACGACCGCGCGCAGGCGATGGTGTCATCCGTCTCTGACTGCGCTGCGCCATCTCCTTGCCTCCGTTTAAAGCGAAGACGAGAATGCGGGAAAGCCCTACGCGAGGAAGGCGCCGGGTGACAATGAGCAGGGGAAACGCTTCGTTTCTCATGCCTCCCCTTCGGTATGAGTTATAGCGCCACCCAGATCTTGTTGCATGAACTACATTTAGCGATGTTCGCTAGTCGGCTACTTGGAAGGACAACAAAGGGACCGAGACCACACAATTTAGTGGATTTTAGCCAGTTTTGGCGGTAACGCGTTACTTTCTTCGGTAAATCAGTAATGTAATCGTTACCATTTCGGAACTGTGACCGTTAAAGTACTTACATAACGTTTTTCTGTAAGGGTCCCCGCCACACCTTCACCCCCTTTTTCAGAAAAAAAAAAAAAAGTGCAGGTCACCTAAAGTGATGTTGAAAATAAGCAAAATGTACAGGTGCTCTCGACGACCCTTGTTGCGGCGCGCATGCATGTAAAAAATGCCTGCCCTTGAGGAAGCACACGATTAAAAATAAAAAGACAGAATACCCACATAGCAAGCAACACTTGCACGAACACATATTCACACACTTGCCTGACACTAAAATTCAACAGCAAATTGAATTTCTTAGAAAGCAGTCCCTGCAATACTGTAGCGGTGTTTATGAACTTTTCTTTCAAAACAAATTTTGTTCTTTTTTCTATATGCAACTGCGGCTACATTTGTAGTAATTGAATTCTCGAGGGAGCGAGGCTGGCCTTGAACAGCTTCAAATAAACACTCGCGTATTTTGTGGTAACTATACAGGTTCGAGAAAAAAAGATTGTTTATGTGCGCAAATATATTTCTTGGGGGGACTATGCCAATAAAAACTTTTTTTATTTCTACACAATTTGCGTGGCTTTTTTGTTAGTAGAAGCACACCGAGAATTTTCAAACGTCACATTTTTTCAGAATTGCTGTAAATAATTTTCAGAGTTGAGCAATGCTTTCTCTGTGAAGTTAGAATTGATGAAGTGTCATTTTGTGTTTAATGTCAAATTCAGAAAATGGCCTCACCGTGTGCCGCAAACTTAGAAAGTACTTTAGGCGAATATAACATTGCAAAGCTCATGCACATTTGTGCAAAGCATTCTCGTTAAATCGGTATTTCGGGTAAAATCATTGTTTGAGCTAGAAGTTTTACGTCAAATACGAGCTTTATAAAATTGTTATCGAAAGTTCTTGCAGCAAAGACGCAGTGATTAAAATGCATGGCTATGAAATAACGGCAAAGTAACGTAGTTTTTTTCTTCGCCTTTTTCGTAGGTAACGTAGGGTGGTCACGTGTTCCTTTTTTTTTTTTTGTTTAGCGTAACATTTAGTTACTTTTTTTTCGGCAACAATACTGATTTTAGCAAAAAAAAAAATAAGTACTACCTTGGCAGCCGGTGTCATTGCTTTCTAGCAGCGCGTCGGATGTGTCAGTGTCTTCCATCGTGCCCATCAGCGTGAGATTAATAAAAAATTAATATTTATTAATTCGAAACCCACCGCCGGACACCCACCGGTAAAAATGGGTACAAGCGTCCCCCGGCCTGGCGCTCGGCTTTTCCAGGGGTGTGCGTTTGGGAGAAGCTCCGTAAACCCCGCTGCGCGCCCCTCCTCCGCAGTGGGCCCAAACCCAGTTTCGAACCTCGCAGCCTGCAAAGGTGGTTCTGTTTGTCTTTCAAAGGTATTCCCTTTGACCCTCACCTGAAGTGCTCCCCTAGAGCCTCAGCTGCAGCAGTCCTAAAAAAAAAATTAATATTTTTAACGAAAATTAAATATTAATATTAAGTCGTGGCCTAGTGGTTAGGGCGTCCGTCTCGGCTGCGGGAGGTGGTTCGTTCGAAACCCGCCGCCGGACACCCACCGGTAAAAATGGGTACAAGCGTCCCCCGGCCTGGCGCCCGGCTCTCACAGGGGTGTGCGCTTGGAAGAGGCTCCGCAAACCCCCGCTGCGCTCCTTCTGGGGCAAAATAGTTTCGAACACTTCAGCCTGCAAAGGTGGTTCGAGTTACCGTGTTTCACGGGGTTCAAAACTGAAAACGAGTCGTGTCCTGCACACGCGAAAACTCAGAAAATGCCTTGTTTCAAGTGCGAAACGCTTTAAGCCAGCGTGTCGAAAGACGTAAAGGTTCACTGTCACTGATGAAGTTCACTTCTCAGAGATCACTGCAGTCCCACGGCAAGTCCGGATTTCCGGCCTGTCTGACTTTGCGACGACGCTGGACGAGTCACGACTCGTCCAGCTGTGCTGTTGCCTGGTTGAACTGGCAAAGGCTCTTTTGCCTAACAGAGAAAACAGGCTTTATGAAATTGCGGCGAACTGCTTGTCCTGTTCACAGGCTGAGAGACAGCATAAATTTATGAAGCTGTGAGGTATTTTTAGATGTAATTGGAGTTTTAGATGCTTTGCGTCACCGTGACCCTGAGCGATCAGTATCTAATCTGGCTGACGCATCAAAGAACGCCGACGGAACTGACCAAAGAAAAGAAAATAATCGAATAGTAATGGCATCGGAAAAAGCACAGGAAGCAAGTGTTTGCAGAACAGTGTAGGTGCCGGACTGCAGCTTGTCACCCATCGTTTTCGGAGAAAGCAAATCAGCAGTTATTTAGGGCTCCTCTTCTTTTTCAACGACCAGGCTATGGAGTTCTGGAAACGGGACTCTTGCCTCAGGCTTTCAGATGCGCTGAGCCTACGCAAGTTCGAGAATGCTTTCCTCCTCGCATAACTCCCCGACGCACACTTCAAATTAATCCACGCAGAGTTCAGGCATGCGAGCAGTTAGCTCCGTCAGTTGAGCCTTCCGGCGGAACTGTCTTCGGGCGCGAGGCGGCGCGGATCGGAAGCGGAGGCACGAGCGTGCGCAGCTCTCGGCGCGGATAGTCACTCCAAGGACGCGTCCTTGGGGCCCCCACTTGCGGCGCGTTTTCCATTTCTTCGGCCTTCCAGCGCGCGCGCGCTCAGCCACCAATGACCGCTGGCCAGACGTGCAGCGTCACTCGTGACGTATGCAAGCACGCGTGCCGGACGTGCAAGACGCCCGAAGACAGGCCCGTAGCTCACGACGCCCCTCGTGACGCATCGTGCCTGAAGCCACACGCAGTATGTTTGCCGTACACGGCCAGGAATTCCGTGTCGGCTAGCGCGAAATAGTGTAGAGGCTTACTTCTCTGAGCTGTGAAAGCGTCACTGTTTAGTTGCATTGGTAGCAACCGTGACGTCATTTTCTCTAACTTAGCATGAGCATTCCTTAATTTAAATTTTACACGACGGATGATATAGAACGAGCTGTCTGAATAAAATTTTTTGTGAACGTTCTTACCAAAGATAATTGACCAGGACACGGGCACTTAATATTTGTTTTTCTGGGGGGATCTGCTACGCTGAAAACATATAGCGTCCTCTGTGAGACATGCGCGCCATAGGACTAGTAGAAGAGACTTCGGATAGCGAAAAAGAACGCATGCTGGATGTCCGATGCTCAAAGCTGCACAAGCGACAGGCGTTATGAGAGATTCCCATTTTGGACGGCGGTTGTAAAAGAGGTGTGCCTCAGTAATTCTTATTCGAGAAAAGATTATTTCTACTCCACATCGGGTAAATAGAACCAGATGTTTTTATCGCTGAGTGGTTTGGTTTGCTTTGTAGGGTTTAACGTCCAAAGTGTCTGGCGCTGAGCAATGCCGTGGTGGAGGACTCCGGAAATTTCGACCACCTGGGGTTCTTTAACGTGCACATACTCCGTACTAGTACACAGGCGCCTTGCTTTTCACCTCCAACGAAAGGCGGCCGCCGCGGTTGGGATTCGATCCCGCGTCCTTGGGAACAGTAGTCGAGCACCGTAAAGACTGAGCCACCGCGGCTTGGCCCTCGTGAGTGCGTTTGCAGTTGAGGTCAGCATCGCTGAATGGAACTACGTGTATATAGAAATGTATTCGAAGAATAGGCAAGTACGCATCCTCGTTGAGAGTGGCAAATGAGGTTGGCTCGTTGTAACAAAGCGTGAAAAATGTGAAACTTCAGAATTTCTGCCGATGACTCGCGATGCCCGTGAAGACAACTCCCATTCGTTCTTCGAACTATCGGCGCATATACGCTGAATGATTTTCCGGCGGACATTACAGAACTCCGAAGGAAATTGTCGGAAAACTCTAGGAAAGCCCTTATGTGCGTGGAGCCGGGATGCATAGTGAGGAAAGCGGCGTTCAAAGATGGTACAGCGTTCAATTTACCCACTTACTGTCTCTGAATCACAGGCCTTGCCTTGGCGGGCAGTACCTACCCGTCTGACCACATGAGCAGTCTTTTCCTCTTTTTTTTTTTATTTTACTTGGCGTTAATTAGGCATTTCGTCTCCAGTCCCGCGCTCACACGCAGCAGACACGCGCGTCTTCTCTTTTCGCTGGTCAGTTCCGCGAACACTCATTCTCGCCTGAGGGAATGAATGCGCCCAGCACATTTTCCGCCGTCTCGTTCAGTCTGCTATATACTAGTCTGGTGGTCTTCATTTATTGTAATTTCATTTTCTCGCCCCAGCTTCCTGATACTACGCAAGTCGTCCTCTAGGCCCGATTGGGCTGGGAAACAAAAGATGCACATACGAACAAAAGTAGCATCATGGCGCCATGTAAGGCGGAGGATGCGTCATCCCTCTTGCATATACGTGCGACTGAGATGACTTAGGGTATCCTTTTATTCGCCGTTAATTGGCTGCGCTCCCGGACGACGGGACGCACGTGGATTCGGCCGCTTTAGAATGTGGAACGACTGCCTCGGGAGGCAACAAGCTCGAGCTGGCATATTTAGCCGCGGGCGGTGTTCTTTCATCGCTTGCGAAAGTGAGTGGTTTCCCAACGACCAGCGAGTCAGCTGGGGCCCTCTGTGAAGTCTACGCACGAAGTCCCTCCTGGCTTCCCCGGAACGCAAGAAATATCTAGCCATACATTTCGTCACTTTGTGTTTCTTCTATATGCGTGCGCAAAAACGTTTTCCTCCAGTTTAACGGAGATTGTAAAGTTTGGCAACGTGCAAGTGACCTTGCCGATAGGCTTCCAATTTTCATGGCGTCATTCGGGTACCACGTGCTCACTAAGCAGTACAGATAGCCGCGCCCTGGAGTACCTGGATAACGGAGTTTTATCACCTATTTCTAACTCAGGCTACTGTTTGCAGGCTTCACTCGCTCGCTCACTCTCACTCGCTACTCAATCTCATTAACTCACTCACTCACTCACTCTCTCTCACTCACTCACTCACCACTCACTCACTCACTCACTCACTCACTCACTCACTCACTCACTCACTCACTCACTCGCTCACTCACTCACTCACTCACTCACTCACTCACTCACTCACTCACTCACTCACTCACTCACTCACTCACTCACTCACTCACTCACTCACTCACTCACTCACTCACTCAGGCAATCATTGCTGTTTATGAGTAAGTTGCTGCCTTTTTTCTGCTGCCTGTAGTTCAGAAATCACGTAAATTTGTCGCGGATTCTTGAAATCACCTTAAGTTACCCTTCTAAACAGTTTCCAACTCATTCCTGTCTGTAACAGCGTTCAAAAGCAGCGCGCTTCAATGCATCTGCTTGTTCGAGGAGCAAGACAGCGACGCAGTCACGAATAACATGAGAGGACAAGGCACTCTGCACTTTCACTCATCGCAAAACAGCCTGTCCAAGCAGAACACCCATGTGTACCGTGCCACGGCAACGTATACGCCCGCCTCAGCGGGATGCGCGTGGCGCATCTCCGTAGTCGATCGGCGCGTGCGTACCTCCCGCTGCGACTCGAATCCGTTGGGCACGATCGGTGTTGCACGCCGAAAACTGCGAGCTCGACCCGAGCCCCGCACAGAACGGAATGATGACGTCTTGCGGTGTGCGTATACACGCACCGCCGCGCAGCGAGGTGGGAGTGATTCGAGGCGAAGCGCCCTGAACGCAGCATCCATCATGCCATTACCGGAGATTCACGATGGCTGGGCTTGTGTTGCTGCACCGGCTTGCTGCTTAGCAAGGGTTCAAGGGAGAGGACTCTGCGGAAAATGATGATGATGATGATTTAATGTCACTTGCGCTAAAGGACCTTAGCGAAAAGGCACTGCAGAGCCAGCACTGGAGGCTGCAGTGCTACTGCCGCTATTGTGACCCTAGACGCGTCATTATTTATTTTCTATCTTTTCGGATTTTTTTGTTCGTATCTACTTAATGATTATTAATTTTATTGTTATATATTTGTTCTTGCTGTTGTTGATGATTATGTATTGGTGGCCGGCAAATTTATAACGTGTGGGTTCAAACGATGTGCCCTGGCCTGAATAAATACTGCAAACATTACTGACCTCAACGCCCTCTAGCGTCGTTTTGCTTGACGAGAAGAATTATGGATAGATTCGCCGGATGTCAGCATAAAATAGTGGTTAGCGAGCTTGGCTGAGACACGCGAAGGTTGACGGTTTGAGCCCTGGTGCGGGCTCAAGATTTTTTTTTCTTGCTTATTAATGAGTTAATGAGGACACGCTGTGCTTTGGTGACAAGCTATGTCCACAGTTCTTGGCAACAGGCCCTGTATACGACACTCATATCATAAAGATTTAAGGCTTTCACCTCAAAACATGTCGGGGCGTGGTCTGCATGCGGCGGGTCGAAAACCTGAGAGGAGACGAGCACCGCGGGACAGGGGAAAGCTTCTACTTTCTGTAAAGCGGTGGCTACGCGGCAGCATTCAGCATCAAACACAGCACCTTCCGGATACCCAATGCTGTATAACTTCGAAAAAAGAAATGAGAAAAAAATTCTTAGGAGGCACTTTGGACCACTAAACTGCGAAGAGGCGAAAGCCGCTATTGCGTGGTGGTCCGAAGCCCTCCACTACGGCACCTCTTTCTCTCTCTTTTTTTTTTTTAACTCCCACCTTCCTCCTTTCCATTACGGCTCGGTTAAGGTGACCGCGGAGAATTGTGACAGATACTGCACCTTTTTTTTACTGTAAACCAATTTGAAACGCCGCTGATGCCTGCTGGACTGCATCTGATTCTGTTTACTGTGCGGTGCGACGTTCGAAGAAGCGCCAAACGAAAGGCGCCGCACAGACGCCTGGATCGGACGCCCGACGGGGTCAGCTTCATATATGCGTGAATCACCTGGTGACGCCATAGTCACCTCTATCATTATCATCATCACTATCACTGACAGCCACTATCCTTATCCCATTAACTGGCGGTGACGGTCCCCATGGTGGCCGCGCTGGCATGGCGCTAGACAAGGACAACTAAGATACATTTCTCACGTGCCCGGCGTCACTAAGCCAGGATGGTTGACAGCTATAGTGGTACAGGACAGGATCGACACCGGACAACGCATGAAACATTGAAGGCTTTCGCCTTAAAATGTAGAATTTTGGTAGACACAAGCTTCGAATATTAAGGACCATACAGCAAGGGGACATTTAACTACACACGTCTGTTAATACCACGTCGCGCCACTCCATTAAGAAACTTCAAGAAGGAAAGTGGATAGACACAAAACATTCCAGGTCCATATAAGGATGGATATTTAAACAGCACTAGTAAGAGGCATCTCTTGAGTTTCCTCACACATTTTTAGAAGCGTTCATTACGCAAAGATGTGCAAATAATAAATGCCAGCATCAATGCAAACCAAGTTTCACATCCTCTTCGATACATGCTTCGCCTTCATCTCGTTTTCAGAATGTCAAACTGTTCCCGCCGGTTGGCAGCTGTCATCATAGTACATAGTAGTTATGCCAAGGCGAAACTTTCATCATGCCACAAACTAGCTGCCAATGAAGTACTTTTCACCATGCCATTGACTGTATACTCGCCAACGAACTATAGCAGCAAAAAAAAAAAAAAAAAAGAGGCCGGGGGATGAAGGACTTGCTTTTTTGCTGGTAAATAAAGAACCGACGTAAGAAGCCATTCGTGCAACGGTGTATTTTTTCCGGGCGGTTGGCACGTAATTGATTGTTAGCAAAATGAAATGAAAGACAGTAAAACTCGAGACACCAGCAGCTATACCGCACTCTTGTGCATTCTCTCGTACAAGAGCACTGCGGTGAGGTGCACACGTAGAGTGCAGTACCACTTGTTCCTTATCTGCATGCACACGGTCGTGGCTTCCTGCTTACTGTTGCACACTCTGGCTCAGCTGAGCGGATCGAGCGAGGGAGACAAGAGCGGCTCATCCTTTGGCCCCGTCCCAGAATGTCCAGGGACACGCGCTTCCACATGCAAGAGAGCCCGAGCGAGAGAAGGCGCTCCCTCGCAGTCAGCTGCTGCCCGATTGTGGCCGGAGACGCTGTGCCACGCACGGAACGACACCGCTGAGCCTTTTCCGGGAAATCTGTAAACACTCTCCAGAAGAGGTGTGTGGCGTAGACTCACGTTTTAAAACGAAACAATGCTCGATAAGAAGTAGCCGTGACGTCAAAGCCAGTATAGAAGATGTGTCATTTAGGAGAGAACAGATGACTGCTCGGTCGGAGCCCTGGCTCGCTCAGCATAGATGTCAGTATCGCGCACGACCGTCGAACCTGCTTACATTCTTCGGGTCTCACTTAAATGTTCCTGGCTAAGCCATCGTCATCAACAAACACACCAGCATCAGCATCGCTCATCTGCCTACCTACATCCACAGCAGGGCACATGGCTCTCTTGTCGACTACCAGTTAACCCAGACCGGACGTAAGTTATACCTAGCCGCTGGGACCGCAAGCGAAAAAAAAAAAAAAAAAAAAACTTGGAGGTCGCTTAAGATTCGTGATAGCGCCTTCTCCACGGGGCTGATACACGAATTACAGTGCACGATATACCGCACCACTGCAGCACTCACACTCATGCTACTGCGGCACACACATACACACCGCAAAACATTCACTGGGTCCCTCTAATATGCTAATGTTACTAGGCAAGCGTCCGTATGGTGACTTATTATTATTTATTATTTTTTTCTTTTTCAGGCGGACTACATCGCCGACTCCGTCGGCTTTTCGGTGCAAAAAGCTCCTTATCGTTCTCGCGTCGAAAGAATTGTTGCCTTCTCTGCTATTATGGACGCCTGGTTGTGACGTCAAGGTGACGCTATTAAATATTTCGAGTTTACTGTTCCCCGCCCTGCATGTGCGAGCGCTCAGACACGGGCTCGGTGACAGCTGCCGACGCTGGAACTCGGCCTTCTCATGGTGACGTCACAGTCGGTGACGCCCAGCCCTCGTTGCGTGCGTCCCCGGACCTTTGGCACGGTCCTTGGCGAGGCAGGGAAAAGAAGGAAAGTCGGAAAGATACAAAACGGCCGGGCTCTAATAAATGCTCGCACGATGCAAAGGAAAGAGGAATATCGGACGAGAATGGGTATGGGCGAAGATTCCGCGGGTAACCACGTTCGTGCTCGGCCGCACAACTGCTCGATTCCGCGGTGAAACGAAGATCTTGTGCCAAGGGGCAAGGAATGAATGGGCGCCAATTTGTTCCGTTGTTTCTGCCGTTGCCGCGTTCTTTCGGCGCCACATATAAACACCGAGGGCGCGAGGGATCTAATCCGTCATCACGGTAGCCCGAAGGTTTTCCTTAAGTAACAGAAATAAATTGCTTTTTTTTTTTTCTCGCACCGGAGCACGTTTTTCGCTCGACCTTTTCGTCCTTGAGCACAACCGCTTCGCGCTGTCCTTACGCTAGGCTTTTATTGCGGGCTATTGTGTCTCTGTTTAGCCGGAGCCGCCATCTTTCGCATTTTATAGCGTCATGCTCACTTTGGGAAGGTGAATCACACGTGTGTTTTACATAACCGGAGCCGTGTAGTATATGCATGCTCTTCCAGTCCCCTGTCCGCGGTAAGGGAAGCATATTTGTTTTTGTTTCTTCTCGCGTTTAAACGCTGAAAGCATCCGGCTGCTTCTTGTAATTAATGCGGTGCGTGAAGTATTTGCCACTTCATGTAATCTAAAAATCTTGGCGCTCTAAGGTATAACATCAGAATTCTGCGGTATGAAACGAATGCGAGGATTGACTGTACGTCCCTGCTATGTGATCACTTCGCATTTTCGTTGAGAGACGGCAGGAAAGAATTGTGCTAGCAGTGGTGTGTATTAAGCCGCTTACAAATACATTTAACTTTTTGTTTTCGCAGCTGAAGGTACTTGGGTCTCATAACATTCCTAGGGTAATTAGATGAATCTCAGGTGGAGTATGGTTGGTATAAAAAGCGTAAGTGACAACAAAGTCCTGCAATTTCGAGTTCCGAATGACTCCCACTTAATAAGCTGCCGGAAATGATAATGTAAAGAGCTTAAGCCTCTAGCTCAAAACTTGAGCAAGTGAGTAAACAGTCGATGCTGCCATTGACCTTGAATTCTCTTACTTCTTGTAACCTAGTAGCCTGAACATTTTTCTTTTTTCATTTTCTTTCTCTCTTTTTCTTCGCGATTCAGTTTCCGACCCCTTCAGTCCGTTAGAACTGAAGACGATAAGCCTGCGATATTTACCTGCAATCGTGTAGCTGCGGATCTGCGCTATACCGCCTGTAGTCTCTATTCTCTGCGCAGCTTTCTTTTTTTAACCCCGCCAAACAGCATTTTCACGCGAGAAACCCTGCACACACTTCAGCAAACTGGCAACACTGGTGGGGCCAGCGTTCCTCCCTGATGCCGAGTGCGCAGCGTACGATGCCCTCTTCCCTGCGGAAGGTGAACAGGGCGGAGGGATGTCATCGAAGCACGGAACGAATCCTGCTGAATGGGCTGTTTGCGTATGAACCAATGCAAACACGAGAACAGGGCAGCTAGTGCAGGCTGACCCAGGAAGAAAACATAAATGAGACTAGAGAGAGAGAGACTGTTCCTTGTGGCAGGTGGAAAAAAAAAATCTATCCACTCCTTCCTTTCACAGCCTCTGTCAAGCCGCGGTATCGACTCTGATGATGAGTGCTTCCGGGCGGAGGAGCAACCATCCGAGAGTGCGACTTTGCCCCCCACTCTGTTTGCTCGACAAACCACACCTTTGTTTCTATACATGTGCTCTGTAGGATGCTGGAGGAAATGGAAGCATTGCCCCAACGAAAGATCCCCTGTCTTCCTTTTTTCTTGACGTCTTTGTTTTAACCGCGGCTATGTCTTATCGTGGGGTAGATAGGGTACTTTGACCTGCCAGCCGCACCCTTGGCGCGAGTGTATCGTGCGTTTACCTCACTCAGTAGATTCTAATTATCCTTGCAGTGTAAACCGAGTTGTAAGGATTTCTCGACCCTTTGGGTGTGACCGGTATACGGATTAGCAATAGTCTTAGCACATGCTCACAATAGAGAGACGACGACCACAGGTTCACAGTCGCAAAGTAACATCGATAGGCCTCTGCTTCCACCTTGAACACGAGCGGCTCCACATCAAATGGAATCGTTATACACACTTAGTCAGCGCGATTCGGAAACTGTCATCCCACATTTGTGGCGCTGAAGACCGGGAATCGTCATCTCCACCTCCTCGTGAGCTCGTATAGGCGTTACGGCTCGAGCACTGAGGCCCCACGTAGATGTTTTCGTGACGCGCGCAAATCCAGTGCTTGCACGTCCTCGGCGGCGGCTTTCGCAAATAGCATGAGGACACCCGACGTAGACATAAAAGTGTTTTATGAGCATGTTCTCGGAAAAAATCAGAACGCCTTTTGCAGCGTGCTCGCAGTGTCCAACCTTGCATCACAGTGTCTCTATTCACCGGCTATCTTTTTTTCTTTCCCGGTACTTTTCTACTGCTATCTTTCATTTCTCCGACAGATATGCGGTACTGCGGAGCACGACATCGGCACGCGTCGCAGCGTTTGCAATGCATCGCGTAAACACACAGGACTGTCTGCCTTCCATCTCCGGACGGCCCCGTGCACGAATGGAGGGAGAAAGAGGTATGAGGGGAGGAATGATTATAGTCTCGCTCCGAGATTACTGGTGTGCGTCCGCCCGCGACCAGAGTGGCCGGTATTTTAGGCAGTGCCCACCCACCCGCAAACGACGCTATTACAGAGTAAGAGGCGGCGGCGAAGGGCACTGATGACGGGATGTTTGGGCCCAGCCAGTAAAGTCTCAATGCAGTCGGACATGCCGGACGACGACATATTCCTGAATCCGGGTATAGCTAGCGGCCGTTTCCTGCTAGGCTGTCGAGCGCGGATGAGTTTCTCGGCAAAATTTCAAGAGATGACGGGTCGGAAGGATTCTCGAAACGTTGGCCATAACCGGCTACGGTCGGCTCTGCTGTTCTTATTTTGCGCGTTTGTCAGCGCATATTACCGTGCCTACAACCGTGGCTGTAAGGACACAGCGAAAGCTGGTGCTAGCGAGGCGGACGGCGATAGTAAACTTTTTTCCGCAATTAAGTTGTTCAGCGTGGCTTACTCCTTCACGGAAGCTGACGTAATTGCCAAGGACTGCGGCGTCAAGAAAGAGACACTGGTTTGAAACAAGCCGCCACCGCTGATACCCGTGAGGCACTGGAGGGGTAAGCCGCCATCATTGCGGACCAAGAATGTAAAGCAAATGAGTCATTCTTAATTGCGCGTCGGCGCATTTTAGGCGCAAGGTTATCTACGGGCCTAGCTGCTTGCTGAGAGGATGGTTAACCGGAGTAATCGCGTGCATTCATATCTCACTTGGGTACGTGCGTTCAGGAACGCTGGGTTACCTTGGTTTTTCGGTAAAAACAACCTTGGCGCGTGTGTCACTTAGGCAAACTATAAGGCGCTGCTTTAAACCCCACCGGAGTCCTTCAGGTGGCTACCAAAGCAAAACTAAAGCAGTGCGCTTCAAAGTGAGGTCACATAGTAGCGCTTCGCTACATGCTGGAGGCCTCGAAGAAATGTTCTAGCGTCTTGCGGTTCTGTTTCAATATTGCGTTCTTCGAGTGTTGCTTTTTACGTGACATGATCCGATAATCCTTTTCAAGAACACTTGAGGGCAAATTAAACATGCCAACGCTCTACACACCCCAAGAGACCAAATTTTGTTTTGGTACGGCGTAACGTAAAATAATTAGCGCTAATTATTGAGACCACGGGGAGAGAAACTGACGCAGCACACGCTGTACAAATCGACGAAATTTAAGTACTTTTTTGCTGCCGACTTTTACGCTAAAATTTTGACTACTAGGCTCGAGAGTGCTTTTTAAAACCATGCAAGATGCTCAGAGGTTACCACGTACGCATCCTGTGCGTAGAGATGCGCGTTCAAGTACGCGCTCGGCGTAAAATGATCGATTGCGCACGCGGGCGCAGGCTATATACCAACGCGAAAGACGTCGGATTTGATTTCCTGTTACGGCGTCCACGTTGCGGCCACGCAGCGAGGAACGAACGCAGAGTCTGATGCACCTGACTGTCTTCTTCTTGGCAGAGAAGAGGCCTCGCTTCTAGACAGGGATTTTACGCGAGGACGCACTCACACACCGACGCTTACCGGCGATGCCCGTAAAGCGCCTATACGTCGACTTGCCCGTCTCTCCGCAGCGAGTCAGCCTCCAGCATCGCCTGTAAAAGCGTCAAGCGGGGTGACATTTGCTACTTGTCAGCGCCTCTCAAAGATCTTTTTGCCTTTTCTGTTATTCCTTCCGCGAGGATGCGACCTCGAGGATTGGCGAAAAACACATGATCTCCGCCATGACACGGGAGTGAGCTCCTGTCGCCGACTTGCCAAGCCTCTTTCATTTACCCTTTGCGCAGGTGTCAGGATCGCACAGGTACGCAGAACGCGGGAAGGAAGCACGGTGATAAGACTGTATAGATGCTTTCACCACCGCGTGTCTCTATATACCAAGTACCGGACAAGGCGAGGAGGCAAGGCGAAACCAAGAAACGAGACGCGCGTATGCGAGAACAGGCATGCTGTATGGGATCTTGCACGTTGTCCGGCAGGCTGCATTTCAGTTTCAACCGCGAGCGTATACGGAGGAAGCAGCACACGTATGCGCGAGAACTGGTTTCCTTCTATAGAAGCCTGACGTATAGTCGGTTACTTCAGCACTGGTTTTAAATGTCCGGCAGGCAGTGCACGTTCTGGCAGTGGATTTTCTCGCAAGCTGCCAATGTCAGCTCGGTTTCCTCGAGATTCGGCTTACGGCGCATATCGCTTCTCTTTAGTGGAAGGCGGGGTAACGCTTCTCGTTATTGAAGCGGCGTATAAATTCGATATACCACTTCGCAATCACGCGCGGGATCTGGATGTTTTTGAATAAAGCTGCATTTTCTGGGAAATATCGAAGGAATTATTCGGAACACGAGTACCACGAAATGTGATCGCAGTGAAAAGGTAGCAGCACTTTTTGAGCGCTGCTCACTGTTCGTGCTTTTGCCGAGTATGCGAGAGCCTCACATTCACGGTACACATGAATGTGCCGGTCAATATCAGGTTCATCGTAGAGTATAATTCATGCGTGCCTGACAGAGTTCTTCATCCCTTGAAGTGCTTTGAGGTGTTAGATTTAGTTGTTCGTGTTCTTTGAAATTTTTCAAATAAATCGCTGCGAAGAAAAGTCTCAGAGGTATGTTTTACTCCAGTGGTATATTGTCAGATAAATCCTCAGAGCAATGCGATTTTCGTGGTCTTTTTTGTGGCACGAGTTCTCCATATCTGAGATGCAGTATACGGAACAAATAACTTCGCTGTGAGAAATCACCCAAATAACCACTGTTATTTGCCTATGTGACTGTTTCGTGAATATAAGGAACATACAAGGCAGGTTGCTGTACGTATAGAGTTATCCATTTCTTCATATTGGTTTCAAGCAAAAGTCATGAACACACTGCACAAACGGCTGCTTGCTTCGATGTAAACTTACGCCAGACTGTTTCATGTGCGCGTAGGCATGAGTTTTGTCATGTCTGCATGATAGTTGTAATCGAAATATGACGTTCCAAGGATAGTGCTGGGTGCTGTTGTTCAGTAGCTAAGGCGTGCTTCTGCAGAATACGAGGTTACGAGACCCAACATCAGCAACCACATTTTGATGGGGGCGATATGCAAAAATTCTCGAGTGCTTTGCGATGTCATTGGAGACTCCCGTGGTAAAGGCGAACAGAAACCTTCCACTGCTGCGTCTCAAGTTAAACCCTGCATTTACCATGCATTATAACTTTACTAGGGGCTTCCTTATAACTGATTTCACAACGCGCACGAAACGGTAGAATTCCGAGAGCGTAAATAGATGACAAATTTCGGGAAAAAAAAATGTTTGAGTCATTCTCTAAAGAGTTCAGCTGCGAGAGAAACGAGCGCAATTTATATGCTGAGAAAAGAAAAAGAGAAATGCAACGGCCTGCTCACAGTATTATCTCCTACAATCGAAAGATGGGATAACACACCAGTCCCGAGAGAGCCTCTTTTTGTTACCGCCCCACTGTTCTCTTAAATATTTACAGGACAGCGCCCACAGAACAGCGCATCAGTGGAACCATTACGTAAAGACCGGACATCGCCCTCGGAGTTTTCTAAAATTCAGCATATACGCAAGGTGCAAAAGCCGCAGGATGCCTATCAAAAACACCCAACGTAACAACGCTCGCCAAGTTCCGTCGCTCAGTTCCGTTTATTACGTTTACGCCCGCTAACTTACTCCGTTTTCCCTTACCTCGTATACAGCAAAGCCCGCAGTACCGACATCCATCAATTCTTTACAAGAGAATGAGAGGGAGGGGCAGCCCACCGAAAGGAGAAAAAGTTCTTTCCATTCGACGCTTGTTAGCACGCAAAAAGAACTATTGTTGCGCGCCTATTTACACTGTATAGAAGAGAACCGCCTTTCGCTAAGGTTTGGCTAGGCAGCACACACACACACAAAAATACCGTTCCCTCTTCTTCAGCCTAATGGGTTCACCCTGACTGAGTGCACAAGTTGTTGCGGCCGTGTGCGGCAGCCATGCTCGGCCCAGGAATTAACGTCTGTGTATACACACACAGCGCTGCCAGCCGTGTCGGAGGCGCAACAGAATGCCTAGTGTTTGCTCGTTTGACAAACGACCACCCCGCGTCCCCCGACGAGTAGCGCTTGCGAACGGGATCTAATGGGAAAATGACTGCACCGACCGATGATAGTGCGGCGTGGTATAGCTGGAACGGGCCGGCAGCACAGGCTGTGTAGTGTATGCGTTCACGTCTACGCGGAATAGTCGCGTATGTTTGTCAGCACGCCCACATTCTCTACTCGAACTGCGTAGTCGGATGCAGTCACCCTTTCATCGTTCCCGCTTAAAGCCTCCACGAGCGTATGCACTCCGTACGATCAAGCCTGTTATATGAAAGGCGGCCTTCTTTCTTTTTGTTGCTCGCGCGCTGGTTAAGTGGCGCGGTGCCGGAGAAAAGATGGAGACAGAAGCGGATATGGACGTGGATGGGAGGGTGTGGGAAAGTTGTAAGGACAGTCCAGCGGAGATGAAGGGTCAACGCGTTCAATTTAATTGAGCCCCGAAGCCACCGCCGCGTACGCTGCCGCGGCTGACTCGAGAGAATCCTTCACGGACGCGCGAGACTGCTGGTGCTTGATCGTTGACGCAGTGAACTTTGTCTGTTTGCTTTAAACGGCGGCTAGTTGTGAAGACTAATGCGAGTTCCGGCAGCAACTTGAGAGTGAGGAGGAGTCGAGCACTGACAAGAAAATTATGACCGAAAAGGCGTGCTCCGGCAAGACGGAGTAAGACGAACGCGCCGAATGGATGAGGCGAAACTGTTCTTTTATATGCAGTAAAGCCCATTCGGGATAGATGGGGTTAAACCTTCCCACGTATACGCTGCGAGGCGATGGAAGCGGCGCGGAGAACCGCCGGAATGAAATTAAAGAGAGGGGAATGAAATTTTGATTTGGCTTGCCGGAAGCACACAAGTGAGGGATGGAGACATCGTGCGCTTATTGATGCCGCTGTTGTTAACCTTTGAACCACGCAAGTGTTCAGCCCGGCGAACACGAACGGTGAAGGTCGTACTAGACACAACAGCAGTTGAAGTAGCGTTAGAACGCTGATTATTAGTGATTTGTTAGGTCACAAGCAGCAGTTTCCTTTTTGCCGATTGCAAATTGCCACGGGAAATCTATTGATGGGATTTTGTCGTTCTTCCCGCTAAATTTGTAGTTTTTGTAAACATTTGAAAAAGAATACGAAATATACAGCACACCACAGGATCACAGAAAAAAAAAATCAAAGGACACATACGCGGCTCAATAAACATGTCGCTGTTAGAGGAAACGCAAAAGAGTTTTAGAACCCACCCGTTTTATGGTCTTCGGTTTGGGAAAGCACCGCCGACCAGACGCTAAAGGGAAGGAACACAAAAGGAACTCGCCGAACAGAGAGGTGTATAAATATTTTGCACTCGAGTGTGCTATACACCTCCCGTGCTTCATAACCCTTCCTTCACGCACTCTTGACATTATTTGGCTGCTCTTCTGACGGACGGGAAGTGTCGCTTCAGAGCACGGCAGTTTAACCCTTCGAGGTTAATGGTTAGGAAGGGCGCGGCGCGCGCGCGTTGGTCAGGAACAGCTTTGCATAATTTACGAGGCCCTAATGTGTTTCTTTCTCGGGCACCTTTCTAGCAGTTTAGGAGCGGCTATATTCAGGTCATTGTGATGACCTCGCGTGATGAATCGCTGAATAAAGTACGAGGAACTTGCGGGTGACACCTAATTTTGGGTCGGGCACTGAGGAAAAAAAACAAAACAAAACACATCAATGATTTTGCAAAGTGCGAAAAACTAAAGTAGTCATTGGATTCACGCTTGGCACACTGTAAGAATGTCCCCTGATGGTATAGAAATTAGGTAGAGGAAAGCATTTATTTCGCATTGATTTTAAGTTGTAAGCTTCTGGACATACTTCTTACATAAATATTATTATTATTATTATTATTTATTTTTTGCAGTTACGGGAACGTTATGTTTCCCGCATTACATCTAAACTGAGAAATCGTTATGCAACGCCGTGCGTTGATTCCGTGTTATTGAATTTCACACTATGATGGCTGTTCGAGACGTCAACCTTTCACGCTGAGTCTTCGTTGTGCGAGTCCTGTTGTGAGTGGGCTCGATCCGACTGAGCACGCCGCCGTCCCGTATGCATGCCGGTTTCTTAATGCGTAGCATTATTTTTATCATGCGTGACTTGTATAGGATGTGTCCGCAGTAGCTGTGTAACTTATGTCGACTATATTAAACGCAGATATTACATCGCTCGATAGCTTATGTCTAGTGTAATTGCACTGTAGAAATTATAGGCCTTAAGTGATTGCCGTTATTTAGTGACTTGTGATTAAAATGAACGTTAAGCTAAATCACTAAGTCATATATCGTTAGATAGCTTATACAAAGTACTTCTGTACTATACTAATAGGTCTGAGTTGATAACCGTTCTTTAGGTAATTGTGATTAATAATTAAACGTTAGGCTAATGTGTCAAGTCATAATATGTCGTTGAAAAAGTCGAGACGAGTAGAATCGAAGGCCAAAAGCTAAACCACACAAAAACCATTCAAAACTGACCTAACACTCGTTCAAATCGGTCAGAAAAAACAGGCATTCGGAAGGTATACTATATCCTACATATGTCTACTGCAGGACAGACGCGTGTCACATATTCCTGCAATTCTCCCCGTCCTATGCCATCTGCAGCTACTGTCACGTGACTCCGCCTCCCGCCGTCACGTATACGTTTGCCTTCTTTTCGTATTACATGTCCGGATGTCCGGCTGATGCGCCATTTCTTCGTCTTGGTTTTAGCCAGGTAGCCAAAGTTAGGTAGCAGATATTTCAGAAATTGGTCTATAGTGAAATTCTTTTCATAACAGCGCCACACTTTGAGGTAAAGGCGCTTCCCGGATAAACTACTGAGCTGGACCCCCCCCCCCCCCCCCCCCCCGTCCCCCTTATCTCTAAGAAAAGAAAAATTAAGGCACAGCACGTCATTGCCCTGGCACCACCATCATATACAAGGTGCCCGCGGATCCTTTTCAGCTGAGAAAAAAACAAACAAAAGAAAAACGCATGTTCAAAGCTGCACACCCGTTGCGTTCTCCTTAATGAGTGAAACGAATCAGCAGTCTGTAGCAGTTTGTGGAATAGCTGGGGTGCTCGTCGGCTTGCCACAAAGGCGCCGCAAGTCGTACCGGGTTCTCAGGGTCACTCTCAATGGCGTTCCTGCCTTAAATATAGTCACTTTGCTTTGCTTTGTTTTTTGTTTTTCGGCTCGCTTTTGTCCGGATCGCCGCACCCTTCACCGGGTTATTCCCCCGCTTCAGAGCGAGTCCTTCGTCGGTGATGGAGCATCGTCTAGCCGCGCTAATTGGAATCCTAATTTTTGTTCCCACGACCACCTTCCACGCGAGTGGAGGGCATGCCTGCCTCCCGGATGACCACTCTCCGGCTAATCGGGATGATCGCCGCTCTAATTACTCCACGAGAAAGAGTAAGCGAAAGAAGAGGCGCTCTTAGGGTACGCGCGTGGTGCCGTGACCTCGCCACGAGTTTCTCTACCTCGAGGTCAGGACCGACCGCGGAACTCTGCTTTTCTTGGAACAAGATTCATTACTAAATTGATACTCTTTATACAAAACTATTGTCTAATTTCCTGGCGAACACAGGGGCCCCTTCCGTTCCGCCGAATCGGAAGGAGGGGTCGGTACAGAGCAAGCGGTTGACCGCAGCGAAGATGGCCGCATGGTGCCCGAAGAAAGAGCGGTGGTCAAGGACCCCGCGTTCATTGCCACTAACCAGTCTGAAGTCGCAAAGGGATGTGTGTCGTTTCTTTCTCAGTGGCTTATGAATCCCTTTCACCATTTCTAACATTCCGTTCTTGTTAGTTTTGGCGTCTAACTACCCTGTATCTCTCTCTCTCTCTCTCTCTCTCTCTCTCTGCTTGTCTTTTTCATGGTTAACAAAAAGTTTAGCAGTGTGCAGCCTCAAATGAGGGACGCATCGTAAGAAAATTCTGCGTAACCTAACCTAACTAGAACACCTCGCCTGCACGCGTGGGCTCGGCCACTAACTGGGGTCGGCGCCTCCACTTCGCGTATTCCTGGAAAAATGCCGATCCGCACGAGAAAAAGCTAGAAAACGCTCTCAGGAGTCGCCACGGGACGGGGCACGCGTAGCGCATACATCTACATGCACTGCGAAACACACGCAGGAGACGATATCGCACTGCTGCTGACAGTCTGGTCGCGTCCGTCCTCTCTCGGCGCATAAAACCTGTCTCTTCTTCCTCGTTTATTATTATTTTTTTGTGTGTGTCTCAATACTCGCCTGAAGAGCTGGGTTAGAAATACGGTTCTAAAGGTATATATTCATCGGTGACATTGCGCAGCTATTCGGCTGTTGAAAGCCACCGCAGTGATTTACACGAAGCAAAAGTTTCCGCCGAGCAGAGCTTTTCTTTACTATTTTCCCCCGTGACTTCAGTGGCCTTGAGAAACGTCGCACCTGGCAACGCAGGTCGAAGTACGTTTGGTTGCATCAGATTTGCGTTCGCAAGGACGAGTTATAACTGTGGGCAACATATCAAAATGATTGAGCGCGTCTTCTTGTAGTCAATGTTGCTATTAATATTATTCTCAGTTTTCTTACTACTGCAGCCGTTGTTCTTGTCGTCTGCATCACTATATGGTCATCATCACCTCAAGGTGCTCAGTAATGTGCTAAATGTGACATAGCGATAACTAAAGGGGGTTCTTCAACTGTGAGAACACCACCTAAAGAGATCCTCTCACCTCGCCCATCTTCCCAAAGTGCGCCTTAATAGTATCGCTGTACACACGTGGTGGCACACTCCAAACAACGTTAGCGTATGATTTCGAAACATTTTAAAAAAGAAAGTAAAACTCGATCGTCATAGAGAAACAACACAATTTCCAGGCACCCGTCCAGAACACTGAAGCACACATTGCAAGCGCGCTTATGGGCGGACCACGGGCCATTTTACAGAACAAGGATAAGAACTGAAGGCGAAACATCCGTACAGAAGTGTCAACGGGCAAGTCAAGCCCCATCTGGATGGACGTAAATAAAGAAGACGCTCGAAATGAGTTTGATTGAGAGCGTTGGGAATACTGCACAGAAGATATTCGGAGTCTTATAATTTTTGCTACTCTTGAAGACAGATCTCCACGTGCCTCGATTTGCGTCCGGTCAAGAAATGAACAGCACATTCGCTGCATCTCCTCATTCAATTCTAGCTTCCTGCGGAGGCAATCAATTTCCCGTCTAATGTTATTACTGGACCCAACCGGATCACAGCAAGTGTACACTACTATGTGCTAATTTCATTTTTAGCTCTTTTCCTGTCGACGGGGACCAAGGGAGGTGTGTCTCGGTGGACCGAGTCTCTCGATCCTTGCAGACCCCTCCCATGATAGCTAGGTAGTGGTCGCATGCTTCATTGGTGGTGCTACGGGAGCGGCTTGATTTCGTTTACACGACTTCCCGCTCGTCTTCCCAGCGCAAGGCGCTGACTGAATTGATCGGACAGCTCCATCACATTCACTGGCCCTTTTCGTCGTCCTCGGACGACGAAAAGGAGCTTATCACACGCGTACATGATACACCACAGGTCCTTTAATTTGAGTTCGTCCCCCCAACACGCTTGCAAATCCATCACATGCACCGTTCCCGCAGGGACCGCAGTTGGTAATTTACCTTCTTTGCAGGAGCTATTGCGGTCAGTGGTTAAAGCACAGCCATCTGCTTGTTATTAGAGAAGGCGAGCTCTACTTTTAAACGAGGATTTTTAAGTCGCCGTATAAATGTAAACTGAGAAAAAAAAAAGTAGTAAACTGTCGATGAAATATCAGGCTATGTGACATGAGTGCAGCCACAGAATGCTTTATTTGGCAGTGCAAGCCAAGGACAATGGACAATCGCTACACTGCCAACCTCTGCGAATACATAAGCGCAACTGGACTTCACTCCTTCTTTTAACTTTCTATCTCCTGCATCCCATTCCCCCTTTCTCAACTTATGCCTCGTGGCAAACTTTTCGAAACAAAAAAAAACAACAAAAAAAAAGAATGTTGAGTACATTGCGTCGGTGGCAAAACGCTACCGTCTTGGGCTCCTTGAGAGCTCTGATCTTGTTTCCTGCCACCGCCGGTGTGGACCCCTACATATATACATTATCCTACAGATGAGGCTAATGAAGTTACTAACGAGACAAGATCAACTTTCCCGCGTGAAGAATTGAAACTTTTTCCATACAATACACGCTTCACTTCTGTACCTCGTTCAGTTATGTGTACGTGCGCGTCTTGTGTTCCAGAAGAATATTTTCTTCTCTTGTCATTGACGGAGCACATTCAACTCTTTGATTGCATCATTTATATACCTAATCCTAATGGCACTGGCGAAGGCTCTTCATTCTAACTGGCTCTAAGCAGAGCCAATTTCTTACGTCAGTGGCGAATCTGTTCAGACTACGAACTTCAAATAAACCTAATATACGATAGCAAGAATGTGCAGCCACGGCCGGAAAGATTTTCGTAATATCAAGTCCGCCCCGTTCGCAAAAGGTGTAACAAATTCCCTTCAATTGTTTGTGTGTATTTTTTAGCGATAACAGCCAACCTTACCCAGATAGTTATTTGAGCTAAAGTTCCACCTGCGGTTTCACTGTGTCTCAACGTTAGCGATTCAATTAAGGATTGGTTTCATTTGCGGAAATATTTGTTCATATCCTCACTGGCTTATAGCGCAAGTGAGTCAAATTTTTAATCTCCTGTCTCTACACGGGTAATGCAGTGACAGAGACTGGTACACCTATTTACTCTGGTTTTGACTCCATATGGCGCTCAAATTAGAATGGCTTCATTAATCGGAAGAGAGCACCCCACCGCTGCAAGAGACGAAGGAAGAAGTACTCGTAGAAAAATAAGGTCTCACACGTTAACTCGGTCAAAGGCTCAGATGTCGGCATGTAGGCAGCACGTGAGCGCGCTCACTCACCTTCCCTGCACGGTCGTACTCCAGCACGCGGGACTTCCGATCCGACGCCGCCTTTGCTGAACACAAGGAATGCCAGACATCCGGGGTGCGACGGGCTGCGGAGCGTATGCGGAGTACCAGTCCGATCGCGAACGCCGGCGCCAGCGACGACGACGGCGGGCGCTTCGATTTGAGCTGGCGGCGGAGACTGCTGTGCCGCCTCCTTCTCACGCCGAGGTTATACAAACTAGCAGATCACCCCTCGTCTATCGGCGGAGCAGGCCATCTATCGAAAACCGCTCAACATGGTGCGCGTATACACACATGTATGTACACACGCACGCACCGGCTCTGCCTGCTCGTTCTTCTTATTCGCTGTCGGCGGGTTTCGGTGACGACCAAGACCAAGACGACGACGCGCCAAGCCGCCGCGATGACATATCGCCCTGCCCGGTCGCGTGCCTCGAGTGTTCCTCGCTGCTCTCCCTTCCCTATCCTCCTCGCTCTCAACGGGCTACTATACTGCGCACGGGCTACCACCAACACGCACGGAGAGCAGAAACGCCGCAAAGACCGGTGGCGGCTGTGACGGCGTCGGCAAGCCGCTTCTCGGTGGCACGCGACGGCGAATTGGGGAATGTGGTTTGACGATTCCGAAGCGGGCTCACCCCTCTCCTCTCTCTTTCGCTTTGTTTTTTCCGTTTCTCTCTCGGTCCTGTGCAGCGTACAGCATCGCGTCATTTTCAACTCTTTCTCATCCCCCCCTCACTTCCTCGCTCCTGCTACTGCTCCTCTTCCACTTCGTCTCGTCGCGCTCGAGCATCACATTTGTGACTTTTCCTCGTTTCCTCTTTTCGTATTTCCCTCATCTCACGGGCCTCCTTCTCGGTCATTTCTTTTTTGGAAAATTTTCCCTCTGTACCGAGAGTACACATTCCCCCACTTCAGTTTAGCGGTTGTCACCAAGCCTGCTGTGCTCTTGTTGCTTGCTCCTTGTTGCCTTGCCATCCGCAGTGCTATGCATAATTTCTATATCCCCTGCCTACCTCTCCCTTCGCCTCCCCTCTTTCCATCCCTCCTCTCATCCAGGTAGGCACGCGAGGCACACTTCCGCCGTGCTTTCCGCCGATGCCCTGAACGGCAGCCGGCGAAGCCAGGAGCGGGATCTCTGGAAAATGTGGCGTACCCGGCGTCGCCGAGACGACGGCGCTGCTTATGCTGTCCTCGGAGTCTATTTATTCAGCGGAAAACGCACCTTAATGGAGAAGTGCGCCAGCGACCCCTTCTTCTCTGCTTGATTTTCTGTATGCGCCTTGCTCGCACGTGCCCTGCGAGTTTATGCGGATGTCTACTTTACTTCAGTTACCAGGTTCTTTTTGCGCGGCTGGCCCGCTAACTGTCTACATCACTGAGCCGCCACCCGCAATTTCCCGGTGCCGATGGCAGGATGTTTTTTCAGTTTTTGTTTTCTTTTTATTGAGGTTGCGACAAAAAAGAAACAATGAGAAAAAAAAAGTATACGGTCGCGTAAGGTATCTCATAGTGAGATGACACTTTGGACATCTTTCTTGACTGCCATTTTTCTGCACCTTTTTCAGACAAAGAAACAGTTTGAAAGGTTGCTCAAACCGACGCTATAAACGTCTGTGCTCAGCGTGTCGAAAGAGGCCGAAAGACCGCGAAAGAATAGCCTCCTCGGCCAATTACATTTCAGTGCTGAGACGGCTAAGAATACAGCAAGAAAGTAAGGAACTATGTGCATCGTGCTCCTAATTTTCATTGAAATTTATTTACAATAAGTCCAAATTTATATACATGATGAACCACCAAGGTATATGATGGCCTATGAAGTTAGAAATTCGGAATCGAAAGCGAGCAATAAAAGAAATGGTTAATCAGTTCAAATACCGGGATAGAACACCGTCCGAATAATTCTTGGAATGAACATGAAGAAGAATAGCAAACGATGGATTGAAGCAGCTTCGCAGTAATAAGAACAGAGTGTGTCGCACCCTGTTACCACAAATCACAGGCTGCACAGGCTGTATACGACAGAAGTGTAATCAGAAAAATGTGCGAATAATGAAATGTTACCATAACTATATATGTAGCCATGAAAAATAGGTGCATAAATATATGAATGTAGGAAAGATGATGCAAGAAATATGTATAACTTTGATAAATGCTGAGATGTCGAACAACTTTCTGGTCTGTTGCAGACTTGTTTTAAAGTGCTTTGAAACGGTTGTTAGATTTGTTTTGAGGGTGCATTTTTTTTAAACAATGATAAGAAAACACAGGAGCCAGTAGCACCGCTAGAGGCGACACAACATCCATTAAACACTTTACTAAAGAATGCCGCCTCCTGGCCCAGAAGGGATAGGGTTTTTCATTACCATGTTCTTTAATTACACCGCCAGCGTATGAGGTCCGACCAAACTAGACATGACAGTTAAAGAACGAATAATAAAGTCACGTGTGAGGTTTTGTCATCGCTGACACCTGACAAAGCAGCGTGACGTCAGGGCTATGCATGCTGTATTCTGAGAACTTGAGTCCAGCTATAAAAACGCGCTTTGTGAGATATCAATACATTACAATTAAAGTACAATGCAAACAATTGGCTTTGGTTCCTAGGAATGCAATTCAATGACGCGCTAGATCACCGCTTCCTGAGTAGCGTCCTAGCTTAACCTTAATAATAATAATAATTGGTTCACAGGAAGGGAAAGGCGCAGTATCTGTCACACTTCCTCTGTGGACACCTGAACCGCGCCGCAAGGGAAGGGAGGAAGGTGGGAGTGAAAGTGGAAAGAGAGAAAGGGGAGCCGTAGTGGAGGGCTACGGAGTAATTTCGACCACCTGGGGATCTTTAACGTGCGCTGACATCGCACAGCACACGGACACCACTTCGTTTCGCCTCCATCGAAACGCAGCCGCCGTGGTCGGGTTCGAACCCGGGAACTCCGGCACAGTAGTCGGGCGTCTTACCACTGCACCACCCCGGCGGGGCCCTAGCTTAACCTTCGAACGAGTTTTCTTTGGTTCCTGCACCAAATGCAATTCAAGGGAGCGCAATGTCACCGCTTGCTGAGTGGTGTCCTAGCTGTAGCTTTTAGCAGATGGCTTCGGGCCCTGCACTGAATGCATTTCAAGGACGCCCAAGGTCACCGCTTGTTTAATGGTGTCCTAGCGGCACTTTCGCGACTGCGTTAATGCAGCCTGAAGGCACATTAAACATACCCTGAATTTAACCGTCTGTACGAAACGCAACTTTCAAACTGTATTCTAGAAGTGGGCACCCTTAAGCACAAAGCTTTACAGTGCAGTCATCACAACCTGCTGCATTCCTCCACAGGTCATGGGCTTCAAGAGCAAGTAGAACAGAGTAAACGGAAGCAAGAAAAACAAAAAAGTGAACTCTTGCCCGGCCCTCGTATGTCGGTTGCTGGCAATGAGACGGCGTGTCGCATCATATTACTGCGCCCTCCCCGGTTTTCGTCTGTTTTTATCCCTGTTTATTTTCTTTTTCGTTCGTCTCTGTGGCATCGTCCTCCACCTCAAGACGCTCTTAATGTGACATATTCGCAGCCGCTTGCCGTCTGTCTCGGCCTTCAGGGCCCTTCAGTCCCGGCATGGACCCCCGACACACGCACATAGTCAGAAATAGAAGAAGCAACGACCACGCAAGGCAGACGAGTGGAATGGCACGCCAGACATTCTAGACGCGCAGACTGAGCATATGCGCGAGAGCCTCGCAAGCCGGTTATTCCAATTCGAATGACATTGCGAATAAAGCACCGTTAAACCGAGTTATACAGTATGCGCGCTAAAAAGCCCTGCGCCACGCGCAAAAAACACGAACGGAGGCCGTTAAGGACTTCCGGTCGTTTCTTCTTTCGCGTCTAACCCCTTTATTTTCTTTTAGACCGGTGGCTTCCTTTTGAATCCGAGCTCTGAAGCGGAGAAATGGCCCGCGTGCTATACATTGTAGCACCTTTTCTGCTAACCACGATGTGTCCACTCGCTCTGGTGTTCACGGCGCAACCCAACTGCATGGACACGGGTTGTTGTTTTTCGTTCAAAGCGGCGCATGTTCACGTGTCACGGCTGCTACCTACGAGATTCACTCACACGTACTTACGTAGCCCCGACCTGGCTTGGATATTCCGTACTCCGTGGACTATCGCAGATGTGCAGGAATGCATGAACTGATCATTGGAGGTTAAAGGTATACATGTATACATACATACTTCGAATGCGAAGTAGGGAATCTTCCCTTAGTTCATGATTACCACGGTTGAGTGTGATAAGCAGGTTTATAAAGTGACATGCTTGCAACATCCTCGAGGACACTCTGCTGCAGTGTAGGTAGTGATAACGGAGTGCTCAAAATTGCAAAATGAAAAAAAAAAAAAAAGAAGAAAAGCGGGGCACGATTACATCTATAAACTAGTTACAACTAGCTAATGTGACGCAACTTATGATTGAACTGCCATAACGCAAACATGGCATTAGTTAAAGTGCGGAGCTTTGCCTGTACTCCACCTTCAATCATTGCAAGGTTGTTCCTAACGAGACAGCAAGATGAACATTAATCACGCGTTTGAAAGGAGTTTTTTTTTTTTACTTTTTTTTTTTTTTTTTTTTACATTTCTTAGGCGGATTAGCTTGAGCGGGGCAGCTGGGCTGTGCATAATGCGTTAAGAGGTTCTCTTTTCTGTGTATGACTATTGCTTCCTCTTATATGTCACGTATAAAGGCTTAGATAAGCACTGAAACCATGGCCGAGCTGTTCAACTTTGTTAACCACGAAATATCATTAGTTAGAACAAGTAGCTCTGGTTTTGCATGCTTTACCTTGACTTTTCATGGTTTTGCTTGATTTTAACTGATTTACTTCGGTTGAGATTTCGCATTACGTATCCTACCGAAGTATGGAGGAACGAGAAAGATAAAAAAAAAAAAAAAAAAAAAACTCCGCTTTAACCAAGTCGTATTAAGCTATCTGCATCATGGCCTAGTAGTAGCGTTTCCGACTCGGGGTTTAAAGGCACCGGTAGGCCCAAAAGAGCTGCCCACGTTGGCAGCTCTTGACACGTGGTCTTGTGACGTGACGTGACGCGCCGCCCAATCAGTGCTCACCTGCCAACTACCACCTGTCAACGACATACTCGTGAGGCGAACCAGACGGCTTTTCGGTAGAATGGAAGCATTGAAACTTTAGTAGCTGATACGAAGCTGTTTTGCACACGCCTCGATCTGTAACATCTGTGTAATCATTATAATGTTGCTGTTTGCAATGATTTATTTTGTTTCAGTTTTGCTTTTTATTTACCTTTGTATCCTTGTTATATTGCCTCTTTATTGCCAAATTACTATGCATGTTATTGTGTCCTACTCTTCTAAAATCCCGTAGAGGATTGCGGTATTAATAAATAAATAAATAAATAAATAAATAAATAAATAAATAAATAAATAAATAAATAAATAAATAAATAAATAAATAAAAATAAATAAATATTAGTTTGGACATTTTCGGTTTCCCCGTAATCGATTGCAAACATTTTGCACACGATCAACAATGTCGTCTGCGTAGGAGTCGTTCATGTCCTGAAATGTGCGTGCTGGCTGAGGGGGATGCAGACAAGCTTGCAGTTTATGTGATTTTTCATTTTTGTGCTGCTATGTCCTCTCCACGCGCCCTTGCGCCCGGACAGAACTGACAATTTTCCAACGTCCGCCAACGGACGCCGCCACGCACGCAGTGGCGTTTCCGTAGCCGGGCCAGAAGGTAAAGCATCATCTCTTCCCAACCGATCATTGACCAGCAATATATGTTCGGCAGACCACTGCCGGGTCAAGGGTTGCGCCGGTGAAGAAACGCAAAGAGAGAGCCGTGCGTAGGCGTAAACGCAGTGACCTGAGGCAACGCACCAGCGGTCCTCAGTTCAGGCTATATATCGCCGTTCACTTTCTCACTTCCTCCAGGCGAGGCCGAGCGGCGCGATGGAACCTGTTCCCGGGGCACGTATAACTGATCAGCTCGCGCAACCGTTGCCTCCTCCGCGGTCGAGGATAGTATATAGCAACGCGCGGCCACTGCCTTGCCGCATGCGGAGCTGGAAGGCGTGGCTCTTGGCACCGAGTGTGGACCGAGGAGCCTCTACGACGGTGCCCGCGGCCAGACAGGGCCCCCCTCTCTGCTGGCCCCGACTGCTTATGCTTGTTCGCTTTAGCTCTTTTTGTCTTTCTGGGGACGTCCACCAGTGCATCTATGGCCCACCTGGCGGTGCAAGTCGCGAACGGGGTGCATGCCATGCGGCGGCACAGGGGCCGAGTCAACAAGTGATGGTGGCCGCGGACGGTGTCAGTGGCTGCTGGAGTGTTTGCCAGCCGCAGGCAGGTCGCGAGGACCAGTCGCTGACTGACGCGCATTCCCGCCTGTCTGCTTCCGGATTGGCGCGGCGGCTGCTGGCTGCTGCAGCTCTCTCGCCCAGCTCTCCCAGCGGAATGAACGAAAAGAAGGAGCCAACGGATCCTGCCGTCGCCGGCCGCACGGCGAGTGCACCGTTCCATCGTATCCCGACCATGGTGGCCTCCTCCGATCTCTCACTCCGCCGCATATAGCATACCCGCCATTTGCCGTGAGAAGACGTTTAAGCTCCGCATCTCTGCGACGCAAACCCGCTTCGGTTCCTCAAACTCAACCAATCTATTCATTTCTGTTTTATTTTTTTTTTGTTTTTTTACTTTTCTTGCAACCCCTTCAAGAAAATATACACCCTCTCTACCAGCAGCTTCATATATTTTCACGTTTTCGTTTCCTAATACTCCACCTCTTCCTACGGCTCCTTCTGTACCAGGACTGATGTGCACGTCGACCGACCGCTGCTTCCTCTACCATTCAGCTCTGTACAGCGTCTTCGCTACCGCCCATTCACACAGCTAGAATGCGCAGTTGTATTCTTTCGCACGCTCTTGCTGCTGCTTGCTCGTTTGTTTATTTGTTTATTTTACGAGGTGCGAGGCGTGGGAGTTCGTTCCTCGCTCAAATTGATCGAGACGAGGCTCTATGATGTTCGCACCACGTTGCCCAGGTGAAGGCGTCCGCACAGCGCTCTGCACGCTCTACCGCCTGGCAGGATATTGACGACCCGCCTCCCCCCCCCCCCCCCTCCAATCCTGAAAATGGTCCCCCTCTGCCGTATTGCAATAGGTTTCCATTGACCGAAACTTCACGGCACTCCTCTCTCTTCAGACTCGCTTCTTTCCTACCCGCTTCACCCTTGTTTACCTTGTGCCGCATGCCCTGCACGCTTGAACGGTCATCCTTCAGTAGGAAAATGCCTCTCGTAAGGTGCATCAAAAATACAATCCGCCGTCAGTTCCGGGGCCACTGTCGACTGCCGTGGTCTAGGGTTTAGTTTTTCTCACGCTGGTAGGCAAGTTCTGAATGACAAGGTATCGCAAGTTGGCCTCTTTTCCGTGGCGTCAAGACCTCGAACACTAGTTTAATTCGCCTCTTATCTGGCTGTTCTACTTTGTCTTAGCGATCTTATACAATGTAGAGCGTTGTCGAATTTGCTCGTGAAGTACCCGATATTGCCCTCCACTCACTGCAGAATGATCGAGGCACTTGAAAAATGAATGAATGAATGAATGAATGAATGAATGAATGAATGAATGAATGAATGAATGAATGAATGAATGAATGAATGAATCCTTTATCTGAATGAAGGGATAACTTTCGGCCGCTGTTTGGGTAATTAAGGAGTTAGGAGGAATGGGAGTGTAGCTTTGTCTTCACGGTTCTTTAAGCTGTTGCTCGTTGCTTACCATGCTGCCGATCTGCGCGCTGTAAACCGACTTCTATCACTCTACTCGAAGCAGGTCGCTCGCACTGCCGTATGTAGCAATGGAATGTTGTGTTGCGGTGCTTGATAGAATCTGATCTGCTAGGGTGGGCATGGCGTCGTGTGGAATATGCGAAATTTTGTTTCTTCCTCATGAAAAACTATGGACATTTCCATATAAGGTGTTTTAGGTCTGCAGTACACTGTTCCTGACAGTGGGTGCATATGATGTGTTTGAGTGTTTCCTGTCTGCCGAGAAACCACTTGTCAAGTATGTGTGGCGTGTAAGCTGCGTTTGTTATTACTTTGTTGAGAAATATATCTTGTGGTTTTACAATGTGTGATTACAGCGGCACAGACCCGTATTCTTCAAGCATATGCTGCTCAAAGTCCCCCATTCTGTGCTGAAAGTCATTAGTGTTGAAGGAAATGTTCCGCAGAAGGCAAACACTTTAGCTAATCGGCAACCTGTTGCAGTGTCTTCACATGTGCAGTGTACTTATTTGTTGTGGTGTGTGTGTGTGTGTGGGGGGGGGGGGGGGTAGTACTAATAGACAGCTCTGGGCTAGAGAAATGGTAGCGAACCATAATTTGCAGCATGGCTTATTACTTGGAAGATGCTGGGCTGACGTTGTGACCATCGCGAGCAGCGTATCAAGAGAGCCTTGAACAGGCACGGTAGCACGGATGTCTGAACTCCAGTTCAGAAAAACGGGAAAAAGCTGGTTGACGAAGGCACGACAGACATTCCCTAGCACTACCTATATAGTCTGTATAAAGTAGGGAATGCTACTATTTCATAGCTGTTTACAGGAGTGTATAGTGTCAGGAGAGCTGTCTCAGAAGCCGCGATACGAAAACAAAACGCAGAACAAACACAAAACAAAACACTAACACCAACAAGCGCCAATCGTGTAAATAAGCAGAGACTTCTCGCGTTTTTTTTATATTTTTACATTTATCTCACGTGGTACGACTTTGCACCACACTAGGACGCGGAAAAAAAAAAAAGAGAGAAGAAAAATCACTTCCGCAATGTTACTTCGTTATATGCACGTAGGCAGCATGCCTGAAGATGGATCGACCTTATAAGGAAATAAGAATAAGAATAAATAAAATGCAGGGCTGCGCGAAGGTAGTGGTTGGTCGGCCGACGGGTGGTCGGCAATCTCCACGCGGTGTACAAGCAGTGCAGTAATTGATTCGCGCAGAGGAAGTAAGAAAAAAAAAACGTGAATGGGGGGTGAGCGCCGACAATTGCGGAGGATGAAGATGAGTTAAGAGGAGGAGCACGGCCTTCAGACGCTGTTCCACCGACGCGCCGCTAGCCTCTTGTTTTCTCCCCGGTAGCAGCGGCGGAAGCAACGCGATGTGAAGCGGAACCATTCCGAGCGAGTGCTGCCGCAGCCACGGGCAGCGGAGGAGGAAACGGAACAAGGCGGGACGATAAGGCGGAAGAGAAGGAGCGCGAAGAGGAAGAAAGTGTGGATGTAGATGACAAACACAAGGAAGGAAGGAAGACGGTGCAGTGGAAGAGGCGAGGAATGCCGTCAGCGGCGGAGCAGGGAAAGGGTTGAGCGTTGGAAAGGCGGGCGCTCTGAGAGGAGAGTGACCGACTTGGACCGCGCCGCGGCCTCAATGTCAAGTTCAGCGAGAGCGCCGTGAAGGATGGAGCTCTCCCTTTCCTACCTCCCCTTCGGAGCAGCGCCAGCACGAGCTGGGAAGTCGCTCCTGCGAGACGCCGGCTTCCTCGAAGCCGTCTAGGAAGTGACCGCACTGGCGAATCGCTGAGGGGAAAGAGACTTGCAGCGGGCAAGGCTGACGCGCTGTGCAGCGCTTACTGGTCGGTCGACCAGCGTTCAAACACATTCTGACAGCGTCGCCTCTTCCATCAGTCGCTGCAGCTCCTGGCGACCAAAGAGCCTTTCGCGCTTTCGCGCTTTACTCCCTTAGTTCAGCGCTTAAAGGCCCACAGCAAGGGCTACTGAATTTTTGTGCGCTAGTCTTTAAGCTGGAGCAGTCACTCTTTCGACTTATTTCAAGTGGAGGACGTCGCAACGTCCTTGGTGAAATTTCCTATAGCTAATCTTCATTCCAGTTGCGAAGTTTTATTTTGTATTTTAACGTGCACTGCTCGAAACTGCGCACTACAACTGCCGATAGCATTCACGCATTGGGCCTCGAGTAATATTGCATATTTGCTACCACTGCTCGCTGAATGTCAAAGTCTATGCAGGAGCTCCACGTGACTGTACACTATATTTTATTCTAGCATATGATTAAGGTGGAATTATGCACGCTTTATTAGATTTAATGAAAGGGCTATGCTTGTCTGCTCGTTAATTAGCCGAAGTAATCCAGAGCATCAGTGCCACCACGAGCACTCCATGACCGCGCCCCCTACCACTGTGAATACAAACCTGAGCTGTAATCTCTGCCGCGCTCTTACCTTCCCGATGACTACGTGAGTGGAAAAAGCGTTCTGTCACAACTGCAGAGGAAGTATAGGCCGCGTGCTGTACAGGCTACGATTTGTTAATTCGCCTTCCTAGCAGAAATGGCCCTCCACTATCCTAGACAGTTTAGTGGACACACACAAAAAAATGTACTGATTTAAAAACTACCTCTTTCTAAGCAATTGCCTCTTATATTGACGTTCATCTGTACGCAATAGTTAGGTGAAAATAAAATAAAATACCGCTTAAACTAAAGCAACTTCTACCGAATCTCTCTCCACCCCCGACACCCTTTCTTTTTGCCTCGCATAGCTGAATTCTTCTCAACTCTCACCTCCTGTGCAACATATATTTTCGGAACTTTGATAGAATGCTCTCTCTTTGCCGAGTTACAGTGTTCTAGCCGAGTCGCCTTATTCGAGATAAACTCCGACGCCCCTATCGAACGCTGCGCGTCGCTTCTGTCGGTGCATACACCTCTGGCATTCCCGCATGCCAGAGATGCGGTAACGGTCATATTGTCGTTGCCGTCGTCCCCCCTACTCTTGCTATTTCTCTCTTTTCCGCACTGCGGTAGGTGTCGGATGGCGGAGACACGTTCTGAGCGAGTTGGGCTTCCGCCTCCGCGTGCTTTCTCCTCCGTCCAGAATCGTTCAAGCCGCTCACGAAGCACCGCCATCACTTAAAAGGCGCGCGGCAGAGAAAACAAGAAGGACGCCAGGGAAGCAATAAGAAAGAAGCGCGCGAGAAGTGGCTTGAATGCTGCGCGAGACACGAAGTATACAATGCGTGACGACGAAGGAAAGCGTTAACGGAGGGGCGGGGAAAGGGGACGCCTAGCTTCCGCACTGCCACTCTTCCTGTTGTTGCTGGAGATGGAGGTGCCTGGGCGAGGGGGAGAATGAGGCACGCTGCTTGCATGGTCTCGTCTGGCGAGGTTAGGTTAATGGAGCCGCGCTGCGCTGAGAACGTTCGCCTCCGAAAACGCGCGAGCAAGAAGCAAAAGCGACACCGGCATGTCCTCCAGCACCGGTGCAAGCTTATTTACGGCTTTCTGCATAACTTTGCCCGTACGCTGTGCCGAGTGAGTTTTATAAAAAGACGTTACGCGTGTGCGGTGAGATATTTCAGGCGCTGACAGCTTGGCTGAAAATGTAGCTTAACCCCCCCTTTCCTTTGGGTAACGTGGTTGCGTGCACAATTTATTCGAGGCATGCAAAAGGAGACTTTGAAGATGAAGCGTTATGCAGTGGGCTGCAGTCCTTGGGGATTTTGTTCGAGTACGTCGGTGACGATTCACAATCACCAAATACTTATCCGTTGATGGATTAGGATGCGATGATCTTTGATATTAGTTCGTGCTGTGACACCGGCACTCCTCCAAACATCTTCGTCGGGATTTCGTATAAGTTCACTCGTCGCAGAGTGGACTTTGCGTCACCAGCCGCGGTGGCGCAGTGCATGGTTAGGGCGCTCGATTGCTGTGCCCAACGATGCGAGATCGAATCTCAGCCGCGGCGGCAGCTTTTCGATGGAGTCGACAAGCGAGGTGCCTGTGTGTTGTGCGATGTCAGTGCACGTTAAGGAACCCCAGTCGGACGATTTCCGCAACCCTTCACTGCCTCTTATAGCCTGAGCCGCTTTGAGACGTTAAACAACGTAAGCCAAACCAAATCAGTGGATTTTACATAGTCTCAGAACTTATAAACTGCAGCTCTCAACGTTAAAATTTTAGCCTGCTGGGCCCGTGGACTGAAACGGCATGAGTAATCTCTAAAATCAGTGATTGCACTAGGAAACGCATTCATCCAACGCTAAGACAGATTTTCCGCATGCTTCGGGAACGTGTAAGCAAACGAAAGAGAGAGAGAGAGATAAAAAAAAAACGGCTTCACCAAGGGCTCACTATTATTTGCTTCTAATTTGGATTTGAATTATTGCAAAAGGAAGAGAGAGAGAAAGAGAAAGAAAGAAGTCAGAACGACCAAGTTTATTTCCGTTGTTTTCGGCCATGCACGACCCTTAAATTCACAACGAAACACGTAGGCTGAACTAAGCGAAGCGCAAAGCAGAAGCCGCAGCAACGGTTTTAACGCGGCGGCACGGAGAGCCAGCGGAGCAGCTATCGGAAAAGTATGGGCGCGTCCGCGGTGCCGAGCAGCACATGGCAGACCGCGGAGGTAGGCAAAAGGAAGCGGGACTCACGACCCGTCATGGACACAACGGTCAGGCCTTTGGCTGGCTCCGACCGGGTCATCACAGACAGGCGTCTGCAGACGCTGCGTGCCCAGGGGGGCAAGGAGTGGCGGCTGCTGGCACGTTTCACTTTACTGTCTTTCTTTTTTTTTTTCTCGTGTTTTTCTCGCCTTCGAGGCCGCGTCACAACAAGCGGCTACCCCCCCCCTCACAACGTCCCCCCCCCCCCCCCCCCCTCACTCACTCCTTCCCACCTGACCAGCGCCACGGGAGACATGCCGCAACCGACCCGCAGGTCTTCGCACGCCACGCTTTAACTTGCACACCTTAACTTCTTCCTGGCTTTCTTTCTTTCTTTCTTGGTCTCGCGCCGTGGTTCTGCGAGAGTAGCAGAAGCAGTAGCGCTGCCTTGCTGGTTGAAACATCCTCCTCCTCTTCCTCTCTTTTTTGTTTCAAAACTAAAACAAAGCACTGTTTAAGGAGCACTTGACATTCGCGCCATGCTTCGCGCACCTACGATGTGTGGTGGTACTCTCGCCTGGCCCCCTGACAACATGGAGCGTTATTTCGACCGTTAGATTTGTTTTTACGAGTTTCTTTACAGCGCATATGCATTACGGGAGAGTGTCGAGCAACTGGATGGAGGTTTAAAGACTCGCTCTGCGGCTGTGCTCTGGCCGTTGGTGCTCTACAGGGCCCTAATGCAAACGCCCATTTAGCAAATGAATGTCTTTAGTTTTGCTTTCCAGTGGACAGTGTGACCTTGCCTGTGGTGCTTGAGTCAGGCAAAACGCCTTGTACTGAGAAGGTGCACGCCTATGCGAGTTTAACCCGTTTGAAACCTTCCAAGTTTCAGGTTCATTGAATAAGGAGCGTGCATGCCCGAGATACATGGTAAATACGGAAATTGAGGACTCTTCCACAAAAAGGCCACATGCTCTTTCTAGAACAAACCATGTCAGGAAATAAAATCCCGTTGCGCAAATATGAAGGTCAGATCCTCTGCGTAAACATTCCAATATCATTGGTTGTATGACGTTTACGCGATACCCATATTTGCGGATTTCGTACGTTATATTCAACAACTGCTTGGAACAGCGCTGTCGAATCTAAATAGGGAGAACAGCAATACTTATTGGCCATATAGAGATGGCGTTTAAGAATAAGCGTAGCAACGCCTGTGTATTGTCCCGTTGTTCCGCGCTGCTTTGTCACAAATGGATAACCAACTTGCCTAAGCTGCTGTTCTGAATACCTCGACGTTCATCCAAAAATAAAAGAAGAAATTGAGATAAGCAAACTTCACAGGCAAGCTTCCTCTTCATGTGACTTAGCTCACGTGTCCCAAGAAAAACACCAGTACGCTTAATTACCTGTACTGTGCAACTTCACTGGCAAGCATAGCCGAGAGAAGGTTCCGGACTTGTTACTCGGACAAACCATTTGTGCCGATGCCTGGCGTTGTGCGGGGTAGTCCTTCAGCAACTGACAGTTGTAGTGAAACACGCACAGCATACATAATCAAGTTGACAGTCGGCCGAAAAAAAATATCAGAAAGTCAAGCTTCTTCGCGGGAAGCTATAGAGCTATGAGTGTTTTCGTTTGTCGAGCGCACGTCACTCGGCATGTGACTCCCTTTCTGATCACACGTATCAACAAAAACCCTCTTGTCAAAACACACTGATACTCGTCATCATGCAATGTATAATTCCTCCCGGACAAGAAAAAAAAATATATATATAGAACGGCGCTGTTACTTCAGTGCCAAGCCGAAGCCAGCGTACAAAACGACGCGGTTCCGACAGCTATATATAGAACTCGTGCAACAGCTGGAGATCCATGCAATTAATTCGTGCGTAATTGAGGACTAGCCACAGTCATACCCGCTTTACGAAAGGAAGGAGAGAAGATATCTGAGTGACGCCGGCGAAGGACACATGCGTTACCGTAAGCGCGTTGTCAATTTCTCTTACGTGACCCCCCAGGGCTAATTAGGGTTAAATCACTTCGTGTTGTTGACTACGCGCTTCCTCCTCGGACAGGACATTAAACGTCAAGTGGCGTGTTTATATGGCGCGCGCTTCAATACTGTATACACGCAAAGACTACGAGTAGGCGGGTCAACCTCGACCCGCCTTTGTAGTGCCTCCGACGGACAGACAGATGGACGGACAGGTGCATACCCACCGTGCACACATTGCGGCGTGGACAGGCCAGAACTATTCACGGTTGCGGACATTAATGAGACGAGAGGAGGAGGAGGAACGGGAGGGATGTCTCGACGTTTTCTTAGCCTTCAGCCTGGGGAAAGCGAAGTAACCGGCGTCTGTGCGACAGGAGTCGTCATGCACTCGTGCCTGTTTTCTCGCATTGTCTGGCACGGCACGAGGTCGGCGAGTGTGCGGCGTCCGCATTAAGGCTCAATATGTCGCGGCACTGATGACACAGCGCCTACCGTGTTGGACGCCTGCAGAGGGGAGACGAAGAGAAAGAGAGAGAGAGAGAGGTGGGGCACAATCGCGCCAGCGGCCAATTAATTTCGCCGCTTCTGGCCGCAATTAGGAGTATCAAGCACGCAGGCACGTACACAACGCGAATTGAAAGACAACAGAAGAGGCGACCGCGAAAGGAACGGAGGTTATGCACGTCCTCCTCACGGAGGAAGTTCGCTAGGAGTCACATCCTCCTCCCTCTCGCCCCCTCTTCCAGACAACCTCGGCAACTCTGAAAAGGGCGACCTCTTCGGAAGAGAAAAGAGGCTTAGCGGCCGCGGTATTACGGGCTCGGCGGCGGTGAGAGGGCAGAATCAGCGGTCGAAGCAGCGGCACCTCAGCGTGCACCGGTACAGGAGGCAGCGGCAGTATAGAGGAAGGAAGCAAAGAAGAAGCAGGCAGAGTGCCGCAGTCGACACCCCAGACAATCGAGGAAGGTGAAGCAGTGTGTGGCCTTCCACGCCGAGCGGGTGCGCGCTCTTCTTTGTTTTCTGCCACCGACGCGAGATTTGCTCCTCCTCCTCCTCCTCCTTGGTCGCCTCGTTCTTTTTTTATGCGCGTCCCTGTGTACGCCGTGAAGATAACGCAGTAAACCGGCAGCCCCCATCTTTGAAAGTGTTCGTTCGGTGGGAGTCTATAGAACAATGTCGCGAGAGTAATGTGTGCTCCATTTAATCGTTTTAGTTACGAAACTCTAAGCAGCAATCCGCTGATGCAGCTTCCGGAGATGAGCAGACTGAGGCTCCCCTCATGAATTGTGCAGCCCGCTTCTATAGTGGCTTCATACGACTTAGCCTTCCTTGTTACACATCCATGATGTGAGCAGCATAAAAAAAATTCGAGGGGGCACTTTTGACCACTGAACTGCGATGAGGTATAAGCCTCTATCGCGCGATGGACCGAAGCCCTCCACTACGGCACCTCTTTCTGTTTGTTTTCACTGATCACCTTCGTGATTATGCGATAGCGTAAGCTACCAGCCAACATATAAAGCCCCCGCTTTAACCGAGTCGTATGAACGTGCCTGCGTGGCCTAGAGATAACGTGAATGCAAAGGTCTTGGCAGGCTGATACTGACATCACCCTCCCATATGAATAGAGAACCCCGAGTTGACCGCTCCTGCCAGACGTAATGTCAGGAAGCCCTACGTCCAGTTAGTGATCGGCCATGTCAGCTGCCAGCTAAATCCTCCCACGTAACGGAAGCATTACAGACAGACGGACACGATCCGCGAGCATGAGCCATTAAAGGCTATCGCCTTAATAATTAATCTCTACGGAGAATCCCGGGTGACAGTGGCATCTTCTGCTGAAGGTCGCGGCTGCATAGACGTTATCGAACTAAGGTCAGCTTAAGTTTCTTCACCCCGTGACCCCTATCAACAGCGTTACATCAGGAGGTATTGCTTGTCAGTTCCTCGCGTTGTAAGCGAGAGCTCGCGCTAAATATCATTTTTTTTTTTTTGCAGCTTCTGGTACTTGAAGTGACCAGGTCACACTGACCTTGTAAATTTCTGGCTTTATGCAGAACCCTGAAACGAAAGAATTATCTCGCTGTGCCATTCGGGCTCGCGCTTCTGTTGATCCGAAACGACACTTGACGCTCAATTTAAAACGCTACCTGACATGTGTCGTAAACCGGCGCTGTCATGCAGCCACAAATTACTGCTGGTCAACACGACAATTTGACAGAGGATGTTGACGATGCTCTGCACGACCTACGGTCCGGGTTAACGGAACGATTGTGCATTCGAAACGCTTCCTGCATTCGTGCTTCTTATTTTGTTTTCTTTCTCCTGAAGTGCAATAAGAGCGGGAAATCATACGTCCGGACTTTCCACCTCGACAGTAGCTAGCTGGCCGCATTCCTCGTGCTTTTAGACAGCTGTGCTTCGCGCGTTTTCCGCAAACCCATGAGGATCTTCGAGCGCACCCATAAACTCAGAATGAGGGTCAGCTCGGTAGTGGGCCCGAGCGACGTGTGTAAGATGCGCCTGTGGCAGCAGTGAGGTTCCTGACATGGCCGCGTGCAAAAATTTACGGATGAAAAAGAAGACACGATATGAAAACGCTCGGCAGGCGCTCCCTTGCCCCGACAGCGGTAAGTATACATACGAACGCTTCACCGCACGCGATCATCATCGCTAAGTTCCGAGCGCTTTTCTTCGGCCCTCCCGGCGGCTAGCTGTCACCGACTAGACGGTGTGTTCGAGTGCCCCAATCCACATGTACCCCCCCCCCCCCCCTCCCCCTTCTTCTCCTGCCTTCTGTACGTTCCATCACGCTTTCTGTTTTTCTTTTCTGTAGAGGTCTTGAACGTCCGCGTGAAACGGGTCAGCGTATTGAGGAAACGGGGGATTCCTATTTGTCCCCAGTGCGGTTGTTCTTTCTTCTGTCGATGATTTTCCCCCCTACTGCTTTTCTGACCGCGCGGTCTCCGCAAAGCTAGCGCTCTTGGGGAATGATTACGTCATACGAGGAAGTGCCACTTCTCTTCGCAGAATCGGGAGATGCTGTTACACGCCGACCTCTCGGCAATTGCTGATCGCAGTTGTCGAGCCAGACGCGAAAATAAGCCGAGATTCCTTCGTATCTCTTTGTTGTTTTGTTTCTTTTTTGTTATTCTTTGTTATTTGACGATGGTGACCCTTCGTCCGCGTGATTTCACCGCCCTGGTTTTGTTCCGACCCGGGGACGAGTCAGCTGGCCATTACGTCACCCTAGAATTCGGAAGCCTCGTCGATTTGTTTTTATACGTGGCCCGTTTACAGGTGTGTAATGTCAAAGCGTTATGGTTATGGACGCGTTTGTGGCAGCCATTTGCCAGTGGAGGTTGTGGGTGCGGTGGCGGAGGCTCTCGTGATTATGACAAACGTGAAATATGAATCGTGCGCGCAGGCGGCAAAAGAATGCATATAAAAAATAACTGTGCATTTTTAAGTACTTCCGCGTTCGCTACACGTTTTTTTTTCCTTCATTCTTTATCAATGGTAATAATTCCATAGACCATAGCATGAGGCCAATATAATACGCATTATTTCTTATTCGGTCTCAAAACAATTGTCTTGCTTAGCGACTATATTTATCCACAATGAAAGGCCATTTTTAAGTTCAAAAGCAGTGCTATAAGTGGAAAACCTATAAACTATAAGCAGTTCAGCACGCAAACTTTCGAGCACATTGGGATATACTGGCACTATGCTTTAACTACATGCAACGCTTATTCATACGTACACGAGCTTTACAAACCGAAGCGGCGATTCCTGTGTGATGCAATGTAGTAGCTCACAGCACAATCGACAACGGCTATAAAATACAACCACTTGGGAGTCACGGAAGCGTTGTTCGCTATTTACTCGGGTTTCCGGTTCAGCTTTCTAGATGTTCTTTTCGTGTGAATGGTTCGAACTAGTTTAAGGCCACGAAACATAGAATGAACAAAAGTTTACAAAACCTCCACACAATATGGTTCGCGCACGCAACTGCTGCAGACGAGACATACCGTAACACGCTTCGACGACGTGTGAGAAACCAACCGGGCTCAAGTCGGGACACGAACGTATTGACCTTCATTGAGGAGCCCGGCATAGAGCGCCAACCGTACTTGTAGGGCGGTGTAATGACCTACGTACATCGCACGCCTGTGCATATATCGACGGGAACCGCCTTTTGTGAACGAGTTCGCGGAACCGCCGCGACAGGAAAGGCGGCCGCTTTCAGCCGAACAGAGCGTGGCAGCCAAAGGTAAAGAAACGGAGAGAAGACCCAGCCCTCCTCATTCAACTCTTGTGTCCATACACACACAAGCACAGAGCTGGGAGTGTATTGCCCTATACCGGGGCACTTCAGGTGGCAACACTGTTAACGTACTCCGCGAACAGGTTTGGAGTTGGACGGCTTCCGGCGAGCCCTGCGTGGGTGCAAATACACGGTCCAAGAGTCGATCGCGGAGGGAAGATGCGAGGGAAAAAGAGCAGAGGAAGATAGCCGGACAGAGAGAAACAGCAGCTCAAAGGAGGGGCATGCGGATAAAACAAAGAACAGAAAAAGTTCTGCCCCTGAGTTGTCGGCGGCAGGCTCAAGACTTGCCATCACAATTCGCCGCTTTAGCACAGAGGCAAGGGCGATGGAGTGTCGGCGAAGTGAGAAAGCGGGAGAGGTGGCGTGCTGAGATGCCACCGAGGCGCTGGAAACCGCTACGAAACGGCACTTCTCGGCCGACGTGTACACGGCCGAAGGAAGAACCTGCAGCGGCTACCCTTCCTGTTATCTCTTTGCGCCTGCAGCAGCCTGGCGGGGCATCACAGACTCGGCTCGGTTATCGAAGACCCCTGCGACGGCGACAGCGACGAGCGAGAGTCTGGCTGCCGAGATGGACCCGCTACGAATAGGAAAGATCAAAGCAACAGAGTGCCGTAAAAAGAAATGGAAAAAAAAAGAAGCGTTTTCGTCTCCCGAGACGGTAGGAGAGAGACAAACAGGCAAGGGGAAAACAACAAAGAAGAGCTGCACTCTAACGAACAGGCTGAACCGCGGAACCGCAGGCACCAGAAGAAGCAACAGCAGCGCGCGCGGGACGACGACGAGTGGGAATTCAGCATTCCGGCGCAGAGGCGGCGGACTCGCGTTAATCCAGCCGAAGGATCCCTTCCCTTCCTCTCCTTCCTCTTGGCCCGTTCGACGGCGTGCCGCCGTGAGTCGCCGACGGCGCCACCGAAGATCGGCAGGAACTCAGACGGGAATCTTAGCGAATGCATTCGTCACAGAAGCCGGCGGAGACGCACAGCTGGCCTGGCCGTGCTCACTACAGGAGGGGAATAAAATGTCTGCAGCAGCCCAAGCAGCCAGCCGGCCGGTCGTGGCTTCTTCGCCCCGTAGCGAGAGAGCGACCTTTGACGGGGGGTGCCCGCTTGTTCGCTCAGGCTACCGCGAGCACGACAGCCGCTGCACCGCGCGCGTTTGTGTAGTAGTTCGTCTTGTGGCCGCGTTGGCTCTCGCCGACGGAGGTATTGAATTAACGGTCAGAGTTGTCTCGTGACGTGGACAAGCCCGCGCTGAGCTCCGTGTTTCTTATGTGCGTGTATGTATATGGCGTCTGGTACACGAAGTGCGTATATACATCGGCTCCGACCAAGAGTCTGCGTCGGCAACAGACTGCTTGCTGCGACGTCTTAAGACGCACGCTCGCGTCTGGATGTGACGTAAGTTACCTACGGCGTGAGTCATCCGTCGAGTACGCGCTTTCGAATTGCCGACGTCGGAGGCAGAATGAGAAGATGGTGAGGCTGTAGGGGCTCCGTACGCTTCGATCGGTCTTGAGTTTCTGGGACGGGAGCGGGTTTATTGCGTACCGTTGTCATCGGTTAGGTATACTGACATTTCAAAGTCTTGATGAGGCCTCAAAGGCTATAAACCGATTATATTATTGAATTTGAAACTAATTACGTGTTTTCTTTGGATTGGTATTTGCTAGTACATGTTCGGAGAGACTTTTGATCAAGCAACCGAAAGAGAAGCTAGCATGCAAGTACCATTCAGCTTTTCTAACACAGTATGGCGATCACGACCGACGAAGGCAAGCAGTTAAATCTCGCTAAGAGCGGAGAAAGTCGACATCATGTAACTGGTATAGTGCAGCAAGAGTAAGCTTATGCAATTTCGTTAAAGTAGGTTAAAATCGCGATCCCCTTACATCTAATTAAAAAGTGGATTCATTACGGCGTGTTTCTTCCCCTCGGGTTCAGGTTCAGCCACGTGCTTTGATCAGCTATAATTTGCAGGGGTCTCGGACGACAACCCCCCGGCAGACACCGACCAGACAGACGCTATTATTAATCGGCTTCGCAGTTGATTGCTTGCGCTTGTAGCAAGTGCCGCGATATCTCTTAATCGCTAGCGTCGCGTAAGCATGCGCCCTATACTGATATGGCAACCGCTTTGGCTCCAGTTTAAAAGGCACGAAGAACTTCGTGTCTTCTCTTTTTATCTGTCGATTCTCGTTGCCTTGTGACGAACAAAGACACGCCTGCTGTACTGCACTGCTGGCCTACAGGTTACACGAGCAGCAGTCGGCACACCGGGGCGCGCGCATCGGTAATCCCCGTGGCTCCGATGGTTTACCGCCTGCCGAGCTACAGATTTAGAGCAGCGTTGCGTGTCGTAGGGGGCGCACAACCAATAGGAGAGTAATCCGCAACGATCAAAAACAAACACAGCAGAGACAAACAACAAAAGAATCGAAGCGTGCGAAAGACTCAAATGGAGACGTTGTACCGCCGGAGGCGGCGTTTCGCATTGTGCAATTGCGTTATCTCTCCCAGTTCACCGGGTTGCCGCAAACGGCAAGGGATCTCCCGTAAAGGACAAAGTATAATACCGAGCTATGCAGTGTGTGGACTGCTGCCCCTGCTGTTCTTGCTCATGGATCGCCCTCATTTTCTTTCTTTATTTCTTTTTTCTGGCGTATAGCCACAACCGTGGTGTGCGAGCATTCCTTCTGTATGGCTTACTGACTCGGTTGAATACCTGCAAAGATCAAGGGGTACTTTTTTTTTTTTTTTTTTTTTTTTTCAGGCACCAGGCTAATCAGGAGAGAAGGGGAGGGGTTCCGAATGGCTGCGCGGCGCCCTTCTGAGCCCGTTCTCGCTCCGCGGCGCGAGATGCCTCTTACCGCGCACGTACAAAGGGGAAGCGGCTTGGCTTGTAGGTTGGAAGCACTGAGAAAAAGACTTTGAGCGCTCCGGCGATGGCTTGTTCGCTCCGCGATACAATAACCGGAAGGTCCTCACTCCTCACCAATGCCACTTTGGCAGAGTTGGGAAGGGGACATTACCTAACCGCAACCCTACTCAATTCGGTGTTCACTGGCGTTAAGTTTTGTTCTGAATGGTTATTGACTTCGAGCATCGGCATTGTCCAGGGTCGACTCTGATCAATAACCGCTGCATTCAGGAAGCGCCTTTAAGGTCAGGAAAACTCCATAGCGCTGTATTTCCAGGCTTTTACAAACAGAAAATGATTCAAGGTTTGTATATTGCAGCTGTTTATCATCATCGCTGGCCGCAAGTGTATACCGGTCAGTAGCGTACGTCTCAAGGAAAGTCACTGAGCCGTGGTAGTGTCTGCGTGGTACAACTGACTGCAGTTGCGGAAACGTGCACGCGATTGCTTCGCTCCCGTTTCTGCGACGCTGACCTATCTTCGGGTAACAGGAATAATTCGCACGAATTTGTTTTTCCGCGTTTGCATGTTGCCAGCGTCCTCCGGTTATTTCGTTTTTCTTGCATATGAAACAAGTTTATTACAAGAGAGAATCCTGACGGGCTACTTGCGTGAAGAATGGGGATATAAACATCGCGAGAACATGGATGTGGTGACACAACACAGGCACAGTAAGGCCCCGCTACGAGGACAACACCGGGTGTTTGAAGTGTCACTGACTCCGGCATTGCAGCTCGGTTTTGTTTTGGCTGCCCTGTCAGCGTCTGTGATGTGTCGTAACGTCCTTGTTTTCGCGACGTTTTTAACCCCATTTTTTTCAAGTTTAATACTACTACTATTATCGACTCCATGACCCACCCGTGATAATTTAGTGGTGCGAGTAACGTCTGTATTGGAAGATCTCACGCCACTGCCTCCATAGCACGGGTCTGCAGAAGAGGGTAAGGGACTCTCAAGCTAGCGTCAGAGAAGCACACTACAAGCTATTTTGGCGCATTTGTTTCATATTACCAAAGAACACGCACGTTCTTTCCGATGCACAGCGAAGAACACTGAAGCAACAGATTGGACTAAAGTCGACGCTTCCACCTCGCGCCAATTCATGGTCAAATTTGAAAAAGCTCATTCACCTCAGTAATACCAAAGTTAATCACTACAGCTGTACATCGCTGCTTTTCCTTTGTTATGAAGTGAAGAGTAGCGAGAGTTGCTCTAGGAACGACTTTCGTGAACCTGCGTTACAATGGAATTCGCTCCAAGGAGGCGAATTTCCTACGTGTTTTCGTTATTCCCCTCCAAAGTTCCCAGAAAAGAGCGTCAAGCGAGACGAGACCAAGCGTTAGCTCCACCCTTAGCTGGTTGCCGTACACCATTTGTCAAAAACAAGCAGCACGCGGCGTATATGTTCTCGGCTTGGCAGCTAACTCTGCATGTATAACGTCCTAACCTGTCAATTACCACGCCGTCGTACCGTAATTAGTAAATTGCTGTTCGCACCATGTCGTCACAGAGGACTCCGCGCCGGAGCAAACGCTGTTCATCATTTTTTTCTTTCACGGCTAATTTCTTTCTCCTGGCTGGCCGCGCGCGCTTCACTCCGGCTCCTGCAGTTACAGAAGTCGATCGTATCGCCTTACCCACCTGCTACGGCCAATCTCTCGCTCTCATCGGGATCCGCGTCCAAGAAACATGCAATTCATTAGAGGGTCACGCTACTTCGTACTGGCAGCGTCCCAAACGAGCCTCTGTGTTAGCGCGCCGGCACTCGATGAGAGAGAAAGTCGCCGGGTCCTCCGCCCTTTTTGATGCGCTCGCACAAAAACCGCCGCGAAGTGCTGCACCTACAAGCAAGCCGGTCTTCGCCCTTCGGTTTCACCTGCAGTCCGCGCCCACAACGTGAGCGATATGCCGGCCAAGTTTCTATTAGTATTTCTTTATTTCGCACTTGTCCTATCGTGTTCCCTCACAATAAATTGCTGCGCTGAACCAAGACGTAACTCTAGCCTAGTCAGTGCGCCTTCGTTGTTAACGCTCAACAATCACGCGTTACGAACGATGCAAAGTCACGAGAGGGGGGGGGGGGGGGGGGGATAATGGAAGGGTTCGCAGCTGCATGCCAACCTTGTGTGCGTCTCTATAGTTTTTACGTATAATTTTGCTTTAGGATGCATGAATGGTTAATAATGTTTGCCACGTACAGTTGCGAGTGATTCCTGTGACTCTTTTTTGAACATTGATTCCAAAAAGCAAGGGGTGTGTTTGAATATCGTGAAAGTCACAGAAGAAAGAGTGAAATAATAAACTTCGATCAACATCTGGTACGCCTAAACGTTATGGCTTGAGGCAACGCAGAACGTTTTCAATAATAAAAAAAAAAACGTAGCGAAACTGTCTCTCTCGGTCAAATAAACACGAAAACGCCAAGGAAAAATCTCTTCCGATAAGAACATGACGACAAACCGTTCTCATTCAACACCGCGTACTTGCACTGTTTATTTTTCTGTCGCGTCAACGCTTGAATAACTTGAAATTGTGTTAACTGCGCGAAAATGTTGGACAACAGGAAGAAACACATACGACACTTAAGTGTCTAAGTATCGTATGTGTTTCTTCCTGTTGTCCAACTTTTTCGCGCAGTTAACACAATTTCAATATGAACCAACTAGCCCGGCAAATCTTGTTGCTTGAATAACGTTTCTTTCAAACTCATATTAACTGCCAGCTGAAGTAATTCTTCCGCCTCAACACCTGCACGTGAAGGAATCTCTCATCTTCAAACGTTTTAACCATATACAATCATGGAACACGACCAGAGCACAGCGCAGCTCTTTCGACCGGCTGGCTTCACTGTAAGGCCCCCACTACGTGGACGACACCGGTCCCGGAGGGCAGCTTCGCCGGGGGTTTGCAGTGTCACTGACTCCGGCATTGCAGCTCGGTTTTGTTTCTGCTTCCCTCCTCCTTGCTTTCTTTTCCGTTCACTCACACGCACATATAGGGGTGCCGCACCTTCGAGAGAGGCGGTCTTCTTATTCTTTTGCCCTGTGACGTGTTTTACGAGGCAGGTCTCCTTTATTTGCCTTACTAGGCGCGCGCGGCTTCCTCTCCCGACTAGTCAGTCTTGTGCTTTCTTTCTGTCTGCCGCTGCGTTCCCTCTTCGGGGCGGGCAGACAGAAACAACGGCTCCTAACCTCGGCTGTGTGTGCGTACGCTGGTCGATTCTGGCCGAGTGGCGATGAAATACGGTGCAGGAAGTTCGCATGAGAAGGAGTTTCGAGAGAGGGAGACGGCCTGGTGGGATGATAGAAGAACCGCCGGTTGGAGAAGAGCGCTCACTTTTTTCCTGCGCTGTGTAGTATACATACGTATGCGTGTACGTAATATGCCCCCTTCCCCGACCTCCTCGTCTTGCCGTTCAGGCGTGCCTTAATGCGTCTGGCTTCGCACGTGGCACAAGGGGAGTTCTGCAGGGGTACGACAGGCGCGTAGGCGTTTGTTCGAGATCTGGTGTGAACGTTTGGAGTGTAATGGGGGACTTCGTTATCGGCGCACCTCATGTTTGTTCGAATCGAAGAATTTTCACTTATTTTCTGTACCAAATTAGTAATTTCAATGTTACTGTCTAACTTACGTGAACCGTATTCTAGAGTTAAGCCTCCTCATGCAATGACTAAGCGGCACAGAATAAAGGATATGTCCGTTATAGTACAAAAGCTTCTTATGAAATGAGTGACGGCAATACTCGTAAACTCAGGACATGCAGGCTACACCGCGATAACAGTTGGGAAGTTGCGCTGGGAGTGCAGAGCGTCGTCATCTGGCAGTGTTGCGAGTTTTTTTTAAGCACGCGGTCTGTTTCAGTAGCGATTCTCTTCTCACTTATCAAAACGGTACGGCGTATTAATTTTTTTTTTTTGCTGCTCCCTCGGCATGTGCATCACCTACCTCTACGCATACTCCCTAATGTCGTTTAATGAAGCAGTGGTTATTTGAACAGAACACACCTAGAAATATAAACTATATATATTTTGCGCAACTTCTACCCGTGTGCGATGTACGCATAAACTTCTCTGGAGAAGACCCCCGCATAAGGCACAAAAGAAGCACTTCCAACCAAACCCACATCGGCATCGTTGAAAAGACCGTTAAAATGCGGGTAAAACCGCGCTGTCCTGTAGGCGGCGGCTTAATAGCGCGTTAAACCGTGTAAAAGACGGTGTAATAAATTTCCCACGCCGGCTTCCTCATGCGCCTACTCCTAATTGCTCAAGACGACCGGGGCGACCTTAAGCAGTCCTCTGCACTTCGTGGAAATATCGACTTACGGGTGGCCTTGGTTAAATAGGTCCTCCTGCCACAATCGAGTCAGTGCACTTCGAGAAAGAGGTGACGGACCGACCTTCAGTTGTGCACTGCATTGTTATTCCGGAGAAGCTGGTATCGCGCGGACAGACGTGTTTCACTTCGAGTGATTCTGTTTTTTTTTTTTTTTTTTTTTTTTTGCGCTCGCATTTTCCTCGAAAGTGTCCCTTCCATGGTTCGGCGTCACGGTAATCTTGTAAGCCGTAACGGTGCCAAGGTTTCATAGGGTGATATTTCTAAGTGACTAAGACATCGATGTAAGAGATTTTATCGCCGTTTGATACACTTTATGTACGCAAATATATTTCTGTTATGGGAAACAACGCTGTTGAACATATTTTTTCCTCTTGTCTTATTGATGAAAACGCGACATGCGACAATATTAAGGCGAATAAGAAGGCGACAATATTAAGAAGAAGGTTCCGTGAAGAACAAAAACATAATCTTTACACGAGTAAAAAACAAAACAAAAACGGAGCTTTTTAATTTGTATGATTTCTTCTTTTTTTTTTTTTTCATCTGGTAGGCAAAAAAGAAAAGCTCGCAGGAATTCAGCGTTGTTAAATCCCGATTCTATTCAGCTTGTTGACTACGTTTTATTTGCAGAAATGATGGCACAGATGACAAACAATTACCGCAGCTTATTTTGTTATAGAGAATAGACCCTCTACAATATCGTAGGTAATTATTGTCACAGTCAATTAGCAAAATTTATGCAAGAAAGGCATCCTTTCAGTTTCTTCTTTTTTTTTTTTTAATGAAGTCCACACTTGCCTGAAGGCGGAAACCGTGAGCGTATGCATTCTCCTACGCATGGCTTCAAATGGCTTTGCTCTGCTCTGAATCGTACACGCCATGCGGAAACAGAAATGAGAAGCGGGGACCTCCGAGGTGTCCGCCGATATATTTTTTTCGAATTTGTTTGCTAGAAAACGGTTTTGATGACAGAGCGTATTAAACGCGTGCAAAGTGAAATAATATTGTGCATGGGCGTCTCGTATTGGCAGGACGCGCGCACGCAGAGAAGTCTCGGGAAGCAGCACCACTAGTTGTAAGAGTGCACAACTCGCTCTCAAGATGTGAAAAAAAATTTCGAGGGCCTCGGCACTACAAGCCGGCCTGCCAACCTACCTCGTAAACTCCACGTCCGTTGCAGTGACGTTGCTGTCTTCAGCTCGAAGGATGAGGGAATTGTCCCGGGGTGGTGGGATGACAGCGCGACGCGACGGTGTTGCGGAGAAGTACACCTTCTCCCGCTACTGGTGGTCAAGTCACAAGATGCTTTCTTTTTCACCAAGTCACTCCACGAGTCCGCTGGCTACGATGATGACGACTACAGCAAGTGGGTCTCAACACTGGGGCACAAACACTCGCTGGTTGTTCCACCTTCCCGCGGCTGCCAGCTCTGGCTGTGGGTTGTGCCGGTGTGGGACCAATGATGAGAGATGTTGTCTGGCTGACCGCTGGGCTGCGACTGACCGCTAACTCGGGAGCGGCGGCCCAAGTGTCACATCCGTGAGGAACGTCCTTCGCGCGCTGGGGAGGAGAGATGCGGCTGAGAGAAGGGGGAGGTGAGGTGGGGGTCCGGCCGTACGGATGGACGGGACCGGGCACAGGGTTCGTGCTGGACGACTGGCCGGGTCCGTGCGGAAGGCCAGTGCTGAGGATGTTTTGGGATCGGTCCGGGGGAGACTGCACGTTTAAATACCGCGGATTCCGCCAGGGGGCAATTAGGGGGGCTCCCGGCGCGCTTCCCATTGGACGCGCCGGAAGAGAGCGAGAGAGGGGGAGCTGGTAGAGAGCGAGGGCGCGAAGCAAGGTGGTGGGGGAGAGTAGTAGTAGCGCAGGTAGCACACCGGCAGAAGTTGTGGGGAACGACAGAGCGCTCGATAGATGGCGCTCGCCGAGCGCCAGCGAGCCCGAAATAGCAAGCACGCTGTCCCGGCGCCTACTTTGGCCGGCGGGGATCGGAGGAGGGAGGATGGTGATGCGTTCGGCGGCAGCCGGGGCGGGTTGTGTGAACGTCCGCGCCGGAGAAGACCGGGCGCTCTGCGACGCGGGATGTTGGACGCGTCCGTGATCGCGCGCCGGTCATCTAGATCGTGGCGGCGAAACCGCGCGAGGGGATGCAGAAGGTTTGTCGGTTTGCGTAAGTTCCGCGTCATATCGCACGCACTAAGTTCCTTAACGGTACATTCAACACTAGCGCAGCGACCGGAAAGGTGCCATGGAAACATTTGCACAATGATTTTTTTGTCTTGCCTCACGAAACCACGATGTGGAGAAACAGTGACCTTCTGAGAGCAATGAGGCTGGCGACGGTGAAACGTGCGCGCACATATAGAATCGAAATGGAGCAAGTCAGGGGAACCTGATACATGCCGTAAGACTCGTTTCACTTCAAGTCGCACCTTCATTTTCTCCTACACAGAACGCTTTAAAGGGAATGGTAGTGATGCTGTATGATTTCGGGGGAACATTCTGGCAAGAGAGGCTTCGCGCACTTCCTGTTTGAGAAGAGTTCTGTTTCATGTAACGGTGGTACAGCTGTACACATGTTTGGTGAAGCTGCAGCTGGCCCGTGCTCTTATGCGAAGTGATTGGAAGTTTTCTTGCGTAAACATTTCCGTCAAAAGCACGCTGTCGAAATAAAGTTGAATTTTACGGAAGGGTTTTGAAAGTATCAGACGGAAGGGAGAAAGGAATAGCTGATAGATAGGAGAAGTATTGACAAGAATCGCCCGTCTGCCCAAAAATGCTCATGCGTGGAGAGCAGTGTCACATCTGCAGAGAAATTATTAAAATGAAATTAGTCTAAAAAAGGCAGTGCGACCATGCTGCAAGAATGTGGAACATCACTTTCTGCTAACCCGCTCGTGGGGAGTGCTCACAGCAGATGCTCAAAGTTGTCGACTTTGACTGGCACTTCCCTATACACATAAAATTACACTAATTTCAACCAGTATACGTTTTTTTTTTCCCGTGCAAGTTGTATTAATTCGCCTACAGTATTTGTTGGAAGGTTACCTCCTTCCTCGTTCAGTACACCATATTACCTTGAATCCCTACCTAAAACAATTGCGGCAACTTCCCTGATTCTATCGATAGAATCAGGGAAGTTACCGCGATTGACATCATTACTTCATCTCGGTCAGTCGCCGATATTGAACTTTCCCGTTTACGCTAGCATATGCCGTGCGTAAAAACCTAAGATAATCTTGAAGAACGAAAGTACGTTGCTTCCTCTCCAGGTTGGCAATAAAGTATCCAAAAGCACAGAGTTATCAACGAGGCAGGACTCCAGCGTCGCGTCCTGGTTTTCGTTAAGTTCGCACTTCCAATACACTGGACATGGCTGCCAACTCTGATCACGGAACAGTTGGCAACTGTAATGTTACCCCTTGGGTGAAACAAGTGATGTACCTGACTCCTGCATTCAGCTTGCATAACTTTCGGGTTAGCTGACCAGCACGACATTTTGTTTTTATCGTAGCTGGCATTGCCTACAATGAAGTTACTGCCCGCTCGCAAGAAAAGATAATGAAATATTTTGTCCTAATACGATTTAAAATTTATATTACTTGTTAGTGCATTCCCTCAAAGGTTCAAAACATTCAGACATGACATGAGGAGCGGGTTTGAATTACCTAACTACACTCTTAATCTGGTTCCGCTAATAACTCGAACCTATCAAGAATCTCTACCTATCACTATGGTGAGAGTCACACCCGGCACCTTGCAATGTTTGAGTGTTTTGGAGAAATAGCTAGATAAATGAATTTGTCCGTTTCAACATTCAGCTATCTCTTGTCGATGATTGTAGTGATAAGATTGGAAAGGCCATTGCAGTTTGGAGGCGATGCAGAAAAGTAGTCCTGAAAAATGATGGAACAGACCGATACGAGCTATTTGGCAATGAGAGGCAAATTTCGGAAGGGCGCATTGGACGCTGAGAGCCGTGATACTTATACGCGACACTAAGACATAAAACCATTTGTTAAGTTCTTGGTTAAACACGACATCAAACCGTATCGTAGATTTACTTCGATTTAAATATTATCATCCTGCATGATGCTGCAGGTATAAGACTAGTCGAAAAATGTTCATCATGACAGCCGGAATTAAATTTGATATAGACGTTTTTTGTAGCTCCCGTGAGTGTCAATCAAACGTCTGCGCTGGTTTCTAAAAAGAATTCGCGCGCATTTCTTTTTATCTCTCGTTGACAGCCCTGGCTCCAAACGGCCCAGGTGGTTAAATATGAACATAAAAGCCCGATGAAAAGCTTTTGAAATTTCTGCTCCCTGCCCCATTATACACTTATTTCATTGAAAATGTTTGACGCCGTGTTCGCGTAGTCTTTACATATAACACAACGCTGCCTGTAACGTACCAACGTTATGAATTTTCTTACCAGCTTCCATACGTGGCATTGCCCCACATCCCAGCTTTGAATACATCTTGGGGTAATAAAGAAATAATAGTTATAGCACTCTGCGTTACAATTTTGGCGAATTCTGGAAAGTTCTTACGATGTACGGTGGTCTTGCTACTGAATAAATCTCGCCACAGAAAATAGGAGACCACATTCCATAACACGGTGTTTGTTATTTCTTTCTGTACGACTTTTACGCAGCGCAACACATTCAGAGCAGAGTTATTTAGAAAACTTTCTGCGCTCTCTTTTTACGTTACCCACAAACAGCTTTCCAGACGACGTGAGGCAATTTGCAAGTCATTCGGAGCACACTTCTGATTGGTGGACAAGCGTTGTTCATCAGTATCGATTCATCGCTATACGTCCTGGTCACCTCCACTGCAATGCATCTATTTCACCGACATCCAAAGAGCCCTTTCGTGCTACAGGGCTGATAATTCCGCATTCCTATTACACGTTATCAAACATTACCAAAGATAGCTTGACACTCTTTATTAGTAGGAACTGATCTCTTCTAATTTTATATCAGACAGCTTCAATAGCTGCTGTTAGCAAGCAGTGACATACATGTTTTCAAAACAGTAAGCGCTACAGGTTGGGTCTAGTATGCCCTTACAAAGCTGACTCGTTTTGCCAGCGTAAAAGGGTTTACTGTGTCCTCCACTGTCGTTTTCTTTTCCTCCTTTCATGCCATAGTAATGAATCATACGCTTAAGAAAACTCGCGGCTTTCTAAGGCGAAACGCTACTTTCATGACAAACGGTCGGCAAGTAGACAGCGCCGTAGCTGAAAACAACGATGTTGCAAGGCACGAGCCGGCTGAGTGCAACCCGAAGAGTCACATCCAGAAAAGGTATACCATGCGCTCCTCCGTCTTGCAATCACGTCGAGGGGCAAGTTAGGGTCGCAGATTAACGACGTTTTGACGGGCGAATCTCTTAAGAAACGCGGCGTCTCACAAAAATCCGGGCGGTTTATTTCTTCTTTTCTTCCAGTCGGTCCGGGCGAACGTAAACGTGGCTGGAGAGGAAGAGAGAGAGAGAGAGCGCTTTTCGTAGTATAGCGTCTCGGGAGTGACTGAGGCGACCGTCGCTTCGTAATGCGGATGCACGAATCCGCTTCGCTTCGCTTCTTCGGTCTCTGGTCCTGAAGATGGTCCCGATAAAGTTAATCCAAGTTCGATAATCTTCGAATTCCGTTTGGTGGCGGCTTCGTGCGCAGGGTGGAACGGAACCCATCGAACATCGGCGAATAACTTATCTGCCGTGAAAAGCTGTAGCATGTTCGACACAGCCAGTAAGGGCCGTTTCATCAAAGTCCGAGACAAATGCCAGAGACGCGGACGGATCAGTCGGGCTGTGCGACAGTGGATAAAGGATATGGAGTGTCCTAAGTTTTCTGGCTTATGCATTTGTAATAGAAAGTATTACGCGTATAAGGCTAGGCTGCGAGCTATTCGAAGCAGGAAAAGACGGTATGCGGATTAGGACTATACTGGCTCTTCACCGTTGCACTCGCTATAAGCGAGTAGGTGTTGCATTGCTTTTTAGGCTTCGTGGAATCCGTTACACTGGAGATTCCGGATTATGTCAGCTAACTGGCAAGCTGTTAGCTCTGTTGCAAAATATAAAATTATTCCAGGAATTGTGGTGCATTGGTGTATGGGAAGTCCAGCTCACCAGAACTAACTATAATATACAATTTATTGGTTTGTTGCTTGGTTTGTGGGATTTAACGTCCTAAAGCGATTCAGGCTATGAGAGACACTGTAGTGGAGGACTCCGGAAATTTCGAACACCTGGGGTTCTTTAACGTGCACTGACAACCAACCAACCAACAATTTATTGCTCATATTCTGTGCGATTTATGCCCTACATATACTGGCCCAGTGCCGGATTTAATCCGAAAGAGCTCAGGATTTGTATCTTGCAGATTGAACCGATATCATTTTTTTAAATATCTCATCTTTACTAATGTGACCTGAACTTTGTCTCCAGTCCTGGTAAATACTGTTGCTATATTTTGCCGCTCAGTGCTGATTGCATTGCATGTAAACCGCATTTTGTGTTCTCTTTTAATTGGTCCTCTGCTGATGTCTACTTGTTACATTCAGTTTTGTGCAAATATTAACACCCTGCATTTTCATTTTATTTCCTCGTATTCCTTTTCCTGTTCGCTGCACTTATGAATCAGTTGTGTTGTTAATATTTCATATTCGTGTAGAGGTCGCAGCTGATTTTTACCTTATGATGTTGACTCCTCTCGTGTAAATGCCCCCAGAAACGTTTTCCAACTGTGTGCACATCTTTTAGCACTGAAAACCTTTCCGGATTCCTGGAAAATAAAACTGCATCTACTGAGTGAGTCATCTGCTTATGTTGAATCACTGACTGATTCCATACGCCTTGAATGAGCAGTAGGTCGTAGTTGATTGATTGAATGTCCTTTATAGAATGGGAAGGCTCATGGCCATGGATGGGGATAAAGGGGAGTAGACAGAATCTTCATTGTTTAGGTCGTCACTCGAATCAGGTCGTAATAGAATATGGGCATAAGGGCAATGACAGAGTGAACGCAAGGAGAGGTTTCTTCTTGCGAGTCCAGGAACACACCTCGCATGATCGTCAAGAATAAACTCATTTATTATAATCACAAATACGCCAATAATACCTGTCCTCTACTGAACTCCCTATCGGAAGCAGGGTATGCTTCCCACGTCCTATAGGGTAAATGTACAGCCTTTATCAAAAGTTTACAGCCCAGGAGGTCTACTTCTGAGCGATACTATGTGGCTCGTAATGCATTCCCAGGTCTCCATACTTGCTGAAGGCAAGATTTTTCATCCTACCCTCTCCAATGGCTAGGACTTCCACGATTTTTACAGAAGTCATATTATACGGCTTAAAAGCAAACCCTCTGGGCTGTAAACTTTTCATAAAGGCTGTACATCATTAAAAATGTGGAATAACATGATTCGTAACTAAAGTGGATGTTCACTTCAAAACATGCGAAGGACTCGTAGTAACTGTATCGTAAACGAGCTTTCAATCTCCTCAAAGCGCTAACCTAAAGGTCTAGTGATGACTGCAATTTCCACCTGCGAATTTTAATTAAATCAAATGAATGTGATGAGAACATGCCGCGGCGGTCAATAGTTTACCATTATTATATTTGGTGTGCGAAAATGTTTCCCACGGCTTAAAAATATTGTCCAGCTCCTATAGGGAGTGCGCTACAGGACATCCCACTCTATTTTTACTCCCTTGTAGGGTAATTCGTGTTTAGAGAGTTGCAAGTAGGTTACAGACAGCGATGTCAAGGGCACGTCTCCTTTCCATCTTTTATGGCTTTTCCTTCACTTCTCTCTTATGCCTCTTAAAAGTAGCTACGCCGTCAAGGAAGAATTCGACTGGCTCAGTATAGGCGGAATCTTGGTGTTAGAACTTTCCACGAACGTTGAAGTTATCGACCTCTCTTTCCTGTGCCGATGCGCGAGTTCCCCTCCCTTATATATATATGTTTCTTTTTTTCTGAACATTTGCATTAGAGTTTGGCTTCAAGCGAACCCGTTAAAGAAGCTAGCGTGGAGAGGATATTGTTGCTTCGACGGAGAACAAGTGCCCAACATTTCACTCAGCGGTCCGCCTGCGGAAAAAAAAAAAAAAAGAAAGATGCAGCCCCGGGCAAATAAAGATGAAAGGCGAGGAAAGGCGAGCTGTAGCGAACGGCCAGTCACGTGCGTCACTGGCCCAAAAGCCTTGCCGAGACGGGAGCAAGAGCATAAAAAGAGATTCGTGTAGCCTGCAGGCCAGTTAAGACCTGCTGATCCCGAAACCAACTTGAATGTCGGAGCGCACTGCACATGCATGGAAGTCAGTGCGTGCAAGACGAAAAAAAACAAAACAAAAAGCTCTCACGTTCACAACGAGGTATACAAGTAGAGTACACGGAATGGCAAGATAGTTTGGTAAGCACCCCGTTCTCACGCAATGTGATAGTAGGAGCCATCGGGGCGCAGTTAGAGAACTCTCTTATAAAACTAAGGCTGTCGCTCGTAAACTCGCACATCGAACTAATTATTAGCAGCGTTAAATTCAAGTTCGATTATTTGCATCGAAATTGCAGCACCGCCGCGGCCTCATTAAGATTACTACTTTACAAAACACTTGTTCTTCCTTAATTAGAATACAGCGTCCCCATTTGGGACCCCCATCAGGTTGCATTAGAGCTCGTTCAGAATAACGTAGCTCGTTTTATCCTTTAGAATTATAACCGGACAGTGCCTGTTACAGCAATAAAATCTTTCTTTCCTTATCTTTTCTAGAAGAAGAAAAATTGTTCACGCTTATGCCTTTCCCAAAAGATTATTATCACCAGCCGCTGCACATACGTGCTATCAGATAACTGCACCCACCTATCGCTCTCTTCGTGTCACGATTATCAGCGCAAGACAGGATCGATTTTTTCTTTTTGCCGCACGAACACGATCGAATATGTTTTAATTTCTCACACATGAAAAGATTGCACCTACTTTGAGATTATCGTCAGTCTCTGATGAGGCTCATTTTATGAAATACCATGTGTTAGCTAGTCTAGTTTCGCCTTTGCTTTGTTTCTGCCATGCAGTTTATTGAGTTTTGTGTTACTTTTGTGATTTGGTTTGGTTGGTTCGGTTTGTGGGGTTTAGCGTCCCAAAGCAACTCAGGCTATGAGAGACGCTGTAGTAGAGGGCTCCGGAAATATCGGCCACCTGGTGTTCTTTAAGGTGCACTGACATCGCACAGAACACGGGCGCCTTGCTTATCGCCTCCATCGAAAAGCGGCCGCCGCGGCCGGGATTCGACCCCACATCCTTGGGCACAGTAGTCGAGCGCCCTTACCACTGCACCACCACCGCAGGGCTGCGATTTGGTATGTTTTCAATTTTCTTCTCTATTTCAACATTGCATATTATCAAATACTAGCTATGCATATTTGCCGCGGTATATCTATTTTTTCGTTTGCTGTTTCTTTGCCCACCCCACTCAATAATTTCTCGGCGTTTTAGAGTATGACAAGTATTTATTTATTTATTTATTTATTTATTTATTTATTTATTTATTTATTTATTTATTTATTTATTTATTTATTTATTTATTTATTTATTTATTTATTTATTTATTTATTTATTTATTTATTTATTTATTTATTTATTTATTTATTTATTTAATAAACTGCTGATGGGATACTATTCTAGACTGCCTGGCGACTGTCAGTGCTCTGCAGACGTGCCGCAACAAAAAGTAATACCCCTTCAGATATTTAACATCACATATTGCACGTAGAACGTACTTTGTGTTCTTTTTTTAATTAGTCCCCTTCTGATGTCTACTTGCTACATTCAGTTTTGTGCAAATATTCACACTCTGCATTTTCATTTTATTTACCCGTATTCCTTTTCCTGTTCGCTGCAGTTATGAATCAGTTGTGTTGTAAATATTTCATATTCGTGTAGAGGTCGCAACTGTTTTTTACCTTATGATGTTGATTCCTCTCGTGTAAATGTCCCTAGAAACGTTTTTCAAACAGCACACATTTTTGTGCTGTTTATTAGGTTGTGGCTGGGTATTTTGTACAGCGTGACACGCTGCTGTTTGTAGAGGACGAGGTCCAGTCAAGCTGCGAAAAGCGGCTTTTTACCTCGTCTACACCATGTTCAATAGAAACAAATATGTTATGTTATCTTATCTTATCTTATCTTATCTTATCTTATCTTATCTTATCTTATATCATTCACTGAGAGACTCAAAATCGCCGCACATCTTTGTGTTTTTTTTTTGCAATTTTTCTCTTCAAAACTCATATAGCGTCGACGTCAGAGTTGTGAGCAAAAAAATCACGAGCGTGCCTCTGACAGGTTGTAGTTGGCAGGTGGAATATAGCCTGACACTGATTGGTCGTCGGGTTGCGTGACGTCACGAGACCACGTGACATGACTGTGCTGTCAGGAGCCACCAACTCGGGTAGCTTCTTTAAAATTACAGGGTGAGATGGGAATCGAGCCCTCCCAGACTTTTGGACGTGGTCAGAGCGGAGCTTTACATCTATGTTAGGCGCTCTTTCACATAATATAATAGCTTAAGAGTTAAAGACTGTACGCACATGGCGATGTATAAATCAGACTCAAGGTATTAGGGATTAGGCGACTAGCAGAGCGCATAAGTTAATTCTTCTGGTTGGACTTGTTGGTGCGTATTCAAGAATATAGCAGAGCGCAAAAAAAGTACGCGGACGTAGAAAAGGAATAGGAAGAGTGCTCGTTCTGTTCCCTTCCTACGTCAACGTATCTTTTTTGCGCTCCGGTGTCTTCCCGATTATCGGAGAGTGCATATAGGCGAATGAGGATTCGCAAGAGTTGTTGCAAACAGAAGCCCGTATCGCTGTCGCGCCGTGCCTTAAAAACCGGAGCGTCCCTTAAATTTTTTCTTTAACATTTCAGGAGTTAAAATATTGTGGTCCGTTTTGGTGTTTTAGCACTAGATGCCCAGCTGCGCCATTCATCCGTTGCGTGATGCATGAAGTCTCCAGGCTCGTGAAGCGGCGAGGCTCGTACGACAGGTTTATGGTTTATGTGACGTCGCTAGGTCACGTGTCATGGCCGAACTGACAGGAGCAGTCAACTTGGGTCAACTTCTTCGAAGCAGGAAGCAGAAGCAGCCAACTTCTTCGAAGTCAGGAATGGCGCCTACGGGCACCCTTGGATCCTCATTCAGACACGCTATTCCTGTGCCACGCAGGCGTGTCCGAGCGGCGTAGTTAAAGCGGGGCTTTATGTCTATACGTCGGGTGGTCTTTTGCATAACGTGGCACATTACGATTGTATGCAAATGAGCATGCACGACCGAAAACCGAAGTGAAAACAGAAGCGCACCTAATTCGTATATGTCCGAATCACGCTAAATTTGGTTTTTGTTTTTTTGTCATAGCTGAAATGTGTGGTAAAAATGGCGCAGTTTACTCTATGGATCACTACATATAAAATGCTTTTTCAGATTGGTTTTACTCTATAGATTAACAGGTATGAAATGCCTTTTCAGATTGAAATTGATGCATTTCGAGCATGAGAAAGCGCACCGATTCAACTTAAATACGGGGGTGGACAGAATAGGTTTTGAAACCTTAATAATCCCACGATATCATGAGAACAGCACGCAGCTGACTGACCAGAAAAATAGTAAAACATCGTGGCGTATCATGACACTATTTACAATGCGTTACCGGATGTGCATACCTGTCCCAGATAAAACATTTGAAAGAAAAACAAATACGACAGACCTTTAGAGCAGGACCTTTCGTTAAACGTGTAAGCTGAGCATGTGCATCCGCCCCTACGCAACATGTTTAGTCTGTGATATGTTAATAACAGCCTTCTACTATTCGTGCCCCTTTCGCTCGAGCACTGAGCTATCATGCGCGTGATGCTCCCTCCCGGATTTTGCTATCAGGGTTTGTATTGAAGGAGAACATTTTTATCAACGCGAACACGGCTGCAGATGCAAACAAGCGATGCCGCGCTTTGAAAATGCTTAGCCGTTCGATCTGAGACCAGTGTCGAGTGATTAATTACTCACCGCTTGCTCGCACTCTAATCACCCACTTACCTCGCAACCTATATTCCGGGATTCATTTTTTACCTAGCGCGCAGTGTTGCGCCAAGTCAGGCTAGGAGAGGGCAAGGCACTCCCGAAAGCAGCTCCGGGGGCAGACGGGCGGGCGCCCGTGAAAGCGTCTGCATCCTGGATGGACGCGCCATTCGAGCAAGACCATTAACAAGAAGTAATAAAGTGAAGGAGAGCGAAAGAGAGTGAAAAAAATGGCAGCTCGCTTTGCACAGCCTTTCGCCAGAGAGACCGGCCTGCTGCCGGCCACGCACTGAGAGTTGCACTGCGGAGAGGTTTTGCCTTGCCTGGGAACAAATGATGCGGTGAGAGCATCCTATCCTTGTGCCCGGAGCTCACGGGGGCTCTTGATGATGATGGCGAGACATCGTTGTTGCTTGGGCATACGAAAGTGCTCCCTTTCCCAACCCACCCTTACGGAATCAAAAACTACACGCATGCTTCCGAAGGGAGGGGCTTCCCCTCTTGACTTCTTGGAAAGCCATAGGAAGAGAGAGCGTAAAGCCTGACTGCGGCGCGCCAATTTTACAGCAAACAACTCTCCCCCTTCAAATATATTACCATCGCCTCTTACGCCTAGGCCTGCCCTCGTCGCCCCTCCTCCACCATTTATTTTTTAACGCTTGCATATTCAAGCCAGAGGAGCAGTAAGGTACAAAGAAGTAACTGGGGGAAATGCGCGTTCGAAAATTTATTGTCATTTTAAACATCCCGTTGAAGATTCCGGGCGTGTTAGAAGCAACCTGGCTATAAAAATGTGAGCGGTAAAATTATCGATACTTAAAATGGGGAGAAGAGAATGGTAAACAAAGCGGAGAGAAGTGTAAGGGGCTAGTGTGTTGTGTATCGAAGATGGGCGGAGAAGCTGCCGTGGCGCGCGACGCATCTAATGCGCGCCAATTAGGGGCAGCATTCCTGTTTCTTCGTTACGCTTTCACCATCGTGCCCTAACTCGCGTTACGCGCTCTCGCTCGTCATCTATCGCCTTCGGCGCGACAGTCCACTTTCACGCCTTTCCTTCTCATAGGCCGGCAGCCGTGTATGCTGGAACCTGGCGCCTTTTTGCGCCACCGACAGTGTGCGCTCGAGCACCACAGCTTGCAACCGGTCCTCGCGCTCTCTCCTAATAGCTTTTGTATAGCACTACTCATAATCGTCATGTGCATCTCGACCAAGTAACATTGCATGGGATTTGGAAAAGAGAGTCTAAAGCAAACAAAAAAAAAATATTAAGGAGGAAAGAAAGTTTGAAGGACCACATCGACCTTTTCACTTACAAAATCTGTGGAAAGTCGAAAGCAAAGACGCAAGCTCTGCGATCATCATGCAAATGTAACTACAAGCGCAGTTCTGTGAGAAACGCGTGCTCTCTAGGAACCGTCGATACTTAGCCCCCCTCTCTATACCCCACCCTCTCCTTCGCTGTACCCACCTCATGCGCGATTTGGCGGTGACTGCAGCCTGGCCGCCAGCATTCCTGGCAAGGGGTCGTTGGGTAGAAACTGTGCTTGGCCCCCATTCGGGTCCAGCCCCCCAGTTTTCGTCTCCGTCGCGTCCGCTTCCGACCTCAAGAAGCTGTTCGGGTCAGGAGGTACGGTGGGAAGTTCCGATTTGTCTCTGCGTGTGCGTGCTTTGTTGTACGCGCGGAGGGAGGATTGTAGGTTCATCCTGGCGTGTCGTTACGTGAGCGCACCTGTTGTTGGGCACTTTTGCAGGCTAGACCCGCCGGCAGACGGCGCAGCGTAAGGGGCTATTAAAAGGGTTTCTATACGGAGTCCTTGCTCGATGTTTTCCCCTCAGGGCTAGGATGGGGCTCTCCCCGCCGCTGCCCAACTCGGTTACATTAACGATAAGTGGCCCAGACGTAGTTATGGCACGCTCCTTAATGGTAAGCTCGGGATCTCTCTGGCTGTCTAGTCGGGTGGCCGTGTACATCTGCTTTCCTCGACGGGACAAGGATTCTCAAGGGAAGTGGAAGTCTGAAGGACTCCGTATACTGTTGCGGAAAACGTACGGGTCTTTGTTTCTTTTTTTCTGCGAGAGAGAGTGAAGAGTTGCTAAGTAAACTAGTATTACGCCTCTCAAAAGAAACGATGTATATTGCTCAGCTACCTTATATATAGCATGACAGAAACTCGCGCACCTTAAAAGCATACATGCACAAAGGTGTTTATTGTCCTCGCGCATTTTGCGAGTACAGATACAAGGAACAAATAATAAGAGAAATGTAATGAAAAACAATGTCATCACATTTTAGATAACATACATAACTACAAGTGGGTTCTGGGCATGCTTCCGATAATCGAAATGGACCTCTGTGTGGGTGAATTTCGGCTTTCTGAGAAGGCTGGCAGCATATTTGGATGACCCTATTTCATTGGCTTCAGCTTTGTTTTGCCTCACCTTCCTTCTCCGGCAGGCCAAGTCCACCAAGCGTCTTAATCTATAGGAAGAGTCACGTCCTGTGCCCCTTGTGATTACAGTAGCCGACTTTGAGGTACTTCGCATGGAACAATAGGAGAGATTTCGCGTAGATACATCACTAAGCTGTTCTAATGGCGGTTCTATAGCAACGCTCTGCCTTCTTCTTCCTCACCGTCCTCCTCAATACCCTCGCTTATCAGCACGATATCCCAGCACGTTTGGGTCGGCGAATATTTCTCGATTTTCTCTTTTCAAAGCGTGCGACAGAAGGTGCCAACGTCTCTTTACTGCGGCCGGCTACTCTCCTCTGCTTTGCGTTTGGTGTGACGAAGCGACGCTAAGCAGATACAACAGATGACGTGCATGCTAGACATAGTTTAAGTTTGGACACAGTAGAACTTCCCACCGAAAAATTTGATGCTGTTTCAGACGGCGTTCCAGGCTCATATCTGCAAACATATAATTTTGGGAAGCCTTCTTTGCTGCCGACTTCAAAGCATTTGGCTTGACTTAACCGTGCCATCTTACCATGATCCCCTGTGTTATCCAAGGAGGTTATAAAAGAATTTCCTTTTTGATGTTATCATGGCGCTTAGGTGCTCTTGACGCGGGGTGAGGATTTCTAACATTTGTTGTCGATTTGTGGCAGTAAAAACGGTGGTTATGAAATTTGCTAGCAATCCTCGAAATAGAGCCAGCCTGCATTACAGCTAGAAACCGGAACGAAATGTCTTGCAGTATTGTATGTTGTTTGGTTGGTTTGTTTTTTACAATCAATTATGCAGGAAAAATTTCTTTCTTCACCCATTCAAGTCTGCTTGATGTCGTGTTCTGAAATTTTGTATGAGAGCATGAAACGGCTTTTACAGAACCGCCACTACAAGCATTTGTTTTTAAGCAAAAATAGGTTTAACGATGGTTTTTCACACTTCACTGTATAAAATTGGCCATGAATATTTTTTGCCATCTAAATGTTAGCTGCACTTAAGCTATCAATTCTACGCCTGCTAATATGAAAGAAGCTTATTTAAATCTGCGGCAGATATTTTGTTTCTTACGCTTTATCGTTTCCAAGGAAAAGATTGTACAAGCGCCCAAAAATTCTATTCTCAGAGAAATTGAGATAAAGCACACACACGTATGTATGTATGTATGTATGTATGTATGTATGTATGTATGTATGTATGTATGTATGTATGTATGTATGTATGTATGTATGTATGTATGTATGTATGTATGTATGTATGTATGTATGTATGTATGTATGTATGTATGTATGTATGTATGTATGTATGTATGTATGTATGTATGTATGTATGTATGTATGTATGTATGTATGTATGTATGCATGCATGCATGTATGTATGTATGTATGTATGTATGTACGTACGTACGTACGTACGTACGTACGTACGTACGTATGTATGTATGTATGTATGTATGTATGTATGTATGTATGTATGTATGTATGTATGTATGTATGTATGTATGTATGTATGTATGTATGTATGTATGTATGTATGTATGTATGTATGTATGTATGTATGTATGTATGTATGTATGTATGTATGTATGTATGTATGTATGTATGTATGTATGTATGTACACTCGCACATTTCCGTTCGAAATTACCCGAAAAATGAAAGAACGATGCATTTTTTAAAATCACGGGCATCGAAGTGCAATACATTTTCTAAAAGCTAAAAAAAAAATCTGTTACCATGATATGCCAAATTGAAATTTTCTTTTCGTTAAACAATTAATTGGAAATGAAGCATATGAAAACTCGTACCTCTCTGCTCGACGTCGTTCCACAAAATGGTCAAGAAATGTCTTTCAGGTCACGAATACTGAAGTTTCATGTACTATCAGAAACCTAAAGGAATATTCTATCAGAAAGTTGCAAAATACAAAATATAAGAATATTAAAAAAAAAAACCTATCTCTTAAAGCTCCGCAAGCCACCCACGTAGTGCGATATTCTAGAATCGCACGTATTTGTCAGCACACGTCATCGAATAGTAAACCGAGCAGTATATAGTGTAATCGTCGGACCGGATGTTTTACGATTCCTGCCCGTTCTTTTGCATCATCAACTTGTTCCCCACTTGAAAGATAAAACTGCTCGTTTCCGCGTTCCATGCACGCTTTGAGACAGTGGTCGACGAGTGCTCATCATGTCGACTAAGGCAACTCAAGTATAAATGCGTTTCCTAAAGGAATCTCGTAGCACTGATCGTCGAAAGCTCGAGCTACAGCCTTATGCTAGACACTGCTATTTTAACGCAGCCATGAACTGCCACTTTTTATGCATCGGAACCATAAGTCTAGCAAAACAGCCTGCGTCGCAAAACAGTTAGGGTAGTTTCACCCTTTACAGGTTCGCCTAAGGACTGTTTCTGGCGGGACTTGCTCTTTATTGCTGACGGCGTTTGAACTGCCTTCGTTTCGTCTAATATATATTGTTACGATGAAATAGCAAAGGGGTGTTTATTTACAGTGATCTGGCAGTGGGATAAGGTGAAGCCTACTAGCCCCAGGCACCAACGCTTCGTCTTCTTCTTCTGCCTCACCATCACCATCCCTCATCGTCGTCATTAGCGTGACATTTCCCCCCTACTCAGACGAAGCCCTCTGGGCGTGTTCGTGAGTCGTGCGAGGCTGACACGGCTTCAAGCGGGCAACATGACACAGTTCGGTTTTGGCAGACCGGCGACCCGATGCTGTCAGGCGGGCTATCCCATAAGTTAAATCACTAAGGCGTTTGATAACCACATATGGGCCGTCATAATGGGCCAAGAGTTTTTGATGTAGGCCACGGCGCCGAATTGGACGCCATAGCCAGACTAAATCACCTACAGAGTACGTGACCCGCCGGTGACTGGAATCGTATCGCACTTTGGAACGTTCTTGTGAAGCACCAGACCGTAATCGGGCGATTCTCCGAGCTTCTTCGGCGAGACAGAGGGTCTCAGCCAGGCAGGGGTCTTCACGGCTTGTGAAGGGCAGGATAGTATCCAGAGAGTAGCGTGGCGGTCTGGCGTAAAGCAGAAAAAATGGACTGTATCCAGTCGTCTCATGCGTGGCGGTATTAAACGCATACGTGATGAAGGGCAGTATGGTGTCCCAGTTCTTATGCCCTGCGTCCACATACATGGCTAGCATGTTGATAAGCGTTCTGTTGACGCGCTCAGTCAAGCCATTTGTCTGGGGATGGTATGGCGTCGAGTGTCGGAAAGTTACGGCGCATAAACGCATGAGCTCTTCAACAACATCAGCAGTGAATTGTCGGCCCCGGTCAGTGATGACAATTCGTGGCGGCCCGTGTCGTAAGATGACTGAGTGCAGCAAGAAAAGCGACACCTGATGCGCCGTAGCAGATGGAAGAGCGGCGGTTTCACAGTAACGTGTGAGATAGTCCACGCAGATTACAATCCAGCGATTTCCATCCACGGACTTCGGAAACGGACCTACGAGGTCAATGCCTACTTGATCAAACGGTGCTGTCGGGGTCTTCACAGGGTGCAGCAAGCCAGACGGAGTTGCAGTTGGACGTTTGTGGCGTTGACATTGCTTGCAACTGGCAACGTATTGTTCAACCGTCGAGCGCATTCTGGGCCAGTAAAATCTTTCTTGAGCACGGTGGAGTGTTCTAACCGATCCCAAATGCCCAGAAGTTGGATTATCATGCATAACACGCAATACGTCCGTGCACAACGTCTTGGGAACTACGAGTAGGTATCGCTGGCCGACAGGCGAATAACTCTTTTTCCATAGGAGGCCATCATGCACACAAAAACGGCTTGTAGGTACGTTGGCTTGGGCAAAGAGAGGCTGCAGACTGGTATCATTTTGCTGTTCCGTTTTGAAAACATTCGTGTCGGGGAACGCTGGCTCGAGGGTCGATATATAATTGTCGAAATCGTCGCTTTCAGGTCCAGTCGTGGCCATTGGCATCCTAGAAAGACAATCTGCGTCTGCATGACGCCTCCCGCTTTTGTAAACCACGGCAAAGTCATATTCCTGTAACCGGAGGGCCCAGCGTGCGAGGCGACCACATGGGTCTCGAAGGTTCCGCAACCAACAGAGTGAATGATGGTCAGTTACGATAGTAAACGAACGTCCGTACAAATATGAACGGAAACGCTGCACAGCGAAAACTACAGCTAGGCATTCCTGTTCGGTGACTGTGTAGTTTCGCTCCGGCTTGCTCAGGGTACGACTTGCGTACGCGATAACATGCTCTCGTTCATTGTGCCGTTGGACAAGGACTGCACCAAGACCGATTCCACTAGCGTCCGTGTGTACTTCTGTCATTGCAGTAGGATCGAAGTGACGTAAGATGGGTTTCGATATTAAAAGAAACTTCAGTTGACGGAATGACGCGTCGCAGTCTGGTGTCCAGTTAAAAGTAGAGTTTTTGTGGAGAAGGCACGTCAGTGGGTAAGCAACGTCAGCAAAGCGATGTATAAAGCGTCTAAAATACGAGCACAACCCTAGAAAACTGCGCAACTCCTTCACTGTCTGCGGGGGTTTAAAAGACTCAACAGCGGCAGTTTTCTGGGGATCCGGCATTACACCATCACCATTGACAAGGTGTCCTAGCACCAGCGCTTGGCGCTCTCCAAAGCGGCACTTTTTGGAGTTCAGAATTAGGGCGGCGTTGTGCAGGCAATTCAAGACACGTACTAGACGGTCATTGTGTTCTTGGAAGGATTTCCCAAATATCACGACATCGTCCAGATAGCAAAGACAAATATCCCATTTTAAGCCGCGCAAAACTGTGTCCATAAAGCGTTCGAATGTAGCTGGCGCATTACACAGCCCGAATGGCATAACATTAAACTCATAAAGGCCATCTGGCGTTACGAAGGCTGTTTTTTTCTTATCTGCAGGGTCCATTGGAATTTGCCAGTAGCCAGATCTGAGATCAAGACAAGAAAAATAGGACGCACCAGAGAGGCAGTCGAGGGCATCGTCTATGCGAGGAAGAGGATAGACGTCCTTTTTCGTAACAGAATTTAAACGCCGATAATCGACGCAGAATCGCCACGAACCGTCTTTCTTGCGTACAAGAATAACAGGGGCAGCCCAGGGGCTAGATGACTCCTGTATCACCTTTTTCTGTAGCATGTCCTCCACTTGCTCATGAATGACTTTGCGCTCAGATGGGGACACGCGATATGGCTTTTGACGAATGGGACGAGCCGAACCAGTGTCGATGCTATGATGGGTCCGATGTGCAGGGCGAGAGGTTGGTCCATCTGTTTCAGAAAAGTCAAACATAGGCGAAAAAGGTAGAAGAATATCCACAAGAGTACGGCGTTGAGGTGAGCTGAGATCGGCGCTGATCATGCGGGAGATTGAAGTTTCATCAGCAGGCAAAGGTACGATGGCACTCGTAGCATCTGTGACCAAAGCAACGACGTGGGGCGCATCGGGTCCACAAGAGGCAAGCTTCAATCCCGTTGGTAAAACTGCGGGCTCGGACGATGGGTTGATGGTCCATAACGAGGCACTACCATGATGCACGGATATCATACAGTGAGGGATAATTACATTTTTCTTCAGGCATGCTGAGTGAACTGGGTGCACCATGGCCTGGAATGAAACCTTCTCAAGAAGTGGAACGGACACGGGGACGAACATGGCAGACAAGGGTGGAACTACTGTGTCTTCGGTAATACTAAAAACTGTTTCTTCATCACGGCCACTTTCAAAAAGTGTCGGCAGATGCGAGCCATCAAAATGAACCTCTTGACTTCGGCAGTCCACGGTAGCGCCACAAAACTTCAAGAAGTCCATTCCTAAAATGATGTCATGCGTAGAGTGGGGTAAGACTACGAATTCGGCTTGAAAAATTGCACCACCCACAGACACTTGCGCACTACACACACCCAGTGGCCGCAACGCCTCTCCACTCACACCACAAAACGTTGAAGCACGGTCATATTCAAACATCACTTTGCGTCCCAACAAGCGCCTAAACTGATTACTCATCACAGACACAGTCGCACCCGTATCCACCAAAGCTAATGTATACACACCATCAATAAACACACGAATTTTGTTTTTGAGCATTATAGTTGGAGGGATGTTGGCACACAGCACATTTCCAGCGGCCTCACCCCCATTGGTCGCGCTGGTTAGTTTTCCTGCTGATGATGCTGAGGCGACATGGGGCGCCGTCGGGGTGATGGAGAACGACGCGCACGGAAGGCGGGTGGTGGAGTAACACTTCTATCAGATGCAGGGGAGTGGTCGCGGATATTCTGGTTATGGATGTTGCGGTAATATCCACGCTGAGTATTTGATTGTTGAAAAACGGGATTGTATTGCCGATTGTTGGGTACTGTTGGAAGCGCCGGACGGTTATAGCGAGGTGGGAACCTACTGCGGCAGTATCTGGCGATGTGACCTTCGACGCCGCAGCGGTAGCATATCGGCGGAGAAGGTAGAAAATGCTGTTGCGAATAAGAGCAGGGAACAGCTGGGTGCGTCGTATGTCTGTCTGAATGCTCATACTGCTCAGGAATCCTGGTAGATCGAATGGAAGATCTATGGGCACTTGAGGCGACGTCATACCTTGGGGCGTCAGGCACCGACGCATTCCGGTTGGCGAAATGCATAGGAGGATAGTCAATGGAAGCTGCAACTTCAGGAGCTTGTGGGAAAGGCTGAACGGTAATCGCTTGTGGTGGTGAAGCCGGCCGTCTAGATACCCTCTGGACAGAGACCTCAGCAGATTCGTGCAGGGGAAGTGGGTTGAGCCGCAGGAGTTCTTCCCGCACGATTTGCCGGATCGTCGACGGAAGATCTAGTTGGGCGTGGTCATCAAGGCTGGCCACGGTAGGCACGTTGGCCAGCCGCCCAAATTTTGGCACAATACGACGCGTTCTCAGAGCTTGAAAAGCGCGGATGTGTTTAATGACATCGGAGACGGTTTCAAGGCTGTCTTTGGCGATTAAAAAGTTGTATACGTCAGCCGCGATACCCTTCAAAATGTGGCCGACTCTATCTTCTTCGGGCATGTTGGAATTGACACATCTGCACAATCGGAGGATCTCTTCTGTATAAGTGGTACAAGTTTCATCCGGCAACTGAGCTCTTTGGGCAAGGGTCTGCTCAGCCCGTTTTTTGATCGGTACAGAGTCACCAAAACGCTGTTTGATCTCGATGGCAAACCGTTCCCAAGTTGTCAAATTGTCCTCGTTATTCTCGAACCATGTCATCGCCGTGTGAGTTAGAAAGAAGACGACATTTGTGAGCATGGTGATAGGGTCCCACCGGTTGTACCGACTAACTCGTTCATAATGAAGTAGCCACTTCTCAACGTCCTCACCTTCCTCTCCTGCAAAAGGTCGTGGTTCCCGGTAAGGCTGGTAGGGAATAGAGCTGGAGGGGGCAGGCCTGTCACCAGCCTGGCTTGCAGCGTCGCGGCCGGCGCGGTTAGAATCGCTGTGGTCCATGATGTTTGGAAGCGGTGGCAGTCCAGCAAGGCGGCGACTACGTCGAAACTCCAGTGGTTCGTGCTGCGCCGTACTTGGGGATCGAACGGAGCACCTTCCACCAAGTTGTTACGATGAAATAGCAAAGGGGTGTTTATTTACAGTGATCTGGCAGTGGGATAAGGTGAAGCCTACTAGCCCCAGGCACCAACGCTTCGTCTTCTTCTTCTGCCTCACCATCACCATCCCTCATCGTCGTCATTAGCGTGACAATATATATATATATTTTTCTGATGGCACCGGGATGTCTGGTTTGATTTTTGTACTGTACTTCAGAATAGTTAAAGATGTGCGGCGACTTTTTTACGTCGCTCCGAAAAGCTGAGAGCGAAGGTGCACATCCGCAAGCCCCGTCGGTTATACTGCATAGATTAGAGGTTCGTCGCTAGCGGATGCGTTCTCTTTCTCTTGGTCTGGAAGTACTGTACGTGTATCAACCTATGATCAAATGTGTGAGGGATGCGTATGAGAAAGTCGAACCGTGCACGCGGGCTTTCTCTCGAACGGGAAGTGATATCGGGTCGAAAAGGAACCAAGACTGTTATTGCATGTCTGGAAACAGCCGCTTACTCTGATCGCTTTCAGCAAACGACAAATTTAGAATTAGGAAGGAAAAAAAATACTATTGTCAGGAGAGAGAGAAAGCGCAAAAAATATACTGATATTCAACGAGAGTTTGTATACCAATAAATAGACACTGAGAAGAATTCCGTCCATGTTTTTTTTTTTTTTTCTGAAGTAAAGATTGAATATATATAGTTCTCTGTGGATATGTTGACAGTTGCCTTGCGTCACAGCTCGATCGGTCAAAAAGGCGTCGCCGCGACTGTCGCCATAACACAGAATTTAAGCATCTCAACTATATGAATGTCAACTATGAATATATTCAACTTATGGCTGTTCTAGGTGCCCCTTTAGTAAATTTTTCCTTGCAAACGAAGCACTGCGGACTGTGATTCGCGCAGTATTGGTAGATTCCGATTATTTTCGAACACATTGGGCGTGGTTAACATGTCACCAGAATCTCGGAACACACTGCCTCATTCGTATCTCGAAAGTGCTGCTCGGTTCTGAGGAAGCTGGATACGCCGTATCTTGCTAGTACGAGACATGAACAATGTGATCAGCACGCAACATTATTTAGCTGCTGGCTGACGCCACAGCTGTCAGGTGTTTGACCGCCGTTCGCTTTAGCACTCAGGTAGCGCTGTTAACACGCATGAAGCAACAGAATGCGCCGTGGGTGTAATCGGGTAACTTCACAAGCGTGCAAGGGGAAATCGAATTCGTGCCAATACGTATGCGTATTCTGTCTGCTGTTGCGACTGACGCAAGAAGAAGTGTAGGCTCAGCAACGCTGCCAGGTAACGGCATCCTCCTTCTGGAAGCTTCGCCGGAGATAAAAGCCAAGCTCGCTGACTCAGATCATCGGAGTGACAATGGCCGCAATCGAGGCAACGAAGCAGCAGCGGCTGCGTCCCGGAACCGACCGCGGCTCTCACGACATCTCCTCTCCATTCGTGTTTGTTAAAACACACGCACGCACGCACGCACGCACGCACGCACGCACAACGCGCGCGCAAGCGCACAAAGAAGAGACGTACGAAAGGGAAAACAAAAACTGTCTCTAAAGTGAGCCTACAAAGGAGCTTCCCTGTGTGTGTGAGTGTGTGTGTGTGTGTGTGTGTGTGTGTGTGTGTGTGTGTGTGTGTGTGTGTGTGTGTGTGTGTGTGCGCGTGCGTGTGTGTGCGTGTGCGTGTGTGTGTGTGTGTGTGTGTGTGTGTGCGTGCGTGCGTGCGTGTGTGCGTGTGTGTGTGTGCGTGCGTGCGTGCGTGTGTGTGTGTGTGTGTGTGTGTGTGTGTGTGAGAGAGAGAGAGAGAGAGAGAGAGAGAGCGCTTTCAGGCTGCCAATGGGCCGTTATGAATCATCATCCGTTTTCATACTTCACTACTACACGCCGAAGCAGGGACGATAAAAACTGGCAAGAAAATGAACAGCGTGTGAGGAGGGAAAAAAAGAGACACCGAAGCATAACAAGAAGAAAATGTCCGGCGCACTAGCACCGGTATTCAGCGTTGTCTCATTCGCGTTACGCGCAAGCCGACCACCGCGCCGCAGTTAACTCTGCTGCCTGCCTCGGTGTAGTGCGGGAAGATGGCAACGCCGGAGGTGGCCCGTGTTTCGTTTGCTTTTTCCTCGTCAGGCGCGGGAAAACAAAAATGAAAGTTGAAACACGAGATCGCGAGTAAAAGAATCGTGAAGGCCGATGTGTCGTAGAAGGGAGATGAACGTTCGCCTTCGACGTAGTTTGAGGTAGGTAAACGTACGGGCACGTCCTCTAACGCATCCGAATTATCGCCGCGGCGTTATTATTATTTTTTTTTTTTGTGGGAGAAAAAAAGTACAAAATAAACGCGAAAGAAGCGGAAATTTCTGTTTTAAGGGGCGTTCAACAATCTGTAAAACGGAGAAAGAAGCTCCGCAGCTCGTACCCGCTCCGTGGGAGACAAAGGCCATGGCCGGTAGGGAGTAAAAGAAAAAGGATGCAAAAACAAGATAATCGCTGCTGTGTGCGTGTGTACGCGAGTGTGTTTGGGCCTCTCGAACGTGTGGAGGAGACAACCTTGTGACTTTGTTAAAGAACGCTTGCTCGGAGACTTGGAACTTGTTGAAAAGAAATGCGCAGAAAAAAGTAATGGCGAAACGTTGTGAAAAAGGTATGAAAGTACGCATAAACAGAATCGGCTACGCGCCTATATGCATGCGTGAAGGCAGGCGGTTCGGGGAGCGAGTGAGCCAAGCGCCGCATTAAGTCCTTGCCGCCTTGCTCCAAAGTCGACCATTTGTCACGTCTGTCTGAGTATACGATGAAAGAGGATTGTTCAGGATACGTCGCAGGATGCGTGGCCCGAAAGGTCGCGGGCGCCGGCTCATGCCGTGGTCACCGCTCAGAATGCCCATTGTGTGAACGCGCAGCCTCCTTGTTTTTGCGTTCACTACTCGTTCGATTTTATTACGGTGGTTGCAATGGTTGTGAATGCTAGTACGAATGCTAGTTGAATAAACCGTCGTTTTTCTGTAATTTTTTTTCATTAAATCAAATGTTAAGCTCCACGCTGCCAGACACGCCATAGACAAATATGTACTCTGCATAATTTTAGAGCAGCCAATGCTCTTTAGTTTGCGCTGAGTCGTACCAAAGCGGGAACATGCGTGATCGATGCCCATGAAATGAGGCCGTCGCTGTCGATTACTGAAGTCACGAAGTTACATTCCGAGTCTGATGAACTGAGAGGAAGTCCAGCTATCAGCCTGCGACTCTGCCTTCTTATATATTGTTTTGTATTATGTGAACTTGGATGCAATACATCTGTTCATTTTGACATTTCAGTGAACAAGCCGTTACTGTGGAACCGCCTTCATTACAGGAACCATGAAACAGTACCTGTACAGCTTTTGTCAAAAAGTGTGTAACCCATGCGGTCTGCTTCTGAGCTCTCTGGGGGCGCCTATCTAGAATTAGTGGAGGTCCTTCCCAATGGAGAGGGTAGGACAAAATGTCTTCTTATCATCAAGAGATTTGGAACCCCGGAAATGTATTATAAGCCGCACGAAATGCCTCAGAAGCAGACCCCCTGGGCTGTGCACTTTTGACAAAAACTGTTCAAAGTTGTGCGTGCCGTGAAAGATGTATGAAGCAAAGGCCCTCATCTTCGTGAACGATATTAAACGTTCCGAGGACAAGACGATATAATATTACAGGAAGTTACACATTACCCGCAGTAAAAGGAAAAATGGTCAAGTAAATGTGCTCGCGTTGAATTAAGCGATAATTCGGGAACATGACTCCGAAATATTTAGGCACTTCTGTTCGCCAAGGATAGAGGCGGAAACACTTCGGAAACGCAGCGAAACAGATGTGAGTTTAATTAATTACAGGGCAAAAAGTTACTTTTGTCGAGAATAGGCAACAACGACGTTGATGTCGAAGTATACATGCATGTAAATATCTACAAATTTTCATCGTTCTTTGTGGAACGATTAGCGGACACTCGTTGTTACTGCCTAATGCTGGACGAGCCTGTGTGTCACTTGACCGAGCTGCACAACGAAATAAACGCTTGCCATAAAATATTGTAGGGGCCCTTTGGATCACTGAAACGCGATGAGGCGAAACGTTTTATTGCGCGGTGGTCCGAAGCCCTCCACTACGGCACCTCTTTCTCTCTTCTTTCACTCTTGTCTTCCTCCTTTCCCTTGAGGCGCTGTCAGGTGTCAGATATTCGCCTTTTCATTCCTGTAGATCAATTTTAAGCGCCACTGATGCCTGCTGCACACCTTCGAGGAAGAGCCAAGTGAAAGACGCAGCACTGGCGCATGGATCGGACGCCAGGCGGGATCAGCTTTGTAGATGCGCGAATGACGTCACGGATGTGACGTCACGACTCGTCATGACGTCACCGGGTGATGACGTCATAGTCATAATTATCTCTGTCATTGTCATCATCACTGTCACTGTAACTGCCACTAACTACCATTATCGGTCACTGTCTGCCACTAACTAGCAGCAGCGGTCCCCATGGCAACCGCGCTTGCATCACCCTAGACAAGGAGAACTCAGACACGTTTCACACGTTTTCGGCGTGGCTGTTAGGATCACCGACATTTATAGTGGGACAGGGCGCCGGACGCCGTATGAGGCATTAAAGGCTTTCACCTTAATATGCGCCTCGTAATGTTCCGACTACTGCATTTTGCTTTAAAACGAAGGTGCGAAATACCCAAAACCAGTATAAGAAAAACAAGATTATGCTGAAGGGTAAATGTTAGAGCAGCAGCAAGGATGTTGACGTTCAATCAGTTCAGTTAGCAGTCACAGCGCCAATCATGGTCCGTACCATCCACTTTCTTGTAAGTGGCGTATATCTTATGCGCTCGCGTAAGAGCCACTATGCGGGTGAGCGCAGCACGCTCACCTTGACTGACAGCTATGGGAGACGGAACAGGCGGAGTCAGTCATCTTCACAAGCATGGCGCCACTTCCCATACCTGACCGTTTAAATCACGCCGCCTTTGAGGAGAAAATGACTGCGCTTTTCTTTGCGTTGGGCGCAAACGAGAGTCGAATGAGATCTGTTATCATCCTCTTGTAGCGGTTGCTTGAAACATCACGCAAGGCTGCCTGCAGACTAGTGAAATGGCAAGGGCGATGATAACAACCCCGCATTTTACAGAATTCATGATTAGCTGAACAAAGGAAATACCATAGCATTCCTCATATTGATAAGCTCGCATCATCATGTCCGTCATAAATGGCGATGCTGAGCATACAGCTGGAGTGTGGCGCCGATAACAGACAATACTTGAACCTCGTTAACATCTGCTATTCATGTTACAGTTGTTGGAGCCAATATATATCAGTAGTCTATAGCGCCAAAGGTGGCGGAGGCGAGAATAGGGACTACAGAAGAAAAACAAAAATGACAAACGATTTGTCGGGGTTAAATAAAGCAAACAACGTGAATTAGATGCGCTAGATAATTTTGGGCCGCTAGATGCAACTTAAGTGGGCACTGCGATAGCACTGTGTTCTGTTATCATTGTGCACGGATGAAGACGACTGCAGACAAAAGCACATCGCCAGAGACTGGCAGTTGGACACGCGGGCTGTTCGACTGCGGTGATGATCCCATTAATGAAGTGGGCAGAGTATACCTTATCTGCTGGCGCTGCCGCGAGTGTGAAGCTCCCTCGTGGCTAAAAATATTTCTGTTATTTCATAGCGTAAGGGTCCCGTGTTACAGAAAAGCCAGCATTTACGTTTGTCGTGGTTGAAAAGAAAACATCGACTCGGTTACACGCGCGTGATTTTACACCGACAAAAGTGTGACAGGTACTGCGCCTTTCCTTTCCTGTGATCCAATTATTATTATTATTATTATTATTATTATTATTATTATTATTATTATTATTATTATTATTATTATTATTATTATTATTATTATTATTATTATTATTATTATTATTATTATTATTATTATTATTATTATTATTATTATTATTGCCAGGCAGCGGTTCCTTACGCAGCGTTCAGGACGGTGTCATACCGATTCACTTCTCTTATATGTTAGTCGATTTGGGGGCTACTTTACGATATGGATTCGAACCGAGGATATTAGGATCTGCAATTGTGTGCCGTTCATTGTAAGTGTAGGTGTCGATCCACTGAGAAGTGAGCAAGATACTGTGCCTTTCCTCTACCCCCAAACCAACTTAAACAAAAAGTAAATACAAAAGTATTCGCAGAAGGAGAAACCGGTGTTAAAGGAGAGGCTACTATTTACCTCGACTTCTTATTTTAGTTTATTTTAGCAACTACCACCTATGGAGGTCAGAACCAGATGGACAAGAACATCGTCAAAATGAGTAAGTGCTGTAAACACTGCCTCCTTCAAGGACTGAAAAAAATAAATAGAGAAACGCTTAAGTTTCGCTTTAACAGTAGACGCGAAGCTCTCTTAACACCGCCTTTTCATTGTGCGATTTCTTTTAATTATTTCAGTTTTAATACATTGTTACTGTAACGCCAGTACACGTCCAAAACACACGTTAGCAATTCATACGTATCACAACTCTCTAATGCGCATGGTACCAACCATCCTTCGTCGCAATAAGACTGGTTTATATGCGCTGCGTGCGCGCTTGACATGCAGAGAATTTGGGTTCAAACCCGAATGGCCACAAATATATTTCATTGAATGACTTCTAATTTCTGAAATATCCCAATTAGAGGAATCTCCTTACCAATTTTGGCTTTATTTAGAGCCTTCCTCAACTCGTTATACGGCTTTATTTTCAATATGGACTGTTTGATGAAATTCCAGCACGATGTCGCGTGGTATGTGACGTCATAACCCTATCGACCAATCAGAATTTTTCTCCTCGAATATTTCCGACACGCTGGTGCCGACTAAGCCGACGGCTTTTCGACCGAACTAGCCGCCTATACGCTTCTCGTATAATAGAAGCCGGTGAATGCGGTCTCTAATGCTATCTCACTAAAGGCAGCGCTCTACAAATACTGACAGGTTAAGTAACCTATGCCAGTTATATCAGACTGTTCGGCAGAAAGAGTTCGATTTTTCGGCTAATGTTAACAGCCGTGGCGCCTCAATCCAACCTGTAGCCGCCGCGGTGTTGAATTCCTGATGCCCTCTAAGGTGCAATGTTCTGAAGGTTGAATCGGTCCGTGAACTTTCAGGACAAGGTCGGATATGGTAAGCATTGGAGCCTGCCATCTAAAGTGGCCGATACACGGCGTTACGGCGGCAGTGTCATTGCGCAGACGGAACAGGTAGTGCAGTCGTCGTCGTTTGTGAGTCGCCTATCAACGCCGGCGCCGACGGTCGTAAAAATTCTGGCGCTGATAGGCGCGATTCCACCAGGGGGCATGGTGCCAGTAGTTCGCTGGGTTTCACTGCAGTCTCCTTGTTTCGTGCAGTTTTATTCGTCAGGACATGCACTCCGAAATTACTTTTCCGGTTTGACTCAGGGGAACGCTTGCGGCCTATAGCTACGGGGAAGAGGTGAGGCGCCATGTCTGCAAGGTTCGCGGAAAGCTTGATTCTAGTCAGCATAAAAGGGTTAAGACAAATTTCGTGTCACATAAAAACGCTAAAACTAGACCCGACTATCGCACGCGACGTGCTTTTTGCTATGTTGTGTCATGGATGTGTTCTAAGTATGTTTACTTCAGTTCTTCTCTTGGCGCTTCCTTCTTTCACTGACACCTTACCGTGTCGAGCGCAGCAACTTGTGAACGCCGATGTTACAGCCCGGTAGACTGTCTTCGCAGGCGCCAACTTTAGATGGCGTTTGATACACGAAATACTATTAAAATAAAAAGCTCACATACCAAACGCGAACTCGCAGCCACTGATACCAGTTGAATAGGAGTGGTTGCTAATAGTAAACTACAGTATCTAAATCAGAAAATAAAAAAGTGTCATTCGAGTCTCCTAAGAGGAAATTAAAGGGGAGAGGGGTCTTCGAAGTTTAAAGGATAGTTGAGGCTTTTTAATAGCCCTCATGCATCGTAAAAAAAGGCAGTGAAGGATAGAAATCTGTACGGTGATTGGAGGCAGTATATATATATATATATATATATATATATATGTGATGGACAGAAGCCAACAGTCGGCGAGGCCAAGGAAAGCGTTGGGGATGGTATTTTATGTATTTTTTTTTAAATGTTTACTTAGATAATCACAGAAAATAGTAATGTAATCTGTTCAGCGAAAAGGTAATTAAACACAAAGTAGAAGAAAAAACAACGTGCCGTTGATGGGAACCGAACCCACGACCTCCGAATATCGCGTCCGGTGCTCTTCCAACTGAGCTACATCGGCCGCTGTCCCCCCCCTGCTACTTTTTTGGGTATTTATGTTGTCTGTATACGAACCTTGAGAGTGTTCACCAGCGCCACCCTATATATATATATATATATATATATATATATATATATATATATATATATATATATATATATATATATATATATATATATATATATATATAGGGAAGCTGGACGTGGAACGTAGAAACCCGGACGTGGAACGTCCGCCGCTATGGTTGAAGGTGGCGCTGGTGAACACTCTCAAGGTTCGTATACAGACAACATTAGTACCCAAGAAAGTAGCAGGGGGGACAGCGGCCGATGTACCTCAGTTAGAAGAGCACCGGACGCGATATTCGGAGGTCGTGGGTTCGGTCCCCACCATCGGCACGTTGTTTTTTCTTCTACTTTGTGTTTAATTATCTTTCCCCTAAGCATAATACATTACTCATTTCTGTGATTATCCAAGTAAAAATTAAAAAAAAAAGGCAAAATACAATCCCCAATGCTTTCCTTGGCCTTGCCGACTGTTGGCTTCTTTGCATATATATATATATATATATATATATATATATATATATATATATATATATATATATATATATCTATATATATATATATATATATATATATATATGGCTTCTTTCCTTTTTATGTATATATATATATATATATATATATATATATATATATATATATATATATATATATATATATATATATATAATTTTTTTTTAGGCGAAAGCCTTTCTAGGCTCATAGAACGAAAAAACCTCGCGCGAGATTTGTGCGCGAGATTTCTGCGTGATATCTGTAGGTGAGATTTGTCATATTTTGCGAAATTCCGCTAGATTACGCGAGATTAGTTCTTGTCTAGCGTTCCTGCCATCTGCAATCCCACACTGAACGCGCGCCAAGGAACGCCACGCGACATGAGCGATGGTGTACCGTCCAAACTCACACTTGCCGGAGGAAATGTGACAGATATTGCGCCTTTACTTTCCTGTAAACCAATTGTAATTATATGTAACAATGCAACAAACGCGAATAAGAGGCAAACGATGAGGCATGGTCTTACTGATTGGTTTCCGATTGAGAAAGGGGTGAGGCAAGGCTGCATACTGTCGCCCAGCCTATTTAACCTATATGCAGAGTGCATCATGAGGAAGGCCGGTCTGGACGAGTCTTCAGCTGGAGTGAAGATTGCTGGAAAACGTATCGACAACCTTAGATATGCGGATGATACCACTTTAATGGCAGAAAGTGAAGTGGAACTCAAGAGACTTCTGATGCGCGTACAAGAAGAGAGTGAGAAGTTTGGGCTTAAACTGAACATTAAAAAGACGAAGATCATGGCGTCTTGCCCTATCAAGTCCTGGAGCATCAATGGACAAGAAGTGGAAGCTGTGACAGATTTTCTGTTCTTGGGCGCCAAGATTACCTCGGAAGGAGACTGCAGCCATGAAATTAGGAGACGCCTGCTTCTGGGAAAGAGAGCAATGGTTAGCCTTGACCGCCTAGTAAAGAGCAGAGACATTAGTCTGCCAACCAAGATCCGTATAACCCGTGCTATGGTCTTTCCAGTTGTGATGTATGGATGCGAGAGTTGGACTGTGAAAAAGGCTGACCGCCGAAGAATTGACGCGTTTGAATTGTGGTGCTGGCGAAGACTCTTAAGAGTTCCTTGGACTGCCAGAAGATCAAGTCAGTCGATATTGTCAACCATAAACCCTGACTGCTCATTGGAGGGTCAAATTCTAAAGTTAAAGCTCAGCTACTTTGGTCATCTGATGAGAAGAGAGGAGTCGCTGGAGAAAGATTTGATGTTGGGAAAGGTTGAGGGTCGCCGGAGAAGGGGTAGGCAGCGAACGCGATGGTTAGATGGCATTCTCGAGGCATTGCAGATGAAGCTATGTGATGTTAAGAAGATAGTGAGAGACCGGGAAGCGTGGCGTGACATGGTCCATAGGGTCACGAAGAGTCGGACACGACTGAACGCCTGAACTGAACTGATGAGAGGCAAATGAAAGGAGAGGAGGATAGGTTTTCGCCATCCTCCTCTTAAGAGACATCTAAGAGACCCTAATTTTTTTTTTTTTTTTTGTTTAAAGAACTTAAATTTTAAAACTATTATTACTGTATCATCAGCACACATCCAAAACATCCGTTAGCAATTCATACGCACCACAACGTTTTCAATAGACGCCCCTCTGACACATTTGGTACCAGTGACCCTTCGTGTACTATGCGTTGAGTGCCCGCCTGGCATGTAGCGGATGTGGGTTCCATAGCGAATGGCGTGATAGGTTAATTTCTCTGCGGAGTTCTTAAAATTTCACAATCCTCATACTGCATTTCTGTCACCGACAGATAAATATGAAATTGAAAGTCACTTTACAACCCTTCGCAACAGCCGGTCCCGTGATATAGATGGTTTCCAGGACAACCCTTTAAATACGTTATTGATATTATCAGCAAAGTTTTGGAGCACACGTTCCATACCTGTCTAGAAAAAGGAATATTTTCAAAGCGAATGCAAATGGCTATAGTTTCTACTATATTTAAAAGTGGTGACAGAAATGACCTCTCAAACTATCGTCCGATATCGGTTCTTCCCGTCTTCTCAAAATGTCTGGAAAAGGTTATGCTTTAGCTTATTGCTGGGTTTAAAGGAAAACATAATTTGATAAGTATATGCCAGCATGGTTTTCGAAAGGGTCGGTCAATAGAGAGCGCCCTTCTTGAACAGAAAGATTTAATACTAGAATCATTTGAAAACAGGCAGCTTATCCTGAGCATATTTGTAGATTTGTCAAAAGCCTTTGACCGGATCAATTATGAGACTTTATTTGGCAAGCTAGATACATACGGATTTGGGGAGTTTTTCTTCAATTAATCCGATCTTACTTAACCTTCTGTTGCCAGCAAGTTAAAATTGACAATCACTTTTCTGACATACAGGCCGTGTGAAATGGCGTCCCTCAAGGCAGTATATTGGGTCCACTGTTATTTAACCAATTCATAAATTACATTACCAGTTTAGATAACAAATACACATTTATAATGTATGCTGACGACACAAGCCTTTTCTTTAAATCAACAGATGTATATGACCTGTTTGGGCAAGCAAATAGGCATTTGCGTTCCCTTCATAAATGAAGAACCATTAATTCCTTAGAAATAAATACTAAAAAAAAAAACAAAAGCTAACCTTTTCCGATCGAGAAACAGGATCGTTGACTTCTCGCGCTTCTCACTGTGGCTAGGGTCAGCTGAAATTGAACTCGTCTCGGATTTCAAAAGACTTGGAGTATATTTCAATCAACAATTATCATGGAATACACGTATAGATACCACGAAAAACAAAACAGCTAAGGTAGTAGGTATTCTGTCACGACTCCGGTACTTTTTTCCGCAGTGTGTTAAACAAATTATATTTCAGTCCCTATTCTCTTCCGTTATAGGTTACTGCTTTTTGGTTTGGGGAACCACCACATTTTCTAATATCACCAAGCTTTTCAAACTGCAAAAATGTGCTCTTAGAATACTCGTCGACGTTTCCAGAAACACACCTACGGTACCGATTTTTCACAAACTGAATATAATTCCTCTCCAGCAGCAGTACAAGCAAACCTTATTAAGTCGCTACAGGAATGCAGCAATAAATCCAGTCCTTTTCTTCAGAGAAATATGCAGGCTTGAGCACAAAACTCATAACTATCACACGCGCACTAAAATTATTTCATCCTTCCGCAAACCCGAACAAATTACGGACGACAAAGCATTAATTTCAATTTGCCACTTCTGTTAAACACAATAGATTGATTGCACTATGCAGATTCCATACCCTTTATGAACTGACTGAAACTGTATTTCTATAAAAATGGCTTCAGTTTTGCGTGTATGTCCTTGTTTCAGCATTATTTGGAAGCGTCGTTTCGCCGTGCTGCTGTTTCTGTAAAAAAGAAAATAAGACGCAGAAATGTATATCTGTATTGCTATCTGTCGCACCAAAGTTGCCAAGTGTTTTTATGGGGGCGTAGCCCCTCGTCAAGCCTCTGTTAGGCTTTTCGGCTACGCCCCTAACATTTGCGATGTTGAAATAAAGATGATTTGACTTGACTTGAATTACTCCTAATTTCTGAAATTCCTTTAATTCGATGGACCTCTTGGCCAATTGTGGCTTCATTTGGACCCTTTCCCGATTCGGTATATAGCTTTATTTTGAATGTGGGGTGTTTGAAATTTCCGCTCGAGGTCATATGGTGGTCACAATCATATGATGTCGTCCTGATTGGTCCATAGGCTTATGACGTCACGTCATAAGCCTATGGACCAATCAGGACTTTCCTGCGCGCGTATTTCCGACACGTGATGTCGACTAGCTCCGTAACGGCTTTTCGATCGAACGAGCTGGACATAAGTTATAAGATTTTGCAAATAGAATGGGCTGGAAGAGCGACATGGAAGTAACTGTATTCTTTCAATGTACTTGCATATTATGACGGCAGCGAGTTGAAAATAGCAATAGATGTGTTGTATATACAATAAACGAACCTACTACAGGTAGTTCGGCGTCATCCAAAACATTTTAGCGTGACTTTGTTAGGCGGCAAAATGATTGCGTCAAACACCAACAACAACACCAAAAACAAAAACATAAACTGTTATTGACAAAATAATTGCTGCTTAACGACACTAAGATTTTGTGCCAATTATTTCTTTCCCTTTTTTCCTGGACGTGCAGACTTCAAAATGCAGCGTAAGGTTTTTGATTGGTAAGAGCGTTGTTTGCAACAAGATTATGACACGTTGATGGGAAATTAAATATATTGTTCTGATGTATGCTATCTTTCACGGCATCGATAAGCCTGCCCAAGAGAAGGGACTATTCGCTTTTCTTGCCTTTGATGAAGGGTCGGGCTTGTTGGACAAAATTGAGCTGTCAGTTTGAAACATTTCTCGGACAGCTCGAAGGCAAAAAAAAAAAAATGCAGTCATGAAAATACTCGCTTTCTCAACTTACCCTTTCTTCTTTTCTTAATCTGCTCTGATAGCAGTCAACAAAGATATCCGCTGTCCGGAACAGAACGTTTATTTTCTTTTTTTTTTATTTGAACTCTTAATTGTTTAACCGGCGGCTGCCCGGCGGTCCGGAGTCGGCGGTGACAAAATTGGACCGGCCACGGCGCCAGAGTAGCGCCTCAGGCGGGTCCTGCGCTGGAGGCACGCTTGCCCGACGCCCGCATGCCGGCCTGGGCGATGCGCCGCTGGGCAGACGCCGAGTGGGCGCGACATCGGGCAGCAGAAGCAGCAACCCGCGTGCTCTCCGGCGAGAGCCCAGCGCGAGCGCGTGCGCACTGAAGGTTGAATAACCCGAACAGCAGCAGCAGCAGGAGCAACGGCGGGAACGAGTCCTGCCGTACACAGTGGTGCTTGGCCGCCGCCGCGGCCACCGATGCTGCTGCTTCTGCTGCTGCTGCAGATGTTGCGTGTGGCTCCTCCGGCGCCTCTGCGCTGCCTGGGCGCGCCGCAGGTGGATGCCTTCATTCGCGGGCGGGAAGAGCGGTTTTCGCCACGACGTTGGGGCGACGTCAAGGACGGAAAGGAGGCTGGTGTGAGAAAGCAGGGCAAAGTGAGGATCAAAAGGAAATTGATTGCTGCTGTTGAGCCGCGCGAGACCAATAAGCTTTTCTTGACGTGGAAGTGAAGTCACAGTGTCGCATTTAGGGTCATGATAGAGGAACCCAGTGCAGGATTTAGAATTTGCATTGGGCAGAGAAACCCGAAGTAGGGTGTACGAGCGCAGGATTCAGGATATAGGGTAGGGTAGACAATTTAGTATTAGGCAGAAGAACCCAGTATAGGGTACAGGAGCGAAGCTGACTTATTTTATTCAGCCTTCAGAGAAAATATACTGTGTTAAGGTGCAGGTGCGCGCTACTTTTCGACAGCGCAAGAAGAAAGAAATACTTTTTCAGAATCTCCACAGATACTCCGAGTGTTTAATGTTTAGGGCTAGTGTTGCAAGGCTGTCAATAGAAGTCTATCGAATTTCGGACACCGTGACCAACTGTTGTTCCTGAGACCACTGCGAGGACCAACAAGGTTTGGTACTGCGAGCTCAACGGGCGGCATTGGCCAGTGGAGCGCAGGACTGAGGGCAATCGACCGTTTGTTAGAGGTGAACGAGGTAGACGTAGAAAACTCCTAGGGATGAAACAAGGGACACCTCTGAAGACGCCTCAAAACGCTAAAAATAACATAGAGCAGAATAAAGTTTCTCCTCCTCTTTCCAAAACATATCTGATAAAAAGTTACGTTCCTTCCTTTCTTTTCAATTCCTTTCGGCTCTTTCCACCCTTCCTTGCATCCTCTCCCCCTCCTCCCTCTCTCCCTTCCTTCATTCCTTCCTTACTTGCTTGCTTACTTACTTATTTACTTACTTGCTTACTTACTTACCTACTTCCTTTACTCACTCACCCACTTCCTTCCTTCCTTCCTTCCTTCCTTCCTTCCTTCCTTCCTTCCTTCCTTCCTTCCTTCCTTCCTTCCTTCCTTCCTTCCTTCCTTCCTTCCTTCCTTCCTTCCTTCCTTCCTTCCTTCCTTCCTTCCTTCCTTCCTTCCTTCCTTCCTTCCTTCCTTCCTTCCTTCCTTCCTTCCTTCCTTCCTTCCTTCCTTCCTTCCTTCCTTCCTTTAGGGTTCAGAAAAAAAAGGAAATTTTCAGAAAGAAAATATGTTTCCGTTTTTTACCCAGGCATAGAAAATACGAATAAAAATATTCAAAATGATGCCCTTAAGAAAAAACTTGAATATGTATGCTAATCAATAAAATTGGCAGATGTGTGCTTCTAATTAGAATAAAACACTGAGTATTTTTAAGAACACTACGTTTTATTTGATGTAATTTGGTTTTGGTTTCCTTGGGAAGCTTCGTGGTAAATGCTGAATCTACTGAAACGCTTCAGTATGTCGAAGCGCTGCATTTTTTACCTCAGTAAAACTTGCGTATGGGCTAGTTGGTGACACTAGCCTCTGAACTCATGGCGTTGCATAGTTCATCACATACACAATACAGAATTCCACACACAAAATACGTCCACGTCAGCCAAGCGCTTTTTAAGTGCGTTCTGTGGGACGTGAGAGGTATGATGAGATCCGGGCTATATTGTTTTTCACTGTTTCATTTTGCGTATGAGAATGTGGTTGCACATTACAAAGAGCAAGGCTTAAAGTCATCTAATGTACGCATGATTAGTCTCGTATAGCACAATGCCACTTATACCGTGTGTCTAAGCTAACTTGAGTAAAGGGTTACAAAATTGTAGCGTTTTGACTATCATTTAATCAATTTTTAAGAGGTTAGCCATCAGCCGCAGCGCACTCGCTGCTGCTGCTGCTGCTGCTGCTGCTGCTGCTGCTGCTGCTGCTGCTGCTTCAATCTTGGCTCACTTCAGTGCTTGGTAAGTTTCTCGGCAACTGGCTAGTCTGGCTTTTCGTAGCTCGATGGTCTCTGCAGCCTGTCTGGCAAGGATGCGGTCTCTATTTTAGTGAGATAGCATATTTGTATGACGTATTTACCTAGGGTAAATGAAGGAGCGGCGCAGATAGAACTTCATGAAGACAACAATATTCAATGCACGGTGTAAGAGTGTTTTGCAGTTGGAACTTGATGGAGACGACTATATTTACTGCATAGCGCTAGAGTGTGTTACAGTTTTACACGGGGCGTGATCGGCTGCGGTGATAGCATCTTGCTCTCATGCCTAAGCACGACGATGAAACAGCATGTGGCGCACGAGTACATGGCGCCACCTACGGAACGCATGACGTACTGATCTGATCTGAATGAAAATTAATAAGAAAAGCCTCTTCCTGTACCGCACTTGGATAGTACATAAAGAGCCAATTAAAAATAAAAGAATGAGGCTTTGAGCGAAATAATAATTTTGAAAAAAAGACAACAAAAGCTACTAGATTATCTACCCCCGTCGAATATTTCTATATAGTTTTTCTTGTTTTAATGTTTAACGTGATGCTTATTGGCTGCCAATAGATATTCATCTTCAGTTGATGTCCTTCTATTCTTCTTGGAGTTTCTCTTTATTGTTTAGTATGATTCTTGATGACAACGTCTGCTAGCTTGCGTCTGAGACGGGGCCCCCGAGCGACGGAGGGCCGGAGCTCCTCCACCCGCTGGTATAAATAAAAAAGTTCTTCTCTCTCCTCTCTGATAAAAACAAACAATATTAGTTTGAAGTGGTAGCTTGCAGACGTTACTCGAGATGTTTGTCAGTGCTGGAGGTTTGTATTTCCTGTTGCTGTTGGCTTGAAGGTCCTGATGCTTTATGCTTATCAGATGGCATGGATGTTGAATCTCAAATTACTTAAAATAAATTACTGCCCCCCCCCCCCCCCCCCCCCGCCTTGCAAGAAAAAAAGAAGCCATAATATTGTTTTTAGTCCTCTTTGTTCTTCTCTCCTATAGAATGCTACTCTGTTGTATTGTATTATGCAAGGAAAGCTAAATAATTGCCTTTTGTTCTGAGTAAGTTTTATACCGCACTTTATGCCACTGTGATGCAACGCATTATGTAAAGGAAGCTAAATAATGGACTTTTATTGCTTCGATTGGTTTTACACCGCCAATTATATGCTCTATAATAGGTTTACAATTGGTTGATAAGCTTCAAAAATAAAGTATATATATATATATATATATATATATATTCACTATATGCGACTAAGAGGTACTGAATATATACTTCATTTCATACTTCATATGCGCATGGAGTACTAGGTGCAGGAATAAGTGGAATAACTCGAAACTCGCAAATGAACACATTAGAACTAACGCTCTAAAAATTAAATAATTGATGCAGGCCAGGAAACCCAATTGTATACAGCTACCAGCCGTCATGCGCACCACATGAAATTCTGTTTTGCAATTAATTACTTTAGACTATGAATCGGATTTGCAAAGCTAGAGGGCGCACTCTGAAACTCCCACGCCATTATTCGAAATAAGAGAAACCTCACGTGTATATTTTTGTTCCGAGCTCCTAATAAGCCAGCCAAAAAAACAAAAAACAACAAAACATCGTGTGATTAGCGCATCGCGCGTCACGACTGTGATGCCCTTAAATCGTGTATTGAGTGTACGAAATAAACTGCAGGCGTGGCTCCAGGCTCCGTTCCAGTGGCAGGCCGATATGTCTGCGATGGTTTCTTCGCCCATGACAGCCAGCCGGGGCACGTGACGACTCAAATTACAGTGAGCGCGAATAGTTTGCTGGAACCATCGCCATTATATCAGTCTGTCGCTGCAAGGGGGCCGCCGAGTCGCGGCTGCTGCTGATTTCGTTCGCTCAAATCACCACTGAGAGCAGCAATATTTTGCCTCGCTACTGCGCTAATAATTAACGACTTAATTTATTTATCTATTTGTTTATTTATTTGCGATACTACTAGCTCTTGAAGGAGTTGTGAAAGAGGGGGAACTACATCGTTACAAGACCGACAAGAAAGAAAGTTAGGAAGAGGGAAATACAGTACCACAAGACAAGACAATAACACAACAGTTGCAATCTCACAGTGCCGTAAGGATCCAGTATGAACGTAAAAAAGAAAGACATCACGTTGCAATTGCAGCAACAAATGTTTCAAGGTTATTCAGGGAGACGAGATTCATCAAGCTGATTCCAGACTACCAGAGGGCGGAGAAAGAATCAATAATTATATATGTCATTCTTGCAATGAAATGAAATTGTTAAGTAATTCTAGTCCGATTTCGAGTAGGGTAACCCGAAGAAAACGAAATATACTTAGGTGTTGTAATGCCATAACCTTTCACGGCATTACAAGATCCAAGCCAACTAGCCCGACAACACTGGCTGATACTCGGATGTATTGCTCTTTATATGACCCTTTATTAGTTTAAACAAGAAGCCCAGACGAGATATTTTATTTTTGTTAGAGACAGTCGTTAGGCCGTACTGATTGAAAATAAATATTATCGCCTTGTTTTGCACCTTTTGTAGTTTAAAAGCATTGATTCCAGTAAATCGATCCCAAATAATATTCACATATTGAATGAGCGGAAGTATAAGAGATTTATATGCCAAAATCTTTGTGCTACAGGAGGCATGTCGAAGAGAACATTTTAGAAAGTGTAGTTTACCGACTGCAACTTTTGCAGTAAAGGAGATGTGGCGGTCCAAGCGCAGATAACTTGAAACATATAATCCACGATACTTGTGCTCGGTAACACATCCAAGCACTGTCCCACTGGCTGAGTAGTGAAAGATGTGTAGTTGCTTTGTGTTTGTAATTGATATTATGACGCTTTTTAGTAGGTGAACGACATCTGCCATATGTCACTCCAGTCCATTAGTCTCCCTAGTTCCTTGTTAAGTTCTATCTGGTCCTCCTTGGAGTTAATTACACTGTATAAGATACACTTAACTGGTCATCCTTGGAGTTAATTACACTGTGTAAGATACATTTGTCTGCGTTGAGTGTCACTTTGCATTTTAGTCCATCGACAATATCATTTATGAATAGTAAAAAGAGCAGGGGGTCCAGTACAGAGCCCTGTGGAACACCGGATGTAAACGACAATATTTGAGAGGGAACTTCGTTAAAGGCCACACTGAATTCGAAGTGATAGGTATGTCTGTATCCATTCCCAAATAAGTTTATTTTTAATTATGACCCTTAGTTTTATTATTAGTTCAGAGGGCGAGATTTTATCGAACGCTTCGACAAAGTCGAGAAATATGGCAATCAACCTGAATACAATCATTAATAGTTTAAACGAAATCGTGAACAGTTTCTACTTACTGTGTTATGATAGAGAAGCCATGCCTGAAGCCATGCTGTGCGGAGGATGAAATTGAGTCGGTAAGCAAGAAATTATGATATGTTTATGAATCTTGTATCCTAGCAGCCTACAACATGTGCTTGCTAGAGCTATTGGGCGGTAATTTTGAGTAAGTTGTTTATTACCTTGCTCTTAGAGTGGTTTTATTTCCGATGATGTCCAGCCCACTGGCAAGACGCTTGCAGAAAGAGAAGGCTGATAGATAACTCAAAATTTAGAGGACCATGCAGTCAGCGTAACTCTTTAAGAATTCATTTGGAAGGTCGTCTAGACCGGTCATCTAAGTTTAGTAGCCGGTTAACTACACCAGACTTTGTGATATATGCATGTCTACGGGAGGCAGTGTTTGAAATAGATAAAAATGAGGAGTAGAGCTTTTCGCTATTCCTCCTTGAGGACGCACTGTTTGGACGCTAGTTGGACGCTAGTGAGGACTACTTTAAAGTGCTCGTTAAAAGCATTGGCAGCTTAACACGCGTCCGAGATACAGGTAACAGTGACAATAAAGCTATCGCTGCGAGACGTTCTATGATTAACGCACGTGGGAAACTTGCTGGGTGCTCCAGTTATCTTCTTACTTAAACACGCGTTGTAAATATTTTCTTTTCCTTTTTCATCTTAGCTTTATGTTTTCTGCCATAAACAGCCAAGACTGTTTCGAAGCGAATCATCGTTTTATTTTTCTGAAATGCTTTCTAAGTCCGTTGACTTTTATTTATAATTGAATAACTTCTCCATTAATGCAAAAAAAAAATTTATATTTACCTTCCTAGTTTTTAATTCACCATAGAGTTGAATAGATGTGAGTTTAGTGTCTTAAACTTTAACCAATTTTAATTGATGCCATACAAATTATTGCAAGCACTGTGGTAAAATTCGTCATATGCTAAATCTAACCTATCTATAAGCATAATCAGCAGAGGAGAAGACTGGCCTACAGATTGTTCTAACGGGCTGCTTATATTTTATAGAGAACTTAACAAGTATGCACTTGTGATCAGAAATTCCGTCCACAACTTCGCACTGAATTTCCCCGGTAATGTTACTTCGCACAAAAGCAAGATCTAGGATTGATTTGCTTTTTCCTTGGATGCGTGTGAACTCTGTCACCAACTGATTTAGATCGAACTAAAATGTCATAATAATGAGCTCCTCATTATTATAAATATATTGCTATCAACGGATGATAAGGAAGGCAAGTTGATACTGGACAGGTTGAAATCCTCACAGATAATGAGCTTAGCATTGTCATTAGTTTTAGACACAAGCTAACTCATTGGGTTCTCTCTTTCAGAAGGTGACGTCCCGTACACCACGCCTACAATAACAGAGTTATTATTGTAGTGCATCTTGCAGAACAAAGCTTGAACGCCGGGTGCATCAAACGTCGTCTTCGTCGATTACTACGATCTCTCTGATAAACATTAAAATCGGGAGGTATAAACTCACTGTCGTAGATCCCTCGTGAAGCCATGCTTCTATAAGAGCAATTATGTCAGGTTCATATACTGCGACGAGATATTGAAGATCGAGGGCTTTGCTCACTATACACTCCGATAAATTGCATTTATTAGTTTTACAGCGGGGAGATTTTTGCGACTGTCACGGATTAACCCGGTCCCTAACTAGTAGTTTATCTTTCTTATGCTCGTGCTAAGTGTAAAGCTGGCCGTTAACCGAGACCGTATCGAAAACAAGTTTAAGCAGCCTTTTTCCATTTCTGTTTTCGGAAGTACTGGCCCATAACGTCTTTCTAATATCACGCACCGCTAGGGAGACTTCTGCTTCGTACTGATTGAAAAGTTTAAGGTTTCAGCAATTTTTTTAATATGTGCAGCTTCTCCCGGTAATTGAACATTCGAGTGATTATTAGGAAGATTTGTCATACTGTATGCTACCAAGTCTGTAGACACCGCTCAATTCCCGAGACGGTTATTTTAAGCTTACCTTTAAAGAAAATTCTAGGTGTATAGCACAGGGAAGCTAAGGTTTTATCAAGAGGCTCTTCAAAACCATGACTGATGATGCGCTTCTGCCGGCTGAAGTTCTCTAGTTCATCGACTTTGTCGGCTATTGATGTCATTGTCTTTTTCATATCATTTATTTGAGATTCAATGGCAGCTACATTCGTCCGAGCAGATTTCAGCACTTCACAAGACCGCTCAAGAAAATCAAGCCGGGTGTTGTACTTTGACAACGCATCGGTTAACGTCGCTTGCACCGTGTTAAAATCATTTAAACGCATCATGATTTTTGTGGCAGTCAAGAAGAGCTAAAATAAGCTCATGATCACAAGGGCAGGATGTGTCATAACCAGGTTTTCTGTACTGCAACTATATGTATCACTGTATCATCAGAGTATTTCCTACTACGAGTGCCAGCCCTGGGTTTTACTTGATGCCATCATACTGCGGAAGGAGGTCCACAAATATACAAAAGAAAATTGCAATAAAACGCTTTATGCTACCTGGGCAAGGCAGCAGAACTGGGATGATATTATTATTACAATAAATAAAGTAACAAAACTCCTATAAAGAAAGGTGTTAGGCAAGGAGACACGATCTCCCCAGTACTATTCACAGCTTGCTTAGAGGAAGCACTTAGAAACGAGTTCTACTTAAGTTGAGGGAAACGCAGAGGGCTATGAAACGAAAAATGGTAAGTGTAACGTTAAGAGTGTGTCAGAGAAATAACTCGAGTTACAGACATTCTAGTGGAAATCAAGGAGAAGAAATGGGCACGGGCAAGACATGTAGTGCGAAGAGAGGATAACCGATGGTCTTTTAGGGGAACAAATTGGATTACAAGGGAAGGAAAGCGTAGCAGGCGGCGCCAGAAAGTTAGGTGGACGGATGAGGTTAAGATGTTCATAGGGGTCAAGTAAAGCTAGCTAGCACAGGATCGGGTTAATTAGAGAAGTATGGGAGAGGCCTTCGCCCTGCTGTATAATCCGGTTGATGATGATCAGAAAGTTCTCATTTGGCATTCGCAAACACTGTTGGTTTGGTTTGTGGGGTTTAACGTCCCAAAGCAACTCAGGCTATGAGAGACGCCGTAGTGGAGGACTCCGGAAATTTCGACCACCTGGGGATCTTTAACGTGCGCTGACATCGCACAGCACACGGACGCCACTTCGTTTCGCCTCCATCGAACTGTTGCCACTGTTGCCAGACTGTTGCCAAACACTGTTGCCAGACCAGCGAAGGCTAACGATTAGAATCATTAAACTGTCAATAATGCCTTTTTGTAATCAATAAAAGTGGGCAGTCATATGTACGAGCAAAAAAAAAAAGTAGCAAAAAAGCATGTTTGGTGTTTCAACGCAGCTATATATGTCTAGTTCAAATAAGTGATATTTATCGAATTTTACGAATAGTTCCGGAAAAACTTGCTTTCTTTCCTTGTTTGTTTTTCAATTACCTTCAACATTTTCATGAAATGTCCATCCCATTCTGCAAGTTCACAGCTGCGCTGACTTTCATAAGCGCAGATGCGATTGACAGATGATAAGTGGCGATGGCATTTTCCTCGCTTCTTTCCCTGGAATTCTGAAGGCCGTTTTCAAGGCAGTGATGGATCAGTAGGTATAATGAAGAGCGAAATTCACTTAAGTGCATTCTTGTAGTGCGTTTGTTTGTGAAAGGGCTGTACAAAAAAAAATCATGATGTTCACAGCAGACATGCCCTCAAGAGGCTGTAATAAGTCGCGTACATTATAAAGAGATTACGCCGATGTTTTTCAGTCTTGTGCAAAACATTCGAGTGATATGCGTTGCAAAACCAGCAAAGTGTGATATCTCGCGATAGCGCTTCTGTTTTAGACCCTCTCCATCCGGGTAAATGAAGCTATATAGGCATATGCGCCACTTAGGCGCGGGCGTGTTTGAATTTAGCTGTGAACTGACATGTTGATTCTGCAAACTGTGCTTTGCAGGGCAGCACTACATCTCGAAAAGATTAACGAGGGCTATGCATAGCCCTCGTTAGTCTGCCATTAAGCCAATTACTACTAATTAGTATAATTACTACTAATTAATACTAATTAGTCTACATTAAGCCAATTTGACTGCTCGCATGCGTACATTCAAATTGGCTTAAAGTATGAAATCCATGAGGCTTCTCGCTAGTCCGTGATATGGTACCATGCATAATAACAACACTGCGAGTCCTAGGCTTAGGTTTGTTCAGCGCGATAATCCGACCAATCGTTAAGGATATGAAATGCTGTTAGGCTCACTTCATGGTCAGGAGACGAACCCGCTTTGTGTGTCACTTTACTTTGTGTGCTAGCTCACCGGCATGCGCAGACACACCCAAATTCGATGAGGCTCTCAACATCTCAGGCTTTTGAATGAATCTTATTCGCATTCATCAAGATGTCCTGTGCGATAACACGACATAGGAATAATGTGTATGTGAAGCACACGCTTCATCGTTTGTCGTTCAAGAAATGGCACCACTTGACGTACTTACTCTCTCTCTCTCTCTCTCGCTCTCTGCGCTGCGTTATGTTGCTTTACCGTTGCATTGAGGACTCTCTGTCGTGGAACTATGTATGACACCGCCGTATACCGCGGTATGTGGTATCATAGAGCACTGACCGCGACAATCCCGGCCGGAAGGTTCCTTCAGAAATGAAATTTGCATAATTTCTTTTTCTCGTGTAAGCTATTAGTTCTTTCCCGCGCTGGTCATATTCCATAAAATGTTTCTTTCGCCTCCACCAAATACATGAATGCATGGTCCAGTTACTGGAGCCTGGGTCCGAACATAACTCCACGAGAGACCACAGGCATCGGTTACAGCCTGCGGAGTTCCTGACTAGAGGCCCCAGCCGCATCAGGCCCTCTCCCAAACATTGTCAATTAGACATTGTGACCATCATAACTGACGTACAATACCGTTACGTCGTCCGGCAATAACTTGATCCGTCCGAGTCTCCGTGCCACGAAAGTCGTAATATGATGGCTCGGTAGCCGTGTTGGCAATTCCGTTTCCTTTATTGTTTGAAGCCGATATAAAGAGAAACGCAGGACTTAGCGGGGGAGCCAGCGATTCATTCCTTTTTCAGTGGTTGATGCGTGCACCTGGAGACAGCCGTTCACCCTATCTCTTTCACTCGTCCCCAATCCTGCAGTCTTTATAAACGTCCCCCCTAGCATGATTTTCTAGCCTTTTCTTCTTTCGCACTCCCAGATATTTAAAATGGTATCGTATGGCATTGCCCCTTATGGCAATAATTTGACATCTTATGCCGTAAACTGACAAGTTGCGACAAGGTGGGGTAGACCTCACTTTGTACCTGAATATTTCAAGCATATCGCGGTGTGCGTAAGGTAGGCACCGCATGGCAATGCACTCTAGAGCAACGCTGATATGTCGTACTGATTAAGACCGGAACATGCACTGTTTCGTCCCGAAAGAATTCGTGCGAAGCGGTAACGGGAGATCTCGCAACACACCGCGGGCACGAGAGTGCTTTCTCCTCACTGCCGTGACAGCCCGCAGGTAGAGGGAACCAGTTGTTGCCCGACCGGCCGGTCGGTCGTCCGGCCGTTCCATTCCGCGGGCCCAGAGCATGCCACCCCCAGTCTCTAGCGCGGGGTCGGACAAAGCGCGCGCGCTGCCGGCGCCGCCGCGAGCGAGGCAGGAGAAAGAAGCACGACAGGCGAGGCGTTCCTCTTGCCCGCCGGTCGCGTAATAACAATCATACTGGCACCGTCGGCGCCCCCATAATAGTGATTTGAGGAGTCCCTACGCGACGCCCCGCTCGCCTCGTCCTCGCCAGGCCCGCTGGCGCGATCCGATGCAACGGCAGCTTTGACGTCGAACTGCGCTGTCGGCGCTCGCTGGTTGAACCGGCACGCCGGTGCGGCCTACGTCGCGGTCTGGCAGGCTGCTCGCCAGACACGGCCAAACTCGGCGGAGTCGGTAGACGCCGGAAACGGGAAACAGGCTGAAAAGCGGCCGAGAGAAGCGCAGGCTTCGCTTTGAGAAAGTGAAGGGTGGGCGGATAAAAGTAGCCAGACACGGTTTTCACTTTTGGACAACGGAAAGGACACTAACCTTCTCCGATTGAGTCCCATACGTGACCTCGCGGTAGGCATCGGCCGCAGTGAAAAAAAAAAGTGCGTCATCAACGAATAAAAGTGGCAGTGCGTCATTGTTATAAATTTCGGGGTTCAAGTCGTGCGTTAAGAAAACGACTGAGCAACCGCGTCGTGTTTGGAGAATTGTGGCCGTTGCACCACTGGACTCTAATAACAGTAGTGCTGCTGGTAACAACGGTATTAGTAACACTGACCATGGTAGTGGCAGTAGCTAGCAGCAGTGGTAAGGGGGATGGTGATTGCGCTGTGGTTGAAGTTGTAGTGGTGGTAGTCGTTGTAGTTTTATTAATATCATAAATTTCTACTGCTTCGGGATTAATGCTACTAATAAAACTACAACGACTACCACCACTATAGCTCCAACCGCAGTGCAACCGCCATCACCCTCACCACTGTCGCTTGCTTATACTGCCATTATCATGGTCAGTGATCACTAGATCACATAATATGGGAATGTGCGAAGTCAGTAGGCATGGCTAAAATATAGCAAAAGACACCTGGAAGACACTTCTGCGAAGCTCAGACCCAAGAGCCCAACGAGAAATTGTTTGACTGGCCGAAGATGCCGCTGGGGTCCAAGAACTACCGGCCAGCAGCAAAGACGACTGTCCCGGCCACCTTCGAATTCAACCCCCGAAGCGCAGGATAGTCACTCTGTTGGACAAATAAATGCTCTCTCTCTTTCACTTAGTAGCACTGTTGATGGTAGTAGTAGTCAAAGTAGAGGCAGTGGTCACGGTGACTGGTGGAGCTAAGAGTTCAGTAAATGTAATGCTAGTAGCAGTACTATTTGTACTGATGGTCATTTCACTGTTAGTAGAGATAGTGTGAATGACAATGGTCGTAGTGGTAGCATGCGAACTTGTGAGCGATGAGCAGTTGCGCTAGTGGTTATAGTAGTAGTTGTGTTAGAGGTAGTGGTAGCGGTAGTAGTACTGCTTGGGGCAGTAATAGCAGTTGTAAAGGTATGCGGCATGCGGTGTAATGACCTGTCACAACATTCTATACTGCTAGTGCTAGTACTCTCAACATGGTAGCTAATAGCAGTAGGGATAGTAATGGTGGTAGAAGTAGCGGTAGTAGTCAGAACTTCGCCCTGAACGCTACCGCTGCGCACGGCGAGTAACGGGCAGTGTATAGGCAGATGGCGAATCGCTTAGGAACGTCACCTCTGTAAGTTCGAAGGCCAAAAGGCCGCTGGGTGGAGGCTCAGACCACTTCGCGCACCACAGATGGGGCGTGGAATCGGTCCGTAGTTTCTCTACAGACCGATCGCTATGTAAAACATAGCGCATATTTATGATCACATCGTAAGCTCATTAAGTAGAAACAGCCACGTTGAGTGGATGGCTCGCCGCCGAATGCGCAAACGGTACTAAACCTAAAATTCTAGGCTTAATCGTCAGAAAAAAAGGCGGTAGGTTGGAGTTGCCGCGGTCTACTTTATAGACCGCAGTTTAAAACGATCGGGGTGGAGGAAGAAACATGGGACATGAATCGTGGCGAATATAGTGTTGTTTGGTTTGATGTTACACAGTTCTTGATATAGGGTTCGACGCGACGATGATAACAAAGTCTGCAAAGTCAAGGTTGGCACAGGTGGAATTCCTGAACAGCAGTTTTGTCTAACAATGGCTTTAGGAGCAATCGATCAACTGGTACAGCAGTCCTCTCAATTTCAAATCTCATAAATCAGCTATTAAACGCAACAAATTTGTATTGGGTGTGTTCTTAGACATTAAAAAAGCTTTTGATTTGGTGGACCACGACAACCTGCTTCGCAAATTAGAGTGTTATGTCTTTCGCGGTATAGCACTCGAATTTTTTCGCAGTTATTTAAGTAATAGAAAACAGTGTGTTGAATTGCTCCATCTAAAATCAGAGTACAAGGTTGTTGGTACCGGCGTGCCGCAGGGGTCAGTCTTTGGGCCTGTTCTATTCTCCATATACATAAATGACCTCCCCAAAGCATTAAATAAAGTTACCGTATTTATGTATGCTGACGACACTGCCTTGATTTGCGCTAGTGAATCATATGAAGATGTGATCAAAAGTGCAAACCTTGAACTTAAATCCGTCTCTCATTGGTTTGCAAGCAATAAGTTGGCGCTTAACTCTGCTAAAACAAAGTACCTTCTATTCAGCTCCCTACGCAGACCGCTACCAAATAAGAACCCGCATATTAGCATTCAAGGCTCTGTCATTAAACAAGTTGATCACATCACTTACTTAGGAATTATACTGGATGAGCAATTACACTGGCAACCTCACATCGAACCTCTCTGCAAAAATTTATCCCGTGTCTGCTTCACACTGTTAAATGTCAGCAGTACTTCTATACTGTCACTCTAAGAACAATATACTTTTCTTTATTTCACAGGCATCTGTCATATTGTGTTTAATCTTGGGGCCATACCTATCCGACATATTTAGAACCACTTTTCAAAACAAAAAAGAGCAATTCGCTTCATATCATCTGCTAGTTATACCATGCCCATACTACGCCTCTCTTCAAATCTTTAAAGATACTTCCCCTTCATCTAATAATTCAGCATAAAACTGCGATAATGGTACCCCGTTCGACCACCAGCAACTATCTTTTACCCTCATCTCACTTCGTCTCCTCACAATGCAGATCACGAAGCGCAGCGAAAAACAGTTTTCTCATCCCAATTAGCAAAAATGTATATGGCAAAAGAACTGTTCGATCTGTAGGGACTAGAATATGGAATAAAATCTCAATAGAAATGAAGCAAAATACCAACTTTTCTGTGCTGCTTAAGTAGTGCTATTACAATAGGTTGTGACATTTTTTTGCTCCTCTGAAATTTTGCCAAATGTTTGTGCTGTCTGCCAATTGACGCTTTTTTTTTTTTTTTTAACATTATGTGCATGGATCCCAACTAGCCTGCGAGCTACGGATCCAGATGCTTGTTGCACGATGTTGCTTGTGTTGGTTTTGTTGTGACTAATTGAAATAAAAATTAAAAAATCTAGAAGACTTAATTGAAATAAGTATCAGGTCAGAAACAAGTAAGACATTTACTAGCTCCACTCAAAATGCGAGCTATCCTTGTCTCTGTAATCGTCCGTCCAAGTATGCCTTCACTTTTTCTTTTTTTGTTCTTCATTTTGTTAATCTCATATAGTCTCGCTTCCGTGCACCCGCCAGGAGTCTGCGTTTTGCTTGTTAGCCTGGCAAGCTGCTTTATTCGTCTTGTGCGCACATGCGCAAGCACACTTTGAATATAGCGTGACAAGTAGCGCATCATGACTAGTGTTTTTGCTCAAGATGTCCTTTTTTAGCGCTGTCGCCAACATCCGCGACTGACATCTCGAAGGAATATTTCGCCCACGCAAGAAAGCTAAGTGCAGTCTCTTTGCTGCCGCTGCATATACATTAAAAGATATCTCCCACTCTAGATATTTCTGCGAGAGACTCACCGACAGAAAATGAATTCTTCCGGTACACCCGTGTGTTCATTTCCAGTTGCCATTTTACCACTCGTAACAGTCTAGTAAAAAAAAAAAAAAAAAGAAGTAAAAAAACTAACATAATTTTTTGTTCTAAGAACAAAACTTCTATGCGGTTTTTTTTAAATGAATCTGTTTTGACTGCAGAACTTTCTGCGGCAACATTAGAACTTTGTGTAGTTGCAATAAAAATGTGCTACAAAAGTACAGACTGCAGAAACACACTATAAAAAAAATCTAACGAACTACGAAAAAGTACTACAGAACTGCAGAAATGTTCTATATGTTGCGACGGAACTACAGAATATTTCATCGTATTTTTCACATTGTTCTGTGGTTTTTTTCTTCGACTGAGACAAATTAAACTCAATAAGCGTTGGTTGCTATTGTTCTGCTTATTATTTTCCATACACCTGGCTCATTGGGATCGCTTAAGTACAAGAACATTTGCATACTGAGCCCATGGTAGCGGGACCGAATCCGAGCACAGGCGGTCGCATTTCGATGGAGGCGATGTGCAAAAACAACCGTGTTCTGAAGAAGCCCGGAAGGAGCCTGTAAACAACACCATGATGGTCTAAATTTATCCGCCGCCTTCCACAAATACCCCCTCAATGGCCCGTGAAGCAGATTCAGTAAGTCAAAGCCCACGGTCATCATTATCATCCTGAAGTAACACGGGCACAAGACGAGAAGACACACAGCACTCGTTATGTCGTCTTCTCGTCTTGTGCTCCCGTCCACGTTTTGCGGTATTACCTCAGGATGGAAAACCTACAAGCCCAAGCTGCTGTTCTGGCTAACGTCATTATCAGCCAGGGTATACCCACGGAACTCCCATGTTTCTCCAATTAATCCAGTACAGTGCTAGCAGCATTCAATTGACACCTGCAAACGTCCTACCATCCTCCTCCCACCTAACTCTCTCCCTCCCCCTGCTGCACATTCCTTCTGTTTGAACTCAATTGGTTACTCTTAGCGACCATCACGGTTATCTTTTCCTCGCACTACCTGTCCTGCTTATGCCCGTTTCTTATTTATTTCGATTAGGTTGTCATTAACGCGAGTTATTTCTTCTCTGCCCCAGTCTGCATGCTTCCTGTCTCGTAACGTTACAGCTACCATTTTCCATTCTATAGCTTTCTGCATTGCCCTCAACTTAAGTAGAACATTTAAGTAGAACGTTAGCATTTTCATCGCCATAGGTCAGTACCTGCAAATGTAATTGTTATATATTTTCCTCTTGAGCGATACAAGTTATCTGCTAGTCATGATCTACGTGTACTTGTCAAATGCTCTCTATCCCAGTATTACTCTCCTGGTTATTTCCCTTTCATGGTCCGGATCGGCTGTAACTGCCTGTCGTAAGTAGACATATTCGTGACCACTTACACATATTCTGTAGAATGCTGTAACAAACGAAACAGCAAATTGTCTTTTTTTTTTTTTTTCAAGGCCGACAGTCGTGTAAATGGTTGGTTGAGACGGTGCCACCTCAGTGGCTAGTTAAGGTCAAACCAACGTGAAGAGAAATGGACATGCAGTGTCCCGATTTCTCAAGCGCTGTTGCGTTACGAAAATGAAATTTCATCGTTAAGGCAGTTAGTTTAAAATTTAACGAGGTCTACATTCAAAAAGGTGTTTAATATCCGTGTACACCCCTGCGCAAAAGTGGACAGACCACGCCACCCGCTAGAATTATTATTTTTGGGTATAAAAAGATGCACCTGACAAATACGCGTGGGCAAGATGGCAAGAATATTAGTTACCCTACCCTATGGATAACTTATAAATCACCGGTACACCTTCAGAAAAAGTTGATATGCAGTTTTGTCACCCCCGTGGTCTGTCCACTTTTGCGCAAGGGTGTGCGTCTGAAGACTATAAGCATTATCACTGAGATGCAGGCGCTCAATCGGATGCGCTAAAAAAGGTTGCGTACCATTTCTTTTCGACTGGATAAACCTATATTTAACAGAGTGTCAGCAACTTAAATTACTTTGTTGTCAAATTTTAGCAGCATTCATCAGTTCTGATACGCATAGGAAAGAGCAAGAAATGGAAAGCTCCTGCGGCCAACTCGCTGTGCTATCTATGAAAACAAGCGTGACTTATGTATTGTCGGTGTCCACTGGACATGTCGTATCTTTGAATGCGATATATCCACGCCTGTAGTATTGTTGTTTAACTGCAAAGAGAAACACAGCATGGTTATATTACGTCACTCGGAGCTTACTAAAGCAGAAAGTAAGCAAGACAGTTGAGTCTAAATGACTAGAAGGCACACAGTTCGCTAGCGAGTTTCAGTGCAAGTAAAAAAACTACTCATTAATTTCGATTTCCACATCGCGTTCTATCTCTTTCGCATACCCGTTCCTCTTTCTTTCTGACGTAAACCCCTCTCGGAATTTCACCTCGCTCTGGGCACTTTCCTTACGCCACCTATCTCCGCCCGCCAACGACGAACGGCAAAACCAAAGCTCCGCATATGATGCCTCGCTCTGGACGCCGCTAAAGGGCAACGCTCTTTCTTCGAACCGCAAATAACGGGTCCCGTGGAGAAGAGAGCGAGACGAGAATGGCGCGTACCGACAGCCGGGTACCACCCGCCGTCACCGAAGAAGCTCACATTACGACCAGAGGATGGTTCGCCCTAATGTCCTCTTCCCGGCGTGCCACAGTACAGCCAGCAGCTAGTCGGCTGGCACAGACGAGTACGGAAGCCCAGAGGGTTCAGCTTGACAAGAGATACTCCGAAAGAGTGAAGGGAGGGGTTTTTCCCGCATAGCACGCAGGCCATGCGGTGCGCCAAAGCACCTTCCCCCGGCCCCGTTCAACGAACGACCTTCGAGAATCGGTGGCCAAGGTCGCGCCTACCTCTCCGGCGCCGCCGTTGTTGCGTCTGTCTGTGCGGCGACTGTGCCACAGCACCGTTCTTGTCTTCTTTATTTCGACTGTATCTCGCCACACACAGACACACGCGCACATGCGCGCAACTGAGGAGCAGCAGAAAAAGACACCACCACAGACAACACACGCACGCACATGCAGGTAGGCAGGCATAAGGATGGCAGCCGGGCGACTGCGAAACGACCAGCAGCCTTCTCCTTCCTCTCTCTCACCCCCGTCGAATTTCTACCAGCTGCCCTGATGTAAGACACGAAAGTAAGGGAGAGAGTGATAAAGATAGGCGCGACAGGGAGCGCGATCGGTCGGACGCCGCCGCGTCGGTCTCGCCTACTCGTACCAGGCGCCCAGCGGCTTTTGAACCCGGCTGTGCGGTGTCCAATGCGAGAGATCAGGGAAGGCAGTTGGGCCAATTCTTCACGTTTGCCGTAAGGAGCTCGGCTCGGGCGTCCTTGTCTCCTTTTTTTTTTTTATCTCTCTCTTCTGCTTCGTTCCGTTTCCTGAAATTCAACTGGCCCTCTCCCTCTCTTTCTCAGTGTCTTCTTTTTGCATTGCATCTTCGTTGTCCTTATGCCCTCCCCACACTCTATTTTATATTTGTTGCATTCCTTTGATTCCGTCCCCCACATTTCTCTCCTCCCTCATTTTGTTGTTTTTGCCGTCTAGAGATTAGCACCAATGGAAAGTGCTAAAACGGCAGAGTACCTTACGTCTGAGAAAGTGTGAGCTCAATTGTTAACGTTTTACAACGAGGGGTTTTGTTTTCCCATTCCGATGCCTACCATCACTTGTTTCCCCAACTTTATCTCCAGTTACTGCGGCTACGTGATGCGGCTGTAATTCAGAGTCCTCCCGTAGCCTATATTTCGCGAACGTGCGTTTGATGAAGCGAATACTTTTTCCCCGACAAAGATCGTCTTTGAACCCGGCTCATTCAAATCAACTGGCAGTGGGACGCCAGATTTCCCCAATAGTGCGTAAAATGTTCGGCCACCGCCGCAAGAAATCGGGCGACGTTTCAGTCGGCAAGAAGTCAAAAGAGATGAGAAAGACGAACAAAGACGTGTCTTCTATTTCCTCGCAATTATTTCATTAGGCGTTTCGCAAGATACGCTTTCGATTATTTCGTTCATTGCATTACATCGTGTATTTGCGATTACTCTAAATAAATACAAAGTATGTGCTGGGCTATAATTGGTAAGTCAGAGTTCAAAAAATAATGCCGCAACTCAGACGACAGCAGGAAGAAAACGACGGCTCGTACAACATCATTGTGGAAAGAAAAGGTGAGGGTAGGGAAGGAGGTCAGCACGTGCCACCGAGACCACGAAGATACCGAGAGACTCACGTCGCAGCAAGACAAGGAATAGCGCTGCTTTGTGTCGTGCCATCTTTCTCGATTTGGCGTCATTCGTCTAAAGCGATTGTTTTTAGAGAATCGATGAATAGTACATCTGATTTTGCAGCCTTTTGTCCAAAAACATCCTTTTAAGTGCCCTGGGATAACGCGAAGAGCGTTAACGGATCTTCTGTAGGCTATTATTTGGAAGCTTATATGTATAGGCTACATCAAGCGTTTCTTACACATCGCTATGGCTGTTTTGCACGACATGTCGAGCAGTGTTGGCGATTGATGCGTGCTGATGTGTCCATTTGCGAGTTGCCTTTGGCGAATATCTAAACAGAGGAATGGGGAGCGGCGTTTTCCACAAACAATGATGCAGTTTTCTGTGAGTGTATGAATCCGCTACTCAGAAATACAAAGAGAATAGGGAGTGAAAATAATTGGAATATGCGGCACAAAGCCCTGCAAATGTGCTCTTTGGCCTATGCTCACAGAAACATTTTTTATGGCTATGTAATATAAAAGAAATTGTATTCTGTATTGCCGATGAGAGCATGAGTAAGCATAAGGCCCATTGCATGCATAGGACGTCTCAGCGCTGGCGGTAGGAGAACTGCACACGGATATTGGCTAGGGCCTTGCAGGTACTATACGGAGGACAAACAGAAGCTTCCCTGCATCGACTGGGTACCGAGTACTAACCGCAAAGAGAGTACTTTAGTCGAAAATAGAGAACTCACAATGAAAAAAAAAAAAAAATAAAAACTAAATACAGGTGACGCCATCTGCAGCCGATTTCGCAAGTAAAATGCGGGCATCGACGGCGATTTTATGGGCCCTCAGAGACTACGCTGCATCTCTGATCACCTAAGAAGTGTGGCAACTCGCCTTTTTCACTAAGGACATCACGAGTTTTCCTCGACTCTCCTGACAGCTTTCGAAATGCAATTTTCTATAGGCGATAAATTCGTCTTTTGAAAGAAACGAAAGCCAACATGCCAGATCTCGAGAGTGCATTTTCACTACTAATAACAAGTGGGGCAAGCTGCACTCAGTGTCTCTTTGGAACGTTTGAAATAAATAAATAAATAAAAAAACTTCAATTGTGAGTGCGCTAATTTTGATTCCGGCTCGGCGCTACGCTATGATAAACTCTTTTTAGACTCGATACCGAACAGAAGAAAGATTTTGGGAAGTTATGGGATAAGGTTCGCCTTTATGTTCCTAATGAGGTTTAGTCTCAACTTCAACGTTGAGGTCCTAGCGGTTTCTCGACGACCGAGTGTCCTTCCAATACCGTTTCTAAAAAATGCCATAAAGGGGAAAGTATGAAGTCTCATCATGAGTTTATATGTCATCGTCTCGAAGCCCTGTCGCAAGCTCGCCTCCATTTGACTAGCAGATGCATGCTATATGTAACGAGAAATGACATGGCACCTACCGGAACGCTCTGTCATAAACGTTCGCATCGTAACTTTAATACGAATGCCTGGAATACTGTCACAAGAATTCACAACATGTGTGTTCACCACTGCCGAGTAGATGTAATAGAGAACGGCAATAAAGAGGCAATTGCCTCAGTCGCGGATGCGTCAGTGTCACGAGACTGTGCGTGATAGTTTTCGTGTTATACGGCGGCTTGATGACGACCACCTCTCGGCCTCAACGAGCGCCGACGGATTTTCGTATAGTGTATAGGCTGGCACCTTAAAAAAGGTTTCTCTTGGTGTGAGGGGACGCTCTTTACAAGTATAAACCAGTCACTGCCGAAGCCGCTTGCAAGCATACTCACAGTCTCGGAAAGCATTTACAGTGCGCCTCGCATGCAAAGAAAAAAAAAAGGAGGGGCCGAGGGGGGGGGGGGGGGGGGGGGGGGGTACTCGCTCTCTGCTATTCGCTAAATTACTACTCACTTATTTTGTGTAAATTTGTCTCTATTGTATCGCATACTCATTAAAGTACTGTAGCAAGCTGCAACATTTTGTGAAAGGCCATCCGACATCGATTTAAATCCCCGCCTTCACCAAGCCGTGCGAGCATTCCTGCATTGCCTACAGATGTTTGACCCGGGGCCATAAGGTGCCGGGTTCGATTCCCGTCTCGTCATCCGTAAATCTCCAGCCAACTCAGCTATGCCACGTGATCTAGTCACGTCACACAAACCGCCGACCAATCAGCGTCCGTCCGTTCATGTCATCTACTATCTGGTATAGAGAAGTGGGCTCATGACTTTCTGCTTTCAACACCAACAGCAAAATTGATCCGAACGCCGACAACACCGTCAAAGCCGACGCCGGATTTTCTGCAGAACAGGGCCTTGAACGCTATCGCGTTAAATGTCGGCAGTGATATGTACACATTTTCTTTTTTTTTTTCTACGTAAGCGTCCTGATCCTTCTGAGAGCTTGTTTTCATCTGTAAATAATTGTCAGTTGCAGTTATGACAAGCTATTAAAAGTAAATATTAGAGAGCGCCTTTATATTTGTAAGTAAAGGCACCTTATTATAAAAAAACATTAGGTCACTATACTTGCTTTGTTGCTTGCTCAGCTTGGCACCGAAAAATGCCTCGTTTACATCTGTTATCCTTGCTCTAGTTGCGTATTCATTTTCGTGTCGTGGTTCGGTTTGTAGGGTTCAGCATCCCAAAGCGACTCAGGCTATGAGAGACGCCGTTGTGCAGGACTTCGGAAATTTCGACCACCTGGTTTTTTTTTTAACGTGCACTGACATCGCACAGCACACGGGCGCCTTGTTTGTCACCTCCATCGAAAAGCGGCCGCCAAGGCCGTGATTCGATCCCGCATCCTTGGGCGCAGCAGTCGAGCGCCCTAACCACTGCACCATCCCAGCGGGGTTCGTGCTAAGGCAATGTTACAGAAAGCGCTTAAGACTATACTGCGCCTAACCGTCCATGCAGTGGTCGTTATGTAAAGATCGTTGCACGAAACAAAATATGCAAACGCCGCGGCCAGAATGCAAACGTTTATGCAAATAGCCACATCAGTCAGGTTGAAGCAGGAAAGGCTTAAAAATGGTATACCATCAGCGAATGAGCGGTAGCATATTTCATATTCAATGATACGTGACCGCTTTCGAAAAGGGATTGACCATCCACTTTGGCCGGAGCATAAACTTGACACCTTTGCAACCTAAATGCAGCCAGCACTTCCGGTTTCTCCTTTCTGCCCCATGTACTGTTTCCTGGGTGAGGCAAGTCCAGCTATGTGGCAGGTGAACTCCGCCGCTCAAGCGCTTTTGCCCAGTGACCCTGTGCCTCCCATGTCGCGACCATATTATCATCGCGAACATCGTCAGCGCCAGGAGCCGTCTGGCACCTTTCTTTCCTTCCGAGTCACGGCTGCGCGCGCGCGCAGATGACGACTACGAAAACGAGCGCCAAGGCTACAACGCCAGCGCACAGGTCGCGCGCAGACGGCCGCAGAAGTCAGCCGGTATGTCGGCCAAAAGCGTACACAAAGGGCGAGCTTTTACGGCGCTGAGCAAGGGACGACGACGACGACGACGAGTGCCGGTTGACGTGCGCGCGATTCGTCCGCACTTTGGGGAGGGAGCACGGGAAATCGTCCGTGTGCCGAGTGGTCCGTGTCGAATCGTCCGCCTAATCCCATGACCCTGCAGCGCCACATCGCTGGCGTACCTGGCCGCTTCTGTTTTCCGGAGTCCGCCCTTGAAATGTGCAGTTTGGGCTGCTACTGGTGTCGCTGGTTGGGTCGCGGCTCCTGCCGCTGCCGGGAGCCTGGAGGTTGTCCCTGGCATTCCTGGTCGTTGGCGACGATCAGGACTCCACATGTGTGTCTTTCTGTGTATGTCAAGAGCTCTGATGTTCCGATGGCGTGTGCGTCGCGTGCACGAGTGTCGCCAAATGGTCGGCCACCATAACCGTGCATATGTGTGCGCGCCTTACTCATTACTGGGGGTGTCTGGCAGTCGGTGCACCCTTGGTTGCCGAGGAGGGAGACGTTGCGTGCATTCGACTGCCGTTTCAGCCGAGAAGGCAAGGCGATATGATGAGGAGAGGTGAAAGACATCTCTGGAAGGAGACAGGAAGGAGAAGGGGCAGGTGTAGTGACTGAATGCCACAGAACTGCAGGCAACTTGGGAGAAGAGAGAAAAGAAAAAAATATATATATGAGGCAGATTGTTTCACTGGGACCAAGACGACTACATGCGTGGTTGCGCTTGGGCAGTGTGGTGAGAATGGAATGAGGAGAGGAGAAAAGAAAAAAAAAGTTCGGGCAGCTAAGGCCCGAAAGAAAAAGTAAATTGGAGTGAATACTAAAAAACACAAATGGGTGGCGGCGGGGCAAAAGCTATGCGCCGTGACTGGTTAGAAGGTGACCGGTGGTTTTCGCGAAGTGGCACATTCCGACGAGAAGAGGAGGTGGCGGAAACTAAACAACTCCTCTTGGTCCTTTTTCCAAACCGGACTTCTCGGATAACGCGTGTGTCTACGTGACAGGGAACGCGTGTTGGTCTCCTGTCATTTTTCGGTGCAATGGTAAGGGCGAGTCGAGCTCCGGGTTTCCCGGTCTTGCTCACAGGCGTTGCCAGACACGGGGAGCCTTTTGGGACGCTGATTGCAGCTGTTTCTCTGGTGCTTCATGTCGAATTTGAAAGCGTCTGCGGGCTCTCTGCAGGAGGCAAATAAAACAATTCTAAGAAAAATACAGAGAGTTCTTTTTTCTTCTTTATTGATAACATACCCCAATGGTGCCATCAGCACAATGTCATGTCAGTTCCCCCGAAGAGTTTAGTTAACGGTGCACTGCAATCATGCATCCTGCTTGTTTTATCCATTTAGAAAATGTTTGTCCTTCTTTCCGGCGTTTACCTACAAGTTAGGCTCGTTTGCAAACGAATACTTCTCCCATCTGGTTTATTTAATTGTTTCATTGCTTTATATTACATAGCTTTGTTTATGCAGGGATATTTCTTGGAATAAAATACGATGGTTGCATTTACTAAGTTAGTTTTATCATGTTTAGACAAAACGCATAAAGTATTGTGACATAGTAATTGCCTACGCAGCGGCGAACGGTGGCGGCAGGAGCGTGCGCAGCAACCAGAAAACACGAGGGGGGAGAAGGGGAGCGTACACGCAGCGGAGAACGGCGGCGACAGAAGCGCGCGTTGCCCCGGCTACGGAGCTGGTTACGAAGGACAACGGCGACGCCGACGACGACGCGAAACACAGGAACTGGCGCCAAAGAGCTGAGCTCTAAAACAAAAATTGAGAGGATGCGCTGCTTAGGCATAAAGGATTGCGTCAAGGAAAAGGACAGAAACGTTAAGCGCAAATTGTGATCGAAATTTCTGAAGCTCTCCTCTACGGCTTCCCTCAGAGCCTGAGTCGCTTTGGGAATTTAAAACCTTGTAAACCCTAAACGATACCATACCATACCATACCATACCATACCATACCATACCATACCATACCATACCATACCATACCATACCATACCATACCATACCATACCGTACCATTGTAACGTAATCTGACTCACACGCAAGAAATAACTAAACTCGAGGCCGTTCCCCTTTCCTATGCGGCTGCCTGAATTGATGCTACCGCTTGGTTGCACCTTGTTGTTCGTTCCTAAATATGTTTCTGGTGTGTAGAAAATAAGTCTCAGTAACATTTACACATCTTCGTCACCGTATAATTTTTTTTTGCGGGCTATTGATCGTCAACCACGTCTGACTCATATAAATATAAGGTTCCGTCCAGCATAGCCGACCAAGCATATTTGCAAGCACATTCGAATACCGAATGAACGTGTGTATATAGAAGAAGCGGATAAGGGGAGAGGAAAGCAACAGGATCTTCGCTCGGATCACGAACTGTGCTCATCGGTCACCGTCAATGATTCAGAGCTCCTACGTCTTCTCACACGTCACAAAAACTTACAACAGTGCTAACAGGGCACTCAAGGGTCTACTACAGACACGCGCAGCACGTGAGCGTGACGCACGATTGAGCTTTTCAGGTCTGACGTCGCCTAAACGCAGCCTCGGGGTGCGAGAAATCTACCTATTGTTTCTTGAACGCGCGCCAGCACATAATGAATCAGGAGCGCGGCATGCGGTTCACCAAAGCGTGCCAGCCAGCCACTGCGTAAATCTATCTTTAGCAGAAGGCTGTTGCGTACGTCTTCAGAGGAACCGGCGATAGAAGCCGGGGAAGGTCAGAATTGCGGCGGCATACATTTTTTTCCCGCTTCTCCGCTTCCAGTTTTCTCTCTCTCTCTCTCGCCACATCCTAGCTTTCTCCCTGCATCTCTCCCCATCCTCTCTCTGACGTCATCGGCTATTACACCTCCATTTAACGCGCTTTAGCGAGAGTCCTTTTCACACCTCTAGCTTCCCATACTAATTCGCTTTCATCGTGTGCGGGCTTCTGCGTACAGTTATTTATCTTATCGGTTACGTCTCGCTCATTCTACACTCTCTCGAATGCTGAGGTTCCCCGTTTTTTGGCGCCGTTCTTGTCAAAAGCGGAGGCTGACGAGAGCGCTTCCGGTATTTCGCGGGATCTGACCGTTTCCTTCATTGTTTAGTATTCGTTTCCTCGCTATTGGCTGTAAGCAACGCGTGTGATGTGATCATCATCTCCGGGATATATGCACGTGTATTCTCGCTTGCAAGGCTCGGAGGAGCCGGAAGGCGTTAGCTTGCTGGCCCCAGCCGGACTCTCTCGATTCCTTCGCCTTTTATACAGCGTTTTTTTTTTCTCTCTCACTTTCGAATTATGTTGGGCAACACATTTGTTGATAACACTAGCGTATAGGGGTCCGTGATCGCATACGCTGTTCCGCGCGTCGACCATAAGGCATTGAAGAACGTTCGAAGGCTTTTTTTGTCTTCAGTCATTCCGGTCACGCGCTCAAAGCAGCCGGTCATGTGAGAATGAGTCACAGCATATCACGCAGTCTGGAGGGATAGTTTGTGCTTCGAATTAACAAACATAACAAACATGCGTTCTGTTAGGTGATGTGCGCTATATGCATATGAAGAAATATAAAAGAAAAAGAAAAAAAAGAGCGGGAAGTCCGTCCAGGACAGTCTTTTCCGTATTCTGTATTCCGTTCTCGCTTCCCGTATTCCAAGAAGTTTGGTCATGCAAGTGTTTCCTTTCTAGAGCAGAGTAATGTCACCGCTGCTTGTAAACCTCTATTTTTTTTTTCCTCGTAAAATCTTCCGTCACTTCCATCGCTACCGATACGAGTCGGTGAAGCAGTTATACTCCAAGCTAACATATTGCATTACTAGATTTTGCCAATAGTATGTGTGTGTGTGGGGGGGGGGGGGGGGGAGGGGGGGGGGGGGAGGGGGGGGGGAGGGGGTATTTGCAAGATTGTAATTTGCTTCGCTTAAAAGCTTATTAATGGCGAAAGCCTGTCTCCCTTCTTTTCTTCTTCCTCTCTCTAGCGTGTTTGTACAAATTTCGCCACCTCATTTCCTTTGGCTTCGTCGTCGGAACCTATTGCAACGTATCGGGAAAATTATGTTGACGTCAGAACTTATTTCGACGTCTCGTTGACCCACCTAGCGGACGCATATCGCAAACACGAGGTATTCACCATGAGCCTAGAAAAGCTTTCGCCTTAAAGAAAAAAAAGAAGAAAGAAAGAAAGAAGCACGTTTTGCCATATGCTCAGTTTTTGCGAGCGAGCTAGAAGAGAGCAGAATTATTCACGAACTACGCATTTCACAATGTTACTTAAAAAAACAACAACAAAATAAACGTTTTTGTTATTGTGGTTCTCATCTTTCGCGAATAATTCTTTACAAGCCACCATAGTGAGAACGGCAATCAAATGCGATTCTGCATTAGCCGTTCACATGTTTCGAATAAGTTCAACCTTCCCTCCTTCATCGCTTTATAATCGCATTCATTGCTTCGAATCTCAAATTCAGTATATAACTGAGATCGCTGCTTAGATTTTGACTGAGGCATATATGAGCAATACGGGCGACAGGAAGTATAGACAGACGGTATGCCAGCATCGCCGCGAAACGTTCAACGCCGATCTGCCCTGCACCCTCCCCTCAATCCCCCTTTCCCTAGCTTTTGGACGTTTTTAATTTCTTTTTTTTTTTTTTAATTCAGCACGTCCTCGTTGCCTCACGCCATTTCGCGAGTAGCAATCCAGGCAGTTTCAGACGCTTTACAGCGAGGTTCAGTATCCTGCTGGGATGATTGCAAAACCACGCGCATATATTGCGCCATCATTCGCTCGATCATCACCAACAAAGCCAGACCCCAGGGTGAGCGACCACGCGTCCTTGATGCTAGATTAAACAAGCGCTGCTTTCAGTTTTCTTTTTTTTTTTCTCTCTCGCTTTCCAATTCTTCTTGCGCATCCCCTTGTTCAGTTGCAAGTCGCGTCCTTCTCGAACTCCGCACGACTAAAGGAATGAGTGTTTCGAAGCCGAATAATGCTGCTGTTTCTCAAGTTTTCAAATGCCTCCTGTTCTCCGTCAACTCCTCTATTGATAGAGCTGATTTTTTTTTTCTTTGACCGTGACTTGAGCCGCTTTTTCTCCATTCAGACGACGACTGAGCAGAGTGGATTTGAAATAAGCAACGCGTGATCACTCAAAATATTAAACAGTATTTATCATTCAGATCTTGCAACGAGGTAAGGACATTTGCGGAGAGACCTTTTCGACAGAGGGAGCACATGTAAGCGCGGGTCAGTGCCAAAGAAAAAAAAAATAAAATCCAAGCAGCTTCTGGCCTTTGGATTAGGAGTTGCGCACCGTCCTACCTTGAGGAACACGAAACAAGAGTTCTTTTCACCGGTCAGTACCAATGTTTCTGGTTCGTAGGATATGCCTGACTATGGTCTGTGGGTTGCTGGATTGGGGGTTTTTACAGAGCACAACGCAATCCAAGGGGAAAATTCTGGGCCAGGTCAGTGGTTCACGCCTTGCTTGCTTTGTGGGGTTTAGGCGCTGATAGGTAATCGTTTTTTTTTTTCTTAAAAACAATTATGCGGGCGACGAAACAGCTGTCAGGGCAAATATTACACTTGAGCGCACACAGCTTGCTTCTTCCGAGGATGGGTGGGGCCCGACAGCGTGCTTTCGCTGAATTCAAGTGACGCGTATCTTGTTGGTAATGTGTGTAGGGCTGTCACGATGGCGCAGTTCATTTGAGAACTGTTTCTCTCTTGCGGCACTAGCTGCAGTATTGTTAATTTAAGCCATGTGAGTTTGCCACCAATAAGGCCAAAATGATAGTGTAGACTCGGGAGATCCTTTCGATTAAAAAAAATTATATGCACTGCACACATTCTTCGCCTCGAAGTGTTAAAATGCTTAAATGTTCCGAATAAAATTGCACCTCTAAAAGATTACTGTAAAAAGAATTACACCCCTAAAATTACACAAATAAATATGTCCCCCCATCCCCCCTCTGACCCAGACCCGTAAAAGGGCGAAGCGTTGTCTAGTCAGTAATGCTTCTGGCTCGTAAACTAAGGGTCGTGAAGTTTGAGCCTGTTCTGATAAAAAAAAAAAAAAGAAAAAAAAAACACAATGAAACTTTTTTTTTTTTTAGTAGAAATCGATTACTTTATTTGGTTAATTGATTTGAGACATGACGCCACCTTTATTCGTATCACATACCGTATTTTATTCACTTTCATTCCAAGCGAGACTCCAATTCAACCTTACTATTAGAGCGCGTTTTAAATTCTCGCGCCAGGTTATGTGGCTGTGATATCACGAACCTGTCGACCAATCAGGATTTCTCACTCACTGCCAACTACTCCGACGCAGAGGTGAAGGGTGGCTGTTACTGGCCCTACGGGGCTGGGACTGGTAGGTCGGCGCCGCTTGTGGCGGGGGCTAGCCTGCCACCGAATTTTTATTTGTTGTAGGCCGTCATTGCAGCCGCCACCGCTTGGGTGGTGGACGACGGCTGTTGCGGCGCGCTTCTTTCTCTCCATATTCTTTTTTTTTCTTCTCTACTTTCTCTCTTCTGTCTGCACGAGGCAGCGGAGGTGGCTCAGCTACAGAGCCAGTAGCAGGCCCGTGCATTTTCTTTTCCTTCTTCCTACAGCCACAACACATTTCTCTACTACCCAGGACCTTAATGCTATAGCGCTATGCTTCCCACACATACTGTGGCACCACCCGCGAATACATAAATACATAGCTGCGTATACGGCCACAAGAATGCTACGGCCAGCACGGTCTTGCCTTCAGGTTGGTTACAGATTCTGCTGAGAGCTATATTTGAACGGGTCGCTTGCGTCCCCAGTAGATGCTCTGAACTTTCCAAAAAGATGCGGAAAACGTCGTTTTTGTAATGATGCATGGAATTGATATGCATCAATTCGCGGAAATGGAAAGTGTTTTCACTTGTACAGTCTTCAGTGGGCGTGACTCAGTGTAAAATTAAAGATTAACAACGAAACTCCTTAATCTGTCTTTTACCTCACTGGCCAACAATCATCGGAACAAAGGCTCCTTAGAGCACACGCATCGAGCCATTCAAAGAGCGTGAAACCTTTCCGCCGTCATCACTTTCTCTCAGAGCGAAATTGAAAGTGGGCGCGTAACCCTCTAGTTTAAAGGGAGAAATCCAAGTTTGCATAATCCTTCGGTTTAACCTCCTAACTCTGCCCGCTTATCTAATCCTATTTCCCTAAACGTTAAGCTGCTTGCTCGCGTCTCTTCTGCACGTGTCCGTCTCCAACGCTTGCGTTGCGCTACGCGCAGGAGTCAGACGCCAACCGGACCCAATAGCTCTTTTTTTTTTTTTTTTTCTTGTCGACTCTTCTTCCCTCTATCGCCGCATCCATCGTTTCTTCCTGTCTTTCGTGCGCTCCGTTTTCTCTTCGTTTGCGCGCCTGTCAGCCGAGTCTTACGCTAAGCGGCGCATACGTGCCGCACGTTCCCGCTGAGTTCTCCCACGGCGAGCGATAATTTCTAGTTTACTCCGGGCAGCCGCCAGTTACTCACGGGACGCGACAACATGGCGCCGACGTAGAAACATATGCCGCACGTGAGGTGACTTGACAGGAGCGGCTGCTATCTATCGCGTGCAGTGTGCGCCCGCTCCCAGGAAATTGTTTATAATTACCGCGGGTAATACATATCCCCTTGCATGCGGGAACGAGAAGCCGTTATCTCCACTCAGTTAAAGGCAGACTCGGAACAAGCGCCGACACGGAAATGAGATTCAGCGGATCGGACGGCCAGTGTGCGGAGTCGAGGAAAGAGAGAGACTGCCTCTTGATGAAGTTGCAAGATCGAAAGAGAGAAGGTTAAAAGAAAAGGAGGAAAACCGTCGGAGACATCGCAATATGCGATCGGCATTTCGATCTGTTTACATTTAGTCTGAAGGGAGGCGAACTGGAGAGCGAAGTCTTGATCCGAACTGTTTGGGAGACCGAGAGGTGGTGGTCATCGTCCCGCAAGTCGTGCAGCACGGCACCGTTGTTTGTCAGGTTGGAGCGTTGCGCACACTGTCAAGGTGGCGGCTCCCGTATTCTGTCGCCCGTTAAGGGGCAGGTCCTGGTGGCAGTTCCTGGCCCTACGGGGTTGGAACGGTGGGCCAACGCCACTCGCGGCGGGGGCCAGCCAGCCACCGAATTTTTATCTGTTGTAGACCGTCATTTCACCCGCCACCGCTTCGGTGGTGGTGGACGACGGCCGTTGTTGCGGCGCGCGTCTTTCTCTCCCTCTTCTTTTCTTCTCTATTTTCTCTTCTGTCTGCACGAGGCAGCGGAGGTGGCTCAGCTACGGAGCCAGTAGCAGGCCCGTGCATTTTCTTTTCCTTCTTCCTACAGCCACAACAACAACAACTGTTCCATCCGTCTCCCCGAAGACTGGGAATTAATAATAATAATAATTGGCGCACAGGAAGGAAAAGGCGTTGTATTTGTCACACTTTTTTTTATGTGGACACCTAAACCGCGCCGTAAGGGAAGGGATGGAGATGGCAGTGAAATTGGATACAGAGGAGCCATAGTGGAGGGCTGCGGAATAATTTCGACCACCTGGGGATCTATAACGTTCACTGACATCGCACAGCACACGGACTCCTCTTCGTTTAGCCTCCATCGAAACGCAGCCGTCGGCGGTCGGGATCGAACCCGGGCACTCCGGAACAGTAGTCGGGAATCTTAACCACTGCACCACTGTGGCGAGGCCCGGAGAATTCGCGCAGGTTCCCATTCCGAACACGGGGCTCAGGGATATCCCGTGAGCGACCTTGAATGTGTTTGCGAACTCGGCCATGGACAAATTGGTGCGTTGTCAAGAAACAAAGGGAAGGCGAGCACAAGAGTACCGGTCCTATCGCCTCGTTAACGCGTCTTGTTTGCCTATTTTGCTCGTGCGCTTATTTCTGTCACTTCCGTGATTCATTTTAATATTAATCGTCGGAGCCCTGTCTGGCCTGCCATACATCCCCTCCAGACTTCATTAAAAGAATTGCGCCTGTGAATCAGATAACGTCATCAGTCGGCCTGAGCGAATGCCTAAATAAACCACCAGGTCATCTCAGGCCGGCCAAAACAATTGCCAGGAAACGCGTTCCTGTGAGAAAATCAACTGTGGTTATTCAGTCGAATGCTGGTCAACGTATTCACAGTCCCGTCGGCCTAAACTTGACTGTACCTGCTTTGGTAAAAAGGAACAATAAAGGCGAATACTTGGGTCCACACAAAAGTTCTGACTAAACTGTGGTCGTTGTTAGTTAAAACACTCGGCAAGAGTCGTAACATTCCCCCATTTCCGGCTTTGTTTTCTTTACCCATTTTTCTTTTTATACTCGTATTTATCTTCCTCATCTTCTCCCTCTTGGCATGACTGCTGCTTTTATCTTTTTTTTTTCCATTTCAGTTCTTCCTTTTTTCATAGTCTTCCTTGTCGTCTTTATCTTTTTCTTCCCTGTCTAGGCCTGGCTTGGTTTCTGTGTTCGGTTTCTTTACTTCTTTTTCTAGCTCTCTCTAGGCTTAGCTTTGTTTTACTTGACTTGCGGACAGCAATCAAACTGTAATTTTAAGGGGCTTCACTTGCACGAATTTTTTTGGGTGGGGTTCCAGTAACGGCTTCAGGCTTAACAGAATGCGATACCACCTTTTGTCGCATCTAGAGCGAGACGACGCGGTCTCGAGCAAACTAGAAGTGTATTCCTTGTCGATGTGGCGAAGGCCCAGTGCCAGTCCACGTGGTGCTGGTGTAAGAAGTTATTTATGCAATAATATCTAAGCACGTATATCACCCACTCTGGTAAATCGTTGCAGAGACTTTTCGCTCATGGTACTTCAGCCCATTAACTTTAGGTTTTTGTTGGCAGTTTCATGATGAGAGCGGAAAAGGCAGTACAAGTTCGCGTATCGGGATTAAGATGCATTCCGAACTAACAAGAAAACTGGCACTAACACAGGTCAGATTCATTTCGGCTCTTGTTTTCAGTAGAACATCTAGTAACGCCAATTCAACTCCATCCTTTCTCGCCCTGCTGTCTTTGCTTTCTTTCCACGGCCGCAGACCGCGGGTTCTAAGTTCGTTCAACTAATGCTGCATTTCAAGATGGTCAGGAACATGTGCAAAGAAAGAGAGGTTGCGCCTCCAGCCACATCTATTGTCGCTCGCCCAGGGCAACTCGCCCAAAACCTGAACAACGAAGACGACGTCCACGATGCAAATAATGAATCCACCGCGCGCGACGCTGGGAAAACGACCTCGCTTGCATCATCCCGTTCAGCGCTACTATAGGGCAGCTCGCTTTCGGCAAAGCTAACTCTCGCTGGCCTCTCTTTTCTCCCTTCCTCGCTGGCTGATCCGGCCCGAACTAGTCGAGCTTCTCTCCTCTTCTTCTCTGGTCAAAGCGATGAACCCGTAAATTGCAGATCCACTTCCTAAATCCCGACGCGTCGCGTGCTTTCACTATCTATTTCACGTCCATCGGGCGCCCTGTATACAAATACACGCCGACGCCGAAGCGTCGGCCGAAGATTGCGGCCGGCAGAGCAGGACGCACCGAGTCTGCGGATGCCTGCGCTGCACGATGGTGGTGCATGCCGCAGAGCGTACTCTGCAGGAGAGGCGCGGACGTGCTCGCATGCATGACCTGACGGCGGCGGCTACCAAATCACCGCTCGGCCCGCTTCCTGATTCGGGCCGCGCCGGACCGAGGGAGGCTTGGTCGGCGACGAGCCCCCCTCCGCCCTGGGAACGAGAAAAAAGGGGAGGGGTGCCCCTCGCTCGCTCCGGAGAGCACGCTTTCCTTTGACAATGACCTAGGCCGTGCTTCTCAAGCGCGTTTTTAATTGTTATTTTCACGGATTGTCGCACGGGATACAACCGCTATACGCGGCCTCTGCGCTATACCAGAGCCGGGCGGTTTTCTGCGCGTCCATTACAGCGTCTGCTGTCCAGCTTTAATTACTGTCATTGAGCTTTGCCATCTAGTAAAACTGTGACTGGGGAAGGGTCCATGTATCTCAGCATCTCTCACATTTTTTTAATTAAATGGTTACAGGGAGAAATGACCCGTGTCATAGAACAGTGACCAAACAAACAGAAATGAGCAGTCTTTGAGGCCTCTTGAAACAACGGGTGACTTAGTTTGCTTATTACGCCCTTTATGGATGACGGGAAATTTACTGGGCAATTCATTTCTGTAGATAATATATAGTTCAAAAGAAATGATTTTGAAGTGGGCTCGAATCTCATTGGCGGAGTGTGGTAGCATTTCCTCTAGCTTCTTGTAAACGATCGGCTGTCCAAAAATAAATCAGTATCCTCACATCAATAAAATACATAATAAAAGAAGTAACACTAATCCGCTTAACTGTTAACTACATAAGCAGGTGGCGTCAGAAAGTCAGGTGTGCGGATTAGACCAAGAAGTAGGTATACTCGGACTAGGGGGCGGCAGCTGGCCCTGGATTGTACTAACTGGTGAAATGTGGGGAGAGTCGTTCGCCCCGCAGCGGCGGACACAGGATGATGATGATTGCGACGAATGTTATCTTGCATCTGTAGACATATATTAGCGCCTCCCTCAACTCCCAGCTGTGACAGATTTTCTGTTCTTGGGCGCCAAGATTACCTCGGAAGGAGACTGCAGCCATGAAATTAGGAGACGCCTGCTTCTGGGAAAGAGAGCAATGGTTAGCCTTGACCGCCTAGTAAAGAGCAGAGACATTAGTCTGCCAACCAAGATCCGTATAATCCGTGCTATGGTCTTTCCAGTTGTGATGTATGGATGCGAGAGTTGGACTGTGAAAAAGGCTGACCGCCGAAGAATTGACGCGTTTGAATTGTGGTGCTGGCGAAGACTCTTGAGAGTTCCTTGGACTGCCAGAAGATCAAATCAGTCGATATTGTCGACCATAAACCCTGACTGCTCATTGGAGGGTCAAATTCTAAAGTTAAAGCTCAGCTACTTTGGTCATCTGATGAGAAGAGAGGAGTCGCTGGAGAAAGATTTGATGTTGGGAAAGGTTGAGGGTCGCCGGAGAAGGGGTAGGCAGCGAACGCGATGGTTAGATGGCATTCTCGAAGCATTGCAGATGAAGCTATGTGATGTTAAGAAGATAGTGAGAGACCGGAAAGCGTGGCGTGACATGGTCCATAGGGTCACGAAGAGTCGGACACGACTGAACGCCTGAACTGAACTGAACAACTCCCATATCCATGTCCTTACACAGTGATGGACGTATACGAGACTCGCAAGTTAACGGGTGATGCGATATGGGTATACCTGACGGTGCACGCACTCATCGTATAGGAATGGGTGATCCAGCCCAAATGCTTGTTTAAAATTCCGCGTGAAGCGTGCACATATCGCTAGACCAAAAAGCCATAGCAGTAACCAGAATTAAAATAAATGGTTTCAAAGAAAATGCGCTCGTGACTCCATCTTCTAAATTATGTTGCCAAGGCCTATCTGAGATAGGGATTCGAACCGAGGAATATGTGCCTATGACAAGGGTAGATGGTCTCTGAAAAGCGAGATAGTGTGCTTTCCTTCCTTTGAAAACCAACTTAACTACTGCTCCGGAGTATCCGGGTTCGATCCCGATCGTCGGCTGCTGCTTTTAAATGGAGGCGAAACGGAGAGGCTTCCGTGTGCTGTGCGATTTCAGTGCACGTTAAAGATCCTCAGGGGGGCGAATTAGTCCGGAGCCCTCCAATACGGCACCTCTTGCTCTCTTTCAGCTTTCACTTGCACCTCCTTCCCTTCCCTTACGGCGTGGCTCAGTTGTTCACAGAAAGAAGTGTGACAGATACGTCGCTTTTCGTTTTCTATAAACTAATTTATTGTAGAAATTTATTCGCAGATTGTAAATATGGTGTTAAAAGCGGTTAAGGCGAAGCATGAGCTCCCCTTTAACTTTTTTCATTGTATTGTGGGGTGGAAAGCCGGAGAGATCTCCTTTACTGGCACCAATAGATCTGGTTTGTAAGGTTTAACGTCTCAAAGCGGCTCAGGCTATGAGAGACGCCGTATTGGAGGACTCCGGAAATTTCGATTACCGTGCGCGGATATTGCACAGCACGCGGACGCCGCTCTGTTTCGCCGTCATCGAAACACAGCAGCCGAAGGTCGGGTTCGAACCCGGGTGCTCCGGACGGTAGTCGAGCGTCGTAACCACTGCGCCACCGCGGCGGGCAGACCTGTTGAAGCATAATCAGAGAAGCGTTCAGATGTCAACGAAATGCCCGTACCGAACTCCTTTTGGAGGTCTTCAAGGTAGAAAATCTCGAGCTCCAATTGGAGGAATTAGGCATAAAGGTTGCCGCGGCGTCAATGGAACCTTAAATGTTCGTTGACATGACAAAAACACGAACTCCACGCCAGATTCCACGATTACGCTGCAACATATGGAAAACGCTCATCGCTGAAAGCCGCACCCATCAACACCTAATTAGGCCTCCCTTAGATCAAGGAATCGGACTGCTAAACGAGCCCATTCCTTAATGCACTACAGAGCGAGGAAAGAAACGAATGGCGGAGTGGCTGCTTGCATGGAGGACATTCCTTCCATCTTCATTATTTTCTAACTGTAATTGGTTCAGAGGAAGGGAAAGGCGCAGTATCTGTCACACTTGTTGCTGTGTGTCTTCCACTTTCACCAGACACGTGCTGGAGAAGTTAAATATGTTACATTACAACGTTAAGTGTACAGTGATGAAGGCGGGTTGACATAAAACTTCCGGTTACTGCAAGCATCGATTCCGTGAATCTACAGCTCATCATCTCTTCATCTCCGCTCCGCTTCACCCCCAGACGACTGTCATAAGCGAAGATTGGGCAGGCGCGTGCCGTCCGATGTATCCATAAATGGAGTCGTGGTCGAGTGCATGTATGTATACAACACCTTAGTGACAACCGTGCATGCAGATCGGCTCTCGTGCGCGTGAGGCCGATTACAGATGACCGCGTGGTCGACATCCGAGCAGCTCCAGTGGACCGCACGCGCGGTCGTTCTCGCCGCGGGAGGCCCGCGCCGGGGCTGGGCACTCGGCGAGCGGAGAGAGTGCGGCACAGAGAACACGGACGAGATTTATGCGAGCAGCCGTGGCCGGCAACTTGTTTCTTCGACAAGCGTTTAACTCGTTGGGACCGCGCGCGAGCGCGCGCGCGCCCACCCGTCGCCCCTTATCGTCCATCTTGGGCTTTGCGCGACGCCGTGCGCGGCGGATTCCTGCATTCGATTAGGCGAGGAACAGGCGCCGCCGGGTCGACGCTGTAACCGCGCAACGCGACGCCCATCCCGCTGCTCATCTCGCTCCTCATCTGGCTCGGACGCACAGGTCATTTTGCGGAAGTTCCTGGGTCACCAAATGTTGAGTTTAGGTACGGAACACAGGTCTGGTTAAAAGTACAATGTTTGAACTTATGATGAAATTAATAGCGCAGTAACTATCTCACTAACGGCGGACACCTCAGTCGCAGTCATGAGCGAAGGGATGTAAAAGGAAGTAAGAAAATCATAATTAGTGCGGACCTTGGGTACAAGCCATTCTGCTGTCGTTCGTGCAGCGTATGTTGACTCTTTGCCTTGCAATCCTGACAGCTTTGCCATCGGGCAGTTGTTTTTGTGAACACTGGTCTCATACCACTGTAAGAGCAAAGTTTCGTATAACGGTGACAAACGGATAATTCGAAGTTCATTGAAAATCGGTTCAGTGAGTCCAAGTCGGGGAGCATTTATAACAATTCGAACAACTTTCTTTTCAATAACACCGATGTTTGGGCCAGTTGGTAATGATCCATATTTTATTCGTGCTGCGAATGGGTTTTAATATGGAACTTTCTTTTGAAGGTGATATAAACAGTTAATATTTATAAAAGACGTGCTACCCCACACCAAAAAACAATAGTTAAAAACAGAAGAGAACAATGCACAGTACAACATTTCCTTAATGTACTTCGGCATGAAATACTTCAGTTGACACAAAATACTGACAATCATTGACAGCTTGTTCACCACCATTTAAATGTGATCATTGCAGCTCAAACTCTCAATGAAAATAACAGCTAGGATAAAGTAGGATTATCCGGGCGCGTTGACAGTCTCAGTTCCACCGCTTCTGCCGATGCGCAGGAGTAGCTCTCTGCTTATTTTCAACACGAGGACACCAGCTAGAGTTTGAAACTTGGTGAGCTTCCCTGACGAAAAAGTTAGGCGAATATTAAGGTCAGCATCGGCAACTCAATGTGGTTGTGGACATGACGATGGAAGTCAACTAGTAGACTTTACACCGAACAAACGCGAGACAAAGACCAAAGCAGTTCTTACGCCGCTCACATGGATAGCGATGCAAGGCGAACCCGGAAGAGTCGGAGGTGTTTGGGAAGAAAAAGGCGGAAGCGGCGAAAGCTTAGCTTGCTTGTGCTGAACTTTACACAGAAACCTAGACGAGGACGAGATCCAAACGCAGCCAACAACGATTAAGAAGACTTGTCTGCTTTTGTCGTTTTTTATACTTTGTAAAGCAGTGCCGCTCCTTCAGCTTGCGTACTTCCTCTTCGGAAGGAGCGTTGAGACTTCCCACGCCAGATAATCTTCTTTCATTTCGGCACAATGCAAGCACCAGTGCGAGAGTTTTTGTAGGAGGAAGGAAATATTTCTTTGCGTAACGATGTGCGGACGTAGTCGTTCGCCCACGCGATTACCATGTTCAAACATACACGAAAGTATGGTTCTGCAGGCTGCCTTGTGCGCGAGCAATAGAAAACAAATGCAAAATAAACTGAGATGCTCTAATAAGTGATGAGAAAAATGGTGTGAGAAGGGAGATTGATACCGCTCGTGAAAATAAAATAGGCGGCAGTTGTTCCCAAGTACAGCCTTCGCAGAGAAAGAGTTAAAAAATCTTCCCTCGCGAAAAGAAAGCCTGAGCCACAACAGGGATGGCATAAGTAGAGAAATGGAAGAAAGGAGAAAAAAAGAAATGAAACGTGTCTAAAGTACACACTCAAGGCGCAGAACCGAAACGCAAGATAACTACATTAGCTATCGTCTTCTATGTTTTACAGTTTGCGGAACAAGGAAATGAATAAAGACCACAGCATAGCCCTGCGCTTAGGCTTGAATGCTTAACTAACTGAATGTTTAAACAGCGCTATGGAGAGAACGACATAAGGTGAGCACATTTACATTTTGCTCATAAAACGCAACTCTGTTGAGAGCGTGCAATTGGGAAGATCGCGAAATTTGGTCCGGAGATGGCAGAACGACCCAAATGAAATTGGGGTTAAACGAAATGTGATCGAGATAACTTGCAAAGTTAGCAGTACAATGGGACGTGGTGAGATGTGAACAAAATTGTAGACAAAGCTGAAAACAAAATACAAATGAGAATGCATGGCACCATTCAGCGCGTGCAGGTATTGTTGCTGCTCTGAGCACATTAAATTCATCCACTGTACTACCAGGGAATGCTTCCAATGACAGAATGGCGAGCATGTGTCAGCACCTATACCATGCAGAAGTGGTGCCCGCATCATGTCTTCGTGAATCGGTGCCAGCTGACTCGCGTTCTGGTTCATTGACGGGTGTTTAAGCAGACTGCAGTAAAGTTAGTTATAAGGTGTGGAACTACGTAAATTTCCTTCAAACGGGGCGAATCACCGTATTTATAGCACGTGTACGCGAGAACAAATTCACGATTCACGAAATCTTCGTGTAATGCTGAATTGTAAATGCCAAGCAGCAGGTCTATATGTAGCCAATGCAGTGGTCTGTACTATGAGTACATTTCACTGACGCACTGGTCAAGCTTAGTCAAGCACTGGGCGCCTGGTCAAGCTAAAATGGTGAATTTTGCAAGCAAAACTATGAGGTCTTTAATAAATGTAGCGGGAACAAAAAGAATCCTAAAATACAAAGTAAGCAACCCTGCACACGCGTAACTTACGGCTATTTCTCTAAAGCACCAATGAAACGCGTACGACATACCGCTTAAGATCGCACGTTCTGCGAGTATCGCTTCAGCCCCGTGAGAAAGAAGGCTTGTTCTTTCATGGTTACGGCGCCCGACTACTGTTCCCAAGGACGCGGGATCGAATCCCGGCCTCGGCGGCAGCTTTTCGATAGAGGCGAAAAGCAAGGCGCCCGCGTGCTGTGCGATGTCAGTGCACGTTAAAGAACCCCAGGCGGTCGAAATTTCCGGAGTCCTCCACTACGGTGTCTCTCATAGCCTGAGTCGCTTTGGGACGTTAAACCCCACAAACCAACAAACCAACCAACCCTGTGGTAGGACGTACCCGAAACTCATTGCCGGCGACATTCAGATTATCGAATGCTAATTTGTACCCTGCAGTCTTCGCGCAGCACGACAGTTTTCAGTGGTTAAGGTTACTCGCGTCTGTACAGACGCATGACCACTTTCGGGAAAACACAACTCGTGATAATTGATTCCTATAGCTAGACGTTAAAAGGTTCGTTAAGGAAGTTTCCAGGAAGTCTTGAGGAGGCTTTCCTTCTGTGTGCGGCCTCTTCATCCTGCAAAAGAAATGTGGTTATAACGACTTCGCGCTTTGGCAGGATAAATGTGTTTACCTGTAATTACCTATTAACCTGCATGTGGTCACGGATTCGAATCCTAAGTGAGCTAAAGCTTTTCTTTATTTCACAGGTAGGCATTTGTCTGTTAACTAAATCGGCCATTGGCAAAGGCAGAGGGTTCACATCCTTGATCCCCAAATACTGACCACATTTGAACGCACCGAATCGTACACAGCACTGACGTATACCACCTGTCACTCGACTTCACTGAACGCACTACCGATTCTGCGAACTATTCTCGCTTTACCTTAATTGCGAGCTGAAGGTTACGGACGTTGTGGGTGGCCGCCACAAATTAGGAGCATTTAGCACCCCTATGCACACGTACTATGCAAAACTGCCGCGAACTTCCCATGCGAACTTCCCATGCGAATTATCCCCAGAAGTACTTTCAATTAGTTCTGTTCTCTGACTAAACGAATGCTCGTGAAGGGTGGGGGTGGGGGGGGGGGGATCTTAACACCATGTGCATTGCCCAGGGTAATTCCCTGCATCGCACCCGCAAAACTGCGCTGCATTGCACTGCAGGCAGACAAATGGCGATGTCATGCAGACACCCTGACCCACAGCTCCAGACATCCGTGTCCTAATGGTCTAGAACCGGGCGCTCTGAAAAGTGCACTAACCCTATCACACGCTGAGCCGCTCTGGGTGCCAACTCCCGGGGCCCTATAACGCGCCCCTTTATCACTCTTCCGCGCGCGCGCGCGCACCCGAAGCCGCCCCTTTTGAAAGCGAAAAGCATTGCGAAAGTTCTTGATTAATGGAAGACGTGGCACCTCCGTTCTGCTCATGTACGCGGCGACAGAGAGAGGCGAGCGTTCTTCGAAATCGCTGCATAGAACACGCGGAGGTTCGATGCGAGGCAGGCCGAGACATACAGAGCTCGACGCTTTATAGCGATACCTGCACGCGTGTGCCTTGCAGGTTTCCCTTCCCCTCTCTTCTTTCTACTACTCGTTCCTGCCTGCGCGGCGGGTCCGTTTTTCAAGAGGACTCTTGTCCTGTACGCTCATTTCTTTTGGGACTGCGCGTGTGATGCTGCGTATAGGGTGGAAGGTGTGTCGTGGGCGCGTGTGGTGAAAGTAAAAGTGGCAGGAAAGGAGAGGGGGTAGGGGGAAGGCGATGTATGGCGGGGTCATGTGCTGCACGTGTCTCAGCAGTGAGCCACATTTGTCTGCGTCGTCTCACCGCCGGCTCGGTTTGCCGTGGGAAATCGAAGGTTTCTCGTTTCTGTCCCTCGCATAATCGGTTTCAAAGCCAAATCAATGCCTCGGCTACAGAGGAAACAACTGGGAAAGAAATTTCTGGGAGGCAGCTACCACATACTGCTCAACACTGCATTTGCTTTCTCTCTGATGCCACTTTAAGTGTTTCTTTTTTTCGTTCGCTGTTCGCACGGAACACGGAAAAAACTAGCTGCCCGAAGTAGCAGCGCGGGTAAGGCATAAACGCTCCATGTACGCGTTTAGTTCAAGCAAAAAAATTAAGAAAGAGCGGAAGAAATCGAAAGAGCGGTAAGGTGCGTGTGAGTGTGCGAAACTGAGCAAAGACCGACGAACGAGAAAAAAAAAAAAAAAAAAAAGAAGACAAATGAGCAAAACAAACTTTGATCATCCCTTCCGATCCCAGGACTGTCCAGCATCCCAGAGCTATTCCACGTGGACTTTAAGACGCGCACTGCCAAGGTAGGCATGTACATTCCGCCATGGGTGCCAAATGGGAAAGTAAAAAAAAAAAAAAAAAAAAAAAAAAACAGAGGTGAAAGGAAGCAAGAAAATGGAGGGAAAAGGAAGATGAGGTGAAAAGATAATAATGAAATGGGCGAGACGCTGTGCACGGGTGTGCAACAAGAGGAGGTACTCGATAAATCAGTCGCGTACCTACAAGGCGAGCTCGGAGCAGCGATCTATATAAATGTGTGCGTGTGTGTTTTCCGCGGGCCGTAGTAGTGCCAGTATCAATTTGGCGGCAGAGCCGTACGTGGGCCACCCGAAACGAGAAGGAAGGCGTCTAGCCCCCTGGACGCCGCAGCTCCTGCTGCTCTAGCAGGGTCGTTGTAGTGCCTGGAATCTTCACAGCACGTTGCATTAGCGCTGTGCTCGCCTCAGCCGCTGTGGTAAGCGCGCGCTAGATGGCGCCCAGGTCGGAAGGAGGAGAAGAAAGAAGGCGTGAGACGAGAAAGCGAACGAGCGTTGAGAATAAATAAATAAACATAGACGGAGAGAGGATGCCTCTTGGAGATAAACGAACGAGCCGAACCGCTCTGCTGGCCCACCCTGGGTGGCTGGAGTCGGGCTGGAGATAATTAGCGGGACGAAGGTGCCCTAACGAGGAATTTTCAACGGCACCCAGCGAGTTCCCGCTCTGCGACTTGCGTTCCTATCTCGCTCTTTTTTTTTTCTTGTCCTGGTATTTTACTGTTTCGTCTTTTCAACTTCGCCGCTTTCTTTAGAATATCACGTCTCCTTCATGCGTCCTTTGTTGTGGCGCTCGGTCCGTGACGCTTCAATGCGAGCCGAGCTGCGAAGCCAGTGTTGAAAGTAATAGGGCGTGTCAACACTTAGAGGTGATTTGTCGCCTGTGGCAATTGCTCGCCTTGGTTTGTTTTAAAAACGGCAAGAAGCAAACGGGGGAAAGGGAACGCTGGAGAATATCCAGTGCTTATGCAACATTTGGTCACAGCGGGTGAGCTCGTGGAGTAAGGGGCTTGTGCTGGGCACAGAGTAGGCCGTCAGAGGAGTTTTTAATGCCGACGTCGTCTTTAATGAATGTGCTTGTTGGTCCGAAATCATGTTCTGTTCGGGCCTTTCACTTTCGTAGGTGCTGCTCTGGTACCTTGTCGTTTGCTCTATGGCTGCCTTTATTTTGTTCATCTCCACGAAGGTCATCGTCCAACCTTTTGCCCTTGGAACGAACCTCGCACACTCGTGCAGGGCGATGATGCGTTTGAGCTGGTGCACACTTGAGCTGTATTTTGGCGCGTGATTGTTGGAGAACGCTGAACTCTGTGCATTTGAATTATTTCCTCTCTTATTCCTCAGTTACCATACCTTGCCCGAAAAACAAACATAACATTGACGTTTCTTTAATAGTATTAACGAAGACCAACTACCTTATATAAAAGAGTTGACACTTCCTATCATCGCATCATTGCAGAAATGAGGTTGATGAACTGTTCTAAAATAATCTAATGAGTCATGACCATTCATGAGGACTGAAGCATGCCGAGTATAATTTTCAACCAATAACAATTCTTTTTTACGCATAATAGCATGACTATTCCCTAATTACCGCTCCTTATTCAACCACCATTACGTTTATCAGCAGCGATTCCACATCGAACGCGGCGCGCGCATACACACACACACACACACACACACACACACACACACACACACACACACACACACACACACACACACACACACACACACACACACACACACACACACACACACACACACACACACACACACACACACACACACACACACACACACACACACACACACACACACACACACACACACACACACACACACACACACACACACACACACACACACACACACACACACACACACACACACACACACACACACACACACACACACACACACACACACACACACACACACACACACACACACACACACACACACACACACACACACACACACACACACACACACACACACACACACACACACACACACACACACACACACACACACACACACACACACACACACACACACACACACACACACACACACACACACACACACACACACACACACACACACACACACACACACACACACACACACACACACACACACACACACACACACACACACACACACACACACACACACACACACACACACACACACACACACACACACACACACACACACACACACACACACACACACACACACACACACACACACAAGAAATTAAAGAAGCAAAAGGAGAGACGATCGGTGCGTCTGAAGCAGAGGCTACGTGTTAGCATTGCAAAGCTGAATGTGTGACTGGTTCCTGTTGAAGTGAATTCACTCTCATCAACGACAATAAGAGCATTTTATTTACATGTCTTTTAGGTCGAACAAAATGACCAAAAACGATCAATTTTTATCTACGGTGGTGGCTCAGATTTTCAGGTGCGTACCACGAGACTTAAAACCGCCAACGACGCTGGGTTCTAAGGAACACGAAACACAAGGGACACCCCATGATGACCCAACTGCTAGTGCCATCACGTTAAAGCCGCAGCCCGCTCTCTACTTTTCTTATCTGCACTACACAGTTCAGAAGTGAGGCAGTCATTGCGCCTTTCCTTTAGTCTGCATTTTTCACTCAAACCGACAGCCATTTTTAGGGATGATATGGAAACAATAATGCTAACGCATTAAAGGCTTTCTTGAGCATTCGCACCCTGACTCCTATTCCGGCGTAAGATATAATTAAATCTGCGGTAAGCTTAACCCCGTCTACTCAAGGTCAAGGCTTAGTGAAAAGATTCTCAGCGTAGCGGAAAGACATATGCATACCAGTCTGGTACAATTTCACAACAAAAAGTGCAAGAGCTGTGATATCGGACAGCGTTAATTCCTTCCGCCGGTGTCCGAAAAACGATTGGTGGGGGTGTTGGGGGGACGCACAAGAGGAGGCTGAAGAAACGAGTTCCGTTTTCACATCTATCTCGCAGTCCTCTAATCAGGAGCTACATTAGGAAAACGAAGGAGTCCCTGCAGTGTGGTAGGGTATGGTAGTTGAGCGGGTGAAGTTCGCGCACCCTGTAGCCGCCGCTATCGCCTTTATCGCGTTCGCACGGGCCTGCGCTCACATTCCGCTACAAACATTCGCATCTCCACTCTCGAAAGCGACTGCAGCAGTGGGGGCACACGTGGCCTGCCAGTATCTTAGCCGTATGAAGTTGTTTTACAAGATTGTGCGGGCACCAGCGACGCCGGAGCATCAGGAAGCGGTGTGGCCAGCTAGCCGAGCCGGACTGTGGTGTTTCGCGTGAATGATTTGCGGCCCGAAGCCGACAATCCAGGAAGTGAATTCTGAGAGGAAAGCCTTCGATAGTTCGAGCTTTCTTTTTTTTTTCTGGTCCTTTTTCTGTTGTCTTACTTCGCTTCCCTCCCAGTGTTTATTTTTCCTTCGTGCGCCCGCCCTTGTGTGCGACGCCAGCTCGTCGCCACGCGCGGTGCGAATTAGCTTTCAGTTCAGTGGGAGCCGAAACGGCCCTCGGCGCGTTGTCGCGTTCCTACATAGATGACTGCGCCGTTAAGCCGTCGAGCTGCTGCTCCTCCTCGTATGTTTGCGGACGGAGGAGACCTTTCCTGTGCTCCGATGAATGCACATTGAGTCTGCTTCGGATGTTCTGCGTTTCTCTTCCTTTTCTGCGTGCTCGTCGTTGCTGTGCAGTAGTTTTCTTTCCTTTTCTTTTTTTTTTTTTACATGCCGCTGCAGTTTTACGGCAGTCGGTGACATTGGTACTCCTCTGACCCGCGGAGCGTTGGCGCGCCTTCGAAATGAATGCGGTGGAAGTAATAAACAAGTATACCTGCCGGGAGGTTCCCACGCTGCGCAAAGGAAAACAAAAATGGTGAAACGAGTGAGCAAATTGCAGAAAGAAAAAAAAAAAAAGAAAGGACGGAGCGCTTTACCGAACGCCCCTCGTTTTATTGCCTCCTCCCGAAGTATACGGCATAGTTCGACGATGTGGACCTTTCCGCATGAGCCTGAGGTAATGCACTTGCGGGTTGGTTCTCTTGCCCTCTTTCTAAGCGACTCGGGTCATGAGGACAATGTGAACGCCTCGTGAACGTGCGTACGTTTCGGACTGGTCTTTTATTGAGTATGTCGGCATCCGCTTTATTCTTCGAAGGAGTTGAAGTTATCTATGTATTGATGCGTTTCATTCAAGTTTTCTTAGTTTCGGTACCGTTATTCGCTAGATAACCGTGCAGAAGGGTCGTTGTACTGGTATGCGCTTTGTGCGCAGGGCTACATGACGCGTCTATACCCGAGACATTCAACATCCGTACTGCTCCAGGTCGTTTTCCAAAGCATCAGTGAGTAGCTACGTAGTTATATGATTTTAGTTTTACTGAAATCCCTCTATGTACACCAGTAGGGGATGAGAAATTTCTTTGTACATTCAACATCCAAGCAGTCCGCCAGGTCACCACAGAAGGTGTCGATGAGGATGATGATGATAATGATGATGATGATGATCTACGACAAAATGACAAAATGGATTGGCCAGGGTGCATTGTAGATTGTAAATTTTTATATTCAAGGACTGGATTTGCTTTGCATTCGGTATGAGGATGATGAAGACGATAGTACTGCTCTGAACTCAATGAGGTTTCAACCTCCTTGGGCGAACCTTGCGCAACTGAGAACACTTGCACGAGGTCACGTGGAAACAGATCTTGTAATAAAGACCATCTGATGGCCCACACAGCGTAGTGCGTCGCTGTATCGTGAGACAGGCGCAGGTAACTAATCGTCCGGGGGCCAATAAGCTGACGACTGGAATTGCGCAAAAAAAAAAAAAAAAAGCAACACGAAACAGCGAACAAGAGGTGGCGCCGAGGGACAAACGCATTCCGCGGCTTCCTCTTTCGCATCGGCTACGCATCGGCTCACATCGAGGCGAACCACAGAAGAAGCACTCGTACACACTAATCCAGTCACACAACGTGATTTAGTTCACGCGAGCACCACCACGTGCCCCACTACAGCACGCGCACGCTTGCCGACCTACAGAAACGGAATTAGGTAATGACGACACGGGTATCGAACTAGCATGCAACAAAAAAGGGTAAGGAAAAACGGAAAAAAGCAACCCCCACAAACACCACACCGACAACACTCTGCTCCAGACACACACAGATACTGAGGGTTGAAAGCGGTGAACCAGTGAAGCCTTCATTCGATGGGCTTGTCCTAGCAAAGCAAGTGCTAATGAACGACAGCACTGGGGGGGGGGGGGGGGATGAGAGGGAGATGGGGCGTAGCAAGCTGACCGTGACCTTCGGCTCCTATGACGCATGCGCACTGCTCGAATCGCTCGATGCGCTAATCGGGTGACGATCCGTCTCCACATGGTGGCCTTCCTAGCATTCCCGACGCCTTGCAGTCTCAAATCAGAAGGGCCGAGCCTGCCGTCTGAAGGCAGCGCAGCTCATCGCACGTGGTTAATGTCAACAAGCGTTCTTGCCGTTGTCAGATAGGAAGAGTACTATAGCACCTGAAAGTGCTGTTCTTTTACGCGGGTATCTTGAGATCACCGCGTCGCGGAAAAGGCGGTGCGGGTGTCGGCGTCACCAGTACACGCGTCGTCTTTACCGAATAATTCCTAAGATGCACTTGATGTGGAGGCACACACTACGTGATTTGTGCGCAGCTGTTGTTCATCGTTACTGCGTACCCTTCTTTCTTTTATTTTCCTCCAGTTAGGGCTACGTTTCCTGCATAAAATTTTTTTTTCTTCTTCGAATTCTGACGGAACCGGACAGGGGGGCCCCGAGGAACATGCCGATAGGAAAGTCGATCGTTGGATGAAAGTAAACATTTTCCCTTCCCCAAAGCGTTGTCAGGGTATTTAGCTTCTATGTATAAGCAGGCATCGTCAAGATACCTGTCTTTTAAGTCCTTTTTCGGACACTTCAGCGAAACTACTCGAATCTATCTTCAGTTATCTTCAACGAATGTCTTGCAAAAGACAATTCCGGTAACTAAAACGAAGAATAGCACGACGAGAACCAATCGAGTTAGGTTCAACTCGCGCTTGCGAAACTCCATTCCAGCGCCGGATAGTACGCCACTGTATATTAGATTACAGTGTAATTCATATCTTTTTTTTTTTCGTCGCTAGTTGTCCAGCGTGGAGCATGTATTCTCCTCGCGGTCGTAGGTAGCAATCACACGACACCGCATCGTCGCGTACGACCGGAGGCCCGCTTCCCCGCCTCGGCGGACCCACCGGCAGGCGCCGGAATCGGCTCAGTGAACCAGGCTCCACAACCATCATTTCCACTCCGTTCGCGGCCACTGCAGTTGGGAGGGAGGAGGAGAAAGTTTCGTGTAGACGGCAGGATGTAAAAAAAAAAAAAGAAAAAAAAAGGGAGAAAAGAAAAGAAAGGGAAAAGTGAGCAACTGAAAATCAGTGAATAGAAAAAAACAACAACAAATAGGTGGGTGCGAAAGAAGTCTGTGCAACTGTACAGGTATCACCGTTGAAACGAAGATGTACCTTAGAGAGCAAGCCTTGGCGACAAAGGGAAAATCATGCAGTTGGTGTGACGGAATCGCACTGTTCTGTGCTCGCCTGCGTTTATTTGCGTCTAGCAGTTTTCGGTATTTTTTATACTACAACCCTTATTTTTGCCATGGATTCCGAGCACTCCCACTTCCTGCGCGACAAGATAAAGAAGCGGAGGTGAAAATAATGACGCAGGGACGAGATTGAAGAGAAGGAAATCGTTCCCCCTCATTTGATTTACTCGGTTGTTGCGGTGGACTGAACAAATTCTCATCCACGGTTGAGAAGTCGTGATCCTAGAGGCGGACAGTTTTGTTTGACGCTGTATAAGGTGTTAAAGGCTAAACTATCTCAAAAGGCGCGAAGCTAGCGGTGTTCAACAGTGCCTTTCATCTATGTAATCCCACGGTCGATGTGTGTTTAAAAGCCAAGCTGCAACTCCCCCGCACTCGTACCTTTATGAGGAAACCGAGCATTCTTCAGAACCTCGGTTTTCTACAAGAACCTCATTGCCCTTCATTCCTCACTTAGTTCGTATGCTCCAACCAGACACGAGTAGTTGTTATTCGTGACGAGGCAGCAACGGGTGTAAAATCAAGATGACGTATATGAGGAGGTTTGAGGCTTGCTTACTTCGACGCGCCAAACCAAAACTCGCTGAATGCGCCCCAGATCTGGCCGCGCATATATGCTGGGGTGAGCGACACACACCTGAGCCTCTGATAACGCTTTCGCAAGGGTTCCGCGAGCATGTCAGATGTGTGGTTCCCGGCGGGCAATGATCTCACAAAGCCGGCGTGACCTGCGTCAAACAGTGGGCTCGTTGAAGTCGCCTGTCAACTCGCGAAGGTTCATCAATGCGTGCAGCTGACGAGTTTCATGAAGTTTAGCATTGAAGCCTGTAGCATCCTATCCGTCTGCTCCAGGAGTACGCCCACCTTAACTCGCTGGCAGAATTAACTGCCCAAAGACAGACAAACAGAGCAAGAAAAGCTTCCCTTCGTCTTGAATTAGAGAACCAGCCACCTCCATGGAACTACTACCACCTTACTTCTAATAAGCCTCTACTCACCAAGAAGTCGCAGCTCTCATCATCATTCCCAATAACGTCTTACGCAACACATGATGACTGTATTATTTACACAGATGCAGCCGTAACCCCAACAGGTGGTTCAGTTGCTTTTATAAGCTCAACCCACCCTCACCTGAACACCAATCGAAGTTACCTTACCGACGCCAAATCAACTCTTGCCTTCGAACTGCAAGCTATCTTAAACGCCATAGAAGCGTTAACTGCCGATCCTACGTTTAAACAAGTACATATAATGACTCACTCTAAAGAAGCCCTAAAACATTTAAAGAAAGTTCATGGCACTCTTAGGGTCGCACAGACTATACATGTTGCTTGTCACCGTTACCCAGTGACTATAATCATTCACTGGGTTCAAGAAAACAAAAATTTGAATACCATAACAGCAGACATGCTTCCTCATGCAGAAGATGTGTCACAACCTATTCATGATTCCTTGCCACCGGATCCACTCCTGACCCATTTGACATCATCAGCATCCCTCAGGCAGCGTACACGTGCTCTAATTCCCCCGTGTACGTACCCCCTTCCCCCCAATCTAACAAGGGTGGAGGAGGTATCTCTGAGACGGCTGAGAGTCGGAGTGGCTCTTACGCCCGCCGTTCGACACCAGTGGCAAAGTCCTACTATTCCAGTTCCCGACAAATGCCCACATTGCGAAGAACCCGCTTGCGACACCACTGTCCGGCATCTAATATGGACATGCCCAGAAACTTCGCATATTCGCAACACCATTCTACAAAAAGCTGGACTTTCACCGAGTAATGACTCTCATTTCCACTTATGGACAACAAACAACATTTATGCACGCAGTTTGTGCGACTTCTTGCACATGGCTGCACTCCACACATTCCTGTGACGCTATACCACCACCTTTTATGCCGTGTGGCAAACTCAGCGCCATAAATAAATAAATAAATAAAGCCTGTAGCATGTACCCTTGAGCGAGAAAACGAGATACGCAAGTACAACTACGCGCCGAAACTCTGGTCTTCCGATTGCGAGCGTCCCATTAAAGGAGTGTTGAGCTAGTGCAATATGAAAACGGGCAGTGTTCTGCAAGGCTGTAGCGCGGTAAATTACTTTTGTTCATGCCACGTGGTAAACAATATCCACAACGCTAAAAACAAAACAGAAGACAGGGAAGAAATTCGTCGGAGCTTGCCTTTATCTCATCTCGATATCGACTCTTGTTTTGTGGCTCCGCAGGCTTATTTCTGTTGTATTGTTATAATGGCGTTGTAGGTATGTCTCGTTGCTTCCACTTTTCTATTTTTAATTAAGTCTAAATTAAGTATCCAGTCACCTTAGACTTCGGCTGTTTCCTTCCGTGTGAGATAAACAATGGTCGGGGTGAGCGCCGTCGCTTTGAACAGTAAGCTACGGCACATTATGCTTTCAAAGTGATGCGAAGAAAAGGAAGTTGATGCGAGGACCTCCGCCAACGAAGGGGGCCCCGCTCATCAATCTCCGTTCCGCGTGCCCCTAGGCTTTCATCGCCTAGTGTGCCTTCCTTATAAAAAGGCCCGCTTGAGACATCGCCTCATGGCAGTCTCTTGTATGCGCTATGAGGAGCAAAAATTGTTCGCTTGTATCCTCTTTTGTTTGTTGGCAAAAAAAAAAAAATCTGGCACTCATATACGCATTAACGCTTATACGTGCCGAGGTATAGTGTCACATGGCATTCTCGGCTTGCTGCAAGTGTGGGCTTCTTTTGTGCCTGCCCCCCCCCCCCCCCTTTTTTTTTTTTTTTTTTTTTTTTGTCTTCGTCTTTCATTTTCTTTTCCTTGTGCGTATATCTTTTTTTTTGCGGAGTCGGTAAATTTTGGGCTGCCGCTTTCGTTCCTGCAATCCACGCGCCTCACACGAACGGTTCTTAGTTTCTTTCATTTTCCGATTCTTCGGTGACCTTGTTTACCCACTCGTGGCTTGGCTACTAATGCGGTGCGGATGCTCATCATCGCGAGGGAGGCTCTCGGGCGCATTTGAGAAATGTGGCTAATTTCGCTTTTCCGCGCGTATATTGATGGGAACCGTCAGTCTTCCTGAAAGCTCACTGGCTAGTGTACGCACGTGTGCTTGAAATGAGACATTGTCCGTTGCGTGTGCGCTTTAGGAGTTTTAATAACACCGCTTTCAGATAAGACCTCGAGATCACTGTAGGGAATGCTTTACAAGAGAAATGGACTTGGAGGCACATCCATTATGTAGGCAATAATGAGAGGTATTGCATCCTCGTGCATGAGTAAGGCGTGCTTTCGAGGGAAAGCTGGGATGCGGGGACGCGCGGCAGGGGAAAATAATTGCGACTTTCGGCGGAAACGTGGAGGTTTCCAAAACGCTCACAAAGTGCTGCTATTCTTACGAGTGCACAAGCTATAAGACCCCAACTTACTCCTTTCGCCATGTTTACCAGATCCTGATCACGAGCTTGCCCCTGGCAGGTGGTAGTTGGCAGGTGACATGGCAAGGCGCTGATTGGTCGTCGGGATGTGTGACGTCGCGAGACCCCATGACATGGCCGAATTGGCAGGAGCTTCCAACTTCGGCGGGACTTTTGAGATGGAAATCGAATCCATCCAAATCATTCCTCATGCCTCGAATCGATGGAAGATAGAATTTTGAGATGGAGTCGGGCACGCGACTCCCGGAGCTTCATGTCTGTGTCATGTTGTCTTACACATAATGTCTTGTGCCTATGGGCTATTTATTACACATACGTGCGACCTAAACGAAAGTGAAAAGCGAAAGTGAAAAGCGAAAGTGCTTGGGCACTGGATTCGCATTTTGCCTAACCGACTCTGTCGGCTGTCATTTCTCGCTTGTTTGTTTGTTTCGTTATTGTCTTTTATTTGTTTATCATACATAGAGGCACGAAGCACAGAAAAGTTGCGAAAACAGAAAATGCTTTGCCTTGTTCTGAACAATGCAGTTTTCGTCACTTGCGCGATTACCCAGAAGAAAACAACATGAAACCAGAAACAATGAAAGGCATTGAACTCAAGTTTCAAACATTTTCGAATAGTGGTGTTCTGTCTACTTAAGGCTTTCGTGCTTCTATACATTCCTGGTCAAACGTCGGGTTTAAAAGCAGCGATAAAAGTGTGCGAGCGGCGCGTACAGAGCAATATTACACGTATACAGTTTCGCAACATTTTCTGCATAAATAAAGTTCAAAAGACTTTCTTTCAAGCCGTGAATTGAGCCTGTCAATAAAATTTGCTAGCTTAGAAAGCCAAAGAAAAAAAGAACTAAACGGACAAACATGTGCCACGCAGCTTTCAATAGCGCCATTGAAAATATCCATCGTTTGCGCACGCAGGTTTTTCTCTAGAGCGTTTTTGGGTACCCCAGCAACCGAATGAAGGCATGCCAGTACCACTCTTGATTGATCGATTGATGGATTGATCGGTTGATTGATTGATTGATTGATTGTTTGACTGACTGATTTATTTATTTATTTATTTATTTATTTATTTATTTATTTATTTATTGATTGATTGATTGATTGATTGATTGATTGATTGATTGATTGATTGATTGATTGATTGGTTGATCGATTGATGGATGGATGGATGGATGGATGGATGGACGAATGGATCGGTTGATTGATTGATTGACTGACTGACGTATTGATTGATTGATTGATTGATTTCACCTCAAACACCGATATAGTAATACTACAAGACAGTTGGGCCGTTACAGCATGTCGATGTTATTTTCAACGAATAATTTGAAGTGTGCCGGCCGGATTTGAGGATTGTAATTTGTGGCACTTAAAAAGACCCAAAGTGACTCATATGCTATGTGGGAAGCCGCAGTCGAGGACTCCAGAATAATTTCGACCACCTGGCGCTCTTTAACGTGCACTGACACCGCACTGTATAGGAGTGCCTTGCGTTCCGGCCATCGAAACGTCTTCGCCGTGGCTAGGATCGAACGGGGTCGCCTTAATCAGTAACTTAGAGCTCCTGAATTACAGAGTCGCCGCGGTGGCGCTCCTCTGGACTAGCACGGTGAACTGCGTGGGCAGGGAGGCAGTTTAGCCTCACGGATGTCTAGGCGCTAATATGTGCAGTTGTATGTGCAGACGGTGGGTATAGACTACTTATCATGATTAAGGTGGTGTGAAAATGATAGCGCAATTTCCAACCGCCGAATGATAAAATTTGTGAAAAAGACGTAGGCTGGCTATTTTCACCATTCAATTTGATGTGGAAATGGACCGTGCTGAGATTGTTCATGACTGACTGCTTGGACACTACTACTGCTCACATATCTGCCCATTTTCTAGGGGCACTGTATATACATATATAGTTCATATAAATGTGTTCCTTGCAGTGAAGGGTCGAGGGCTAGAGTACACCGACTCTAGAGTACTTCACGAAACCACTTATTGCTCTAAAGACTTGGATGCCTCAGACATCTGGGTAAACAATAGGAAATGGATATAATGTGCATTTTGTAAAACGCCCACATCGTCGTCTTCAGACGCCATCATCGCTCTTGTGAGCAGCATCTTTCACCTCATGAAAGCTCTTTTGCCAGCTCAACCCGACGACCACTTCACATGCGGACAAACATTTCGCGACGCAATTTCCAGCAGAGGCATTAGTCATCAGTTGCTTTTTAAACGCAAAACGAAAAGAAGAAAAACAAATCGGAGTAGTATCCGCAAACACAAGCACATAAATCCGGCAACCATCACCGTTCGAGAATTCGAGAAACGAAAGAGCATAATAGGCCACTCTGCATGCCCTTCACGATAAAAAAAAATGAGCGAAATAAAAAGAGGATGCTCCCGAAGTGGCGTGGACGGCATAGCGTGGCTCAAGTGGTCCGAACAGGATGCCGCTGCGAACGTCGGCGTTGCGACACAGCCCGATTTGGTCGAGTCCAATAATATACTACGTATCACGCCTTTCGCGGCGATGACTTAAGTGCGCACCGGAGAAAACCTTCACTCCTGAGCGCCTGCCCGATCACTGTGAGGACATGAAGAATGACTTCACCCTTCCTATTTTTTTTTATCCCTTAGCATAAACGTTAGAATAAAAATTAGTACGCAAGAAATTAAGAGATAAATGGCAGGCTGCTTGAGAAGTGAAGCAGAAAACAAGCTTCAATCCATAAAGCCCACTTTAGGAAAATGGCAATCATGTCAGCATCAGAAACGATTCATCGAGATAATTTTATGTCGCCTACGCATAGGTCACACATATCACCCATAACTTCCTACTAACAAAAAAAGACAAACCTGTGTGTGAAATGTGTGGACAGGAGCTCACAGTTAATCATATTTTAATCTCATGCTCACTATACTTGAAGAACACAGGAAAGAAATATTTTACTGTATTTCACAAGGAACACATTCCATTTCACCCTGCATTGCTTTTAGGAGAACGAGCACTCGTCAATTTTTTTATTATTTGCGAATTCCTAAAGAAAGCCAATGTTTTAAATCAAATATAAGTATCATAACCTTAGACATTTGATAGACCATCTAACCTCGTGTTTGGCGCATGATAGCCACTGTTGCTTACGTGGCATAAAAACACATATAACCTAAATCATTAGGTCATTAGGTTTGATGAATCTGGTTTAAAGGCCCAAAGCGATTCAAGCTATGAATGCGCCGTAGTGAAAGGCTCCGGAAGTATCGACCACCTGGGGTCACTGACATCGCACAACACACAGGCGGCTTGCTTTTCGCCTCCATGGAAAAGCTGCCATTGTGTTCAGCATTCGAGCGCCGAAGCACTGTGCCACCGCGTTGGGCAAAGTATATAGATGCTTAGAAAGTGCACTTTTTGCCTGCACTCGAAAGTCTTCGAAGTTTCGCTTGAGATGTGAGGCACGCCTTAGCGGAAAGTTCTGACTTAATGTCGACCTGCTGACCTTCTTTGCTGGTGTG